>NC_136061.1:1766457986-1767142986 GCF_964261635.1 Lissotriton helveticus
ATAGGTTTTAGTGGTGTTATAGTTAGCTGGACATTTTACTCATACAAAACCAACGAAATTGCTCCTATATAGTTAGTTGTACTAAACATATTTCGCGCACCCGCAATCCACTGCTGATGATGTCACATATTAGATCATTCATGACATGGTCAGTGACATCACTGATGACATCTCAAATGACATCACTGATGACATCACTGATGACATCATCCACGTGACAATCACATACACCTTTTCATACACTATTACAATTTTTCATCACTGTTTGTAAAATACAGAGTATCATATTTAAATCCATTGTCACAGCAATTTCAAGTATCTAAAAATCCACTCAGTGATTCATAGATGTATACACACATCTAATCACTTACCTATGGATTCACTCATACATGCTGTCAATGAACAATAGAACACTATCAAAAATACTTATACATCTATATCGACATTAAACAACAGCACACATCTTATTCACATATGAAGTCATCCTACTCACTTATTCAAACAATGGATCATACTTACATATTTACTTAGCAAAACACTTATACAAACACCACTTCTTCTATTCATTTAGATAGTAAGTCATACTTAGTGAATTATAAAATCATTATTACAAGTATACAGTTATCCATATAGTCACTCACACAATCATTGTGTCTTATGTATACTTATTTATATACAACAACTGACACATACACTGCCTTTTATTTTTCTAGTTTGTTGGACCTGTACCTTTGAGAAATATATTTGCTCATCACCACACCCATAAAGAGATTCCCTCACCCAAACTGTTAGAACATGTAGTTTTAACTTCATATATCTACTGAATCAACTATTCACACATCTTTGGACAGTCCCACCCCCCCACCGAACCACACACACTTTCACACTCCCATACAAATACTCAGTTAACTAATCAATAACTAATATAGACTTTCACATAGCTAGTAACCAACTGTAGAATCAGTTTACACAACAACTGACAAAGTGATACAGATATTCACACAGTTTAGTCACTATCCACTATATTTAGTGAGACATTATAAATTGGTCAAGTAAACAGTCAATTACACTGCTACTAAATCCTCCATCCAAATATTTATTTATATATATCCACTCATTCTTCAATGTAAATTGCTATATATATAATGCATATTTAAATAACGAAGCAAACCACATTCACTGGATGATGTCATCAGTGATGTCATCAGTGATGTCATTTGAGATGTCATCAGTGATGTCACTGACCATGTCATGAATGATCTAATATGTGACATCATCGGCAGTGGATTGCGGGTGCGCGAAATATAGTTAGTACAACTAACTATATAGGAGCAATTTCATTGGTTTTGTATGAGTAAAATGTCCAGCTAACTATAACACCACTAAAGCTTATAGTTTTTTGAGTGAATTTCAAAGGTTTTTTAAAAACTAATTCCTAACTATATAACTCCTGAAACCTATGGTTTTTTCAGTGAATTTCCAAGGTTTTTTTAAATGCTAATTCCTAACTATATAAGGCCCGAAACCTATGGTTTTTTCAGTGAATATATATATATATATATATATATAATATATATATATATATATATATATATATATATATATATATATATATATATATATATATATCTCGCACACACAACTCCTCTGCTATTTCGGGAATAACGATAAAGAAAGGACAAAAGCGTCTGTTATTAACAAAGACGCCATCTTGGAAAGGTAAATTCATACTTCATTCTATGCATTATTTTACAATATTTACAGAACAAATGACCTCTCACATTTCATAATTGTACATAATAAATATTTACAAATCAATCTTGCCGTGTATCGGCACTGTTCCTTTCATTACATTGGATTAACGTTCTCCCTCGAAAAAGCAGTTCATTCGGCACGTGTTTAATACGTATTTGACAATTGTTGACCACTTATGTTCTAGAAACAGAGAAGGGTCGATGCGCCTATTCTCTCCCTTAGCTAATAAAAACACAGCACAGTTAACTATAACTTGCGCCCGGCCATGCACTGCTTACAATCTCACATATTACATCACTCATGACATGTTCCATGACATAATTTATGACATCACTCATGACATCTCAAATGACATAATTGATGACATCAGTGATGAGTGTGCTCGTTTGTTATATAGTGTACATTTTGGAGAGTAACTATCATCTTACTTTTCTAACTAATTTTGTATAGCCTGGAACCAGCTAATGTAAGTGTAAGTGCTTACAAACGCATGACTTCCTAATGTATCATAGGGGTGTAGAGGTATTGAACATATTAGAAATATTTGCATTAAAGAGTAACCCTGTGTGCAGGTGACAGTTGACAACATGTGTCCATTATGTTTCACACAAGTTTTAGACTGCAGAAAAAATTTGCAACAAGGCAAAGAATCTACATACAACACACTAAGGGTCTCATTAGTATGGTGGGTGGACTTTGTCCACCCGCCATACCAGTGGGAAATGGGACCGCCCGCGAAGGGTGCGGCAGTCCCGCACATCCCATTAGGATCCCGCATTTCTGACATTGCAGCGGGTGGTGCTTTTAGCACCGCCCGCCGCAATGCCAAAAAATGCATGTTGTGCTTTTCAATGCACAACGTGACAGGCACCGCGCGGTCTCTGCCACGTTTTATATTGAAATGCCCCCGGCCAGGGCTTAATTTGTGCCTGTGCTTTCCGGTGCTTAGCACCGGCACTTATATACAGGGCCGGGTCTATACTCTACACGCATCTGCTGCACTGCGCGCACCAGGCGCACGTCACATTTTTCAATTTAACTTACACTACTGTGTGAGTCCCTCCCGTGCATGCATCGTAGCGCTGAAGTTCAGGGTGCGCATACATCCTTGTGTAATGTAACTGTGCTGGCGCAAAGCGCCCCAATACCTTCCGTTCTAATTCGAGCCGTATAAAAAGTGGTACAGCATCCGATCCCAGGCCAATCGAAATCAGGGCCTTTGTTGTTAACTGGTGATCAGCAAAGCTGGTCTTAGAGGAGAGGCAGGTGGGGGCACAGGATGTTCAGATCAAGCCGTATAAAAAGTGGTACGGCATCCGATCCCAGGCCAATCGAAATCAGGACCTTTGTTCTTAACTGGTGATCAGCAAAGCCAGGTCTTAGAGGAGAGGCAGGTGGGGGCACAGGATGTTCAGAACAGAGGGAGTGTCCCATACCAGCCCTCGTGCAAGTATTTACTGTTCACGCGGCAGAGGAGAAGCTATCTGCACATCCTTCTTGCTAACAGCAAGCCACTTTCTACCCTTCACTTCCCACCCCTTTGAAGGTCAAAGCGCCTTGAAGGTCAATGTTGCAGCAGTATAGGATGCGTGCGCGTTGCGGCTCTGTTTGAGCGCCTCTTTATGATAATTACCAGCCCCGGATCACGGTACGACAGATAGATTTTATTTGTTTGAATGTCTTGAGAGAAGGAACTTTAAATTCATCAGGGAAAAAGCCCGCAGATCAGCCCACAGCAGTTGTGCCATTTTCTAGCGCTACTCAAACCAATAGTGATCCATTTATCGATCAGGAAAAGCTGAAGATGGGGGTCTTGATTTTTCGCGATCCTGTTTGCTCTGATGAAACCATGCCTAGAAAATGTATTGATCTGAACAGAATCTAGAAAAAAAACGTGATATTAAAAACACAAAACTCTGGCATCCATTTGAGTTACATGTGTACATCTAACATGCAGTCTTTCTACATACCTGATATTTGTTCGATCACAGCGCTGAAAGAAACACCGCACACGTTTACATATAGTTCAGGGGTTAAGGATGCGCTGCTGAGATCTTAGAGAGATCTCAAGGTCACGGATTCAAGTCAAGTTCATAGTAAACTCAGCCTTTCATCCTCCAGAGGTCGATAAAATGAGTACAGCTTTTGAAAGAATAATAATATGTTTTTACCACTATTGTACTATGCAAAGACATTTGGATAAAAACACTATATAAATAAAAAGTGTGTAGGAATAAAGAATGAACCATTCCCTCCACCCTGTTATTAAAGTGTGGTTTATTTACAAGCAGTGACCAGAGGTGTCTCCCTGGCACATCACACAAAGCCAGAGATCCTAATGACCCCCTAAGTATTGTAACAGCCTTGCGTTATTAGACAGAATCCTCTCAGCATGTAACATAGAAGACTGTGTGCACCAGGTATTAAGGTATGCACATGTGCTTGCTTTGCTTCAGAAGATGGTCTAAATGTAAAGTTTTCACCACAGTATGAAGGTTGCAGGTAGTTTAATCTTTAACACATTCATATATTGCTTACTTTAAGCGAACAGTGTCTTTTTGCTAAGTGTTGCATAAAGTGCACTCTTCTTAGTAAATACTTTTCAATACTCTCTAGTGAATTTCACATGAGAGTTTTACTATCTGCAACAGTGTGGTAGAGGGTAAACTTTCTCCATAGAGTGAATACTGTTTACAGTACCCACTTCTCAACTCATATCAACTTCATTTCTCAGTGTAGGTCCGGTAACTGTCAGGGACTTGATACAGACAAAAGCTCTCCATAGTGGGCCATACATCTTTAAGCAGATGTACAGCATTCTTAGGAACTTGGCTTTCTTTGAACAGTTTTATACAGTTTGAACACTGTATGCAATGAGGGTTTCCCATATATCTGTGGTTGATTGTTAATGTGAACTACACACCCGGGAAATTTATGGTATAGGGTCGATGTTGCACATAACCCAGTTCAATTTCAATTCAGTTTATTTATTGTGATTTGGAACTCCGAAGAGTTCCACATAAAAACATATATCCAATTCATCAATTTACCCATCACTTAAAAAGGGAAAATTCTATTTTCATATAAAGTACAGTTCATCAGTACATGAGAATTACGCTAAGTGGAACAATATGAACAAAAAATTCATTTCAAGATCTGGTCAAATACAAAGATTTCAGGGCTAGACAAATCAAATTATGCACTTAGGTTTTTAGGCGACTTCAACTGTGCATTTGCTAAAATACCTTTATAAAAGAGAATGCTATAAAAATTCTAAAAAACGTAGTATATATGCAATATCTAGCAGCAACAAAAAAGAGGAATCAAGTGCTAATGGTCAAGTATCAAAATCTTAGGATAGTAAATGATCGGTTGTGCAAACAGAATTCGTAGCAGCATGTGGGGGGCGAAAGTTCAAATACAAAGTTATTAGAAAATTCTAAAAATCCATAATATATATAGAATAACAAGCAGCAGACCCTATTTAACACAGAGAAAATGAATAAAGTGCAAATGCTAAAGCATCAAAATCTTTTTTTTTGTTTAAATATTTTTATTAGGGTTTTACATTTCAGGTTCCCATTTGGGACAGCCAATCGATCACAGATCAGTAAATACACGTATGTTGGTTACACATTGCCTACAAACATAATACGTCTTCAGCATTTGGGTACCATTCCAGCAAAAGGGATTACACGTCATCGCTCATGGTCTTGCTGGTAGGTCAGCTTGTTACCTGTCTTTGTGTCTCGTTAGGGCTAGTCCCCAGGGCCATACGATGTAATGTGTGTGTGCTGCATTTTTCATGCCTGACCGGTTCCGGCCCCACGGAGCCCTGCATTCACCGCGAGCTGCCCGTACTCGCAGAGCCTTCATCGCCTTCGGCCGCCTGCTTCATTCAGGCGCAGCCCCGCTGGTCCCGTGCTCGGCGACGCATATTCATTATCAGACGCCGCAGCCCGAGCTATTGCCTGGCCTCCAGCCTCCACGCGACTGTGATCGTGGATCTAACACTGCCCTACTTCGACAACCCTGTCCTGATGACGATCCCGACTCACGGGGATCGAAACTCCGTCGACATCACAGCGCAATTCCATGGCGCATTTTACATTTTGTGCTCCTGTAAAATTGTTTATTCCATGATTTAAGTGACTGTAACTTGATTCTGCGGAGCCATCACTGTATTATTTCTTTGTCACCTTGCGCCGTCCACGCTGTTCACCTTTAGCACTTGTATCACCTACACCAATTGTATATATCACCATTCACCAAGTGCCTCCGGGTTGTCACATGATTATCTCTGTACAGTGCTGCCTAACTGTATTTCTATGTGATAAATACCCTCCTTTGAATCAGTGAATAACAAGCTTTTAAAACTTTGTTGAGCCTCCTTGTTGCTTGTTCATGTAATGCTGATTGCATACATCATTTAACTGCCTCAAACTGACACCTGTTGGGAATTGTCATTGTTTACACTACACACCCATCCCAACGTGGTTTATGGGTTTACTCCTGTTGTTCTTATACACACGCATTTTGGGGAAGTCGCCCCTGCAGCTCTGATTTTGATGCCCCTTCCCAAATTCATGCGATGTGGCTTTGACTTCAGTAACTATGCAGTGCGGGGATGTTGCATACTTGGGTACATTGGTGTCTTGGTGGGAGGGGGGTCTGGGGCATGGTTTGTCCACAGATGTGCTCAGCTCAATTGTACATGTGTGCCATTGTGTCCATCTCCCCCGTCCCCCAGTCCCTGGTCATTACTCACCCTGATGCTGTTGTGTCCAGTCATGTTGAGCAGTGTGCGGTCCTCTGACTCCTGTCACTGTCTCCCACACTGATGACTGTGGACCCCATTTCCTCCATGTCGTCCACCTCATCCTATGGCTCAGGACACCCACGTCCAGTCTGCATTGCTGCCTTCTGGTGTTTGGTAAGTTTCAGCTTGGTTTTACGCTTGACATCATTCCAGCGCCTCTTGACCTCTTCCATTGTCCTCTTCAGCACTCCGACTGCATTCACGTTGTCCATGATGGACTGCCATAGTCCAGTTTTTTTGTTGCCAATGACATAGTGGAGGTGACGAACAGTTGTTGATGATGTTCTACCACCTCTGTTATCAGGATCCTGTTTTCCTGCGGACCGAAGCGCTTCTTCCTAATCTTCTTCTCCTTGGCCTTCCCTGACCCCGAGGTCCCAGGCTGGTCCTCGGGGGGCTTATGGAATTCTAGTTCTCCTCCATACTTGCTCCGGCAATGTCCATTGTACTTCGCTGTTGTTTGGCATTTGTTTGTCTGTTTTTTTTCAACTTTTATTGTGGCCTGACACATGTGAATTGCATGCCTTTGCTGGTTTTTGCTAATTTTTGTATCGCGGTTGGTCTTATCGCAGCTTTTTTTCGTTCATGTTCAGATTTTTGCGGCGTGGCATTGCTTTTAACACAGTCATTTGACGCATTATCTGGAGACCATCGTATGGTACCGCTGTGTTGTGAATACTCGGTTAACACAGCATCATTGTCCCGCGATAGACTGCCATGTTGAGTGTTGCATTAAGTTACTTTTGCGATGATTATCACACATTCTTGAGAATATCCCTCTCAGAGTCCTAAACAAAAAGAATCTGCAAAAAGATGAGGTAAGCAGGCAAAAGGTTTGGGGTAACACCACCCTAAGGATGACAGGTTTAACACAAGCCTGATGAGGTGTTACATATTTTTCTATCATCGGCCTCTAAGATTGTCTGTGGAGTTCCCTAGGGTTCGCCTCGAATGTCCACTCTTTTCAATATCAGTTCGACCTCCCCGCATTGAATAATTACATCTCTACATGAATGTGCCAATGATGCTGCAACCTACATCAGAGCAGATGGGGAAGAGGTGCACTTTTCGATCTCATTAGAAAGCCCAAAATACATAGGGGCAGATTTATGTTTCCTAGCGCATCCCTGCAAATCAGCAGGGATGCCCCAGGAAAGATGCGTCACGCAAGTTTACCCTTGCTCCACCACAGTTGCGCCGCATTATAAATGCGGCGCATCATGGTGCAAGGATAAACAGATGAGTGTTGCATCTGCTGGCGTAAGGTTGGCGCAGTGCTGGAGCTGCTGCATAGTACCCGCGACGCAACTCGAGCACTGTTTCAACCCTGCCTATGTCCAACATTGTGCATCAAGCCTTAAGCCTGCTTCAAGCAGGGGCAGGGTTTCGACGCAATATGGCCGTAAAAGTGACTCCGTGAAATGTTGTAGATTTCACTGAGTCACTTTTACGTGGTGTTCCGGCACCAGAACGCCCAACCTGCGCCGGAACTCCCACATGAAACCTGACGCACGTTTCATGTGGCGCAGGGTTTTACAAAGTGACGCATCTCCCTAGATGTGTCACGTTGTAAATAAGGCGCAACGTGGCGCATGGTTTACGCCGCAGCTGCGTTACAAAAGTGACGCACCGGCAGCGTAAAAGTGTCGTAAGGGACTGGTAAATCTGCCCCACAGTATCTTGGAGGCACGCAGATTCCAATTGAGCTCAGGATAGGAAATTGGCAGCAGTCTGGGAAATAAGTCAGGCACTGAATTCAAAAGTTGTAAGTGTGGTTAAATATGCCTTCTGGCTCTGTAAATGGAAATAGACTCTGGCCACCTTTTCCCATGAAGCTTGTGCAGTTGCACCTAGACTACTCAATAGTTTTTACGTTAGGCCTAAAAAAGTATCATCCTGGGTCCAAGTGTTTTAAGGCCTTATGTGGCTCCTATTAAAGAAAATGAGTTACCATTATGGTTATGAAGTACAAAAGTGCAATTGGAAAACCTCACAAACACGATATAGTGTTTTTGAATACAGCCGTTGAAATAAACTTTTCGGTAACTTGTGGCCCTTTACTCTTTTGGACTTTACTCTCCTACCAGCCAAAAACCAGTACAATTGATTAGACTTGTAGTTTATATTGAATCATGAAATACTTTGAAAACAAAACAAAAAGTTCGACCTCTTACATATCCAACTAAATTGTTGAATTTCTGCTAGACAGTGACATCAGTGAAAGTATTTAAAAAAAAGTCCTGATAAAGAATGACAAACTGAGATTAGAGGTCAAAATATTTAGGGCCAGATGTAGGTAATCCAGATTTACGGATTCTAAAATACCGAATTTTACCAATTCTGTATTTTAGAATCGGTAAATGGACTGTAGGTATTCATTCGGTAAGTATTACCGAATCGGTATTTACCGATTCGGTAATTCCCATTCATTCCTATGGGCCTGGAGGCCCATAGGAATGAATGTGAATTACTGAATCGGTGAATCCCGATTCGGTAAAAGGGGGAACACATTGAAGGGAGGCAGGGTGTCACTTTGACACCCTGTTGAACCCCTGAATAGTGTATGGGTGCACATGTGGCACACATACATGCCCTATGTATGTCTGCCACATGGCACTGTAATCATTTGCAAAAAATTGCTTCTTTTGGGGTTTTCGATATTCCACCACCAACTTGTAGTTGGTTGTAAATAACGAATCCTAAAATGGGAAAAGCACTAATTTGAGTGCTCCCTACATTAAGGATTCGGTATTTTACCGAATCAGTATTTAAGAATTCGATAATTTAGAGTTTCCTTAAATTACCGATTCGGTAAATTACCGAATCCTAACATTAGGCCCCTACATCTGAAAAGCCTAATACCGGTCGGTAACGGCCTAAATTCTGTAATTTCGGCCGTTACGGACCAGTATTAGGCTACCTACATCTGGCCCTTAAATTCTTGCTAATTTATACTTCGAATATAACTATAGAGATAGTAGTCCTCTAAAAGTGAGCTATTTTATGTTCTGCTGTATAATTTGATTAATATCATATTATTTAGTATCAGTGTAGCTTTGGACTCTGTATCCTAAACATAGCATCGTTTGTGGGTATTCTGCAATATAAAATGTCTTGATGCTTGAATCAAATTCTTGCCATTATAAATGACTGAGGGCCTCATTTATGACAAGTGACGCATCGCTGCGAGAAAACAGCGATGCGTCACTTTTCATTGAGCCCTTCTTGCGACACCAATGATGCGTCATATTTACAGTGTGACGCATCATGTCGCAAGGAGTTACAGATAAGTCAGTATTTATGACGTATCTGTAGGTGCAAAAATGACGCCTTGCTGGAGTGTGTCACAAAAGTGACGCAACTCCTGCAATGGGTCATTACACTTGGGCAAATCCCATGTGAAATGCGCCTGAGTCAGTCCTACGCCTGCCCCGTAAGATATTGACGCATTTGCGTCCTAGAAGTGGCGCAATTAAATCTTATTGAGTTCGCTGCGTCACTTATACGAGGCTTACTTGCATGGGAACGCCCCCCCCCCCGCATACATTATCCGTGGCGCAGGTATAATGTGGCACAGGGGTTTACAAAGTGACGCATCTGCCCAGATGCGTCACTATGTAAATATGGTGCAACAAGGCAAATTTTTTACGCCGCTGGTGCGTCACAAAAAGTGACGTACCGGCGGCGCAAAAGTGACGCGAGGGCTCATAAATAAGCCCCCAATGTTTTTGATTATTTGGTTTAAGGGTGAATGCAAGGGTAACATTAAGGACCTATTCAAATTAGGTTAACTTAAACATGGGCGTGATACTTATCTGAGAGACAAAACTCAAAACTATTTAGCAGCCCACATCGGACCGATGTAATTGGTTAATTATAAGTTACAGCAGGGCTTTAAGTGGTATGTAAAAACTGGGGGTCTCTCGAGCGTGGCAGATGTATTTAAGGGCGTGGCTTAAAAACACCTGACCTAAAAGTCTGTGCTCAGCATAGTGCGCCGCCCGTCTGGTATTTTGCTGCTTCTATAATTGCACCCATATATATAATACAACAAGTAACGTCACACCTTCAACAAGCCAGGACTGTTGGCTTTGCCAACGGTTGTTAGTTGCATAAGATAAATAAGCAACAACTATGGCTTCGTTCGTTGTATATAATATTGAAAATGCTTCAGTTCTGAAATGATGATGCTGTGAAAGAACTATAATGAGGTTGGTACAGTAGACATGTCTATAACGTTACCCTAGAAAGGCAAGCGTTCCGGGTAGCCGATCGGTCTGCACATTAGCACACTGCATGTAGAGTAGTCCTTTACTGCCCGTGATCACTCCATCTCAGCCCAGATTAAGTGCTTACCCCCAGACTGCTGTCTTCAATGACCTTTCAAGGACACGAGATGGGCAATCCAAGGGCGGAATATTGAAAAGGTTAGCTGCACGTGCACGTCTGTAATTGACAGATCGTGCGGCTCGCGGAGAAAGGATGCCGCTTAGCTCGTCTGGATAATGAGTGCACGGGGGCACAGCGGGGCCTCAAACCCCCCGCTGGCCGCCTCGACCAGGCGGGAAAGGTCGTAAACACGTCCCTGTCCCAGCGAGGCAGACAGCTGACGGGCGCGTAGGCTTGTCAATCAACTCACTCTCATGCAGACACCCTGTACGAGGCACTTTAAGAATACTGACTGGGGTTGCCAATGTAGACATAAGAACCCAGGTAAAAAGCAGGGCCTCGGCCACCCTGTTTGGAATGTTCACAGATGCTGTGTCGGCCAAACCCAGTAACAGGGACTTGGAAACAACCCTGGCATAGAGTAATAGAGACAGTGGAAAGGTAGGCAGGGATCAAGGGAGACTGGCACAGTCAGGGGTTCTGTGACATGGAGACACCCACACTGGGAACAGGCAGACATAGGTACAGTAGCAGGTAAGCGTAGCCATTGCCACAGGAGACATATGACAGAGAGCCATACATAGTGGGGCAGTGAGGCCCAGATACTGGGACAAGTAGACGCATACATTGGGACAGTTATTGACCCACCACCCACAGGCACCGCCTTACGGAATCCCAGAGCTGTATATCACAACCACAGTGTAAGGCTGAAAGTCCCTGGTGCAGTAACCATGAGCTCCGCTGCTCCTCATTTTCTCCTTCTCATGAACCCAGTATGATTTCATGTGCACGAGACATGGGTCATGACCCCTCATACCAATTGAGGGCTTCGGATGTTGCTCTCATCAATAAAGTGCTAGACTCTGCTGGGTGATTGGGGCCCACCCAAAGTTTCACTCCTTTTACCATGGATGACTACCATCCCCTTAAAGGGGCTAGAGAATGACTGATGGCAGGTGGTAGCTGACCAAGAGTCGAAGGGTTCATCCCCTTTGACGTGCATCCCAGTGGGCAACCGAGAATGTCTAAAATCAGTGTAAGTTTCGAAATGGGCCCCTATTTTCCCTTGAATGTGAGAAGTGTCTGTGAGTAGTGTTTGGATATATGAGAGGTGTGGTACCCACAGTTTGGGTCCCCCTGCATGTATGTAGCCTCTAAAGTTATAAGGGCTTAAAGAGGTAGTTAAAGCTGTTGTATCCTTTCCCCTTCCTGGTCTGTCTGTGCTGCTCTCATTCCACCCCACCTGCAGAACTCTTTGGAAAGCTAAAAGTGTGTGTAATGCTTAACATCACATAACCTTGCATGGAGCAGGAAGGGCACTTACATACCCAGCCAGTGACTGGAGAGCGGAGCTATCTGATCAAGGCCTGTGACCAAGGGTGTCTCCCAAGCTGCACACCTACTGCTCATTCCTGGATATTGGGTCCTGAGCTGCTGGGCACTTAATAGCCCAGTAATAGCCCATGCTTGGCCAGACGACATCCGGTTCCAATTTATAGATGCAAGAAACATCATGGGATGCTTGCTATCCCCAAGGGCACTGGAGATAGTGTGATTTAGTAGCTGGCTGCCACAGACTTACACAACACCAAGAGAAAGAAGCACACTGAAATGATTGATCCCTCCTCGAATTTGGGGCACACTTTAAATCCGAGTGGTCAGGGCTGTGTTAAACTCCTACTGTTACTTAAATTTTAATCTGACCCCTTTGTCTTCTTACCTTGTTTAGCTTAGGTAACAGTACATTTTGGGAATACAAGAATACATTTAGCAACCAGCCCCTCTAAGTCATATCCACCTCTTAACTTGGAAATGTTCCACCATTGTTCGTGGACAGGCTGATGCCACAGTCAAGGGCTTTGTCTGCCCCTGCTGAAAGAGTAAGAAATATACTCCAGGACTGAAGAAAAGGTGTGGCTGCTGCTGTCACCTTAAAGGAGGAGGAGGTAGACTACCTTGGATGTAAAACCCAAGCTTGTTCACCCAGGTCTGAGTCCAGCTGGGCAGTTCACACTGTCGTGAGTGCCTTTGTGTTTCAGAGACTATCAAAATGAGAGGCCTGTAACTACTGCAAAGATAAACCTAGATTGTAATCCTCGAGTGGCCTGAAGTGTGAGAGGAGAGTGAAGGCATCAACGGGGCAGACATAGGGAGAAGTGTGTGTTACCTGAAGCCTCTCGTCGCCTGGTGCCTCGTCCAACCAAGAAAAGCAACTACTCGTGGTCGTCATCCTGTGCGTGAGGGACCGTGCACATGCATAACTGCTGCTGCCAGTGTTGGAATGAACCAGAAAAGAGGACCAGGCACCGATATAACGTGGCCCCCATTAGAGAATCAGATGGCTAAAAATGTGGCCCACATTTGCAAATCAGGGCAGTTTTATCTTTGTATAGACAAGTTGTATAGGTGTTTTGCAAGGTATGGAAGTTTGCATGCATTTGTGCTTGCTGTTTGTTCACTTAGGAATTTTGCCACACTGACATAGTAGCTCTGCAGTCAGGTTGGCCCTACAGGCTTGAGAGTGGGTTATATCTCTCTGTTCTTGAACGCCAGGGGACCTGAGTGTTGTTGAGCGCTCTCCGTTCCTACCAGTCTTACCTTTGCGAGGCCGGTATTGGTAACTTTCCTATTTTCATTCAGCAGACTGACTTATCATCTGGGTTTTGATGAATGCCTTAGAACCCAGTTTGGAGTCGACCATTAGCAGAAACATGTTAACCAAATAATGGGGGTATATTTGTTGACAATCCCCCTGTGGTCTCTTCATTTTAACCCTATCCCAAAGTGCACCAGAATAAATCCAGTCCAGTCCTACTGGAAATAGTTCTATCTTTATGTTTTGCTCTTTTCTGCGCTCTGCCCCTCACTGCTTATCAACATCTGCTCATCTGATTAAAAGCACCTCTGCTCTTCCCCATCAGGGAATTGTAGCCCACACCGGGTACCTTGCGGTCCTGGTGTGAGGAGGGAAATCAATGATGAAGCATGTCACTCCTGGGTTAGTGAGGATTCTCATCCTTAACCCCTTGCATGCTGATGACGGCCCCGTCCGTCATGCACCACGTTGCTCGTGTGCTGATGACGGCTGGGGGCCGTAATGAACCCGCCCACTTGCGATTTTGCCGCACAGGAGCAGAATCGCGGCCGCATGCAAGAGGTTAAAGAAGCGCTCTTTCCTGGAGACACTGACTTTCCCTGCTGTTTTCTCTTTTTTCTCTAGATACCAGTGTGAGTTTCATGTTTGCTGTAGTATCAGAGATAGCAACTGTAAAAACCAGCACACAGACCATAAACCGGTCCAGAAACAACCAAAAGAGCACCCTATTCACTGATCTGTCAGACGAGCCCTTCAGAGACTGCCTGATTGCCCAATAGGCCAGTCTGACCCTGGCTTCCGCCACATGGTTCACTCTTGCTGTCCATGCTAACCCTGTGATGAATGTCATTGTGCCTCCTTTACTGCTTCCACCACATGTGGGGTTGGGCCTGTGCCTGAGGACCTGGGGACCTCCAACCCACAGCAAGTCTACACCCAACAGAGGCTGCCCAAGATGCAATAGTTCCACAACCACAATTTACTCTATGTAGCCTTTCCTCTTCTCATGGAGAAGGAAATCACCATACTGGGCTTCAAACACAGCTTAGAGAGAAACAGGAATTGGGTAGAGAGAAAAAATGCTGCATGGCACTATTTAGCCAGTACCAAATTTGTGCAGCCTCCATTTACAGCAACCCAAATGAATCACGTGCACTCCCCAGCCCACCAAAACTGAATAATAATGCACTCCAAGCCTATGCCAGTTCAAACCATATGGTGCTAATTGGTTATCCAGGGCCACTGGCGTTAGTTGTTTCTGCAGCAATGGCTGTTGGCATAAATATCTGCTCTCAGCACATAATCGACCCTCACCTGCATAATTTGCAAATTTCACAAAAAAACTTGATTCTAGCAAAACAATTAGTAAATAATAACGTGCTGCACGTGATGCAATGGCACCTCTTTGTAAAGGTTGCCTGGACCCATATTTAGTATACGTCGCACTTTCCCTGTTTGTGCCACGGCGCACCTTTCAAAAGGTCTGCTGGGTGCAAACAGGGACAGTGAGCCCTATTTTGCACAATACGCTGCCTGCAGGGCACCGGGGCAGCGCACTCAAGTGAAATACAGAGTGACTGCTTCAAAGTTGCTGAGTGTTTCACAGTGCAGGTGGCATGCCCTTGCACTTTCAAGAGGGGAGAGAGATCCCCTTGCAGACGGTTGCAGTTAGTCTGGGGGGTTCATGGCACCCACTTTTTCCTCCCCGGAGGGCTGCCTTTAGGGAGCGCACTGACAGTGCTCCACCTTTTTGTATTACGGTGCGCCTCCCAAAGGCATGTTTCACTCTGCTCCCACGTCGGTAATAAGGCGCGGGTGCCAGGGGAGGCTCCTCTGCTTAGGCAGAGGAGCATCGCCCCAGTGCTCTCAGAGCAGGGAAAATAAAATGATAATACCATAATTATTATCATTTTATTTTTTGGAGTTACGGCGCAAGGTTAGGATGGGGTGGGGCGGGGCTGGTGACACGGGGGAGTGGTGGGCACCCTCTAACAGAGGCGGCCGTGAGAAGATAAGTGTTATTTTAAAAATATTTTGTTGCCCCGTTCCCTGCCAGCCGCCACTGATGGGCGCACAGGCAAAGTGATTTCCTAATTTGCATTGGGCTATACCCCTATGCAAATGAAGAAACACCCTCTCATGAAAGCGCTGCCGCTACATGTGCCTCAGCGCTACCTGTATTACAGAAGAAGATCCACAAGCATCTGCGGTCTCTTCTGTAATACCATTTTGCCCCAGAGGTGCACAAACGGGCACAACCGCCCTTTACTCTCGGGACACAATGTATAATACGGCCGCTGGTCACCTTTCGGTCTCTAAGGCCCTCATTATAAATTCCCGGCTAAATTCCAAGCTCTGCACAAACATTTTAGATCGGTATTACGATTTGTGTGAAAATTATCATACCCTCGCACTTTTCCCTTGATATAGTCCGGCAGATCAAACCTGCTGAATTCTATTTGGGGAAAAGGGCGCAAAAAAGAAACATACGTAATCAGTGTACTGAATGCAAATTCTGGAATGTATGCCTCGTTTTCCTGCTGAAAACTCGGAATAGAAGGTATTTACCACACGTCAAAAATATCTCACCCGGGGGGGGGGCAATAGTATTTATCACATGTGGTATATGCCCAACCCTATTCTGACAAATTTGTAATGACCGCCTAACTATTGTATTCAGATGTTACACTAACACTTATCAGGTGATGCTTTTGTCTAAACAGTTTTAATGAATGTGAAAGCGACAAAATAGAAAGATAATACTGTCACAAAACATGCCCTATTTTGCTGCAGAATTTGCATTTGTTGCTGCAAAACTTAGGCAACTGTGTCACAAAATGTGGCCGTCTTTTGCTACATAATTCCAGTGGCCTTGACACCAGACCTAGGGCTAGAGTTATCAAGGCTGTGCAACACAGCTGGGTGGTGAAATGCTAAGTACGCATGTCTGTTTGGTCGGCCCAAGACAGCCATCCAAACTGACATGCGCACATATAGTGCATATATTTTCTCCTACTTCTGCTCTGCCAGCCCAGCCCGACCTGCCCCTCCGTGCCCGCCCTAACCTGGCTCTGAGTCTCCTCTGAAAAATAAAATGATAATAACATAGAGTTATCATCATTTTATTTTTCCTTTTTTGCAATGCTCAAAAAGCAGTAGGGCGACGCTCCTCCGTCTTAGCGGAGGAGTCACAGATGCCCATGAAAGGTTCCAAAGCGGATGTTTGCTGTCCATATTGTGAGACATTGTGGAGAACTGCGAGCCAGCTATGGAGGAGCAGCCTGGCTCCTCTACTGAGGTCCTTTCAATGGAAGCCCTGCAAAGGATGCTAGAATCTGCCCATGGCGCAAAGGTGCCTGCATTAGCACTAGGTAGGCAATTGTGCGCCAGTGCAAAGGAAAGCACAGGGATGCTTCGTATTACTGTATTCCTGCCCTATCCTAATGACTCAGCTCGGCACAGCAAAATGGCTTGCAGCCATGTGCAGCGTCATTTTCTCGTAATCAGGTTTGGGTCAATATGGCACCAAGCTTCCACAAGTCCAGCGGGAATGCTTTCATCACTTTGTCCGCCTTTATTATGTTATGTTATGTTATGCCAATTTATAGCGCGCACTACTACCCATAGGTGTCTAGGCCTTTGGCCATAGTGCTGTGTCTCTGCTGTGTTAAAATGAGACAAGATTTCAGCCATCCCATTTCTTACCCGGGGATAGGCTTGGCAGTAAAATAAACACTGAAAACCAGGCATCTATGGATCAAAGCTTTGAATAATCTCAGCACAAAGGGACATTTTGCACTTTGGTTGCTGATGGCCGCTACTGCGGACACACCACCTGTCCCAAATGTTGTCCTCTTATTTTTAAGGAGTGGCTCTCAGATCTGCAGAGCTACCTCAAATTAGGAACAGCTCAAGGAAAGTAATGTTCTTAGAAATACCAGATGTCACTCACTCTGTCAGCCAGTGTTGCATGTACCTCTCGTTGCCAAAAATTGCCACGAAACCCATGCTCCCTGCTGCATCCGTGCAAAGGACTGCTCCGACTGGTGCCATGTGAGATTACCATTACTACCCTCAAGAAACTCCATTCAAATAATCATATCCTCCCTGATTTCACAAGATAGCCTTGTATGATGATGATTGACATGTAGGCCCGACATAGCTCTAGCAAAGTTTTGGGAGAAAAACCTTTTCATTGGGATCTCCTTAAGCGCAAAGTTCAGTTGCCCCACTAACACTTGCAGCTGATGAAGCGCAACCTTTTTGGCAGCCAGGCACATCTCAAGGAACACCAGAGATCCTGAGGTAACCCACAAAATCTTGACACTGAGTCTATTCCTATACGAGAAAAGACAGTGTAGTTGCTGGCTCTTCAGTTTGACCTCTGAAAGTGGCACTCCTAAAATTTGCATTAGTTCAAGAAAACCTAGGAAGCCCGCCCACAAGCTGGGGAGCCTGGAGGTCCGATGTACATGAAATAATCCAGATGATGCACTATGTCATCAGAGACTAATAAGTCGTTTAGTAGTCACTCCAGAAAGCGACTAAAGGCTTCAAAGTGTGAACACACTGTAGCTCAACCCATGGCCCATGCACAGATCCACATGGAAGGGTCCCTCAAAAGTCATGCCCAGGGGGCGAGTATCCGCCGTGTGGACTGGCAGAAGGCGGAATTCCCCCTCTATGTCTAATTTTGCCATCAACGTTCCTAGTCCCAGCTTTTGAAGCTTACTTAACGCCTCATGTGTGAACAAGTCTTGTTGCAGGCCATCATGCATGAACTGACCGGCCATAAAGGACAGGCTGTGAATCAGGCAAAGGTTGCCTGGCTTTTTCTTGGGTACTGGCCCCAGTGGTTAACAGACCAAGACCTCTACTGCCAGGTACCTAAAGGGCCCACCACTCTGCTAGCCCATACTTCTTTGAGGATCTTTTCTATTGTGCAGCTGACTGCTGATTTGGAGAGTATATGGAAACTATCCTTTTTTTCCCAGTAAGTGTGTCAATATGTGCAAGAGCATGGGTGATGAGTCTTTGAATATGGGCGCCAGTGTCCTTTAGCTTAGGATGCTCCTTTGACTTTCCGTGTTTCTTGAAACATTTCGTTTCTCGATGCCTTTGGGATCTGCAAAATGAGCACAAGTGCTTGAATCTGTAGGCAGCCCCTATAAGCCTACAAGGACTGCGGGTATTTCCCATAGGAGCAGGGCCGAAGTGGCCATAACAGGCAGGGGCATTTCCCTGGGAGGCTGGAAGGGTGCAGGCCAGTTCTGCAGCTGTGGGGCCGGTTTCGTTACTGGAGGTCGGTTTTGCAGCAGTGCTACCAGATCTACCCCAGTAAAAAAAAGTAGCAAGCAAGCATTTCCAGACTTCCAGGACCAGGAAATCTTCCCTAGGGGCTGGTCTGAGAAAATTGCCGGGGCTGATTTGAATTTCCAGTCCAGCCCTGCATAGGAGGACCCCATATTGAATTCTGACTGCTATTTCTTTATGTTCCTCTGATCCCAGATAACATATGGCCTGCCTGCCTTAATCTGCCCACATTTTTGATCGTACTGTAGCCAAGCTGTACCCTGGAATTCGGACGCACCACTATAGATCAAGGACATGTACCTCAACAATTGTGGTGCTAAGGCTGGTAATTACTCGGTTAGGATTGCCGAATATGTAGAGAACCCTGATGTGACCTCGACACAGGCACACAGCTTTGAGAGCAGTTCACTGGAACAAACAAGGCATATCCCTCGGCCTGCGGTACTCTTAAGATCCCATGACCTCTGCACCCTCTGATGACATCACTTCCTCATCAGAACGCAGCCAACAGCAACCCCAGCCGCTCCTGCCCGTAGAGCAACTAATGGCGACCCTCTGCTACGTGCTGGATAAACCTTTCTATATTTCATGTTTACCTCACCATTAACAGAAGACTATTGTCCCTTTGAAGGAAATGCAGAGCAGAAGGTTGTGTTTGCTCGAGGATCACTGAAAGGGAGCAAGGCCAAAGATTCGCCAACTGGACGATAAAGATGAAGGCGAACAGATTAACCTTGGTGTAAGGGGACCCCACCTGAGAGATGTGTCATTGGACACCGAGAGCCCTGATCCATTGACTATGGAGATTGCAAATTTGGAACGGTGAACGCCAGGTTCGGGCTTCTCTGATGGGTGGCGATGGTATGGAACCGGATGCACACGACAGCTGAAAGGTGATATCGAGCTGAGCTGGAGCTGCAGAAACTGCATAGACGTTCACCCACACCCCTTCTTCCAAAACAACTCTCGAGGTTCTGGGATTGATTGTATATTTGGCCTTTTGATTTTCTTTTCTTCGCTTTTAATTGCTTTGTTGCTGTTTTCATTATTCAGAGTTCTGAATAATAGGAGGGTTGGTGGGTTACAGTCCTCTAAAACTCTCTTCAAACATGCTTTGGTACAGTTGCCATGGTTCAGTGCTGTGGGGAGACACAGGAGGGTGGGGTGGGATACAGATGGGATGGCGTGATAGATTACGTTCCATTGTTTCTTGTTTTCTTGATTCTGAAGGCACGTGGTCCCATTATCAAGTTAAAAGATGCACATACAAACAGGTAGAGAAACAGTTCAGAAACCATATCAGATGGCTTAGACCAGACTGACAGAAGACCCACCACTAAAATAATGACTTGGAACATCAGTGGCCTCTGTGACAAAATCAAGAGCGGCCTGGTGGCGCAGTAGATTAAGAGAGTACAGCCAGATGTGGTTCTCCTCCAGGAGACCCACTTACAGGGGACACACTGCAGTTCTTGGAAAGCGGGGCCTATGTCACTTTAGTGCATGCTAGAGAGGCCAGGGGAGGGGCCATCTTGAGGAAGAAAAATCTTTCCTTTAAGGTGACGTGAACATGGATAGACCCCCGTGGAAGATATGAGGGAGTACATGGCCACTTCGGTTATATTGAGATTACTTTACTGAGTGTATATACCCCTCAAAGACTACAAGCACCCTCTATGGCCAGAATAGCTGATATTCTGTTAGACTACACCTCCACATTGCATGTTGTAGTTGGGGACTTTAATGATGTAATGGTTACAGATCACGACCAATCGGGGCTTCATACGGTGCCCCCCAGACGACAGCATTGCTCAATTAGCCAATAGGGTGGGCTTAGTTGATTTGTGGCGGTGCCTTCACCCAGGCGTCAGGAAGTACTCTTATTTCTTAGGGGTGCACAGGGTCTATTCAAGGTTGGGTTTTCTCTTTGTGCCCTGGTGTAAGGTAGGAGAGATAAGGGGTTGCAGGGTAATATAAAAACAAAGAAGACTGACTCCTCTTGGCAATGTAAAAACAGCTCTTTAATGTCGCTGCAGGGAGAACAACCATCCCCACACAGGTAAACAGCCATCCTCAATTTGCTAACCAAAAAGTGAGCAACCCAATATACCCCTGAGGGTTTGGGCAATAAGTATGGTAGGGCGAAGATACCTTCAAGGGATTTTACTGCTATTGGATTTTAAGCAAAGTTTCAAACATCAATTAGCGGCCTTACACACTTGGTGCCGATAGTGCAAAAACTGCAACAGTAAATATTTGGTCAACGTTAATAAGCCACCATAGGTGATCTGAATGAGAATGAGAGCAAAAGAAGGTGTATATGAAAATGTTTGTATTTAATACTTCAAAAGAAATTAAAAGGCTACAAAATAGATAACAATGTTATAAGAAGTACATTTCATGTATGTCAGTCAAGGAAAACTTCTTTATAACAATTGTAAGCGCTTTTCTACCTATTTACAATTAGTTTACTGATCGATAGAAAAAACGTATGTCGACGTTTCGGTCTATATTCTTGAGTTGTTGAGACCATCTTCAGGAAATGAAAATCATATCTTGAGAACCCTTCAAATTTTGGAACGAGAGTAGCATAGATATTGCGGCAATCCAGTCTTTATCGTGTGCAATAAATAGAAAACTGTCGAATATGGATGTGACTGCCTTCCCGGATATTTATTGGTGGATTTAAAAGGCGGTCAATGGTGTCTGCGCAAGGAAAGTCGCAGAACGTCTTCCGCTATTTGTTAATTTGTTAAAAGAAGACGGCAGATCTACTGCGCAAAGAGCGTCGCAGGGCGTCTTACGCTATTTGTTTGTTTGTTTAAGGAAGACGGCAGATCTGGCTCAAAGTTCTCAGAGAATCCTCACAACAGCATGAGTTGAATGCAGGGCATGCTCTCATTCTCATTCAGATCACCTATGGTGGCTTATTAACATTGACCAAATATTTACTGTTGCAGTTTTTGCACTATCGGCACCAAGTGTTTAAGGCCGCTAATTGATGTTTGAAACTTTGCTTAAAATCCAATAGCAGTAAAATCCCTTGAAGGTATCTTCACCCTACCATCCTCAATTTGCTGCTTCACAGGCAGCTACTTTTATACATAGGCGGACACTGCATCTTACAAAAAATGTAACATTAACTTATTTAAAATTTACACATTGGTTACACAAACATTTCAACATCTGTGTTCCTAAACTTTAACCTAGTTTTCTACACATGCTTTTATGGATCTATAACAATGCTTAACAAACGAACTATTCTTCTATTCTTGAATGCATGTGTATTTGTATTGAATGCATGTATATTTGCGTGTGTGCTTTATCATTGTGCTCCCAAGACCTCTTATCAGATTCTGTGTGTTCTATGCGAATTCAATCTCCTGCTCCTATTGTCTAATCATGTTTCAGTCTATTGAAAATGCCGAATATGTGCCTGTATCCTAAGGCCACAAATTCCTTAAAGCTTGCCAAATACCAGTTTTCCTTTAACTATGACCTTGCAGGTCATGCATTATGTATTCAAGTTAACTCTTCACCTCTTTCTCATTAGTTCGAGATTTTAGGCATGCACTGCTCCTTTGCCATGTATAGCTGTGTGATTCTCTTTACTATTGTCTGCTGTTGTGCCATGTTTCCATATTTCCTTCCTTCTATAACAATGGCAAGCAGACTATCTGGTGAGGGGCCTATCCAACCATTCACCTCTGGACTTGAAAGACCGAGAGGTGGCACGGGACTCAGAGTGGACATTAAAATATATTTGACAGAAAACGAAGCGTCAGTAGAGTCTAAGGCTGTGCTACGGGGAGTGTTTAAAGATGTGCTTAGAGACCAGGCCCAGAGCTTGATTGCACAGAAAAAAGAGGTGAGAAGTGACAGGGACAAGCGAGCTATGGGGTGGAAGCTGAATGCATGGGAGTTGAAAGACCGAGGGGTTGCACGGGACACAGAGTGGACATTGAACTATATTTTACAGAAAACAAAGAGGCAGTAGAGTTTAAGAAAGTGCTATGGAAAGTGTTTAAAGCTGTGCTCAGAGACCAGGCCCAGAACTTGATTGCACAGATACAGAGGCAAGAGGTGACAGAGCTTAGGAACTGGAAACCCAGACCCTGCAGTTAGAAAGATCACCGGGGACGGAGATCGACCCCCTAGTCCTTAGGCAGATAACAACACTACAAGCTGCGTGTACGGATTTGGATTAGGAAGGGGCCAAGAAACAGATGATGTCTACACTCTGACAAAGCTGGAAGGCTCCTGGCTTGGCTAAGCAAGGTGATCGCAGGGTGTAGTATTCTCAGTCCCACAGGGGTTGCCTACAGTATTGATGCCCTCATTTTTGATGAGTTCACTCTTTATTATGAGGATTTTTACAACGACAGACCACTTCACGACTCAGAGGCTATAGTGCACTATTTGGCCAAGATTCCTACCCCTATGTTAGATGCAGGAACCCGGGAGCTCATGGAGGAAGAACTAACACTAAGTGAGATACAAGGTGTCATTGCGTAACTAAAGCCGGGTTAGACACCAGGTCCCAATGGAATCCCTGCAAGTTTTACAAGTGATATGTGAATCTCCTCAGGCCCCACCTACTGAACATGTTCCGAAAGGTTGGGGAATCGGGGGAACTTCCCCTGGATGTCCGAAAAGCCACCATTATAGTGCTTCCTAAAAATGGGAAGCCTAGAGACAGATGTGAATCTTATCAACCGATCGTGCTGCTCAATGTAGATACAAATTACTGGCAACTGTCCTTGCCGCTCGACTACTAAACGGCATTACCCCTTTGATACATCAAAATCAGTTGGGCTTCATGCCCGGCAGGTCAACACGCCTTACCCTACGATGTACACATAATTGGCTCACCACAGTGCAGACCCATCCGCCACCGCATGTCTTCCTATTCCTAGATGTCAAAAAGGTGCATGATGCGGTTCACTGATGAGCAGACACTACTGAAATTTGGTTGTGGTCCCAAGTCCCAGAAAATGGTTGGCAGTGCTCTACCAAAGCTCTGTCACCACAGTCAGGGTCAGTGGAAAGATGTCTGGCGATATTTCCGATCTGGAGAGGAGCCAGGCAGGGCTGTCCCTCGTCCCCATTTTTTTTTTTGCCGTTACAGTGAAGTCCCTGCCATGCGGGGTGTGGCTGCATCCCTAAATTGGGGGGTTCTGTACCACAGTGGAGGCTAAGGTAGAAGATAAAATATCATTATACAATGACAATATAATTCTATACATAACAGACTAAGTGAACACTATTCCGGCAGTCTTTCAGCTATTGGGAGGGCACAGGGTCCACTCGGGATACAGGATAAACTGGGACAAGTCAGTGCTTTATACCCCACATACTCTATGGGGATGCTGCCGCTACCCCTGCGGTTTCAGGAGGCTGAGGGCGGTTTTAAGTAGCTTGAGATATTTGTCACATTGAGGAGAGAGCTCTGTTGTAGTTGTAATGTGGGGAGGATGCTGTCAAACTTTCAGGCTGATGTCAGTTGGAGGGGCCTGCCTTTCACCCTGATGGGGTGAGCAGCCTTAATTAAAATGATCATGCTTCCCAAACTACTATATGTGCTGCAAAAAACATACAGCCCCCTCTCTCAAGCTGAGTTTGCCAAGATTAATAGGAACTTGAGGACCCTGCTGCGGATGGGGCACATGAGGATTTTGCTAACGACATTACACCGTAACCAATATAATGGTGGGCTCATACTTCCGGACATAGAAGGATACTACTGGGCGGCACACCTAATAAATATTAACAATTGGATTAACACCCTGCAGGAGTACCCGAAATTCAAGCTTACACATACTCTGTTGGCATGCAGAAAGCAGGGACCCTATCTGTATGGAGGGGGATCACAGATGCTTCCGTCGGCAAAGCGGGTCGCACTGATAGTTTGGAACAGGGCCACAAAGACACTTTGCTGGGCAAGAAATCACAAGGGTAACACCTCTTTGGAAAGTGACATGGTTGCAAAGGAATCGCAAAACTGCGTGGATTTGGAACATGGGATGTCATAGGTATCTCCAAGGTAGGAAACATCCTGGAGGATGGAGACTTTATGCCCCTTCTCCTCGCTACAGCGGGAATACCAACTACATCTGACCCAGTCTCTGTGGTATGCCCAGATCAGACATACCTGTCTGGTCGAGAGACTGAGATACCTGAATGCCCCCTTGAGGGCAGCATCTTGATTGATGAAGAGAGAGGGGCGGCAGAGAGATGTGGGTGAATTAGAGGATATAGATTGGGGAGTGAGTCTGAGGCACCCCTGTGCCATTAAGGCGCGTCTACGCTTGATACAATTCAAAATACTTCATAGGGTCTATTATGACAGCAGCAGATTACATGCTATGGGAAGAGCGCCCACTCCAGCCTGCTTGCACTGTGTAGATGCCATTGGTTCCTTTATGCATACACTGTGGGATTGCCCCCGGATACAAATCTATTGGAGGATGATCATTCAGGAACTCTCAGCCATTCTACAGGTGACACCCCAGCCCGACCCATGATATGTTTTGCTGGGGATTCCAAACGATGTAGACATTCCACGCCATAAGCTTGTCTTAAGTACCCGGGGCTTAGTGGTGGCCAAAAGGGATGTGGCTAAATATTGTGGGGCACCGGAGGTACCTTCCATAAGGGATGGGCCTATATATGGCAGCACAGAAGGTGACATATTGTAGCAGAACCTGGGGTTGGTGAAGAACCTACTATAGGTTGGGGTCCGCAGAGGGAGACCCTGGACAATGTCCGGCCTAACTGCCAGCCAGACCAATGTGGTATGAGAAAGGGACCCAGTGATTAGCCGCACAGCAACATAGGCGAAACTCATAGAACTTTACTCACTTGAAACATTTTTCATTCACTTAGTCCATTTTAATCCATATTAAGTCCATGTTTATTCTTATTGCTCAGTACTTCCTGAGAATACATGAAAACAACACGATACAGCAATAATCAGTGTTCAGTGGGCCCCTCAGGACACTGAGCCTCGTGTAACATAAGAATGGAGGGCTTCCTAAAGCAAAGTGGATTATTGCTTATGGGTGCTTATTGTTCTTGCTGTGGGTGCAATACATGTGTTAAGTAAACGTGTGTGTGCGCGTGTGTCTATCACACACTAATTTCTACCTTCTCGTTTCAAATAAAAAATAAATGGGGGAAGGGCTGTTCTTCATAGTGTTGGTAAACACTGACAAAGTCAAAGAACCACCATCGGTGTGAGGACCAGAGCACTACTAAGACAAGTCCACATAGTGGGTTTAGTTATTTTAGGTCGAGGATATTGACAAAGTAAAAAACACAGAAGTGTTCAGTTTGTGAAGCTAGAATAGTAAACACACAATACAGGGGCCCCCATTTGCGGTAGGCCGGGAGTCGCAGTGACCCCTCCCCACACTCTGCAGCTTGCTCTCATCATTGTGTGGTACAGTGTACACATCTGTTCAGAGAGTCAATAGGAGGACCTCTTATTCTATCCACACCTATTCCACGCCTCTCTTTCTCTGAGGTGTATTTAACCCTCACACTCTTCAACATTTTCCTTGGCAGGGCATGTTCTTACCTGCGCCTTCTTTCCAGCAGGTGCCCACTCCCCTCCCCCCATCCCCCCTCTTCTTCAGCAAGCGCCCTCCACAGACTCAGTGCCACTCATCCTGGCACAACAGAGGAGCAGTGACGGGGAGAGGGAGTGAGCGCGTCTTTGTTCTATTTCCAGGCACTTCCTTGGACACGAGGCTCTCATTTCCGAAGCTTTTCAATTCTTGAGCCTGTGACGTCCTCGGCCACCTGCAAGACTCAACAGCCTATTAATCACGCTATCACGTTATCAGGAAAGAGCGGCAGAGTTAAGGCAAATGACCTCGAGGGCAAGAACGACTGAGGGACCCACAGTACCCATCTGTGTGGCATTTGATGCAATAATAGTATATTCTAGCCATGAATTTCTTTCCTTTTTAGGTCAAGCCTACTAGATCGCACTCACACGGTCTACTGCAGTGCATATTGTGGTTTAGCAAGTGCATAGAAGAGCTTGGAGTCTGCCCCTAGCTTACATTGGTTGTCTTTCCTTGTCGCTCTTATTTGGCTACTTCTGATTCATGTCGCAGCTTGTCAATCTTGTGTATGTCCCTCCCATGGAGCATTGCCTCTTTACTGGTACTTTTATTGCTGGCATCCCTGCTTTCACTGCTTGCTTTTCAGGCACTACTTTTTTCCATTTTGTGTGAAGCACTTCATGAGAGTTCAGGCATTAACTGTCACCATTGTGCACTAATCTCTTTGGGCGCTCACGTTTGCTCTCTGTCACCGGAGTGTTTTTCCCTGCTCTCCTCCCATTTTTACTCGCTTCTATGCTTTTCCCCGTTGTCTCTCAGTTGCCTCCCTGCACCCTCTGTATTGCTTCCGGTTTGCGCCTTCCATGTTGCCTTCCCATCCCGCCAACCCTCCTGTGTTGCTTTGTCTTTCCCAACACCCTCATACCCACCCCATGTTGCTAAAAAAAAACCTTTTCCCATTTTATGTTCTTTTTAGTTACTGATCCAACTCGGACCGGCAGCTAATAAGAAAAAAAAAGTTCCTGCATCATATAGTAGGCGCGCACAGGCGTGGTGCACATACTTATAGAATGACGCATCATTCGCGTCACAGGATCAGGCTACTACTGGCTGACCTCTCCCAAGCCTCCACTGCCTGTGTGAGGATCCTTAGCAATTTAGGCCACAAGTGGACAATTAGCTAATTTACAGCCTTTTCGTGTGCTGAATTTGTCTAGTTTTTTTTACCAAGCTTACATGGAAATTGATTAAGGAATCCCAATTGGACTCAAAGTTGATGCTTTAGCTGTGAAGGCTTTTTTAATCAAATTACCTATTTTATCCAGATTGTTCAAATATCAAATATCAATTTCTGAGCATTCAGTGCTAGGTACTCAAACAGCAGAAACAAAAATGTCAAAATGTTGCTTTACACTAATAGTCCATTCGCTCTAAAACACACCCACTGTAGATGTTTCAGTAAGAATTTTGTTTTCACTTATAGAATTTTCAGGGTGCGAGTCTGCACGTTTATTTCTTTTTCTCTCGTGATCAGATTCCACAACACTTTGAGCCTGAACCACAAAGATAAACGTACACTTTTGCTTAAGTTTACAATTGTCTGCTATTGACAAATATATTTTCCTAGTAGTATCTTTAGAACTGCCTAGTCTCTGCACATAGAACAATCCAAATAGTAAAATACCTCTGTGAATAGCAAACAATCGTAAACCCTGACAAAACTTTAAGTTTGCCTTTGTGAATTAGGCGCTTGGTATCACTCGGATTTCCTTCCATTTACTTTCACTTCGGCAAGCTTTCTGTTTGTACTACTTGAATTGTTTGCGTGTGCTAAGATGTGTTGTAACTTGACCAAGCATTAGCATGGCAAGTAGCATGTGCACACACCAAGATCACACCAGTAGATTCCAGGTTGCACGGACTCGGTCACCAAGAGTCAGGTGTTTGCGGACAAAGGCTAGCAAATACGTTACAATAATTAAAATCATTTCTCATGCTTGCAACAGATGAGTGCTGTTTCTTTATTTTTTTTACTTTGGGCCGCTATTAAACATGGAACCTTGACAACGTACTTATTTCACTTGGAAGTCAACAGCATATTACTCAAAACAGTGACTACACCACAATGACCTGTGGGACATGAACATGTGTTAAAAAACAAAATAACTGGGCAAACCCTGAATATTCCCTGGCATCGACACTATAGCCCCTTAATAGATACAAATCGAGGTTAAAAATTGTACTCAAACATACGCCACTAAATGTCACAACAATGTTATTGGTCTCCTACATTGGAGACACACATTTGGCCAAAGATTTTGCATCCATGGCCCGCAGATGTTGCCCCACTCCTTGGTATACCTACCACCACTTAAAAAAACATCTTTATTCATTGATTTTCAGACAGAACAAAGAGAAAAACAATCAGAAAAAGAAAAACATACTCCTCATAACAAAGCCATTCGTAAATTCACAGCGTGGTGTCATCGGTTCCGCAGTACACATTACAGACTGTTATTCTTATAAGTGTAGGTAGTCTAATACATCAAAAAGCACCACTACACATCAATTATTATGTTCAAAACAACCAGTGGCAGACATTGTCTGCCTGGGTTCGGGGCCCAGTCCAGCGGCAATAGTCCACCTGGGGCTAGCTAGGCAAACGCTGTGTGGGGATCTGGTGTGACTATCTCACCAGCGGGCATTCTTTTCAGGTGGGATACAAGGGGCTCCCAATATCTTTAGGCCTTGTCTTAAGGGGCATCAGGTCCCAATAAATTGCAAATTGCTCTTGGCAATGTTCGGAGTTCTCCAACCAGGCTTGTGCAGTCGGCTCAGGGCATCACCCACCACCACTTTTTAAAATGTAAACACAACACCTCTGTACCATGTCAACTAAGCGAGAGTTTGCCAGTTGTGGTAGGATCGCGCAGCCTTGGGTGAACTACCTCTGGAGCAGCAGCGTAAAGTGCTCTGCTGTCCCAAAAAGCGCTGCATTCCAGTGCCACAACTTACCCATTGTAGTCATCACTTTTATGGTAACAGTGACGCAAAAGTGGCAAAAGGGGCTTGTAAATCTGGCACATAGTAACGACGAGGGTAAGGTTCACAGGGGCAGCTTTAAAAGCTGCTTGCGCCACTTTTGCGTCATTTTTAACATGGGAAAAATGACGCAAAAGTGGGGCAAGGGGATTGTAAATCTGCCCCACAGTATTTTTGTTTGCACAAAAAGATCTGCAAGGCATTTCAAGACACAACAAATAGCATGGGAACAATGTGATAAAGAAAATGCATAAATGATCAAACTTACTTAACGTAGCTTAGCAATTTTGAGCCACCAGCAGTTCATCTTATCTCGACGGGCGCTCTTACGGCAGAAAGTGTGGTCGGACAAGTCACACATTTACAACATTTTAAATCCTGCTCTCACCTTCATACACAATGAGAATGTTCACGGTCCAGGGCTGTGCCGGACATGTGAGTGCCTGGAAAGGCAGGCACGGCATCCTCAGTGCTCCCTGGAGCCCGCGAGGAAGCAGCAGCTCATGCTCTGTAAACACAACAACTCTGTCTCATGTCATGCAAATGAGCAAGGGTTTCCCAGTCAGGCAGCCATGGGCGAAATTCGTCTGGGTCCGCAGTTGGAAGTGCTCTGCTGCCCCAAAAAGTGCTGCACTCACGATGAAGATGTGCAGGGTCATATGGCTGTGCTCGACATGCGAGTGCCTGGCAAGCCAGCCACAGCATCATCAGAATGCCCCAGAGCCAGTGGCCACAGCCATCTCAAACTGGCAGGGGAAGCTGCAGCTCTAGCCTTACTCCCGGCAGTTCATCTTCTCCCGACGTGCGCTCTAACGGTTTAAATTGAGGCGGGACCAGTCACCCATTAAAAAAAATTAAAAAGTAGTCCTGAAACAATCACTTAAAATGACCGCTGCATATGTTTAGGAGTAGTTAGTTGTTGCTCCTAGGGAGAGATGAACACCGGGAAAGGCATAATGCATGCATGCCATAGACAAATGGGGAGAATGAATAAGCAAGCGACGATGGAGCCAGCAAATGGGAAGCCTTTGGGCGGGCTGTAATCCCACAAAGTAGATACAGCATGTCTCTTCGAGACAGCGTATGAGCGCTGTCTAAAGCCGAGACCTAAAAAAGCTTAGTATAGCTCAATACGCAGACACCACTTGTTCACAACATGCACACATTGATAGTGCATGACACGTACACATCTACAATGTGCATGTACACACCTATAGAGCGTGACATGCACACACCTATACTGTATGACATATGCACATCAACAGTGCATGACATACACACACATACAGTGGATGTCATGCACACTCCTACAGTGCCCGCCTTGCACACGCCTACAGTGGAATATTTGCAGACATCTATATTGCAGGACGTCTGGAGCACGGCATGTAGACACCTGCAGATGCTCATCAGTGCAAGCATATCTGAAAGTGCATTCCCTCTTCGCAAAGCCCTGTCCTCTCCACAGTGCTACATCCCTTGTCAAGGACTAACCACTGATTAAACCATTGCACTGTATCCTTAACTATCGAACATACTAACATATAGGCAGAGAGTATCTGGGTTTGGGGGACAGGGTACTGGTCAGTTTCGGTGTTTGAGCAATATATTAGTAAGGGTATTTTAATATTTGTTTTGTGCCAGCAGGAAATGTCTTATTTTATAAAATTTGAGTATCCCAAGAAGGTCTGTTTACCCCGTGAAGAAAGTGCACCAGGCCTTACAATGCATTGGATTTAAATCCCAGGTATATTGTACAATTTGGCGATCAATGATACATATAAAAAAGGATTAGGAATCTATTAACAATTTGACGTATTACCAAATATAACATAAATTATGTTATTAAAATGGCTTGAAATCGGAAGTGATGTTTTAAAGGAGTACCTGATTGCAATATCATAGAAGAATCAAATGTACATAACATTTTACAATAACAGACAAGTCATCTCTTATGGACGCTGAGAAGGGGGTTCCTAGGTCTCAGCCACCAGGCAGTGGAAGCTTACAGTGGGCTTAGACCCACCCATTGATTGGCATTATTGTAACTCTCATTGCTTGTTTTGTATTCGTCCTGTGTGGGCTTTGCTTCCTCTTCTTGTGTTTGTCCCTCCCATGGAGCATGGATACATTACTTCTGTCCTCCCACTGATCACTTTTGAAGTACTTCTTTTTTCCTATTGGTTAAGCACTCCACAAGACCACATTTAATTTCCAGCTGTCTCAGTTCAGTTCATTATGTCTTTATTTCGAAGTAAAATTCATAAAAGACAGCATACAATACATAAAAATATGTTAAAAAAAGCTACAGACATCTCCCATAATATATAAAAAGTTGTGAACATACAGTATGTGCTTCATGTCGTAACAGTTAATTGGGCGTCATGTCGTAACAGTTAATTGAGATAGGAATTCAGTTTCTTAATACGGATCAACCACGCCCAGCCCAGGAATTTAGCCACACAGATCACAAAAAGTTCAGATCTAACATTACGAAACTTCAGCAGGGCTTCAAGATATCCCCCACAATCCAAGCTTCTGCATAAAGGTTTCAACCATTTGAGTCGTGGGGCTCGATAAGCTGGGCAGGCAAAAAACAAATGGCCAATACTTTCTACATGATCCGGACACCAGGGACATTTGTTACTTACATTCTTTGCCCACTTTGTAGTAAAGGAATTAATGGGGAGTGTGCCTACACGAAACTGATGATACAGTTTCCGATCCTGGGTTTTGCATATCAGGTCCCAATAGGGCTCAAGGGAGGGTGTCAATTTGTGTGTTAAAAAAAGCCCCGTTAGGTTCGTGTCCGAAGAATGGATAACCACAGTAGATTTTAAAGAGGCCCAGAATAGATCTTTAAAATCTTGTTTTGGGGGGAAGCTGGAACACCCGGGATTTAGCCACAGCTCAGGAAGGCCCATTGCATACAAAACATGTTTGACTTCCCTGAGCCAGGGGATTCTGTGGGCACCCCACAAAGATTTAACCTCATTCAACTCACGGGCAAAGAGGCTAAGCTCTGGAGTCGTCCATAACCGTCGCCACAGTGCCACTAAACGAAACTGTGCCATCTGATCTAAAGGTCTGCATCCTAGGTCTAATAACAGTGGTTTAATGGGAGTGGATTGGGGAAGCCCTACCAAGTTCCTCAGGAACCTATTCTGGGCTATAGTCAAAACTGACAAATCCTTGTGTCCCCATATGTCTGCTCCGTAGAGGGTAGCTGCATTAACCTTGACCTCATATATCTTTAATGCTGGAGTAATACGTTTAGTCAAGGATTTCTTCTGTTCAAGCAATAGGCAACCCGTCAGGCGAACACATTTTAGGTTTAGTGCCTCCAACTGGGGTTTCCAGCTGAGTTGGTACTCAAGGGTCACACCCAAATACGTCATAACCTTGACCTGATCAATTGGAACACCATTCAGACTAACAGAGCTTTTGACTGGGGTTTTATTACTAAAGACCATGAATTTGGTTTTATCTATGTTGATCTGCAAGTCATTTTTCTTACAGAACTCTGCAAACCTGTTCAGGGCTGTCTGCAACCCGCTCCGAGTTTTAGAAAGGAGCAGGGTGTCGTCGGCAAAGATTAGCATTGGATAATTTGACCCGCCCAGAGATGGTGCATCAGTCTGCGTGTTGGTGAAATATTCGACAACCTGGTTTATGAAGAGGAGAAACAGGGTAGGAGCCAACACGCAACCCTGGCGCACCCCTCGTTGGACCGGGAAGCTGTTGGTCACCTGACCCTGCTTGCCCCACCTCACTCGGGCGAAATTATCCTCATGCAATCTCATGACTAATTCCAAGAGATCGGCAGGAAAGCCCATGCGTCTTAATGCTTCCCAAAGTTTCACCCTTGGAACTAGATCAAAAGCCGACTTAAGATCTACGAATGCGGCATAGATAACCCCTCCACCCAAGAAGACCACCATCCAATAGAGCATGGTGAGTCTGAACACCTGGTCTATAGTACTGGTGCCCAATCTAAACCCAGCCTACATGGGGGAAAGTATATTATTCTGTTCTATCCATCCCTGAATTCTTGCAAGAACCATTCGTGATACTATTTTTTTAAGTGAATCGATCAAGCTTATGGGGCGATAGTTGTTTGGCAATGATCGATCCCCTTTTTTATATATTGGCAAGATCTCTGCCCCTTTTCAGGATTGTGGAATCCTTGCCCCTGCTGAGATAACATTTGCCAATAGGGTGATGTATGGGACCCATAGATCAAGGTTCAATTTAAAAAGATCTGCAGGGATGGCATCTAGGCCCGGGGCTTTTCCTGACTGGACGGAGCCGAGAGCATGCGCCGTGTCTAAGGCGGAAAAAATAAGTGGGGCCCCGGGGTTAGTGGGCTGAACCCCCAGTACAGGTTTAATTACCAGTTTGGACTCAGCGCTCGTATCTTTAAATTGGGCTGTAAAGAATTCCACCCAGTCAAGAGCAGAGACGTGGTTAACCGGTATTTGAGAGTCCGGATCCCTACCCCACCTAATAGTCTCCCAAAATTTCACTTGGTTAGATGACTTGCACGCCATAAGTAGATCTGCCCAATAAGAGTCGTCCCAATCCCTCTTGGCTATCCAAAGAGCCTGCTTATAGAACTGTCTAGCATTCTTGATGTCATGGGAGAGCCTCGATTTAACAGCTGCTATTAGTTTGCTGTGGGCTTCCCTACAGCTCTTATTATACCATCTTTTGTGGGCTTTGACTACCTTATTTTTTGATGGCTTGGTGAGCAGACTTTTAAGTTCCGTAAAGCACTTCTCATGGAGATTGATAATTAGGGAGTCGGCCTCACTGAGGGGGGATAAGTCTATCATCTTACCCCTTGTTTCTAAGACCAGCTCCTCTATTTCATGAGTGAGCTCTGGGTCAGCTATGACCCTGGGCCATTTAACCCGTCTTCTGTTATTACACAATATTATGTCGGACGTTGGGCAAGTTGTTACCATAGGACCGGTGTACAGTCCGGGAACCCTAAGACCCAGGGAAAGGGGATTGTGGTCACTCTCTGGCCTAGGCTCTACCTCCATATCTATTACATGTGACCAGGATTCTATTTTGACCAGTGTATAATCGATACGACTCTCACTGATCCCATTATCAAAAGTTGGTTTCCTGGATTTATCAGACAGAGTACGGCCGTTCACTGCCCGAAGCCCCCACTCCAGACAAAGTCCCAACCAGTGGAGGGCCACCTCAGTTCCCCTAACACCCTTACTTATGGTTAACGGGGGGATATTCCAAGCAGTATCTTCATCAATTCCCACATCTTCAGCCAAACTAAGGATGGGTTCATAAGAACAGTTCAGGTCGCCTGCTACTAGAGTAAAACGGTCACCACTGAACTTCTTCAGGAGGCTATCTAGATCGTTCAGGACCGGTTGCTTACGACCACCCTGACAACCTCGGGCGTAGATGTTAATTAAGAGAATATCCGTATTGTTACCCTTTCTCAGGCTGATACATAAAAGATCAGCATTCTCAACCAAGAATTCCTTAGCTTGGAATCCCAGGGTGTTTCTGATCCATATCACAAGACCGCCAGAGGCCCTGCCCTTAGGGCCCTGTATAGCGGGCTTATAATAATTTAGGTAGCCTGCTCTAAATAGAGGACCAATTGCCCAGGTTTCCTGAAAAACAACGATATCATACGTGTCGATAAAATCGGCCCAATCATCGTTATCCAGGCGACCCCTTAGCCCTGCAATGTTCCAGGAAGCCACCCTGATTGTTCCTGCTAAACTACCAGCTGGAATAGTCTCCGATAAGCCCAAGTCAGCTGCCCTGATCTCAGTAGATCTAGTAACGTGACCAGGGACTGGGCTTGGGCCATCGGAGAAAGCAGATCTGTCTACGCGAGCTACCAAGGGGGTAGGGGAGGGGAGTCACCTGAATGGAAATAGGTTCGATGGTATGCACTGAAGCATCAATCCCCCCAAGTCAATCGACCTCATCCAGACAACCAAACATATTAGAAGTAGGAGCCCCTTTCCACCAGGTGTTTTGACCTAGCCAGCCATCCCTTCGTCCATTACGTCTGATGTTTTGGACAATTGACCAGTTCCCCTCAATGTCGACATTCTGCCGTGGGGGGTAAAAAAATGTAAGGGGTCTGACAACAATAGTTGAATTGTCTCCTTGTGTATTCCAGGAGCAAAGATGTTGGGCTGTGTGGGGATCCGCAAAGGAGACTACTATGCAGTCACCAGCAATAGACTTACGTGTGGAACCTACCCATGGTACCCTACGTACCATTAGTATCTTGCTTCTTAGATGGTTTGGGAGCTGTCTATTTGCATTAAGCCAGTGAATGACCTTGTTTTTTAGCGACCAGTGGGTCTCTTGAGTTTGTAGATCCGGGGCAGGCACGCCAGGTAATACAATGACATAAGGCCTAGCTTCTGGTGGTAGATCGATAAAACCCCCACGAAAATTCAGGCAGCTAGGTTGCTGGAGAGGTATACACGTGATCGCTGGTTGATAAGGCTGTTGGGGTACAGCTTGAGTCCTCTGATTGGATGGTACTATGCCTTTGTGGGGGGCAGGCGGTTGGGGCTGTAGTTCGTGGGATGGTGGCTGTGGGATTACAAACTTTTGTCCGGGGTTTAGGTATGGGTTTAGGTTTCAGGGAGGGCAGGGCCGGGGGTTCTAACACAGGGGCCTGTGGGGTGCGATCATCGCCCTTGGTAAACTTATCTTCCATTTGTTTTAGACTAAGACTAGCTAGAGTAACTATAGTCTTGTCCATTTCTAATAAGCTGTTTTCAATACGAGAAAGTCTAAGTTCCAAGGGAGTTAAGAGCTGTTTTAAGGTAACCCAGACAATTTTAAGAAATTCTTCATCACCCCCCAGATCCTTCCCAGGGTAGCTCAGCCTACCCTCAGTAGACCTCTCAGCGATGTTAGCAAGGGAATCCCTCGTTGTTAAGTCTAACACAGCGCTGGTTAAGCCAGAACCAAATTCCTCTCCCAGTAAACAGGTATTAACTTCAGGGACCTCTTTGCCTACCCCATTTGAGACCAGAGGTCGACGATTATTAAAAAATTGCGACCTCGCAATTTTGGCCTTTTTACGTGCATAGGCTGATCTGGCAAGGCATTTCCTTTTGTGAGTGACATCTTTTTGTTTTACGCTTGCTGCCTGCTTTGGCAGCTCAAATTTGTTGGTAAAGGCCATGCCTAACCCAGGGACGTAAGGCACCGACACTTGAGTGGGCTTTGGTGGTGTCAATGATGGAATAAGGAGGGGCTCAGGTGATGGTGTGGTTGGGACATAATGGATATCCGCCTGTGTTAACAATGATCGAGGGCCAGACAGGCGCTCCGGGGTTAAGACAGAGGCAATTTCCCCTAAGGATGATTTTTTTGAGGATACTAGGTTCAGGGAAAGTCTTCGTGCTGCTTCTAGTTCCAAGGACACTCTATGTTGCATTTTGCTGATTTCCACATCAATGGCCATGTTGGTCTTGGTAAGGAAATCATCAAGAGTCCCACTGGGCTTGTTCTCCCTCTTAGCAGTTTTGCTACGACTACCCCGTGTGCACATGATAATTAGGAAGAATGAACAAAATAACAGGCAAACAATAAAACAACAAGGAAGCAAGGGGGGTGGCCCAGGTCAGGCCTCTCAGTCCTCGAACGGCCTCAAACGGCCCGCTCTTAGCCCGGTCTTCGCCCCGAGCTGCGTCCCGCGCTGCGGGAGAATGAGTCTTAGATGTAGTGGGCGTTATGGGTGGTGGGCGGGCCAACAGGGAGAGCGGACCGGAGGCTCTCACTCGGTCACACAGGGACTCCTGGGTAATGGAGTCCCTGCAACGCTCGCAGCCCCGCTGCAGCCCTCAGCCCGATTCCTGCGCTCCTCGACTCCCTGCAAGGTCCAGTGTCCAGCCCCACTCACAGGCCGGCGATGCGGCACCCGCGGGGTGCGGGTGCGGCGAGGTCCGTGGGCAGGTCAAGGAATAAGCACAGAGAGATGCAATATGCCTCCAGGTAAAGGCTCCCGCCAAGTGCGTTCAAAGTCGTCCCACAGTAACAACAAGCGCGGGGGGTTTTAAAAGGCCTCCTAGTGGGCGGTGGGCGGGCCAACAGGGAGAGCGGACCGGAAGCTCTCACTCGGTCACGCAGGGACTCCTGGCTAATGGAGTCCCAGCAACGCTCGCAGCCCCGCTGCAGCCCTCAGCCCGATTCCTGCGCTCCTCGACTCCCTACAAGGTCCAGTGTCCAGCTCCACTCACAGGCCGGCGATGCGGCACCCGCGGAGCGGGTGCGGCGAGGTCCGTGGGCAGGTCAAGGAATAAGCACAGAGAGATGCAATATGCCTCCAGGTAAAGGCTCCCGCCAAGTGCGTTCAAAGTCGTCCCACTGTCTCACTCATATACCGCTCTTCCCCCCTCCAGTGTGCTCCATGTTGCTCTTTCGCCCATGTGCTTCTCCCCGCCCCCTCCATGTTGTGTTCGCTCTTGTGTGCTCGACCCTCATGTTGCTTTCGCACCAGTGTGCTTACCCCAAAAGCTTCACTTTCCTCTCTCTAGTCTATGTGCTTCACTTACCCAGGCTCCACATTCCACTCTCTCGTCCATGTTGCTTCCCCGCCCTCCATATTGCTTCCCCACTCATGCCCTCTGTGCTGCTTCTGTCCTCTCCACTGTATTGCTTGGCCTCCTGTGCGGCTTCCTTCCCCACCTGTGCCCTTCGTGTTACCCCCCCCCCCTCCAGTCCTCTGTGTTTCTTCCTTCCAGCCACGCCTCAGAAAAAAAATAGGAAAAAAGTTTTTGCAGTACTTTTAGCTCTACAAAATGAGGCTGGCAGATGCGTCACAGCGCCTTTTTTTGTTTAATAATTAGTGTGTGCTGTGCAGCATTGAGGATGCTGTGCAGCTAAAAACCATTGGCAAAGCCAATAGGTCTCAAGGGCGAGATTTGTTGGCTTTGCTAATAATTTTTTCTATTTTACTTTGCTGATACCAAGCTTCCACAGTTAATACACTTCTAGAAGTAAGCCATCTCACTAGGATTGAAACCTGGAACCCAGAGGTCAGACATCATTAACCTGCAGCATGTGCTTTAACACACAGAGGGATCTTAGAAGAATTAGATCAAGAAACGTGCAGGTTTTCCATACAGGTCTGTGCAGGAAGTATATTAATCCACTGGCGTATCTCTCTAGAACTGGAGCCAGCGATATGCAGATTACAAATAGAACCAGGATTGGAAAAGGGTTTACTGATTTTGCTCACCAATACTTTTTAGGTCGAGCCTGGGCAGCGCATGCGCTCCTCTGCGATGCATGCAGTATTGAGGTACGGACTTGAAACTCCGCCCACTCTCTGACCACATTTTTCATTGGCATTGGCATGTGTCATTGTCCACTGTAAACTGTGGCTGTTTATTGGTCAAAAAGCTTAGTAGTCCCTCCTTAGTACCGCCTTGTCTCATGGTGACACCCCCTGTTACTTGTGTTGTTGCTCTGCAGGCTTTAATTACAGCCTCTGAGTACTATTTTCTCAAATAGATTTTTCCAGGACGCGCTCTCTCTCCTAACGCTTTAAAAAAAGATTATAGCACGCATTTGGAATGCAATTGGTCTCCCATTTGCGAGAGTTTAAGCTATTGGCATTGTAAATGACAAGGCCTTTTATTTATCTGTTTTAAAAACAACACATTAATAAAAGGCATTTTCATTTACAATGCCAACAGCTCAAACTCTCATAAATGCGAGGCCTATTGCATTGCAAATGCTTGTTCTGGAAGGCAATGAGGCAATTCAATCCACAGTGCTTTTTCTTGTTGTAACACAAAATGATTCAGAAATGGGGTTCTTTTTCTTCTGAGATTCCCTATAGTCATTATTTTATAATCAAATTTTCAATAGAAAAGTGTGCATAAAAACCATTCGCAAAATTCTGGATAATTATATCCATGTGGAACTCAATAACACTGAGAACAGTTGCAGAGATTATCTCCAGTTTCTCACAAAAGCAACTGACAATGTTGACTTATTTATGTCCTAATTAAGCACCAAATTAACTAAACTTGTCCCTTGGTTCACTGAAGAGATGAAACAGGAAAAAGTCTGTGTCAAGCAGAGCAACAGTGGAGACGAAAATATGATCCCTAAAAATATATAATATATATATATTTAAGGAATGCAGGCACAAATCTGTGTCGGGGGATTCCTCTACTCCTTATGTCTTCATCAGGTAAGCCTGGGCTTCCCAAAATGGAACCCAGTGTCCTCCATGTAATGTCCTATTACAGACAAACTTGCACTCAGTGTAGGCATACAACACACATTCACTCTACTTGCATTGCTCAGCACTGCACTGCTCAGCACTGTAGCCTTTTTGTATTGTGCCATGGTGCTCCACTTGCAAGCACACACCCTGCTAACACACACATTCTTCATGTGTGCTCTACACTACACTTCACACTTCATGTATTGTACTTCTTTCATTTACACATACACCCAGTATTTGCACTAACCGCAAAGCACTAAGGGGTCTTTTACAAGGGCGGACGGATCGCCACCGCCCGCATGGCGGTGGCGATCCGCCTGCCGTAATCCACCGTCCGCCCACCAATTCCCCCGCCATTGTAATATGATGAGTCGACCGGGCGGAAAAGGTGTTAATATGGTGACGGTGTCTGTTAGACACCGCCATCCATATTAGGATACAAGCGGAGATTTACCTTTCCGTGTCGGAAGGCATGCAGTCCTTGACATTGGGGGACAGTAGTGGGCCCCCAGGTATTTTGGGGGCCCGGGGGTGCACATAGGGGGAAGCTATGGTACCACCCTGCATTTGCATGTACAACGAGGAAGGCACCGCACGGTGCCTGTCACGTTGTGCATTCAAATGCACAACTTGCATTTTTAACCTTGCGGTGGGTGCTGCTGGCAGCACCGCCCGCCACAATGTTAAAAATACGGGATGCGCCCGCCAGTGTGGCGGGCACATCCAAATTGCAAATGCGGGACCACCGCATGCATTGCTGGCGGTCCTGTTTCCCTGGGCTATGGCGGGCGGACTAATCTCTTGTGTAATGTATTTCTTGCAGGCGTACATATACCCAATGCAGGCTCCCACCATGCCCACACTACGCAGTACTGCTCTATCCCTATCGGTACCCTTCCCCAGGCACACATATATCCAGTGCAGAGTCACCACTCCTGCATTGCTCAGCACTTTACATCTAACTGATGTAGGCCAAGGGCGATTTAAGCACCCAACAGAGGAACTTTAAAAAGGTGAGTGAGCTGGTAGGCCTCACTCCAGTGACACAGGTTAAAAAGGAACTGCCAGCACGGCACTTATTCTGCTAAACTCCTGGTGAAAGCAATAGCCTTCTACCACTATGAGGGTAGTACATTGGTCACCCCTCCCGGTCCAACAAGACCGCCATCTGTGAGACAGACCTATGTCATGATTCGCAGGCATAATCCGTGTTTGCCTATGACAACAAAACTCAGCATAAGGGATTGATAAAAGTACAGTTGGACCCTCCGGGCAGGGCTACACATCCATTGCCAAGCAGAGGACTTACATGCATGATCCTTGTTTGCCTACAACAACAAATATCAGCATAAGGGTTTCATACGACAGTACAGTTGAGCACTCAGGGCAAGGGTACACGTCTATTACCATACAGAGGACTTTTCCATCCCAACATGAATAAATTATGGAGTTGCTGGAAGCAGTAGTGGGGTCATGAAGGTTGGAGCTGAGGTAGGTGCGGATCCTGCCAGGGCATTCGGATTTCACATGCAGAGTAGTATATTTGGGGAGAATATTTTATAGATAGCTGCACTTTGCGATGGTGGGTGCTATTCTGTTGCATCATAGGATAAGAGTTTCAAAGGGTCTGATGTCTGATTTGGAGAAGCTATAAAGTCATTTCAAAGGTGTGGCAATGTGGTGGTCACTGGAGGATGAGACAATGTGACAGGTGCAGATCTTCTCACCTGCGGCAAGAGCGGGTAGTTTTGGCCTAATATGGGAAGGGGAATGATGCTGTGAAAGATGGCTTAAGTCATGGGTTAGAGAAGGTAGAAGTATTGACTTTCCCAAGTTCTTTTATTTGTTGATGCTGATTTTGTGGGATGAAGCTTTGGTGAAAAGAAAGGTAACGTTCAATGAGTGAATGGACAAAAAGTGGAGGCCATGCAATTGCTGAAGTTGTTTGCACTTTAACATTGTTTATAGGGCCAGATACGTGCCAGGTGTGAACAATGACATTGCAATGCTCATTCACAGTGGCAGAAAATTCCACGGGCTGACACCAGTATCAGGGTGCACAGACAGAACATCGAGTTTTAAATGTCGACATATACAAATACCGACTTGGAAATATCATGATACAGAAATATCGACAGCAAGAATATCGTGGTTAAGAATATCGACATGTCAGTAAGAAATATTGTTTTTTGGAAATATCGAAGTTATTAATATCATTTGCAAAACTATAGTTGTTTAAAATATCGATATTTGAATTAGTGTTATGTATTTTGGAATGTGATCTATTTTTTTGCATACAAATTAATCTTGTTTTTTAATATATATGTTTATTTTTTAGTAGTTATTAATTTTATTTTAATTACATTTTTCGTGTTTTAGTTCTGTAGCAGGTTGTGGGTTTATAGGGGAATAGGGTGGGAAGTAATTTAATTATAATAAATTAATTATTATTTTTATGTATTCGTATTTATTTAATCTAGATTTTATAGTGTTAATTGTGGTAAATATTTTATTATTAATTAATTATTAATTGGTTGTTAATTAATATTAACTAATTAATTGACACATATGTTAATTGTGTAATTTTTTAGGAGCGGGATGTGGGTTTATAGGGGAATTGGGTGGGAAGTAATTTAATTATAATAAATGTATTAATATTTTATATTGGTTAACATATATTAAATTTATATTTTACAGTGTTAATTGTGGGAATTACTTTATTATTAATTATTCATTAATTGCTTGTTAAATATCATTATTTAAATCATTGGCAATTATGTTAATTATGTCATTTTTAAGGAGCAGGTTGTGGGTTTATAGGGGAATAGGGTGAACAGTAATTTAATTATAATGTATGTTAGAATTGGGGTCTCTGGTTGGCACAGGTAGGTACTTGTGACAAGCAGGGACCTTCTCCTCTAGTCAGGATAAGTAGGTAATCTCCCAAAACAACCCCTGCTCGCCCTCTGGGTAGCTTGGCGCGAGCAGTTGAAGCTTATTTTAGAGACGCTTGTAGGTTAAACATTTGTGACAACATACAGTAACTTAGTGATAACAACACAAATGGACACTAGGCTGATATTATATCAAAAATAGTTATCTTTTATGTGAAGACTTAGCACAAGACCAAATAACTACAGAAATGCCCACAATACTGTCAGGGATAAAGAGTTCTTGTTTAAATGCGTATTCTTAAAGTTCTGTGCGATTCGGACTCCTTTGTTGGCCCTTATGGTGATGAAATGAGTCTAACACGCGCAGCAGACGCTTCGGTTCGATGCGCTCAAACACGGAGTGCGAGTTGTACACAGTACCTTAGTTCGTTGTGTCCGGCGTTGTGTGTGGCGATGTCCTCCTGTCTCGGTGCGAGCTACGGCTCGTAGACGTCCTCGGTGCGGATCGTAGACTTCGTAGTAGCGTTGATTGAGGGGACGGTGCCTTGTGCGGTGCGATCTATCTCTGAGGCGGCGTACGAGCCGTACCTTGGGAGCCGACGCCTTTCAGTCCTTCAGCGCGAGGCGGGCGGTACTATGCAGGTGTGCAAAGCGTACCCAGCCGCTCTACACGCTTGCAGATTCCACACCAGCGGCGGGGTGCGCGTTGATCAGGGTGGCTCGAAGGGGTAAAGTGATGTGCAGTGCGTGGTCCCCTTGTCCCGGTGCGGACTCCGACTAGATGACCTCGTTGCTACGGGTCGATGGGCGCGGAGCCAGGATGGTCGAGGCGGACGGCTTGGCACGGGGTGTCACAGAGTATGAGTTGATCCTTCGAGGCGCACACAGCTCCCTGCCCTGGCGCTACGGGAAAATCATCATTTCCAGCGGCTTTCCTCAAGGCGGGTGAAGTCCACGCGTCCTGGGACTTCGTTCAGGGGACAAGCTCACTCACAAGCCCTTGGAGATCTTTAAGCACAAGTTGAAAGTAAAGTATTTGAAGTCTTTCTCCTCTCCTTCAGCAGCAAGGCAACCACTGCAGGCCAATGCCCCAGGTTAGGGACAGTATTCTTCCTTCATCTTTCCCAGTTCCTTCTCCTCAGGCAGAGGTTTCTTCTTGTCAAAATCTGGATCTAACTTCTTGGGAGCAGGGTCCCAATACGTATACCCCTAAATCCTTTGTTCCTCTGGGGTAGAGGGGCCTGTGCCCAGCCAAAACCAGTTCTTGAGCACTTTGTTGACATGACTCTGACTTTTCATTCAGGGAGCAGACTAGAGACATCAGACACTCCACAGGAGGTGGAGCCAGCACTGTGGTGGAAAGGCACAGTCCTATTCAGAGTCCAGGTGCACTCCTCCCACCCATCTGGATGTAAATCTCTATATTTACCACCAGGCTACCTAGCCCTGCCCTCTGGAATTCCCCAGCCCTGTCACTCACAGAACCCAGACAGCAAATACACATCCTAGCAGAGGTGGGCTGAAATGGTTAGGCAAGCAAATACCTACTTTCTAAAAGTGGTATTTGCAAACACAGAATATTAAAATAAACTTTACTAAAAGACGTATTTTATTATTCTGAGTTCAGGCATACTAAACTCGACTTTCTACCATGTTCCCTGAGTCTGTTAGGATTATAGAATGTAACAATTCTAACAGCCCATTCTGGCCTATGAAACAGGTAGCCTTGCAATAGTGAAAAACGAAAATGGCTGTAATTCACTATTAGGACATGCCACACACATCAGGGCTTGTCCTACCTTATACTTCTAATGCACCCTGCCCTTGGGCCTTCCATAGGGGTGACTAACATGAAGGTAAGGGAAGGTTTAGGGACTGGCAAGGGGGTGCACTTGCCTAGTCAGCATGAATGTATCAGACTGCACGCAGGCTCTGCAATGGCAGACCTTAGACACATTTTACAAGGCTGCTTCTGTAGGTGGCACAACCAGAGCTGCAAGCCCACTAGCAGCATTTGGATTTACAAGCCCTGGGCACTCCTGATGCACAGTACTGGGGTCTGACAGTAAACCAATTAAGCCAATCATGGAATCCAATCAATACATACATTTTATACAGGGAGCACTTGCACTGTGGCACTGATTGGCAGTGGCACCGTTCTCTGAGCAGCTAACACCAGCAAAACACATGAGGCACAGTAACAAAAAGTGGAAGGGAGACCCACGCCAAGGTGCCAGGTCTAACAATGTATTAATATTTGTATTTATTAAAATTTATTTAATTTCTTTTTTATTTTGTTAACTGTAGAAATTTATTTATTCTTAGTTATTTATTAGTTGGTTGTTAATTATTATTAATTGATTATTTGGTAATTAATTATGTTGATTGCGTTCTTTTTTCAGGCGCGCGTGGTGGGGTTTATAGGGAAAAAGGGTGGGAAGTAATTTATTTATAATTAATTAATACTTGTTTGTTAATTAATCCTGATTTAATTAATACAAATTTAAATATAGCAATTGTGTAATTAATTTTAGATGTAAGTTGTGGGGTTTATAGTGGCAAAGGGTGGGAGGTAAATTATTTGACATTAATTCATAAGTTGTTATTAATTGATATTAATTTATTTAAGTTAAAATATTTATGGAAAATGTGTAAGGATTTTTAGGTGTGGGTTGTGGTGTTTTTTGGAGTGTAGGGTGGAAAGTAATTTATGATGAATTATTTAATATTTAATTGATTATTAATATTAAATCATCAAATATTAAATATTTATGGTAATTCTTTATTTTTATTTTGTGTGGGTTTTGGTTTCATAAGGGTAACGTTTGGGGAGCGAAATTATTTTTATCTGTTTTAATTTGTTTTTTAATTAAAATATTTCTTTAATTGATAATTAATTATGTTAATTATGGAGGTACTTTAAAAAAAATTACATCTGTGTTGTGAATTGTGTGGTGTTATTGGGTAGGAAATAAAAAGATTAGATTTATGTAATAATTAGTGTTTTTTATATATAATTTCGATTAAAAAATAGTTTATTGTATGTAAATTATTAAAAAAAGATCTTTCTAGGTATTTGTTAGATCTTTTTAACATTATAATCTGGTTCTATCTTTCGTAATATTTAATATTTATAAATGTATATGTTTTATTTTTTTGTTTTTAAAAATCTTTTGTGTTGTTGATATTTTGTTTGTTTTTAATTGATTTTCCTATTGTTGCAGTGACGGAGTGGGAATAGTCATTTTTACCCCTCCGCAATCCAACACTTTCGATATTGTTGCAGTAACTGGAGTGGGAATAGTAATTTTTACCCCTGTGCTATCCAACACTTCCCGTACTGTTGCACTCACTGGAGTGGGAATAGTATTTTTTACCCCTCCGCTATCCAACACTTCCCCTACTTTTACACTCACTGGAGTGGGAATAGTAATTTTTACCCCTCTGCTAGCCAACACTTTCCCTACTGAAGCACTAACTGGAGTGGGAATAGTCATTTTAACCCCTGTGCTATCCAACACTTCCCGTACTGTTGCACTCACTGGAGTGGGAATAGTAATTTTTACCCCCTCCACTATCCAACACTTTCCCTACTGATGCACTCACTGGAGTGGGAATAGTCATTTTTACCCCAGTGCTATCCAACACTTCCCGTACTGTTGCACTCCTGAAGTGGGAATAGTAATTTTTACCCCTCCGCTATCCAACACGTTCCCTACTGTTGCACTCACTGGAATGGGAATAGTAATTTGGGGAGTTGGAAAAAGGATGGTGGTATGTTAGACCAAATGGGGGGTTTCACAACCAGTTACAGTAGAACTGTAATTTTATATGTTGATGCAAATGCCATTTGTGTGCAGGACGCAGGATGAGGTGTGTTTATTTAGACTATGCATAATTTGGTAATTTGGGGGGTTTTCTGGCTATCTAAATTGTTGGCAGTGGAGGAAACTACACAAAGTTAGGATGATTTGTACTTTTCAGAAGTGGAGGTTCAACAAGGGTACCTGCTTTGTTTATTTCTCTACGGGCTTCCCGTTGAGGTTTCATTTCCGTGAAATGCTTATCGTGCCCGAATGAATCCTGTCCTTCATATTTATCCAAAAAGACGCCACACTTTTGTGCAACACCTCTACCCAAATGGAGGCTTCCTACTGGCTAATTAGTAAGTGCTACCTCATTGGGTAAATGTATAAAGCATCACCTTCACTGGAGTGGCATGAAGGAGACAGAGGAAATGTCTCAAGTGACCTTGTGTGTCTGTAACTTTTCTAATGTGATTGTTCCTCAAGTATCTTCACAAGATAACTTTATAAGGTGAAAGTGCAGAGAAACACACTTAGATGATTTTTACTTTACAGAAGTAAGTGCTTCTTTGTTTGGTGAGATGTGATCATATTCCAAGCCACCAAGAACCCATCTCCAAAATCGTGGTGTAACGCACTGGAGGGGCCTTTAGTAAGCTGCCCATCATACTGAGAAAAGTGCAGGAAAACGCAGCACATCCCTAATGTATATGGCCGGGACCAAGCTATTGGGGCTTCTAAGCGAGTTTACATACTTGTTTCTACAAGTTTAAAACATGATCTCTGGTCTCAGCAGCAGATGACAAGAAAGAACCCCCTCATCACAGATGCTACGTGAGATATTGTACTTGTGAAAAGCAAAGATGCAAACACCTCCATCACGGATTACAGATATCTCTCTAGGGTGGAAATAAAGAGAAAATAAACTTTGATGATTTGTACTTTACAGAATGAAGTGCTTTTTAAGGATTTCACCCAGTGTGCAATGGAACTGCAGGGGGAGCCTCAAGGCCCCAGCGGTCCCAGTCAGCTCCTGCCTACTGCGTGGGCCAGCACTGCTCTGACAGACAGGGAACTGCTGATAGGCAGCTCCCTGTCTGTTAGAGCAAATGTTTTCATCTATTTGCCTGCACACATATTTGCTCCGGGTTGCAAAAAGCGGAGTTATGTTTGCTTTTGTTGCAGCTTTCAGCTCCGACCAAGCAAAAGCAAACAGCTACCTCCCAAGAGTGGGCACCTCGAGAGGTAGTAGGAGCAGATTCTGGGGACTGGCGGTCCCCAGGGCCATAAATGGCTCCAGTGCAGAAGTTAGCCCTAGGGAGTTGGTGGTTCCCAAGGCTGGGGATCCTCAACGGACCTCCTACATAGAGGTGGGGAAGGGGCGGGAGTTGGGAGGGCATAAAGGTGTTAGTGGAGGAGGAATATCCGGCCTCTTCCTGACACCTGGCACCACTGGGAGGGCAGAGAAAAAGTTAGTCCACCCACCCACCCATCCTACAAGTTGTAGGCAGGAGGCTTGGGTTTGGTTGGTCTTGGTGTGCCAGTTAGGGCACGTTGCATAGCAGTGGTGTTACGGTACTTTGGAGGGGTGGTGACTCACATACGGGTGGATCCACCCCTCGGGGGGAGGGTACACAGGTGACTGATAGCGGGGCTTGGGAGGCAATGAGCAATAAACAAAATTCTACAGAGGATGTTTGGAGGGCAAGTGAACGTGAGAATAGGGAGATGAAAGAGGTCACCGAGTGGAAGGGGAAGTGACAAACAGGTGAGATGGTTTGGAAAGTGGTGAAGGGAGAATAGGTCAGTTTGGGATGGAAAAAGTATTTTCTTGCAATTATGTACTGTTAATAAAGTTTAAATGTTGCAACCTTGTCCTAATAAAATGGCCTTTTATGCTTCAAGTAACAACGTGGAGTGCAGTTATTGCGCAAAGGTTCCCAGCAAGTCTTGTCCTGCACTGGTCCCCTGGCGCTGCGAAGCTTAACTCGTAGCATACCGTCACTGCTCTCACCAGCACTATTCATTCTTCCCACATAGCTCTGCGTGCCATGCCAGACAAAGGCAAGAAACGCATTCTGAGATACAAAACAATCACGTTGAGCGGGCTATTGTCTTCAATAGAAATATGGTCTCAGATATGTCCCGACTGCACCCTGTCGGATTAGGTGGCAACAGCAGGCCTTGTTTACTTTCCCTGACTGCATGACTCTGAATCAAAAACAGCACCAGAGCGGGGTCTGAGCAGACCACCGGCGAGGCGTCCCCATAATGCACTGAGGCTGTCCCGGCCCCACCAACATGGACCTTCTGCACTGCCTCCCCTGCTTCAGACTCCTATGGATTAAACCCTTGGGGGATTTGGGGGAATGTCAAGAACCAAGACCCTGGGTGTGGGCGAGACCCCCGACTAAGCATGAGGGTAGCTCTGGAGAGAACCTGGATGAGAGGGCGAACCCATCTCTGCACCCCTCATGTGCTCAGTGTGAGGCAAGACCCTAATATAGCACCTCACAGCAGCAATCACACCATGAAGAGGCCCGAGAGCTCCCATGGTAAGGTGCATGTGGTAGGCACTATAGAGAGTCAGGGGTCCGCTTCATGCAGCTCCTAAGATAGACGGACGAGGCCTTCTCCTAGTCTTTATTTCTGCCCCTAGTGCTTCACTTCAGTGTGGGTTGCGATGGAAAAGCAGATTACCTCGCTCTTTTCAAGGTCAGCTGGTGTCTCTATCACAAAGGCCCTGAAGAGGAATACATCTGTCAGCAGTAAAAACCTGGACCAACCTCGAGCTGCCTTATTTGGAGAATAGAGACGACAATCGCTTACGTGATTGTCAGCGTTAGCTCTGGGCTCATTGCTCCCAGCCTGAGATGTAGCCAGCATTAATATTCAAGCAGGACCTTCTCCGCTTGTAGCTAAAGTAACTGCACTCCTTGCAAAGCAAATGTTAGATTTTTTCTCCCTTTTGGGAAACATGTTTTCCTTGTCAAGGCTCATTTGTTTAAAACTGGTTGAACTGAAAGAAGCTTCTTGACATTTTGCTAGGAGAATTTTCTTTTGTCCTTACCGTGCTTTCTCACACGGAGTCCCGGCTGTGTATTCTAGCGTCAAACCCGTCAATATACACTTTAAATAATGCTTGGACTGAAATGTTTTCAACTCGCAGAGTTTCAAATAATAGGATGCCTTACCTTTTAAATATATAGGGGCTTATTTACAAGCCCCTTCTACAGCCGGTGTATCATTTTTAATATAGGAAACAGTGACATACTGGCGGTGAAAGGGGCTTGTAAATAAGCCCCATAGAGTCTGATTTACAAGGCCATTGCACTGCCGACGTGTCACTTTTTTTGACACACCGGCGGAGCAGCGGGACTTTCCATGGCCTTGTAAATCTGGGTCCTTTTCACGCATTACTCAGCGTGAAAGGGATGTCCCATGGGTGTTGCTGTGTGTGTTCCCACGCAACCTCCATGGAACCTGACACATTCCCCAGATTTACCAAGTTTTGTTAAACTGTGAATGCGTCAGAATCCTACACCTCCCCAGGGCAGATGTAAGGAGGCGCAACGAGGAGAAATATTTCTCCTCATTTTTTACTCTTTCTATGCGTGCTACATGCTGCATCCAGCACACATAGAAACAGGAAAATGCCATCAATTATTGTTTTAGTGCAGGAAAGTGTCTCTTCCTGCACAAAATCAATCATAGCCACAAATCAGGCACCCTTGCGCAAGCGTGACTGCGCTGGTGCATGGCAGCCAATTGTGTGCCAGCACAGGGAAAAAGTATGCGGATGCGTCATATTGTTGTTAATACGACTCATCCCTGTGCTTTTAAAATTAAGCAGCTTGGCGCAGCAAAAGTACTTGCGATGCCGTGCTGCATCATTTTTGGTAAGTGAGGCCCATACTATTTAACATGTCGAATGAACTGTGCAGCCAACTGAAAAGCGCAAAGCGGCCGATTTGCTGGAAGAAGATTCACACTGTGCTTTCTTTGCAAGATGCCTTTACCCCATGAAAGGAGTAAAAAGTCAGTCCTTTTGACCACTATTTCTAAGACATACAACATTGTCACAAAGGTAACATTACTGGCTTCTGGGACCAGGATTTCTTCATTGTCCCTTAATTTGGGGTAGCATGAGTTGCTCTACCAGACATGTGAGATAGAATAACATTGGCCATAAACACAGCCTATGAACTATTACCCTAGAGGGAACATAGCATTTTACTACGCATGCTATCACATCGCGTTTTTTACAATGCGTCCGCTACAGCGACCGCGTTGTTGAACGCGATACCTTTACAACGCAAGTCATTAGATCGACTTGCTGTAGGGGGCGCACTGGACTTAGGAATAGTATAACTTACAATACCAACCCCAGCCTGCGCAACAGTAGGGAAGGTGTTGGAATAGTAAATTATACTATTCCTTATGTTTGAGCACTCCCTACAGCAAGTCGATCCAATGACTTGCGTTGTAAAGCCATCGCGTCCTAACAACGTTGTTGTTATTTCGACCGCGTTGTAAAGGAACTGCAATGTAATGACTGCGTTGTAAACGCTGTCTCCCCCCTAGAGGGTATTCGTTCATGAGTATGTTGATGATGGAGGTCTGTGGGCCCCCTTGTTAACTTATTGAGAAGGTGGTCGTAGTACAGTTTCAATCCAAGGCAAGGTCATTCCTCGCTGTTTTAATGGTTTGACTGAGGGGGTGGGATGAACACAAAAATTCATGCATATACATAGGTGAGTCTGATCTGAGGGCTGTGGGTATTTTGCCGCTAATAGGTTTAACTGTGAGATACCGACCCAATCTGTTGCCTGCCCTTGGTCTAAAATATGTGTCAGCAACAAAAATGTACAAGTGGTTTTACCCTCACGCCTCCCCTACCATGGTTTGCCTTGCATGCCAACCCCTGAGGTAATCCGCTCTCATTGTGAGCATGTCAATTTTTGGCATCAGTGGACTTCAAGCTTCCCTCACTTCCAATAGTATGGCTCGAGTGTCCGCTGCCTCCATTTCTAGTTGTCCTTGCGATGTGTGCAGCTGTCCTCGATCTCTAGAAGCCACTGGTTCCACAGAGCGATGGAGATCTATGTGCAGGTTCCTCTGACAGGTGCCCCACTTCCCATTGATTGACACTGCTACAATATTTCAGGGGAACCTTCTGCCACCAAATAAATCTATCTATCTATCTGCCTGTCCGTCTTTCCGTCTATCTGTCTGTCTGTCGGTCTAAGACCTATCCATCCATCCATCCATTCTGTCTGTCTGTCTGTCTGTCTGTCTGAGACCTATCCATCCATCCATCCAGTCTGTCTGTCTGTCTTCCTGTCTGTCTGTCTGTCTGTCGGTCTAAGACCTATCCATCCATCCAGTCTGTCTGTCTGTCTGTCTGTCTGTTTGTCGGTCTAAGACCTATCCATCCATCCATCCTGTCTGTCTGTCTGAGACCTCTCCATCCATCCATCCAGTCTGTCTGTCTGTCTTCCTGTCTGTCTGTCTTCCTGTCTTTCTGTCTGTCTGTCTGTCTGTCGGTCTAAGACCTATCCATCCATCCATTCAGTCTGTCTGTCTCTGTCTGTCTGAGACCTATCCATCCATCCATCCAGTCTGTCTGTCTGTCTTCCTGTCTGTATGTCTGTCTGTCTGTCTGTCTGTCTGTCTGTCTGTCTGTCTGTCTGTCTGTCTGTCTGTCGGTCTAAGACAGAGGTCTTCAAACTTTTGTCGGCTGAGCCCCCCGTCTAAACCTTTTTACACGTTGAGCCCCCCCCCACCACCACCTGATGAAAAAGTTCTGGAAGCTGGTACTCTGCATCATTGATGGCCATTTCCTCCTGCTGAGCCCAGGTCGTATAGGGCGAATAATATTAAATAAAGTAAGATTGTTTAGTAAACTGATTTTATTTAGTACTTGTGCTTATTATAGAGTTCCAATGAAAAGTCTCCAAGGAACAATTAGCACAAAAATTACATTAGTGCTTTATTTTTCACATAAAACACAACATTTAGGATAGATTAGTAAAAACACTCCCAAAACACAGGTGAGGGTTGTGCCTGTTTTTCTCCACAGGGACAGTCAAGTGTGGATGGATTCTTGATTCAGCCATCCTTAGGTTGTGCTCCCCTTCCAGTCTTGAGCAGTACCTGGAAACGTGAGTGCTCACAAAATTATGTAATATATTTCTTGCAGTTTTATATAGCACAAACCTGACCCAATGGTTTTAGAGTGCTTTTACATGAGCAGCTTTTACATTACACAAGCACCCATTCATTTTTGTAAGCACAAGGAGATTAAGTGATTTGTCCAGAATCACAGGATGTTGAGCAGGCACCAAGAATTTAACCTGGTTCCCCATCTCCACAGTCATCAGCTCCAGGATAACCTTGAGGGGGAAGGGTTCAAGAGCGAGGCGAATGGCAGCAACCAGATGTTAAATTCAGCAACCACGAGGCAAAAAGCAACAGTGAAGAAGTGCTGTTTCATCAGCAAAGTTTACGTTTTTTGCAGCTTTATGTACACATAATTTGTGGCACTCCCTGGCATCTTTCCTGCTGTCCCGTTCATTGGAGGAACGTCAGAGCTAACGTCAAAGCAGTGCTCTGCTGCAGGAGCTACATGCTGTTTGGCGGTTCTGAATGACTACTCCAATCAGAGAGCCCGAACTCGAGATGGGGGTATGAAAAACAGGCAGGAAACATACTAACAATGTGGGACGCAACCTGGGGTGCAACTAGACCCGAACTTCGAGGGGGCTAAGACTCCCAGCTAGGGCTGGCCCTAACACTGGCCGCGCACAGTGTAACAGTCTTTTTGTACGCCCCCTCCCCATTTCCTCCCTCTCCATGAATTCCCTCACTACCACTCGCCAACAATGCACTTCATCTCTAGCCCCTTTCTGACAAACATAAAAAAAATGTATAGGGTTACCCGTAGTTTACTCACAATCAGTTCTGTGATCTGGATGGTACACATTCTTTGTAGTAAGTACATTTATTTGAGGTTGTATAGAGCGCAAACATTTAGACCTCTGCGCTGTGTGGGTGACAGGAGTGCCCATGTGAGTGCACGGTGAGCAATGCAACAGTGTGAGAGTAGGGTGAGAGGAGTGAGTGCAGGGTGAGTGAGGTGATCATATAAATTTGGGTGCGGATGTCAGTGCAGAGTGGGACGAATGAATGTATTGTTAGTGATGGGCTTGTTTGAGTGAGTTTGCAGAGTGAGCAGTGAGGAGGTCAAGTGATTGAAGTGTCACATGAGCAGGGTGAGTAGTGTGCTTGAGTGACTGCAAGGTGAGGTACCGGGTGAACAGCGCCAGAGCATTGTGAGTGCAGAGTGAACACTGAGTACAGAGTGAGCGGTGTGCTCATGTGACCGCATGGTAAGTGGAGGGAGAACAATGTGAGTTCATGGCGAGCGGCATAAGTGCAGTGTGGTCACCGTGAGTGCAGGGTGAGCGGATGCTGTGAGTGCGGATGCTGTGAGTGCATGGTGATCGTGTGAGTACATTGTAATCCCTGTGAGTGCAGGGTGAATGTGAAAGTGAAGGGCAAGAATGAGGAGTGAGTTGTCTGAATGCAGGGTGCATTCCCCTACACACTTGGTATTGAGGGCCGACATAGGGTTTCAGATATAAGTTAAACTATTGCTTTTATGGTATTATTCAGGGTCCAGGTATTACGGGTGGAGGAAATAAATAGTGTGCTCATCCTGCAGCAAACTTCCAGTCTTGTGATTTGGTTCCCCAGCTAATTATATTGATGTCCCAGACGGTACAAAAGAAAGAAGACCCCTAAAGCCTATTTTCAGCGCTTATCTGTGAATACTTAGAACAGCAACAAGCATTGGAAATGCAATAGGTCTCGCATTAGGAAAGTTTGAGCTATTGGTCTTATAAATTACATTTTTTTTAATTTATGTATTTGTTAAAATAGCTAAATTAATAGCTCTGTCATTTACAATGCCAATAGTTATAACTTTCGCAAATGTGACACCTATAGCATTTGTAATGCAACATGTTTTTTATTTACGTGACTTAGATGTATTAATATTACAAATAACAATGGCTTTTATTTTTTTTGTTAAATTGTTAAATACTGTATTTAATTTGTAATGGCAATAGCTTAAACTTTTGTAAATAACTTTTGTGAAGATTATATTCAGTGTTTTTTATTGTGACGAAAATCCAAGAACAGAAGTGAAATATTAACATCTTTTTTGTGATTTGTAATAAGGCTTGAAAGCTTGAAAACAGCTTGAAACAGTGTCGCCTGTTGTGAACTGAGGGCTATAACTCACTGTGTAATGCACTATGTAAAGGCGACCACAAAATACAGAAACTGTGAATTGAACTTTACAGGTTTGAAATTTAAATGATTCCTTTCTGAGGCCGTACATAAATAATTCATATGTGGGAAAGAAGGGTGGTGGTTGGTGTGGTGTGCATGTATAATAGAGATTGTTCGGAATGAATACCGGGAACGCAGCAATTAATTTGAACCGGTGGTTTCCAGGGCTCAGTACGGGCACTTTATTCTCAGTGTCGGCGCTAATGACAGTTCACACATGGTGGCGCTGTCTGTTTAATTATAAGATGAGAGCAACAACAGTATTTAATAATTCAAAATACATTGAAAATGGCAATTGAGACTATTCCATGCCATTCGTATTGGGAGTCCTGGAATAGTTTGAATTGTTACACTTGTAACATTGCAATGTGTTGTAGTTGTACTGGTACTTTTATTGGCAGTGCAGGCTGCAGTGGCATCCAAAGAAGGGCCCTGACACTTACTTTTTTTTCAAATATAAATTACGCACTAGTTTCAATAACAATATAGAATTATGCAGAAAAGGAGGCATCTGTGTAAATTTAAGATGATACAGGGGAAGCAGCAAGGAGAGTGCTCTGATTGTGGAAAACAAGCAGCAAGGAGAGAGAGAGAGAGAGAGAGAGAAAGAGAGGGAGTGGGGAGAGAGAAAGAGAGAGTGGGAAAGAAAGAAAGAAAGAGAGAGAGTGGGAGAGAGAGAGAGTGGGAGAAAGAGAGAGAGTGTGAGAGAGAGCCAGTGGAAGAGTGGGAAAGAGAAAAAGAGAGAGAGAGTGGGAGAGAGAGAGAGAGAGAGAAAGACAGAGTGGGAGAAAGAGAATGAGAGAGGGAGAGTGGGAGAGAAAGAAAGAGAGTTTGGGAGACAGGGAGAGAAAGAGAGAGAGAGAGAGAAAGAGAGAGAGTGGGAGAAAGAGAGAGTGGGAGAAAGAGAGAGAGTGAGAGAAAGAGAGACAGTGGGAGGGAGAAAGAGAGAGAGAGTGGGAGAAAGAGAAAGACAGAGAGTGGGAGAAAGAGAGGGAGAGTGGGTCAGAGAGAAAGAAAGAGAGAGGTTGGAGGGAGAGAAAATGAGAGAGTGGGAGAGAGAGAGAAAGAGAGAGGGTGGGAGGGAGAGATCAAGGAAGAGAGAGTGAGAGAGAGAGAAAGAGAGAGAGTGGGAGAGAGAGAGTGGGAGAAAGAGAGAGAGTGAGAGAGAGAGAGAAAGAGAGAGGGTGGGAGGGAGAGAGCGAGGAAGAGAGAGTGAGAGAGAAAGAGAGAGAGTGGGAGAGAGAGGAAGAGTGAGAGAGATAGAGAAAGAGAGAGAAAGAATGAAAGTAAAATAGAAAGGAGAGAGGAGAGACGCAATGAGGGACAGAGAGAGACAAAGGGACAACGAATTTGCGTGAGATAGAGGTAGAAGAGAGAGAGACAGAGTGAGAGATAGAATAGAGAGTACAGAGGAAGATGTTGTTGCTTCTTTGCGCCTGTCTATCACAAAGCATTGGGCCAGATCAGGCCTCAGGAATGGAGTGGCAGTTTTTGCAGTCTGGATGAAATAGCTACGCCTGCACCCTTTGATCGCTGGTGCACGGGAGTATCAGATCTGAGCTGAGACTTTACTCTGGAATATATTTGTTCATTTTGTCCCGGTTTTTAGATCCCGATCTTTACATTCAGATATAATTACAGCAATATTTCATGCACTTTGTCTCCGCACTTCAAGGATAGCAGTGGTGATTTGATGCATCTGATATTTGATGGCACTTTTTATTCAGATGGTTCCAGGAGACGACGTTGGTATTATGTGTGATTTCTTCTAATTTTGAACAGGGGTCGCATCGCACTAATCCCGGTCTCAGAGATGAGGAGAACCTCAGGTATCTGACCGGTGACAAGATCATTCATGAGTGAACTATCAGTTCTGAGACATAGAACAGAAGGAGAGCCAAGATAGCGCTGTTGGTCAGAGTGCACGGGTGCATTTGAACGGCGCTATGCGCAGGGCATGGCCGTGCCTGTGAAAGATGACAAACAGGTGACAAGATCATTCATGAGTGAACTATCGGTTCTGAGACATAGAACAGAAGGAGAGCCAAGATAGCGCTGTTGGTCAGAGTGCACGGGTGCATTTGAACGGCGCTATGCGCAGGGCATGGCCGTGCCTGTGAAAGATGACAAACAAGCAGATCATAGATGGAATCGAAGCTGTACCGAGGTGGGGGCTAAAGGAAACCAAAAGAAGTGAACAGTTGCAAAGGGACAACAAATACAGTCAGATGAAGGGCAGGGCGACAAACAAGAAAGGAAACGAGACGGAGGGCATTGCTGTGGGGAGGGGGGGAGGAGAAATGCACACGGCGGGCAGGGGAGGGGGCGGAGCGGGGAGAGCGGCATGAGGGTGTGAAGCAGCCGGGGCCTTTGAAGTGAAGCTAAGCTTCACTTCAAAGGTGTGGGAGGAGTGTGGCTTTGGGAACAGATGGCGATTTGATGATGTGCACGCGCATTTTAGGTCAATGCGCTTGCGCATTGACCTAAAAGCGCACGGGCACAGCACCAAATCGCCACAGTTAGTTAAACTTTGTTTAAAGCCCTATAGTCTCGCTTCTCTCAATGCGCATGCGCATTGATAGGTCACGAGACCTAAAAATGAATAGAAAACATTTTTAATTGTGTTCTAGGGCTGCCTGAACAATCCATGACTGATAATTAAAAGTAAGATTGAAAAGTCACATTACAAATGAATACAGACTATTTTATTTATAACCCTATTTAGTCTAAAGACAAGGCCTTTGCAGGCTCTTTAAACAGCACATGGCTGTCACTTTTCTTTTGGTAACCCTACTTTATAATCTGTTTCACGAAATGCATTCTAACACTAACACAGTAAAAAGTAAAATCCAAATGAAATGAATAGGCAGGGTCGGGGCCCAGGGGGTACTGGAGGAACCAGAAAACAAACGGCCTCTGTAACCAGTTTACAAAGGTATGTGAATATGCACATAGTCTTTAATGATCTGTGAAAAACTCGGGCGTGCTGGAGATAAGACTCCAGACACTGCCCAGCCGAGACCACAGCAGATCGAGCTGCACCTCAGCCTGGGCTGAGACACACGAAAGCGGGGGCTGACGCTCTTTCAGCCTGATGGGCGTTGTGTGCCTGGAAGCACAATCGAAGGCGAAGTGGTGGGATGTGCGCCCCCCCTGAGGGGATGCTGCGCCCCTCCAGGGGGGCGCGCCCCACAGTTTGAAGACCAATGGTCTAAGACCTATCCTTCCATCAAGTCTGTCTGTCTGTCTGTCGGTCTAAGACCTATCCATCCATCCTGTCTGTCTGTCTGTCTGTCTGTCTGTCCGTCTGTCTGCCTGCCTGCCTGCCTATCTAATCTACCTATCCTACCTATCTATCTCTCCAAAACTGGGTTATAGGTTGAGGTGAGTGGAAGCTCCTCTGTCCGTGCTACTAACAATGATGAACTCCTCTGGTCAGTTCACCAGCCGGGGCTTCTCCTCAGAGGCATTATTGGACTCATTTCAAATCCGATGTGTGGCAGCATTGAAGACCATCTGAGTTGAATGAGGGATCTGTGAGCAGCGCAGGCCCATTATGGGAAGTCTAGAAGGCATTATTTAGGGATATGTGTATTTTGAAAACAGTCTGGAGTTCTAAAGTCCATCAGAGTTATGCTCCAACGACCTTAGACTAAATTCAAGGGATTAGAAACGTAAAATTCACTGGCACACGAATCTGAAATCATAGGACGACCTAATACATTATTAGTCGATTTCTGAGAGACGGCTAACAGAGAGATTTAAATCTTAGGGTAAATGTACCTCTACTAGATGGTGTGGTGAAGGAGAGAGGTTGGCCAGAACGCTACCTCATGTAATACTCTTGAACTATCCCTAACCAATTTGGAGAACGATACAGGCAACTTTTTAGAGACACGCCCAATATATTGTCTGAACTTCCTGCATTCTACATCCCGCTGAATTCCTTGCAGACGGTTCAGAGCAAGAAATTAGGCACTGTCTAGATGTGGACACTGTGATGCAATCAATCAATCAATTAATCAATCAAGTCACTTATAGAGCGCACTACATACCCATGAGGGTCTCAAGGTGCTGGGGGGGGTGCTGGTACTGATCGAAGAGCCAGGTCTTGAGGAGTTTCCTGAAGGCTAGTAGGTCTTGGGTCTGCCGTAGGTTGGTGGGGAGGGTGTTCCAGGTCCTGTGTGCGAGGTGGGAGAAGGATCTGCTGCAGGAGGTCGTTCTTTGGATGCGGGGGATTGTGGCGAGGGCGGCAGAGTGGAGCTGGTAGGTGGGGGTGTAGAAGCAGAGTCGTCTGTTGAGTTATGCTGGTCCGGTGTTACAGAGAGCTTTGTGTGCGTGGATGAGGAGCTTGAAGGTTATCCTCTTGTTGACGCGGAGCCAGTGCAAGCCTCTCAGGTGGAGTGTGATGTGGCTTCGGATGACGAGGATCAGGCTTGCAGAGGCGTTCTGGATGCGTTGCAGCTGTCTCAGGAGCTTGGCTGAAGTTCCTGCATACAGTGCGTTTCCGTAGTCCAGCCTGCTGGTGACGAGGGCTTGTGTGACCGTTCTTCTTGTTTCGATGGGGATACACTTTAAGATCCTGCGGAGCATTTGGAGGGTGTTGAAACCGGATGAGGAGACGGCGTTGACCTGCTTAGTCATGGAGAGGGTGGAGTCGAGGATGACCCCTAGGTTGCGAGCGTGGTCGGTGGGTGTTGGGGCTGGTCCCAGTGTTGTTGGCCACCAGGAGTCATCCCAGGCTGACGGGGTGGTGCCGAGGATGAGGACCTCTGTCTTGTCCGAATTCAGTTTCAGTCGGCTGTTCTTCATACATTCGGCGACGGCCTTCATTCCTTCGTGGAGGTTGGTTTTGGTGAACGACCAAAATATAGAATCCAAAATATAGACAGGACAGAATATCGACTCCAAAATATAGATAGGACAGAATATCGAATTACCAAAATATAGTTAGTCAGAATATCGAATTTGGGGTAGGAAATATCGATTTCCATAATATCGAATTTAAAATATTGATTTCCATAATATCGAAAACATTTTAGTGTTATGTATGGTAGTATGTGTTAAAATTATGTATTCATTTTGTAATGTATGTTTAATTTTTTTTAAGTAATGAATGTTATGTAATTACATTTTTGTGTAATTTAATTCCGTAGGGGGTTGTGGGTTTAAAGGGGAATAGGGTGGGAAGTAATTTAATTATTAGTACATTAAATATTAATTTTTATTTATATGTATTGATAATTAATGTATTGATAATTATTCATTGGTAATTAATGTTTATTAATTGGTAATTCATGTTTATTAATAGGTAATTAATTGTTTTAATTGGTAATTAATTGTTATTAATTGATTAATTGATAATTATGTTAATTGTATTACTTATTTGGAGCAGGTTGTGGATTTATAGGTGAATAGGGTGGGAATTAAGTTAATTGTAATAAAGTAAATATTTATTTTTATTTATATGTATTGATAATTAATTGATAATTATTATTAATTGTTAATTACTTTTTATTAATTGGTAATACATTTTTTAATTGCTAATTAATTCTTATTAATTGGTCATTATTTTTAATTAATGTTTTATTGGTATTGATAATTAATTTGATCTTCTTTTAATATTAAATCATTACTTTCCCTACTGTTGCACTCTCAGGAGTGGGAATAGTAATTTTTACCCCTACGCTATCCAATGTTTTCCCTACTGTTGCACTCACTGGAGTGGGAATAGTAATTTTTACCCTCCCGCTATCCAACGCTTTCCCTACTGTTGCACTCACTGGAGTGGGAATAGTAATTTTTACCCTCCCGCTATCCAATGCTTTCCCTACTGTTGCACTCACTGCAGTGGGAATAGTTATTTTTACCCTCCCACTATCCAACGCTTTCCCTACTGTTGCACTCTCTGGAGTGGGAATAGTAATTTTTACCCTCCCGCTTTCCAACGCTTTCCCTACTGTTGCACTCTTTGGAGTGTGAATAGTAATTTTTACCCCTACCCTATCCAACGTTTTCCCTACTGTTGCACTCACTGGAGTGGGAATAGTAATGTTTACCCCTACACTATCCAACGCTTTCCCTACTGTTGCACTCACTGGAGTGGAAATAGTAATTTGTACACTCTCACTATCCAACATTACATTTATTAGTTCTACATTTTAAGCTTTTTTACATTATTTTAAGTATGTTTTATTTAATTGTTTTTAATATTTAATTACTTTTATATTATTTTTAATGCATTTAAAAAATTCGATATTTTTGTTAACTATATTTTAGCATTCTATATTTTGGATTCGATATTTTAGTACTTACCTGTTTGTAGATAGGGATTCTATATTCTGTACTTCGATATTTTGGAGCCGATATTTTGGGCATTCTATATTATGTCCCCCGATCTTTAGTCACTGAACCGTTGGTTTTTGCGGTGCAAGGGTCATTGGTGAGGGAGAGGATCAGCTGGGTGTCATCGGCGTAGGAGATAATGTTGAGGTTGTGCTGTCGGGCGACGTGGGCGAGGGGTGCCATGTAGATGTTGAACAACGTCGGGCTGAGGGATGAGCCCTGAGGTATTCCGCAGATTATCTCGGTGGCACTGGATCGGAAGTGTGAGAGGCGGACACTCTGAATTCTGCCAGAGAGGAAGGATGTGGTCCAATCCAGGGCCTTCTCTTGGATTCCAGTGTCGTTTAGGCTTGTTCATAGTGTGTGGTGGCAGACCGTGTCGAAGGGGGCTTACAGGTCCAGGAGGATGAAGGCCGCTGTTTCTCCGTTGTCTAGCAGGGTCCTGATGTCGTCGGTGGTGGCAATGAGGGCGGTTTCGGTGCTGTGGTTGCTGCGAAACCTGGACTGGGACGTGTCGAGGATGTTGTTTTCCTCGAGGTAGCGGGTCAGTTGTTTGTTGACGATTTTCTCGGTGACCTTCACCGGAAACAGGAGCAGGGAGATGGGTCAGAAGTACTTGAGGTCCTTGGGGTCCGCCAACGGTTTCTTGAATAAGGCATTGATCTCTGTGTGCTTCCAGCTTTCCGGGAAGGTTGCTGTCTCAAAGGAGATGTTGATTGCTTTCTGGTGGTGTGGTGCGATGGTTGTGCTGGCTCTGTTGAAGATGTGGTGAGGGCATGGGTCAAACGGTGATCCGGAGTGGATGGTGTTCATGATCTCGCAGGTGTCCTAGTTGTTGATGCTGGTCCAGGAGAGAAGGCGGTTGGTGCAGGTGGTGGTCGTGGGGGCGGTGGTTGTTGGGGCGGTCGTGAAGTTGAAGCTGTCATGGATGTCGGCGATTTTGCGATGGAAGAAGGTGGCCAGTGAGTCGCACAGGTCTTGCGAAGGTGGGAGGTTGTTGGTGTTGGAGTTGGGGTTGGAGAGTGCCTTTCCGATGTTGAAGAGCTCTTTGCTGTTGTGTGCGTTGTTGTCTAGGCTGTCCTTGAATGAGGCCCTCTTGGCATCTCTGATGAGTTGATGGTGTCTGCGGGTGGCGTTCTTGTGGGCTGTGTAGCTGTCCGGTGATTGTTTGCGGAGCCAGTTTTTCTCCAGTTTCCGGCATGTTCTTTTGGAGGCCTGGAGGTCTTTGGTGAACAGGTGGCTTTCTTGCTGGTGTGGTTGTTGGAAGGGGTCCTGCGCGGTGCGAGGGTATTGGCGCAGTCGTAGATCCACTGTCTGAGGTTGCGGGCCGCGTTGTTGGGGTTGGTGGGGTCAGCAGGTGGGCTCTGGGTGAGGGTGGTGGTTAGCTGGTCTTCAATGACTTTGCCCCAGCAGCGACGGGGCTTCTGTTGGGTGCGGTGGTGCATGGTAGGCTTCCTGAAGGTGAAATGGATGCAGCAGTGGTCGGTCCAATGGGGTTCGGTGGTGTGGCTGAAGGAGACGTGGGGGCTTGCGGAGAAGATGGGGTCAAGCGTGAGGCTGGCGGCGTGGGTGGGTGTTGTCATGAGCTGTCTGAGTCCGAGGTTGGCGAGGTTGTCGATCAGGGTGGTAGAGTTGGTGTTGTTGTTCTCGAGGTGGAAGTTCAGGTCCCCGAGGAGGACTTAGTCCGTGGAGGCGAGGGCGTGTGTGGTGATGAAGTCGGCGAGGGGGTCTGACGCATCCCCGTGCAGCGCTTGACCAGTGTGCAGCTACTGCTGTTTTAAAAGCCTCGTTTTGTGCAATTACTGCTGTTTTAAATGCCCCGTTTTTGTGTCTTTTGGTTCGTTTTGGTTTTAACATTTTTCCCTGCTTTTAAGATTTGGCCTCGCCTACCTGCACTGCTGTCCTCTCAACTTGCACACTAATTGGATTACTTCACCGCATTTTCGCGGGTCCCTCGCCCTTGTCACGACGGCGGCCATCTTATGTGAGGAGCGATCCATTCTGCGGTCTAGTCCTCATCCAGGAGGCTCGACCTACATAAATTGCAGGTAAACCCAAGGCGCGTCCCTACACCAGCTCTGACGCATCCCCGTGCAGCGCTTGACCAGTGTGCAGCTACTGCTGTTTTAAAAGCCTCGTTTTGTGCAATTACTGCTGTTTTAAATGCCCCGTTTTTGTGTCTTTTGGTTCGTTTTGGTTTTAACATTTTTCCCTGCTTTTAAGATTTGGCCTCGCCTACCTGCACTGCTGTCCTCTCAACTTGCACACTAATTGGATTACTTCACCGCATTTTCGCGGGTCCCTCGCCCTTGTCACGACGGCGGCCATCTTATGTGAGGAGCGATCCATTCTGCGGTCTAGTCCTCATCCAGGAGGCTCGACCTATATAAATTGCAGTCATGCATACGCGCAGCGTCATCGCGCAGCGGGATCGCCGGTCTTCCGCCGGAGTTACGCCAGAGTTCAGCCCGTCTGCGCCCGTCCGCGCTGAGGTCGGGCTGCAGGCTGGGCTGGACCTGGTCTCTACACCTTCTCTATCCGGTAAGGCAACTAGGTGTTATGTTCCATCTGCGCTTTTGGCTCTCAGACCTCCCGTATGCCCCTCTGGGCACTGTTTTACCCCCCTAGGGATACTACAGTCTCGCCGCTGTATGGCCTGTTCATCTTCCTTCCATCCTCTCGTCCCCTGTCCTACTAGTCCTACTCCCTCCCCCCCTATGTCCACCATTTCTCTCAGAACTGGGTTTCTATTAAATGTGCGCTCGCTCATCAAACATAACCTTGCCTTCCACGACTTTGTTGATGAAAGACAGCCGGACTGGGTCTTCATTACGGAGACCTGGGCTACTGACTCCTCTGGACATGACCTTCTTTCAGCCATCCCAGAAGGCTATTCCCTACATAGGCTCGATAGACCTATACGTAGAGGAGGAGGCATTGCCATCCTTTTTAAATCCTCCTTTACGTGTACGGTCAAACCTCTTTCCTCGCCTCAGGACCGTTTTGAAGCCTTATACTTCTGTATTACCTGTGCTCCATCGGTCTCTTTTACGGGGATATTGATCTACAGGCCGCCGGGTCACAGAGCTAATTTTCCCTCAGACCTACTCAGAATTCTTGAACCATATTTTGGAAAGCCCTCTCTTACCATCTTGGGCGACCTCAATTTCCATCTCGACGAGGTAGACTCTAATGATACTTTATCATTGGTCGAATCTCTCGGAGCATGTGATCTTGTTCAGCTTGTTACCAGTTCCACTCATAAGGCAGGTCACATCCTCGATGGGGTATTCTCTAATGATCTGAGACTTTCCAGTGGCTCACCTCTGCCGATGGTCTGGACCGATCATTTTGCTGTTCCGCTTCATCTAGCTTTCTCCACCTCTTACTCCACTAAGAAGGTGACTACCCCTTTTGTCTTTAGAAGAAATTTTAAAAACCTCATGGATGAGGCTCTTGCCTCTTTTGTCCCTTCCCCTGAGGTTCTTTTTCCAAAAGATGCGGATGAGGCAGCCCAAGACCTGAAGGATTCCATCACCAATGCTGTAGAAAAACTTGCTCCAGCATCCCTGCGTTATGTAGCCCGACGTAAACCATCAGCACCATGGTTTTTGGATCATCTTAGATTACTAAGACAGGGCTGCAGAAGCAGTGAGAGGAGGTGGAGGAAATCTTGGGATCCTATGGACCGGGAAACTCATAAGTCTGCTCTACGGGAGTATAAACAAAAAGTGATTTTGGAGAAGCAGGAATACTTCTCCAACCTTACTAGCTCACTAACTTCCTCTAGGGAGCTTTTCAACATTGCGGACTCGTTATGCTCCCTACAACTTCCAGACCCTGTAGTCAGTTCTCAACGTCTCTGCGACGACATTGCAGACTTCTTTCACAAAAAAATCTTTGATATTCACACTTCACTAGAAGCACAATGTCTCGCTCTGGATAAGAATATCCCCCCTGGTATAAGCATTCTTGAGTCACTGGATACAGCCTCTTCTAGTCTTCTTTCGGACTTTCCACCCTTGTCTCTGGAAGGATTGAATCTCCTACTTGATAGGATAAAATCCTCCTCTCCGCTTGATCCACTACCTCTTAAAAAGCTGAAAGAGTGTAGGAGCAGTCTTCTTCCCTCATTGTTGGCGGTGATGAATAAGGCGATTGCCCAAGGCTCTTTTCCATCGGCATGGAAGAAGGCTATTGTCAAGCCGCTTCTCAAGAAACCTTCACTTGACCCCGGCCTCCTTAAAAATTTTAGGCCCATTTCCCTGCTCCATGCACCTGCGAAAATTCTAGAAGTACATCTGAACTGTCACTTATCTTCTTTTCTTGAGGCCTCTGAGTATCTTGATATCACCCAACATGGATTTCGTAAACATCACAGCACAGAATCTGCTCTCACCTTTGTAGTCGATAACATCCGACGCAAAGTTGATGCTGGACAAACTACTGTTCTTGTGCTATTGGACCTCACGGCCGCATTCGACACCCTGTCTCCTGCCATTTTAACATCTCGGCTTAGGGAGGCAGGTGTCACCGGGTCGGCCCTGGGCCTCCTCAACTCCTTTCTCCTTGATAGGGAACAGAGAGTGATGCTCGGAAACCACCTCTCCCCAGCTAAGTCTTTGCAATGTGGGGTGCCACAGGGGTCTGCATTAAGTACGACCCTGTTTAACATCTACGTGGCCCCCCTTGCCAGGCTTGTAAGATCGCAGGGGATGGAGGTGGTATCATACGCCGATGACACCCAGATTATGGTGTCATTCACCCATTCCTCAGTCATAACATCTGCCTCTAGCTTCAGGTCCTGTATGCAACATGTTGCAGATTGGATGGTCATCAACTCCCTGAAGCTAAATGGCGACAAGACTGAGGTACTGGTCTTTGGGAAGGACCAAGATGTCTGGTCGAGCGATTGGTGGCCTCCCTCTCTTGGTGCCTGTCCCACTCCCTCTCAGTCTGCCAGAAATCTGGGTGTGGTGTTTGACACTTCACTCTCGATGTCCCTTCAGGTGAATCGGACGGTTGCAACCTGCTGGGGAGTAATCAGAACACTCAATAGAATTCCCAGCTATCTGTCCCTTCAAGCACGTAAGCAGATTGCAGTCGCCCTTGTTGGTTCCAGGTTAGATTACTGCAACTCCCTCTACATGGAGTCCAACAAGGGCCTTATACATCGGCTGCAAATAGTGCAGAATGCTGCTGCACGTTTCGTCCTAGATCTCCCTAGGGCATCTTCTGCTACTACTGCAAGGAGAGACCTCCATTGGCTGCCTATTCATCACAGAATTTATTTTAAAATTCTTTGCATGACTTATGGAGCCCTCGAGGATGGACCGAAAGGCGCCATCAGCTCTCTGCTTACTCGCTACCATCCCACAAGGTGTCTTCGATCTTCGGGACTTTTCCAGCTTGTTGTCCCTCGTTTCAAGCTCACCAGATGGGGAGCCAGGGCTTTCTCTGTCGTTGCCCCCCAGCTCTGGAACATCGTGCCTATGGAGATCAAAACCCTACCTTCCCTGGATCTGTTCAAAAAGGCCTTAAAAACATGGTGCTTTTCAAGAGCCTACATAGGTTGAACTGCAGGGTTTTCGTTGTTATGAGCTGGTTTTCTGAATTAGGCGCCTTGACGCCCATTGGGCTAAGTTTGCGCACGATAAGATTCCTTTATTATTATTATTATTAATATTATGAGGGTTCCTCTGAGGGTGGTGTTGGGGTTGGTGTGGATCTGGAAGTGCAGGTCTTTGGCGGTGCTGAGGGTGTCGTCGGAGTTGGTCGAGACTCTGAGGGTGTTCTTTTGGACAACGGCAACTCCTCCTCCTACTCCGTTGGTGCGGTCTCTGTTGGTGATCTTGTAGCCTTCCGGAATGGATATGGTGATGTCGGGGGCTGATGCGGGGTTCAGCCAGGTCTCTGGAGAGGATGAGTCGAGGAGGGCCCAGAAATCGACGGCGTGTTTGCGGGCGGAGCGGGTGTTGAGGAGGATACATCTGAGGTAGTTGGGTTCTTTGGTTGGCGGTTTGGCGGGCCGTATGCTGGTGAAGCTGCAGTTCTGGCAGGTGAAGGGCCCTTGGGTGCGCTTTAGGGTGGCCCGGTAGCAGCTGTGTTTTTTGTCCGGTGTTGAGTACGTGGAGAGTGCTGGCCTCATAGTGGATTCAGGTGTCATGCCATCCGTGGGGGCCAGGGGTTCTGGCGCTGGGCGCGGTCCAGGCATGGACGGGCGCAGACGGGCTTGCCTTAGGCGCGCCCGCAAAGCAGGGAGGAGCAGCTGGAAGGGGGGAGCGACGAATGGGTGAGCAAGGGGGCGGAGCCACAGGGGACGCAGCTGTGGGAAAGGCTGGGGGAAGAACGACGAAGGGGAGAGAAGGCAGGCAAACGGCAGTAAACAGAGACAGAAAGCAAAGAACCAGTACAGTAAACAGGGGCAAATACAGTACAGTAATGCAATAAAAAAGATAGCAGAGCACAATATAGAGCACAGTAAAAACGATAGCAGAGCACAAGAAAGAGCACAATAAGAACAGCAGTGACAAACCTGCAGCCTACCACTGGCCACAAGGGAGGAGGCACAGGTGGTAGCCTGTGGGTGGAGGCAGGCCTCGAACTCGGCACCAGGCAGCAGCTGGGCTCAGGAGCATGGGCGCAGTCAGGTGGATCTGTGCGGCGTGGGTATGGACCTGCCTAGAGACAGGGTCAATCTTTCAGGCCTCTATCAAACTCTAAAAAATTGGACGCCATCAAGGTCATGACAGGCAGTAAAGGCACAGCTAAAGATAGGCTGACAATAGGATTTTGCAGGAAACATGAAGAGGTTTTGTCTCCTCGCCTGCTTGCGATGTATGAGGAGACATGAACAATGGTTAAAGCGGCAGCAAACTTTGATAAAACCAGGGAATTGCCCCACGAGGGCCCTTGTCATGAGGCCACTGCAGCTCACACCACTCATTGTCAACATATACCGACAATCACACTCATACAAGTGTGGCAATTCTGATTATTTCAGGTGTTCAACACTATAAGAATGGCTTGGATGGCAGGTATTAATAGCTTTTAATGTATATTGAATTAATTGTACTTCATTTGCTGTGCTAATTTCTAAATCAAACAGCACCTCCATTTGACAGACTGTCATTAGCGCTGCTGTTGACACTTAAGTGTCGGTGCCGAGTACCCAGAACATCCTACTCAAATTAAGCACTTGTTCGTCCGATAGATCACTATCCTTACTAAATGTGGTCAACAACATTTTAGCTAAGAAACTTGCCAATACATTCTTTCCACATGTGTTGCGCCTTGTTCTCCTGAATCAGTATGGGTTTGTACAAGGGCACTGCACAGCATATAAATTGCAGACGGTATTTGGTGTATTGCAACAGTTCAACCAAGACTTTTCAGCGATATTAATAAGGGTGGGCACTGAAAAGTCTTATAATCTGCTGAAACTACATGTTTACAGTCCTCTAGAGTCGGCCTTGGGGACAACTTTATAAGCTGGATATTCCTGCTACATGTGACTCCGTTGGCCCATGGTCCATTGGGTCTCTCAGACCCAATAGACAGAGCTAGGAGAACCAGGCAGGGATGCCCTTTATCCCCATTGTTATTTTCAGTGGCCCTGGTCATCGTATATTAGTATGCCTTACCCAGAGGACTTTTTTCTGTGTGTGTGTAACCTGGAATAGAATTAAATTCCCATCATTCTTGAGATTGTGAAATTTGAGGACAATCTGGCCTTTGCATTAACTGGACAAAAATAGGAGATGTGTTCTCCACCATCGGGGATCGCTAAGCCAGGTAGCGTTCCTTCTGTAGTAATTGGAGGGGTAGTTGAGGTACTTGTGAAAACAGGTGAGCCATGACCCAAAGGTAATACACTAGAAGGACCGTAGAGGTAATTCCCACTCAACCTCTGTGAGATGCTTCCAATAATTAATTAATAAACAGAATTGAGTGGTAAGGTAAAGACCTGAACATGGTAAATTTAGATCAATAACAACTATTATTTCTGCCCTTTCCCCATACCTTCTGGGTATTATGGGCCCATCTGCCCAGCCTTTTAAGATTAAAAAATGTTCCCTCTTATGCCTGGATGGACGGTTTTCACTCACACTGGTTGAACACACCATGCAAAGTCAGAGTCTTGGCCACATTGCCTGGCACATAGGCAAATGTGCCCATTTCGACAACTTCCTTTTACTACCCAGAACTCTGTGATTGGCTCCTATTTAACCCCTAAAAACCGTGGTCCAACAAACCTGCATTAATGGCAGGACTGTACCTTGAGGTTCATAGCCCGTCCTTCCTTTCAGAGAAGAGCTGTGTTAATAATAAAAAAAGCCTCCTTCTGAATCCATATTATGCTGGAGTTTCGCCATATCAAAAGGAACACTGTAGGGTCGGCTCCACCAAAGCACTGCTTGCCCTTTGCTAAGGTTCTTATGCTCACTTGCAATGAAGTGTCATCTATACTAAAAATGAAAGGTCTGGGTAGGAGGTAAGGGGGGAAGGAAGAGTGCACCTTGATAACACAAAGCACTTCAAGCGTCTGTTGAGTGCTGCGTGGGTGCGAGTTACAGCTATTTATGGCATGAGCTAACATTTTTTATGTTTAAAATGTAATTTTTAACTGACATATTCACCTAACTATAACTTCACTTTAATCTTTGTAGTTTTCCAGTCAATTTATCTGTGTTTTTTTTAACATAAAGTACTGTTTTATTACCATACATTACTTGCCAACCCTACACTTAAGGTTGGGAGCAGGGCCTGGTAGGGGGGAAAGGCGTCCATGGGGCGATAGGTGCAGGGCTTGGCCACAGGCCGCATCGTGCATTCAATTCCATACTAGGGGGCCGATTATGATTGCGGTGATTCCGCATCCTCCGGGCCGGTGGAAGCCACCGCCGGCCCGGAGGATGCGGAATCACCGCTGCGGACCTTCAAAACACCCACCGCCAGGTTATGATGGCGGTGGGATCAGCGGCGGACGGCAGGTCCGTCCGCGGCTGATCCGCGGGGTGTTGGACGCAATTTGGTGGCGGTGTCTGCAAGACACCGCCAGCAAAATTACGATGGGTTTGTAAACATGCTTTTCCGCGGTGGATTTACCGCCGTGGAAAAGCATGTGGACAATAGCTTCTGGGGGGCCCATGTAGGCCCCCAGGGGGTCGGGGTGGGGGGTGCACATGGGGGGTACATATGGTACCCCCCTGCATTTACATGCACAAAGAGGCAGGCACCGCGCAGTGCCTGCCGCTTTGTGCATGTAAATGCAAAACATGCATTTTTAACCTTGCGGCGGGTGCTGCTTCAAGCAGCACCCGCCGCAAGGTTAAAGATACGGGATGTGACCGACAGGGTGGCGGTCACATCCTAATTGGTATGGAGGGACCGCCGCTGCCCCTGCGGACGGTCCCTCCACCTCGGGGGTGGCGGACGGACGCAGGTCCGTCCGCCATCCTAATAGGCCTCTATATGTGGACAAAAGGAGTGTGTGGGAGGGGTTGGGCACCCACAGATTGTAGGGTGTGGGCCCGGCAGCAGGCCAGGCCTGGGGCCAATTCGTGTGTAGCGAGGGGTTGGGCAATCGCTGGGAGCTGGGTTCAGGGACAGGTCCTGGGGCCAACCCCCATGCCCAAACATCAGCTCCACCGTGAGCTGCTGGGGTTGGCCTCAGGAGCTGGCCTGCAGGCAACCGCAACACAATACCCCCATCCCATGGGCACCCAGCACCTCACCAGGCATCGCCTTAATCTGTGCACAGTGTGGGATTGAGTGCAGGGCCTAGTCTTTGGCCAGGCCCTGCACCCAACTCCCACCAGACGTGAGCCAAGCCCCCTACCACACGCAGCTGAAGGCATGGGGTTGGGCGCAAGGCCTGGCCACCTAACCCACTGTGGATCCTCAGATCATAGAATTGCCAAAAATGTCATTTACTTTTAGCCTGACGCTCCTTTCTCCAATATGACCCAGGGGGTCAGGGTAGCCCTAGCCTGCCCTGTTATATGTTGTTTTTAAATTAATTCTAGAACACAGGGACCGAGTCCCTGAGTCCCAAGATGGTCACCACAATATTTTCCTAAGGTTGCAAAAAGCCAACAATGAGTATGCCTATTTTTGCCTCTGGTATCAGCGTGAATCGTGGATTTTCAGCAGAAGCACTGTGTCGCTATATATAAATATATATATATATCTGTTACCGTGTGTTGAATAAATCTTGTTGCCGAAACCCGGAGTGCTTATATTCTCTTTTCATCACGGGAAGGAGATCTAGGAGCTTAAATATATAATCAGTAAATACAACAGTAACTAATATTCCTGGGAATACTTCATTCAAGCCCAAATCAACGTTTAACCCAGTGATGGCACATGATAATATCGATGTGTTCAGTGACATGGTAACATCAGAGATGAAGAAGGTAAATAAAAAAACTTTGATGGCAAAGAAAGGAACAACAAAACATAATAATTCGTTTGGTAGCCTAATGAAAAAACTCCAGGATGATGAAAAAATTGTAATTAGGCAATCGGACAAAGGGGGCAATATTGTCCTCTGGCCTCTGAACCTTTATTTGGAGGAAGCACTGAAACAACTAGGCGATAGAATGTGCTACAACAGGTGTGACCGACAGGCATTCAAACAAGCATGGGATAAGTTGAATACAAAACTTTACTCATGGAGAGGACAAGGACTTCTGAGTGGGGATGAATTGAAATTCTTAAAAACTAATCATCCCAGAATCCCGGTGTTCTACTTGATTCCCAAGATTCATAAGGACAGAACTAGACCACCGGGGAGGCCCATTATTTCAGCATGTGGGGGGACATTTGAAAAGGTGTCCAGGTATATCGATCATTTCCTCCAGGAGTTTGTGAAATCCCTGCCATCTTACATTAGAGACACTATGGACTTTTTGCAAAAAATAAAATCAGTGGTGTGGAGTACAGAATATCTATTGGTCACACTAGATGTCATTGCTCTCTATACAAGCATCAACCATGTTGATGGAGTGAGGGCAGTTAAGTATTTTCTTAGCAAGAGGCCAATGTGTATGTTGGAGCATAATAACATGTTGGTAGAGATGTTGGAAATGTGTTTAAACAACAATTATTTTCTCTTCCAAAATCAGATGTTCCAGCAATTGCGGAGAGTAGCAATGGGGGGCTGCTTCTCCCCCAGTTACTCATGTTTGCACATGGGGCTGTGGGAGGAGCAGGTCTTGAGTAATGCCTTTAGTGAGATCGTGTCTAGTAAAGTGGTATCTTGGTACAGATTTATAGACGATTTGTTTATAATTTGGAAGGGGACAACAAGTGAAGCAGAACAGTTCATTAGTGACATCAACAAAAATGAATTGAATTTAAACTTCACAGGCACTATCAGTGAAAATAGAGTCACTTTTTTGGATGTAGAGGTTTATATTGAAGAAGGGAGATTGCAGACTAAATTACATCGCAAAGAAACTGCAGGTAATACAATCCTCCATGCCTCCAGCCAGCACCCCAACCACCTAATCCGAAGCATCCCCTATGTCGAAATGCTAAGGATTAGAAGAATCTGTAGCTCAGATACGGCCTGTTCAATAGCACAAAAAGAGAGTAAATCAAGATTCCTACAGAGAGGCTATACTGAAAGCGTGGTGTCTAAAGCAATGGAAAGGGCCAATAAGGTTGTATTGTCCCAATCAATCTCAACAGATGTAGGGGCAGAACAAATATTGGCAAGCAGTGCAGGGTGCCAACCAAGACTTATCTTGGGATACAGTTGCCAGCATAGACAAATACAGAATATTATCAAGAAAAACTGGCACATTATCACAGGGGATCCTGCGATTGGAAAAACGATGGCAACTTTCCCTGCAATCACATACAGCCGTGCTCGGTCTATGAATGACATGTTAGTCAGGAGCAGCCCGGAGATATCAAGCCGACACAATTGGCTGGGCAAAAGCAAGGGTTTTCTAAAATGTGCAGTGTGCAAGGCATGCACCATAGGGAAGAATAAAACAACATACAGTTCTCCATTTAGTGAGACAGAGATTCCAATTTCTAAGAAGATAACTTGTAAATCAGATTTCGTTATCTACGTATTGGCATGTGTTTGCGGACTTTGCTACGTTGGTAGCACTAAGCTACAAGTCCACAAACGAATATTGCAGCACATGAGGGCAGTAACTAACAAGGATGAAGCCTACCCTGTGGCGAGGCATGTTAATCTATGCCACAAGGGAGATGTTAACTGCCTGAAATACTATGCAATAGATATGGTACATCCTTTGCGAAGAGGAGGTAACAGAGAAGCACGTCTGCGAGTGTTAGAAACCCGCTATATCCTGGAGCTTGACACGAAGACACCATATGGCCTCAATGCGACTGAAGATTTATATACCTGCTTACATCTGGAATAATATCATAAACATGTCATATGATTCAGACATGAGAATTTTACAAGTGAATCAGGGACATAGAGTCGTCAAATCATGCAATATCATCTAGGACTGCCAGATTTTAAAATTGTAGTTGAATATAACACACTATCAAGGGTAAATCACACTATTTCTTTTCGTGGTACATGGATAACACAGAAAAATACAAGCAGTGTAGTAGCAGTGGTCCGGAAATGTGATGAGAATGCCCACTTGGGCAGTATTATTCAAAAATCCTCACAAAAGTGTTGCAATCCACTAGAAAAAAATGTTTGCCTAGTTAAGCATCATGCACTTTATTTTGCTAATTTTGCACATACATTTCATTGTATAGATAAATAAGTTTGAAAACAGGCACTATGCATTTTTATCTTTACTGGATCAATAGTGTAAATAATTATTGGTGTAATGAAATTGGATAAATGTCATTGCAAATTTGCACATATTTAAGTATTTATTTTTAAATATTTATGGTATTTATTGTGGATTTTTTGCACATAATTGTGGAATGCAATGCAAAGAGGTAGTAATGGTGTAAAAATTAACACTTTACGGAAGAAAAATGTTTTCTTGTCAAACTATCCGGATTAGGCTGAAGTATTTTCTTTATTTCTATAGGCTTGGAGTCATGTGACCATTCCTGTACTACAAATCACTGGGTGTATTTCGACCATGTCATGTGATCAAGGGCTCCAGGGCCCGAAACGCGTCATGGCGGACAGAGGGTGCACAGAATAAAATCAGCGTTTAAATCCAACCTGAAAGGGTCCGTTTCGTTTTTTGGCTTCCAGATTTCTTGGGACGAAGGGCGAAGTTCTAGCCATATATATATATATATATATACACACACATATACAAATATCAAAGAAAACCCGACCGCCGATGACTGCGGTCAAAGTCGGGCACAGACCTCCTTCTCCTCAACAACTTCTCTCACTTTCCAAATCAAGTAAGAGACGCCAAACACCATGGAGTGTAGCAGTGCAGAAGAATTTATTGCAGAGTAGTTGAGCAAGTGCTCTCCCTGACGCGTTTCGCTCCGCGAACGGAGCTTGGTCACATATACAAATATATGTATACTAGCAGCCCGTCCCGACGTTGTCCGGGTATGAAATAGAATGTGTGTAATAGGCAAGGGAAATTTATTTTAAAATCTCGCGGTAGAGAACTTTTTTAGCATGAAGTGTCACAATAGTTAGGCATGTGTGTGCAGATACTGTGTGTACCTTGGAGTAAGAAGTATTAACAGATGTCTCTAGTGTGCATGTACTCCACTTCCGTAGGTAAGCACGTGTGAAAGTGCATTCAGTTGTAAATTTCGTGTCTCCGAAGGCACGCTGAATCGCGTCATCCCCCGCTTGAGGCCCGGCTCCAGTTTTGTTTGATGTTGTGCTTGTGGTGTAAAGTCTTTGATGCAGAGAGTTGAGTGGGTGACAGCGCGCGCTAGAGACGCTGTGCGTGTGGGAAAGTGCAGTCAGTTCAACAGTTAGCGTCCCAGCAGGCGCGCTTAGTCGCATCATCAGTCGCCTGAGCCCGGCTCCAGCCCTGGTTGATGTTGTGCGCCTGGTGTCAATTCGTTTATGCAGAGTTGAGTGTGTGACAGCGTGCAGGAGACGCTGCAGTTAGTGTCCCCGCAGGCTCGGTCCTTTATGCAGAGAGTTGACTGGCTGACAGCGCGCAGGATACTGTTCAGTTATTGTCCCCTCAGGCACGTTCAGTCGCGTCTGCCTCCGCCTAAGCCCCGGCAAATGCCACGCCCATTGGCCACGCCCCTTGATCCCGCGCAATTGCCACACCCATTGGCCTTGGCCACGCCCAACGCACACGTTTGTTTTCCACAAGCCCTCAAGGCATGCTTTTTTGGGGGGGGGATGTGCCGCGCGATTGTTGCCGGTTGTCGCGCCCATTGGCCACACTCCTTGCTGCAGCGCAATTGCAATTGGCGCGCCCATTGGCCTTGTTCACACCCCCAGCACACGCCCCCAGCACAACACACACGTTTAAGGAACGCTTTTTTTTGTGTCGTCATGCCACGCCCCGCTCACGCCCACGCCCACAAGGGACTACTTTGCTGGTAAGGTTCTTTTACCTTTCAAATGTATATGGTGGGCATCTGTATAGCCTATGTCCTTTTGCTGCAACTGCCCTTTCCATTGCTGTATTTGGTGTTGTGATTGGTGCTGTGGTTCCTGAGATTACCCGGCTCTCTCTTTATAATATTAGTATAGATATAGATATGTGTGTATATATATATATATATATATATATATATATATATATATATATATATATATATATATATCCAATAGAAAAAAGAATATCGCGGCACACTTCTTAGTTTTCTTGCAGTTGTTTATTCAAACGTGACACAACACCTCCTACGCGTTTCGAACCGTAGTTCCTGTTCACGGTAGTATTAGTGATTAGTCCCTTTTCACTTTCCATATTTATATCATTACACACCCCTTTCATTTTCTGGGGCATGATGGAACTTGTGGTTTCAACAATATTATCAATATACATTACTTCATGCATTACAAAATGTGGGTTGTGCACAGCAGCAAGGGCTGTTTTTTAGTTACTGCATAGAAAGCGTGCCTATCTTTAAAGGATCCTTCGCTTTCTTAACGCTCGTGATGCACACGTGCGTGTTAAATCAACCATCACGGTACCTGATAATTGATTTTATGCGTAACTCGGGACTAAATGTCAGTTGTAGTTAAGGGCTGAGTGCCCTACGTCCCTGCTGGTGTGCTGTATCCCACATTGTGTATTTTCTTATAATCACTTGTGGTGAGTTCCCATATCCAACATGTTCGGTCTGTCACTAGAGGCAATTGATTACTAGTTTAACGATAATCTGGAGAGTGTAAATGTGTATATATATATATATATATCCGTGGATACTTCAAAGAAATATTTGCTTTATTCCACAGTTATCTGCTCAGACGCGTTTTGGTGGACAGAACCACCTTGCTCAATATATATATATATATATATATATATATATATATATATATATATAAACCATAATCCTGAAGAAATGCAGGTCACGTAAATCAGGTACAGACCACTCGAGTGAAGTGAAAATAGTTGTGCTTTACTCCTCCATTGAAAGCAGCATGACACATTTCGACCGGGTAAACCTGATCTTGATCACATGACATGGCCAAAAAACAACGAGTTTAAATGCTGTGATGCTCACAATTAATGCTCCCCCTACTTTGCCACAAATAGTGAAAAAATACTGCAAGAAATATCGGATTTTAACAACTTCAATGGTATTCAAGCTAACAAAATAGCAAGCTAAAATTACGGAGAACCACTGCATATCATAGAATAAATACATAAATATATAAATATTCAAACAAGATAAATAACAAATGCTATTATCTTAAACAGTGGAAGGCCAATCCAGGGCAAGTGCCCAAAGACTACAATACCTGATGTAATACCGGGATAATGGTAAATTAAGCAGTTGAAAATCACAAAAAGGGCTGGAGTTCATAAACAATGTGAATATACATCAGCATAATAAAACTGTGCAAAAGTGCAATACAAAAAACGTATTCATTCATAGATTTGTTTAAAAATGAATAAAAGCAGATGCCAGAGTGCAAGTGCCTAGTGCAAAAATTATAGAAAGTTCACCGAAGTAAACTTCAAAACTAATACCAGATATATATGTATCTATGTATATCAATGCAGCTGGGGAAAAGATATGGACAGTACAACAGAATATTCAGTGCAACATAACGCAAATTCATATATGTCACGTATGTCAGTAGGACCAAAATGAATTATTCCATAGATCCTACCAAACAGCCAAGTACAGTGCCATAAGCCAACTTTTGCCCAATAAATAGCTACCCAGACCCTACACCTCATCTCCACCGAACTAAAGCCTGTAAAACTAGAGAACTAGTAAAACCAGCTAAAATCCGATAAAAATCAGGCATAAAAGGACACAGATAAAAATTACTTTAGACATAAAAGAGCTTAAAAATCATTCATAGCAGCAGATTCGAGCATTACAAGGGTCGGGTTACAAGTATCACAATTAGGAGATGACGGGACAAGCCTGCCCCTAACAAGATCAAACAGCTCAAGATAACCATATAAATAGTTATATAAGATTATAAATAATTATAGAAAATTATAAAGATCTTCCCCTGTATTAAGGCCGTTAGGAATATTTGTGTCCAGAAGTAAAATATACTGGCTCTAGAACCGTCTAATTTTTCTCTCTATATCCCCACCTCTTTTGGAAAATGGGACTGCGTCAATGACAAAATAACTAAAATCCTTGAGATTATTTTGATGCACCAATTTAAAATGACGTGCCACAGGATAGCTGGGATCGGAGTTAACAATAGCCCGAAGATGCTGCAAGATACGGTTGAAGACCTGGAGCTTAGTGCTCCCAATGTATTGAAGATGACAAGTACATCGTAAGACATAAACAGCGTAGTGTGTTTTACAGGTAAACTAATCTTGCAGACATCTTGGGTAAAAGCATCATGGTATTCTAAAGTGTTAACCCCAAACTTGCAGGCTCTGCAGGAACTGCATTTAAAAAAACCTGATTGATTGGAGAGCCAATTAGAAGATTTAACTACTTCTGGACTGGTCTTGACAAGTGCATCCCTCATAGAGGGTGCCCTCCTGAAAGTGATAGGAGCCTCACTGAGTAATGGTGCCAATGTTATATCTGTTCTCAAAATAGGCCAGTTAGACTTCAAGATATTCCTGATCTTTTTTTCATAACAACTATAAGTCGTGATCAGTCTAACTTCAGTATCTTCTCTCTTAGAAGAATTGTCTCTAATAGGGATAGCAATCTCAATATTGGATGCCTGGGGGGATTCTTTGGTGGTTAAAAACATTCTACTCAGAGCATTTTTAAGATCAATCTCTTTGTAACCACGGGCCAAGAATCTTTGAAAAGATTCATTCAGACAGGTTTTAAGATCACTCTCATTGCTGCAAATTCTTTGAATTCTTAAAAATTTCCCATAGGGGATACTCTTAATAAGATGGCGGGTATGGGCACTAGAAGCATGGAAAATTGAGTTACCAGCCATTGTTTTCCTATGTACTCTGGTCTGAATAGTATTGTAAATTATATAAATTTCAACATCCAAAAACTCAACTCTCTCATTGCTAATGGTAGCTGTAAATTCCAAATTGAGTATATTAATCTTGATGTTAGCCACAAATTCTTGCGCAGTTTCTCTAGACCCATGCCATATCAAAAACACATCCTCTATGAAACGCCACATATGAACAATGCCAGTTCCTTGGTTCCCAGCATTAGCAAGGGCACGACCCAGAACATGCTCCTCCCACCAGCCTACGTGTAAACATGCATAAATGGGGGAGAAGCATGCTCCCATGGCCACGCCCCGCAGCTGCTGGAAAACCTCATTGTTAAAAAGGAAAAAGTTATTGCAAAGGCACAGTTCAATCATTTTTACCAAGATCTTGCTATGCTCATTAAATTTGATGTCTCTGCTGGACAAAAAATATTGAATAGCATGCAAACCATCCAGATGATTAATCGAGGTATAAAGGGAACAGATATCCATCACAATAAAATAATACTCTGCACTCCAAGAGACCCCCTTCAATTTTGTAAGAAAATGACCAGTGTCTCTAATGTAAGACGGAAGTGCCTCCATATAACTATGCTGAAAAAAGTCAACATATTTAGAAATAGGCTCAAGTAACCCATTTTGGGCGGAGATAATAGGACGCCCGGGTATTGGAAATACACCCTTATGAACTTTTGGTAACAGATATAATGTAAGAGTGATCGGATGGTCATTTTTCAAATAACAAAATTATTTTTTGCTGATCAGATCTTCCCTCTTCCAATGAGCCAGCTATTTATGTACGGAGTCCTTGACTGTATTCAATTCATTAAAGGAGGCCTTCCTGTAACATAGAAAGTCATTAAGCTGCTTTTTTGCCTCTTTGATATACATGTCCCGAGGCAATAAAACAACATTACCCCCTTTGTCCTCTTTATTCACAATGATGTTCCCATGATTATTGATTTTGCGCATGAGGGTAGAATATTGAATCTGTGCATAACTCCTCCGCTTCTGGTTATGTGCAATCGATCTGTTCAACCCCTTTAAATCTTCAACCATGCGGTCATTAAAGACGTTGATCGCGTCTCTAGGCATCATTGGAACATAAGTAGAACAGGGGCAAAAGGGACTCACAGCTACACTACTACTAGCAACACCCATAGATCTAAGTTCTTCTTGGGTATCTGAAGGAGAGTCATCGCCTTGATCATACAGGGAATGCATAGTTTTCAGAGTCCGCACGTCAGAAATTAAGATATTCTTACTGTGTTGAGAGTCAGCAATAACAGTGGTGGCAGTACTATTGACTTTATTCAATTTGTGAAATTTCATTAACTTCAATTTACATATAACTTTAAACACATCAATACGAGACTGAACGTATTTAAAACTATTCTTCGCACAGAAGGATAAGACCAAAGCTAAAAGTTGAGTTTCTGCAGCATTTAAGTCCAAATCCGTAAGGTTGATGACAGTATTGGCTGTCACAGTGGTGGTGGCATTATTTAATTCAATTGAGGGGTTGCTCTCCCTCTCTTCTATTTCGCAAAGCCGCCTCTGTTTCCTCCTCTCTTTGCGGCATTTGTTTCGTTGACGCCGTCTTTCACCTGAGGGGGCCCTCTTGGCCTGAGTGTGTGCCGCCTGTCCTCTATCATAAACCCCAATTCCTCAGATTGGGTGAAGCCGCTGATAGCTGGTTGTTGGCAAGCCATTAGATTGCTATCATCCAAACCTGCACTACTTATCACTGAACTTAACTCTGTATCAGATGATACAGAATTCTCCGCCTGTTGCAATTGATCTTTAGGTGCATTAGATGTTAACGCCTGTCGTTTCACTGTTTCAAACTTTTTAGAGAAAGTAAAAATACGTCCATTCTCATAATCGGCTTTGTCACGCGCAAACTTATAGACTGCGCGTTTTAATTATTTCCTCATGTTTATCTCGGCGTTTCTTGATTTCTTTTCTCGTTTTGGTTATAACATCTTGTTGCTCCATTGCATTCAGTTCATGATTTAGTGCATCAATTTGACGAACAATGTCTAATCTGTCGTTCTCCGCATATTTAAATAGGATGCAGACCATGTTCATCGACACTTCCAAATTATTGGCTGCCCATTCTTTTAGCATAAGGGGGGGTTGGGGTTCTCGAAAGATGGTGCAATAAGAAACCTCAACCCGGCTTCTTTGTATTTTTCCAGGGACATTTTTTCCCACCACTTAGCTCCGTACAGAGCAGTTTGTCCAGTTTCTTCAATTTCGTTTTAACATAATTTTTGTATGCCATATTACTATTCCCTTTGCTGGCTTCAGTTGTATCCGGTAAATTTAAAAACAAGGCATCAGCTATGAGTTCACGTTCTTTGAGCACGTCAGCCGCCGTCGTCATAACGGCAATGGTTGAGGAAAAAGCTATGCACACTATAAATAGAACCTGGCGTACTAGTAAAGTACAAATGGTTCTAAAGTCTTTAAATTCACAAGTCTCTTCACCCACAAATAGCCCTTGAGTGGCAGAAGCATCAACGGCTCTCCTCGCCCACAGTTCTGAAGGTCGCCGGGGTCCCGTCCGACTCCACACAATCCTCCCGACTAAACATTCCCCCGAAGCGCAGCTGCTAAATCCTTTCTCTCCTGGCTGTGGGGGGCTGGAAATGGAAACTCCTCCCGGGTCAAACAAATATCACAACGTGATACTAACTGAATTCCACCAGTCACTTCCAAAGAGAGGTTCCGTAGAAAGGCGGAACAGTCACACCGCCGAAATTGAATGGAAACCAAAATCCTGAAGAAATGCAGGTCACGCAAATCAGGTACAGACCACTCGAGTGAAGTGAAAATAGTTGTGCTTTATTCCTCCATTGAAAGCAGCATGACGCGTTTCGACTGGGTAAACCCGGTCTTGATCACATGAAATGGCCAAAAACAAACGAGTTTAAATGCTGTGATGCTCACAATGAATGCTCCTCCTACTTTGCCACAAACAGTGAAAAAATACTTCAAGAAATATCAGATTTTAACAACTTCAATCGTATTCAAGCTAACAAAATAGCAAGCTAAAATTACGGAGAACCACTGCATATCATAGAATAAATTCATAAATATATATATATTCAAACAAGATAAATAACAAATGCTATTATCTTAAACAGTGGAAGGCCAATCAACTATATGTGGACAAAAGGAGTGTGTGGGAGGGGTTGGGCACCCACAGAGTGTAGGGTGTGGGCCCGGCAGCTGGACAGGCCTGGGACCAACTCGTATGTAGTGAGGGGTTGGGCAATTGCTGGAAGTTGGGTGAAGGGCCAGGTCCTGGGGCCAACCCCCATGCACAAACATCAGCTCCACCGTGCGCAGCTGGGGTTGGCCTGAGGGGCTTGCCTGCAGGCAGCCGCAACACCAAACCCCCATCCCATGGGCACCCAGCCCCTCACCATGCATCACCTTAATCTGTGCACAGTGTGGGATTGAGTGCAGGGCCTAGTCTTTGGCCAAGACCTGTACCCATCTCCCACCACACGTGAGCCAAGCCCCCTACCACACACAGCTGAAGGCAGGGGTTGGGCGCAGGGCCTGACCACTTAACCCACTGTGGGTCCTTCGATCATTGAAATGCCAAAAATGTCATTTTATTTTATCCTGACGCTCCTTTCTCCAATATGACCCAGGGGGTCAGGGTAGCCCTAGCCTGTCCCGTTATATGTTGTTTTTAAATTAATTCTAGAATGCAAGGACCGAGTCCCCAAGTCCCAAGTTGGTCACCACAATATTTTCCTAAGGTTGCAAAAAGCCAATGAGTATGCCTATTTTCACCTCGGGTATCAGCGTGAATCATGGATTTTCAGCAGAAGCACTGTGTCGCTATATATACATATATATATATATATATATATATATATATATATATATACTTATATATATATATATATATATATACATATATTTACTTTGTACGCTTTTGTAACCTGCACACGTCACTTTTTCCTCCTGTAATGCAGTATTATACCTCTGTTTACTTTGTACGCTATTGTAACCTGCACACGTCACTTTTTCCTCCTGTAATGCACCGTTTGGCTCACTTTTGTAATGCACCGTTTGCTTCCTCTTGTATTTTGTTGGCTCACGATTGTCATTTTTGCTTCATTTAATGTAACGTTTGCTTTTGTATTTTGCCGCCGCTCACCGCTCCTACATAAATAAATAAATAACCTACCTCATCCGCCGCTCACCGCTCCTCCCCGCCTGTCCGCCGCTCCTCCCCGCCTGTCCGCCGCTCCTAACCGCCTGTCCGCCGCTCCTCACCGCCTGTCCACCGCTCCTCACCGCCTGTCCGCCGCTCCTCACCGCCTGTCCGCTGCTCCTCCCTGCGCTCATGTCCACCGGTCCTCTTCGCGCTCCTGTACGCCGCTTCTCCCCGCGCTCCTAACATCAGCACGCATGCCGCGGCCGGCGCTTCTTCCAAGGGACTACTTTTTTTTTTTTTGGTAAATTTTTGAAATTACGTATATTTATTAAGTTTATATAGCCTATGTCCATCTGCACACCCTGACGATTACAACGGTGTATCGGGTGTGTGGATTGGCGCTGTGGTTCCCGAGTTTACCCGCCTCAAAGGTTCAAAGTTCTTCCTTTATAATAGTAGTATAGATATATATATGTATATATATATATATATATATATATATATATATATATATATATATATATATATATATATATATATATATATATATATATATATATCAATGCTCCAACTTGCCTCGATTTTTGAAGAAAGGAAAGCACTCTCAGGGGCGAGTTCAAAGTTTTATTTGGAAACCACAGGTTGCTGTGGGTTCCAAATAAAACTTTCAACTCGCCCCTGAGAGTGCTTTCCTTTCTTAAAAAAACGAGGCAAGTCGGACCATTGATAAACAGCGGGCGACACGGCCCGCAAAAGCACCCTTTCCTTGAGTGCACACTTGTGTACCACCGACGATCTGGCGAAAATTAGGTACGGAACACAGCGTGCGTTGCAAAATGAAAGTGCTTTATTCCAATATCAATGGCATTGAATCCAGATACAAAGGCAAGTGCCCAGTATTACGCGCTTCGACTATGTCACCACAGTCTTGATCACATAACTCGCTGGATCTTCATGATCACATTGTATAATACACAGGTGAAGTGAATTGAGACACTCTATCTCATCATAGAGCTGAAAGACATACTGGATAGGTACGGTGGAATATAATAAAACAGAGTTAATGTCAGAAGTCCATAGTATTAAGTTAACATGATTAGAAAGATTGAGAATTATAATAAATACATGTTATGAACAGATGCCAATAATATTTCAAATATAAATAAGCATGACAGCATATTAAAACCCATTGGTCAATATTGGCTGTTTCAAAATTAATTCTCAAGATAACAATGGAAAGTAAATATCCAAAATGCCTATATCACGATTAGAAATGAATTCCTCATCCAAAGCTCATAAAGTGAGAGAACAAAAAAGTGCAAACCCATAAAGTGCAAGTGCAAGATGAATAAAATCATCAATATTCTCGACTATTAACCATCATAGTTTGGATAAAAGAAAAAATGGACACCTGGGGCCTGCCTAATACCTAAATACATTAAATTAATGTGCAAGTGCACTGTAAACATATGACATAGACTGGCAAAGTACTAGAACATGAAATCATTGTTTCTATATTCTTATCCTGCTTCCAGTACTTAATGTGCAAAAATACATTGCAAGTGCAAATGCTAAGTACATGATTCTGATGTCGTAGAAATTTGATGTCTCAAGACTGGCTCAATATGGAAAGTACAAAGTGCATACAGTACGAGGAGGATATGAAAAGGTTCAAGATACAGTAAGATATCCAATCTTAAACCAGTTAAAACCATGTAGGACTCAGAAAAAACAGGTAAAAACCAAGTAAAACTGTGTTAAAACCAAGTTAAAAACCGAGTAAACAACCGAAAACCAAAACCAACCTCATGAATTGCACCTCAGAAGAATCTAGAGTCACATGAACACCACATTGTAGAATGTTATAGAAAATTATGCATGTCTTCCCCTGTGTTCAAACCATTCGGCATCTTGGTGTCAAGTAAAAGAATGTAATGTGACTCTAATTGCCGAAGTTTCCTCTCTCTATTGCCTCCTCTTGGTGACTTTGGTATTGAATCAATAACAAAGTAGCTTGGAGATGCTGCAGTATATGATTGAAAACGTGTAGCTTAGTGCTGCCTAGATATTTAAGGTGACATGAACACTCCAATACGTATACTGCATATTCAGTTTTACAAGTAAACATCCCTTTGATCTCGATGGATCGAGGATCAAAGGCAGTGGTGTGTTCAGTGGTGTTAGTACCGAATTTGCAAGCTCGAGATGAGCTGCATTTGAAAAAACCTGACCTCTTAGACAACCAGTTACTAGAGTTGATCATCTCAGGAGTAGATTTGACAAGTGCGTCCACTAGAGTTGATCATCTCAGGGGTAGATTTGACAAGTGCGTCCCTCATTGAGGTCGCACGTCTGAAGGTGAAAGAAGGCAAAGTAGGCAAAGTTTGGGGGAGAGTGAGATCAGTCATGACTATTGGTCAGTTTTTGTAAATAATTTTCCTTATTTGCCTTTCCTGGCTGCTGTAAGTAGTTATTAGTCTCACTGAGTCCCTCTCTTTGGGCAGTATATTAGAGTGGTAGAAGTGGTGTTGACATTGACATTACATAGGCAATCCTCTATAGATTGACTGTTAGCTCTCTCCATATCAGCCTTTAACTCTTTCATTTTGTACCCTTGGGCACTAAATCGTTGGAGAGCCTCCATCTGGCAGAGTTGAGATCTGTATCAGAACTGCAGATTCTCCTTATTCTTAAAACTCTCCATATGGAATGCTTCTGATAAGGTGGTTGGGGTGGGAGCTGCTAGCATGCAGCACTGAGTTGCCAGCAGTGCTCTTTCTATGAAGTCTGGTGTGAATAGTCTTGTTTGTCACATATAGCTCTACATCTAAGAATTGTACACATTGAACACTTATGTCAGCAGTGAACTTCAGACTCAATTCATTGTCATTGATGGTGCCAATAAATTTCTTGGTAGATTCTACTGCTTGATTCCAAATCACACAGACATATATATATATATATACACACTACCAGTACCGTTCCCTAGATAACGAACGGGTCTGACACAGTGCGATTTGGCTCAAGATGAGGTCTTTATTGCCACCAGTAAGCACATTGAAATAGGGTCCTCAGTTAACAGTAACTGGCTGATGCGTTTCGGCGGATGCCTTCTTCTGTGCCAGTTTCATTCTTTAAAAGTTCAGTTTCATTTTTTTTTTTATGTGCTATCCAGAGGATTCTCATTGGCTTGTTGGAAGCAGCATAGAGAGAGGACGGGGAAAGTTCCAAAAGTAAGTACTTTCCTCTGTTTTAACAATCTCCGGTGTTCACAAGCCTAGTACAGTGACTGGCTTGTGCATCTGATAATGCACTGATGATCGCCAGCCGTTGTGCTCTCCTTCTATTGCACATGCAGGGTCGGTGGGGGTTTGCCTCATCGCAGACCAGCTCGAACAGCAGTAATCTGCTTCTCTCTCCCCAATTCCGCAACTGCTCATGGCCGGTGGGGGGGGCCACGTTATGCAGTCTGTGCACCTTTACCACCATACGCAGGCAAACCTTAAGTTCTCAAAAGATACTGAACAAATTTACACCAAATCACAAAAGCAATTTTGCCAGATGAATTTCTAGCTTCTTGCCAAGTGTGATGTAATTCTGTTCTTCTGTTTTTGTGGTAGGCGTGTTCAAGTTTCCTATGGAAAACTGCGTGGGGAAAATGTATTTTGGGACTCTCCTTTTTCTCAGGCCCACTTGATAGATCACCGCAAAGCTCTTCACGAAGGAGCTCAGTTGGCTTAACCTTTTTTTTGTGAAAAGTTTAGTGAAGATTCATTAAATGGCTCAAAGTTATCAGCAAACCAAGAAATGTATTTCTTATGGAAACATGGTCCTAATTGTAACTACACAGGGGTGAGCAACACTGTGTCACACACACACACACACACACATATATATATAAGGACCATGTTTCAATAGGAAAAGCATTTTAAGACTTGCCTATATCTTGGGCACCAGTGACGAATCGTCACCAGTGAAAAAGGGGGAGCCAATAAAGTGTGTTTCCCATCTTAATTTTTATTATAGTTTTCGACCACAACTACAGCCTGAACCGCTGGACAGAATTACACTAAATTTGGCAGAATGGTAGACTTTAATTCGCAGATCACACTTTTAGTTATCCAGTGTAAATCCGTTCAGTAAGTGTTGAGAAATTTAAGGAAATCTAAAAAAGGATATCTGCGATCTCTGCTAATTCGCAAATAATAAGGAGATATTGCAGGAAAATGCATTGGCTGCCAACACTTCAACCATCTTGGGACACAGCTTCAGTTGGGTCCCACAGAAAAAATGGGAAAAAAAGGATAGTGGGCAGGGTAGGAATACCCTGGCCTTGGGGTTTTCCTGGAACTCAGCAAAAGCATAAAACATTTTGTTTTTCGTTCAATGTGAGTTTCGCAAAATATTTGCAAATATCGCTGTGCGCTAAACAAAAACAAGCACAGGTTCCTGTGCTTGTTTCAATATTAGCCCACAGGCGGGCCATGACCCGGGGGCATGCAGGGATTAGTCAAAAAATGAAGGGAGGTTCATGGGGCACCACTCCAAAGGCTTAAAATTGCCCCAGAGACCACCATCTCCCAGAGCTAAATATATTAAGGAGCCGGGCCAGATGGACCTCCTCACGTCCCTGGGACCATCACCTTCATGGGGCTACATATTAAATCCTTGGAGGGCCTCGCAGACTCTTCCAAGCCCGGGGACACCACCTCTCCAGGGCTTAAAATAAAAGGCTTAGGGGCGGCCTGGACCCCCTCAGACCAGGCCCGGGAACCAGCACCTCCTCAGGGCTACATAATAATGCTTGGGGGGCCTCACAGGCCCTCCTGAGCGCCGGGGGCCACGACCTCTTCGGGGCTTAAAATAAAATGCCTAGGGGGGTCGGTTAGACCCCCCTCCGAGCCTCAGGGACCACCACCTCCCTGAGGCTAACTTAAATACGGAGCCACGCCGGCCTCCATGCCCCAGGAATTACTACTTACCCGGGGGCTTTCTTTTTTTTTTTTAAAGAAAGGGGGATGGGTTGACCCCCAGCCCTCCCCAGGTCGTTTCAAGGCCTGGGAACCACCACCTCCCCGGGTAAGACTCATGAAAGTGAAAAGAGGGGTGCCACACAGCCCCCCTCCTGGAGCCAATAATGGCCCTGTGGACAACCACCACCCGGGGCCGGCTCCTTCTATGTCCTGGGGTGCCTACCCCCGGGACATAGCTGTTAGTTGGGACTTGGCGGGAGCTTTGAGAGCTGCCCCTAAGTCAGAGGAAACACTCCGCTTCAAGCGGGAGCTACAAAAATGCTCTAGCAAAGCTGGAAGCATTTATTTCGTATGATCCCCTTCCCGCTGTTCAGCGGGCTGGGAACCAGCTGAAACAATGACTCTCACAGAAGGGGAGCTGCATGTTTAGCAGCTCCATGTGTGCGAGAGCAATGCTTGCTCCCGCACGATGCTCCCCCCCCCCCATGGTCCCAGGGAAAAGAGCAGAAAAAGGCAAAATAAAGGTGAGAAACAAGCAGAAAAAGGCAGAATAAATGCCAGCAGCGAGCAGAAAGAGGCAAGATAAATGTGAGAAACAAGCAGAGAGAGCCAGAATAAAGGTCAGAAATTAGCAGAAAGAGACAAAATAGAGGTCAGAATCGAACAGAAAGAGGGAAAATAGAGGCCCGAAATGACCAACAAGAGGCAGAATAAAGGTGAGAAACGACCAGAAAGAGGCAAAATAAAGGCCAGAAACAAGCAGAAAGAGGAAAAATAAAGGTGAGCAACAAGTAGAAAGAGGCAATAAAAAAGGTGAGAAACAAGAAGAGGCAAAAAAGGTGAAAAACAAGCAGAAAGTAGCTGAATAAAGTTCAGAAAAGAGTAGAAAGTGGCAGAATAAAGGTCAGAAATTAGCAGAAAGAGGTAGAAAAAGGTCAGCAAGGAGCAGAAAGAGATCAGATAAAAGTGAGAAACGAGCAAAAAAAGGCAAAATAAAGGTCAGCACTGAGCAGAAAGTGACAAAATAAAGGTGGGAAATGAGCAGAAAGAGGCAGAATAAAGGATGTAAGGGAACAGAAAGAGGCAGAATAAAGGTCAGGAATGAGTAGAAAGAGGCAATATAGAGATCAAAAACGAGCAGGAAGAGGCAAAATAAAGGACAGCAAAATGCAGAAAGAGGCAAAATAGAGATCAGAAATGAGCAGAGAGAAGCATTCAGACACTCATGCACCCGCTCACAGGCCCACACAGAGACTCATTCACTCATTCTCAGGCCCAATCAGACACTCCTGCACCCAAATAGACCCACTCATGCACCCACTCACAGGTACATTCAGACACACACACTCCCACTCACATACCCACTCAGAGACTTGTGCACCCAATCACACACCCACTCAGAAACTCATGTACCCACTCACAGACCCACCCAGAGTCTCACACACTAACTCACAGACCCACTCATACACTCCTGTACCGACTCACAGACCCACTCAGACATACACATTCAGTCATAGACCCACTCAGACACTCATGCACTCACTCACAGACTCATTTAGACATTTACACACCCACTCACAGATCCACACCGGCACTCCTACACCCACATACAAAGCTTTATACACACCCATACAGTCATTCACACACCCACTCACAGACCCATTCAGCCACTCATACACCCACAAACCCACTCAGAGACCCATACAGCCACTCATACACCCACCCACCTACATCTTACAGCCACTCACACACCAACGCTCAAAGCTTACATTTAGTAAATATAGATTTTTTTTTAAAGATGAACTTCATTGAAAAATCAAAGGTTACAGAGACACTATAGTTAGGAAATAGAATTTAAGAAAAATTAGAAAATCACTGAATAAACAAAGTTTACAGGGGCGTTATAGTTAGGATGAGATTTCACTTGTACAAAATCATTGAAATACATCAGTTATAGTTACCTAAGCTAACTATAATTCACGCCACTGCAATGCACTGCTTATGACAAGTGGTAAAGGCTGCTCAACGTTGTTATAGTTTTCTTGAGATTAATTATTGTAGGGAAACAGGGCCCCTGTGAGCTTAAAATGATCTCTTGAAATCCCTCGACTGGTTGTCTTTATTGTGGGTCACAAGGATAAGGTTAGAAACAATCGTGATGTCTGGGAGTAATTATTATTCGCACATCAAACAGGGTCTACATGTAGCAGCCAACGTAAATGCCATAAAAGGTCAACAGCATTTTTCATGGCTGGTATCCGATCTATAAAGTCTGCCTTGTATCAAAAGCGATCATTCATACAAAGACATTAATTCACTGCAAGCTAAACATGCCATTGCCATGCTAGTCATGGCCGTCTCTCCTTCGCAGCAACCTTATGGGGACCGTGATAAGTATGCTGATAATTATTCATGGGCATCCAGAGAAATTATTCCCAGCATGCACTTGGTGTCTTTGAAGCACTGCAAACAACATATTTATAGATAAAACACATACGAACAATATACACAAACGCATTTAGATATTGGAAGCTTGGTCATATTTGGAATCTAGGGCTTACCCTAAGTTACACTGGAAAGTGGCTTCATGGGGGCACAGCAGGCATCATCCTGTAGTTAAACACTGTAGGGGGAAAAAATATATATATATTGCCCACGTCCGTGTAGTGTCTTACTACAAGTAACACGCAGACACTGTGGTATTGATTCAAACCCCTTTATTCTCCTTGCGTCTACTCTGTTCCCCGTCCCTACTCTAACTGCCCTTTCCTTTCCTGTCCCCTCCTCTTCCCCTCTGCCCACCTAGCTCCGCCCACCCCAGCTACTGGACTGCTAACTTCGTTACATCTCCCCCTTTCTTAATAAAGTAACAAATGAAAGAAATAGAGATTAGTCCATCTCTGCAATCAGTCTCTTGGGAGGCCGCACGTGACGGCGGGGTCTCGCTGGTGTGGACACGACATCTTCAGGCGAGTGTTCTTCTGTAGGTGAAGGTCCGGTGTCGGGTGCGACAGTCTCAGGGTTGTCCCTGCACTCAGGTGTGGGGACCATAGGTGTACTTTCGTGGACTTCAGGGGAGCACTTCTTAAAGTGAGAAGCGTTGCGGGTGACTCTTCGTGTCTCTGATTCTGCTGTCACCATGGTGCCCTTTTGTTGGGTAATTGTCAGGGGCTCATCTTTGAAACGACAATCAGTCTTTTGGCGTTGTTCCTGCTTGACAACGACTCTGTCGCCTTCTTTCAGGGAGGGGGACCGGGCCCTTCGCTTGCGGTCCGCATACTCTTTCATCTTGTCCTTGCGGTGTCGATCTGTTATGACCATGTCTCTGTGTTGTTGATCCGACGGAGGTTTTCTCAGGGCTCCGTCCCATGTGGGGATCCGATTCCTCATTGTCCTCCCAAGCATGAGAGTCGCAGGGCATTGGCCCGTCGTAGAGTGAGGAGTGGTCCTGTAGGCACTAAGGACCTCGTTCAGTGCTGACTGAAGATCTTTCTTTTCGGCCGTGGCTTGCTGGAATGTTCTCTTAATGGTGGACATGAATCTTTCCACAGTGCCGTTAGCCTGAGGCCAGAGTGGCGTGACTTTGCGATGTTGGAAGTCCATGTGTTTCGCGAAGTCGCTGAACTCATGACTATTGAATGGGGGCCCGTTGTCCGTCTTGATGACCCTGGGGACACCCCAAGTAGCGAAGACTTCCTCAAGCACCTTGAGGGTGCAGGCAGCACTGGTGGATGATATAAACTGGGCCACTGGGAACCTGGAGTATTCATCCAAGATGACGACTACATACTTCCCGGATTGCAAGGGGCCATAAAAGTCCATGGCAACTTCTTGCCATACCCCATCAGGCAATGGGGTCATCTGTAGGGGTGCAGGTGGATTACTGTGGCTGGTCAGTTGACATGGGTGGCAGTCTTTCAATGTGTCCTCGACCATCTGGTCGAGAGCTGGGAACCAGACACGTTCTCTCAGTGCTCTTTTGGTGGAGACGACTCCTCGATGACCTTCGTGGGCCAAATCTATTACTCCTTGTCTCAGTGTCGCTGGTATAACTAGTCTGTGATCTCTGAGGAGGAGGTCGTCACCGGTTACAGAGAGTTCGTCGGAGACATGCCGGAAGGCTTGGAGTTCTTTCTTGACAGCAGGGCTTTCCTCTTCCTCCTGCGGGTGGTATCTCCATCTGTTGGTTCGGGTGCGCTTTATCACTTCTTGTAGGATGCTGTCTTGGTTGGTCACTCCCGAATGGCATGCATGGGGATGGCTGGTGGACGAGCATGATTGGCCACGAAGTGAATGTATTCCTCCGCAATGGAGGGTGCAGTCTCCGATGAGTCTCGGGGGTGGCGAGACATATAATCAGCTGGATTCTCATCCTTCCCCGGTTTGTGAATAATCGAGAACGTGTACTCTTGCAGCCGCAAGCCCCATCTCTCGATCCTGGGGGGCATCTTGCACTTGGGATTGCCATAGATCGTGACAAGTGCCTGATGGTCAGTTACGAGTGTGAAGTGTTTCCCGAATATGAAGATGTGGAAGTGTTCGCACGCCCACACGACGGCCAGGCTCTCCTTCTCCGGTTGGGAATATCGTTTCTCAGGGTCCGTTAGGCTCCGACTGGCATAGGCGATGATCCTCCTCTGATCCGACTCATGGTCGTACTGTGCCAGGATAGCCCCTAAGCCCACGGGGCTTGCGTCCACGGTGATTTCCGTTTTCCTCTTGGGATTGAAATAGGAGAGGCACTTGGCTGATTCCACGGCGTGTTTGATGTCTTTGAAGGCACGCTCACACTCCGGAGTCCACACAAATTGCGCGCCAGCTTTCGTGAGGAGCCTCAGAGGGTGACTTACGGTGGCGTAGTCACGAATGTAGCGGGCGCAGTAGCTTGCCATCCCAAGAAAGGAGCGCAAGTCGTTGACATCTGCCGGACTCTTGGTGTTGTTGAGCGTTGCGATTTTGTCCGGGTCCGGTTTCATGCCACTCGCTGAGAAGATGTGTCCGAAAAATTTCAGGGTCGACTGATGGAATTCACATTTGTCCTTGTTGAGGGTCAACCCAGCTTCCATCAGAGCGAGGCAGACACGATCGAGGGCGGTGTCATGCTCCTGCGTGTCCGAACCGTAGACCAAGATATCATCGCTGTAATTAAGGGCGTTAGGTATGTGGTGGATGACAAGACGTATGGCCTCCTGGAAGATCTCGGCGGCTGATGAGACGCCAAAACTGAGACGTTTGTAGCGGAAAAGACCGAGATGGGTGGCAAACGTCGTGATGGGGCGAGAGCTGTCGTCTAGCTCGAGCTGATGGTAGCCCTTGTTCAGGTCCAATTTAGAGAACACGGTAGCCCCGTTGAGGGCCGTGATCATGTCGCTCAGGAGTGGGCCTGGGTGTCTCTCCCTCTCGATAGCAGTGTTCGGCAGACGCATGTCCACACAGAGACGGACCTTGTTTTGGGAACCCTTCTTGGGGACGATAACCACCGGGGACACCCATGGAGTGGGGCCCGCAGTGCGCTCAATGATGTCGGCGTCCAGAAGTTCCTGCAGTTCACATTCAACCGCGGATTGCAGGTGAAATGGCACTCTTCGCGGGTGTTGAGCTACTGGTTTGATTTGCTCGTTGATATGCAGGTGGATTTGACGGCCCTTCAGCTTCCCCAGACCTCGGAAGAGGGAAGGGAATTTTCCGGCGCAGTCCGAGATGTCATGGACGTTGAAGAGGATGTGCACCAACTGAAGACGTTCCGCCGTGGGGAGGCTCAGCAGACAGTCTGCCTCGGGTCCTTTAATTACATGGATAACTGCTGGGATAGAGAGCTTGCCATGCGTGAGGGTGGTGTCAAACTTGCCCAAGCATTGGAGAGGTTTCTTCGCCATCCAGGTGTAGACGCGGACGGGCGCGAAATGTAAGCGTGGTTTGGGGTCCATTCGGTCATGTTCGGCAACTGATATGTAGTTGAGCGATGCTCCGCTGTCCATCATGAACTTGGCGGCATGGTTGCCCACTTTGATGTTGAGGCGTGGATACCGTTTGAACTGATCATGGTCAGCAAAGTTGACATATTCGGTGGTGTAGGATGAATGTCTGGATGAGGACGATCTTGAGTCTCTTGATGGAGAACGACGGTCCCATCGGGAGCGCCGAGAGTCGCGACTGGAGTGGGAGGACGTGGGGGATCTAGGAGGCTCTTCTTGAACTGCTCTGATGTGATGACGCTTGGCCTCTGATCGTGAGGGCCGTTGCGACCCCTCCTGTCTGTCACCATCGTTGCGTTTTTCTTTGTGGTAATCCCCACACATGGACTCAAAGTGGTTGGATCGTCCACATTTTCTGCACCGTTGGCCCATGGCAGGGCAGGAGTCGATGTGAGGGTAGTCGTATCCACACCTGAAACATCGCCTCGTGCGTTCAGGTCGGCGATCTCTCCTTTCGGATGTTTTCTGCCTGTAGTCTGGGCGTCGCCTGGGCGAGTACTTGGAGCGTCGCGATCTGTCCCGCGGGTGACGTCTTCCACTGTCGCGCCGATCCTGTCGTCCCTGCCGTCTCTCAGTGATACGGTTGGCGTGTTCACGGCTGGTACTGGGTCCTGTTTCAATCTCCGCCGCGTTTTCTTCAGCTTGGTCATATAGTCAGGAGTTTTCTTCGATCTCTGCTAGTTCCTGTGGTTTTCTCAGCAGTCGCCGTCTCAGTGACTCCGAGTGACACCCAGTGATTATCTGAGATTTGATGGCCGCATCCGGCGAGAAGTTGGTAAAGTCACAGTGTTGGGACTGCCGCCGCAGCCGATGTATGAAGGAACTCAGTGGTTCTTCCTTTCCTTGGCGCTGCTGGTGGAACTTGTGTCTCTCGTAGTCGACGTTTCTCTTATGCAGAAAACGGTTATTTAGAACAGTTCTTACTTTATCATAGGTGTCACCATCTGTGGCTGGGATCTCTCGTACGATCTTGCTTATTTCACGCCCCCCTAGATTGCGAAGGGCTATAATCTTGTCTTTGTCTGGCTCAATTTTGGACCCCTCAATATAGTCCTCGAAGTCCTCTAGCCATTCTTGCCATTTTAGTCCCATGCTGCTTCCTGTCGTGACTGACAATGGCTCCGGGGCTCGCAGGTGGGTGCCTCCCTTGACGTCCTTCTGCGCGGGAGGGTTAGACATCTTGGCGATGGGTTTTGGCGCTCACGTCCGCTTCTTGCGTCAGCGACTGGCGCGCGTTTCCAAGGATTGTTCTCTTGTGGCTATCAATGCTTATTTGTTTCATTATACTAGCTGGCTTCGCCACCAATGCTTGTTTGTATAGCCCTTGCCTTTATCACTGCTTGTTTGTGTGTCCTTTTTCAGTTCCTGTCTTCAGACACTGCTTGCCTGACTTAAAGATGGCCGCTCCCGATTTTCACAGGGGTGTCCTTGTGGCTTGCCTGACTTAAAGATGGCCGCCGCTGTGGAGCCTCAGGTCACACGAGGTTTGGCTCTCTATCTCTCTCTCTGCCTCATCCACTCGGGTCCATTCACTGCACTCACCGGGCGAGGGGACTCCTTCCAGGGCACAGAGGCTGTCACCGCATCCACCGCCACAGCGAGGGGCACAGGCGCGACCGGGGTGAGCTCCCGACGTCGCGTCCTTCGTCTTCTCCCGGACTCACGCTCAGGGTGAGATTCAAATACTTTCTTGGCGCGCGATCGCGCTGGCTGCACTTTCCGCTGCGTTTACTCGCAGCGCACCGCACTCCACAACCACGGAGCTTCAGGGGTGATGGGGGCAATATCGGGGTGAGCTCCCGACCTTCACTTATGTCCTCGGTGGGTCTTCGCGCCCATGGGACTCTCGCGTCCAGCGCAACCGGCTCTCTCTCTGCTGGTGTTCTGGCGCTTTCACTCGGCACCTTGTCTTCTGGCGCTCCGGCGCTTTTACTTGGCGCTTTCTTCCTCTCACGGCTCTTCCCGCTTCCAGGGTCCGCCAGGTCGCTCTGGGTGGCCTCGCTTGGGGCACTGCAGGTCACGGTCACAGCGGAGCTCTGAACGCTCTACGCTGCGGGACGGGGTTCATTCAGGTGGGTTAGCTTCTGCATCCCACCCTCGTCGCCAGCTGTAGTGTCTTACTACAAGTAACACGCAGACACTGTGGTATTGATTCAAACCCCTTTATTCTCCTTGCGTCTACTCTGTTCCCCGTCCCTACTCTAACTGCCCTTTCCTTTCCTTTCCCCTCCTCTTCCCCGCTGCCCACCTAGCTCCGCCCACCCCAGCTACTGGACTGCTAACTTCGTTACAGTCCGGAACCAGTCGGTGACCGGGGAGAGGAGAAGGCGGATGAAGATAGATGGAGTAAATGTAGTTATTTACTGTATGTATTTGACTAACGTGACCTGTTTCCTTCACAGGTAAAAGGTCAACGGGATAGCTTGTGCACTTGTTGTCTGGTTTGTTACCAACGACTTACAAACAATGCTCTAACGTTTTATATAGCAGGAACTCGACCGATAGTATCAGGGTGCTTTACATGAGCACCAGTTGCATTACAGGCAGGCATATTCATCTTTAGGCATGGGTAGATTAAGTGATGCCAGAATCACAGGATGTTGAGCGCCTCTGTCGAGACTCAAGCCCGTTTCCCCAGCTTTGAGGTCGACTGCTCTAGCCGTTAGGCCACATCCTAAATCAAGATAAACATTTTCTCCAGAGTTCTGCCTGTCTTGTTGCCTCCATGGGGCCAGCTAAGAGTGCTTCTCTTCTACAGGAATAACCAATCACCCTTCAGTTCACGCCTATCATCATACAAGAATATACATCAGATCCAGTTTAGAGAATAGCCATTTTGATTATACATACCATCTGAGCCCAAAACATATCACACCCCCTCCGATTCGTTAATGTAAAGACATCTCTTAGCACATGGATCCAAACCGCCGACAATACGCCGTATTTGAGCTTTCATCTGACGTTCAGAGCCCCTAATAGCACCACACGTCATTGTTTTAGTTTCACCTGCAAATCTACACACTCATTCAGCCCACACTGGACAGAATCCATTCAGTATTATGCACACAACATACTAACAAAGTCGCATAGCAGGCCAAGCACTGGCAAATCAATCACAGGAACATACATCCCAGAAACAAATAGACAAAACTACCATAAACCTAACATACCCTCTTGTGCACAACAGCGCCTCACAAGATATCCACCCGGATTGCAGTTATTACGTAGAACCAGAAAAAGAAGTTGTTCCCTTGAGATATATACAAGAAAAGCTAAAACATAGCCTCAGAATGCACACTATAGTCAAAACTAATGCAATCACACAAGTATAAGATACAACATATTTATTATGCAACCGAAAATTAAAAACAAATCATTATATACCTATACATATTATGGTTACTTAATCAATTAATTAAAAAAACATACAAATAATAACACAATCTATTGTGGCCTGCACAATTGAAAAGACAGACAAAAATTGTAAAACACAAAACTTGTAAAATACACTTGGTACATTTAAAGCTGCCAGATTTTAACACCTATGTTTTACCACTATTGTTTTTGAATATAAGCATAGGTGATGGAGACTTAAATTGTACAATAGTAAAAAGCGTCGACGCGTTTCGGTGGTTCGGTGCAAATGGAGTCCACCTTTATCAAGATATTTCTTTGTTGTCTGTCGTATTGAAGGGTCTGTACAATTTTCCTACAATAAATATACATACAATTATACATTCATACATGATATAACGTATACATTATTAACATATTTGTCTTATAGCGTCTTTCGTAAACATCATAGGGGGTATTCATCTGAGAGTACACCCACTCGCTATATTTTACAGAATTCTAAAATCTATATTTAGTCTCTATACAGTCACCCTATCATCTGTTGTGTTCGGTAATATCACCCTGGGAAAAGCTACGTATCTATCCATACAATATATAGCCGTCTTGTACATAGTATCTGTAATACAACTTTCTACTTTTTGGACAGTTACTATGTACTATTTACCATCCTGGGGAGGCACACTGTTAATCTTTGTTCCCTGTAAGTTCTTGTTTCTTAGCTACTGAGATACTTAATAGGCTTTCTTAACTATGGAGTTATGTCCTGGAAGTCTACAGTTCTCTGATGTACGTATACTAGCACACTTATTGTCGTGATGTCAATATTTCACGAATATTCGAAAAAGATCCTGCGGATTTTTTAAAAGAAAGAGCTTTAGGGTAATGTTTTGTCTGAACTTTATATGTACCCTACTTATGTTCAGTACCAATCCTGTGGGGGCTTATACCTGTATTAGATCTGCACCTTCCAGGGGAACGGAGAACGGGTTTCTGGAATGTATGCTCTCTATCGGTATTTCTTGTGGATTTATGTCTCAGCGATGGTAAAAGATACTCCTGTTCAGTGTGGGAGAGATCGATTTCGGAGATTATGTTGATTATATCACAGTTAAGGGTGCTGTTATGCTAGCTGAATAACCCCAAGGCCTCTAACAACATACCTGCTCTTGCAGGGGCTTGCCGGACGTCTCGCAAGTTTTGTTTGAGAGGAAGCGGGGAAACTGCCCTTTTTATTCTTATAAATAATAATCCTGGCAGAGTCTTGTGATTGGCACTCTAGCCCAAACACGTGTCATCTGAGCATATTTTGAAATTGGCGGGAAGCCGTGTCCTGTGTACTCGATACGGAACCCCCATGAATAGTGGGAGCAGTTTTCCCTCGAAGGTAAGACTTCTGCCTGTGCGATACTTAGAAGAAAATAGAGTAGTGAGCCCTTACTGCCGTTAAACCCGTTCTCCGTTCCCCTGGAAGGTGCAGATCTAATACAGGTATAAGCCCCCACAGGATTGGTACTGAACATAAGTAGGGTAGATATAAAGTTCAGACAAAACATTACCCTAAAGCTCTTTCTTTTAAAAAATTAGCAGGATCTTTTCCGAGTATTTGTGAAATATTGACATCACGACAATAAGTGTGCTAGTATACGTGCAGCAGAGAACCGTAGACTTCCAGGACATAACTCCATAGGTAAGAAAGCCTATTAAGTATCTCCGTAGCTAAGAAACAAGAACTTACAGGGAACAAAGATTAACAGTGTGCCTCCCCAGGATGGTAAATAGTACATAGTAACTGTCCAAAAAGTAGAAAATTGTATTACAGATAATATGTACAGAGACGGCTATATATTGTATGGATAGATACGTAGCTTTTCCCAGGGTGATATTACCGAACACAACAGATGATAGGGTGACTGTGTAGATACAAAATATAGATTTTAGAATTCTGTAAAATATTGCGAGTGGGTGTACTCTCAGATGAATACCCCCTATGATGTTTACGAAAGACGCTATAAGACAAATATGTTAATAATGTATACGTTATATCATGTATGAATGTATAATTGTATGTATATTTATTGTAGGGAAATTGTACAGACCCTTCAATACGACAGACAACAAAGAAATGTCTTGATAAAGGTGGACTCTATTTGCACCGAAACGCGTCGACACTTTTTACTATTGTACAATTTAAGTCTCCATCACCTATGCTTATATTCAAAAACAATAGTGGTAAAACATAAGTGTTAATATCTGGCAGCTTTAAATGTACCAAGTGTATTTTACAAGTTTTGTGTTTTACAATTTTTGTCTGTCTTTTCAATTGTGCAGGCCACAATAGATTGGGTTATTATTTGTATGTTTTTTTAATTAATTGATTAAGTAACCATAATATGTATAGGTATATAATGATTTGTTTTTAATCTTTGGTTGCATAATAAATATGTTGTATCTTATACTTGTGTGATTGCATTAGTTTTGACTATAGTGTGCATTCTGAGGCTATGTTTTAGCTTTTCTTGTATATATCTCAAGGGAACAACTTCTTTTTCTGGTTAGATAACCTCATTTCCCTTGATTGTTTTAAGGGGTTCCTCTCTCTTTCTTAAATGTTATTACGTAGAATACATTACACTCTACCCATCCCGAGCAATAAACAATTGAGGTTCTCTATCAAGAGAAACATGAGAAAATCCTCCAGCACAGACACAGTGCAGCTATAAACAGAAAATACTCTATCCGAACCACACACAATGAAACCACCTAAAAACAACAACAACCTCAACCGATGGTTGTTCCAGTTCCATTGATGGCCTCCCCAGATCTGCAAGAAAGGGAGCCCAGATAGACAATGCAGTTACAACAATCGGGGACGGCACTATAGAACTCACATTTAACAGCATTACATGGGGGGTGTTGTATTTGTGTATTTCAGAATTCTATCACAATTGCAGGGTACGCGACCCTGGTTGACCTTTCATTGCAAGCCAAAGGACCAGTCCCTCTAGAGACCTGTCACCCCTCCATGCGGCAGCATATCTGACAGTACTAACTGCAGACACTATGACACTGTATCGTTCCTTCTCATTCACGCTCTCTTTTATTTGACAAAAATACCAAACAGTCGTGCTGGATGCCCTCAGTTTTAGGGAAGACATGTGCGAATAAAAATAACTATAACAATAACGTGTTCATCGTGGCATAAACTACATGTGCGTGGCACTTGGTTGACTCTACATAAAACTCTCTGCTGGTTTAACAGAACCTTCAGCATTTCGACATCTTTGATGCTACTGGATGAGCTCCATGTAGCACAATGGACCCCAATGATGCACATCAATGGTGGTTTCTGTGTACGATGCTTCTGCCCCCCACCTTCGATACAAAGATGGTACATTCCTGCATGCGTGTCTGCGACGTTCTCTCCTCAAAGCCCATGCTTATATACAACAACACTCAGCACACTGCTTCTATCATGTCATCAAACCTTGCACACCTCACCTGCATAGTCACATCAGGGCCACAGGAACCCCCCGCCCCAACATAACCAACATCCCGCAAATAACACACAGACACAAGTGTTAAGATTGGGAAACATTGCTGCAGGTTTATTGTTACATACAACATTATGTAATCACGTTGGGTTATCTTACGGGCAATCCAAGGGCAGGCCGCATTCTCGCCACCTGCCCGCCTGATGAGCCAATCAGCACAGTGGCGAACCACCCAGCAGCTGACCATTATGGTAATACACTACTCACGCCCCTTGCGGGGCGTATCTAGGCAAACCCCCGGTTGCACAGGCCCACAACCGCCCGAAGGACTACTGGGGCGCCGACTCGGGTTCCTAGACCTCCCATGAGGTTCTAGGTTAGGCTCTGGCACCCCTATGTGCCCGCTGAAGTACAGTGTTGCACCTCTCTGGTTCCGGATTGCCCTGTAACTCCGCCACAGCCCGGGCGATGGTCCCCGCCACCGCTCGGGCCCCCCACCAACGCTACCACTTTTACCTGCATCTTTTGCTCAGAAGTACCTCTTTTAAATCGAGGAGGAATAGGTCTAAGCCCACCGGCGTGAGATGAACCCCATCCGCCTCAAAGTAACCTTTGACTTTGTCCTGAATCATCAAGTCTGAGGAAACACAGAACCCCTCCTCTGGGTAAATTTTTTCATGGCGCTGAGCTTTTCTTCCTTGACTTTACAATTGCTTGGCACAACATAGCGCCCCACCAGTGACCTGATCCTGACATGAACAATACATGCCTGAGGAAACCCAGGCCCTTCTGCCACTAATCTGCAGATACCCCGGTCCATATCCCTTACAAAATTAGTGTAACCATCCCTGGTTCGAGAAGTCATACTACCAGGTAAATGACAATGTGAAGAGGAGGGGCCCCTACTGCTGAAGGCGCTTCGTGTCAAATTATAGGCATTCCAGCACCAGCCCAGACACTTAAACACCCTTCACGACAAGCGACAGCAGGCTACACCCAGCTAAGTTATAACTACTGCTGTAACGCCACTCTCCGCATAACATAGAGACGGTGTGCTTACGATAACGCTTGTGCTGCTATACTCGAAAGAGCACAGAGGCATAGAAGGGATAATAATATCATACTATATAACTAGGCCGATGACCTTGCATGTGCCAATCAGAATTGAAAAGGTATAACAGCAGGCATCACCCGCCCTCTCGGATTTAGTCTGGGAACAGCTTAGGCCATGCTACCTCTAAGATAGCTGTCTGTAAGGATAACTTAGGACCACCACAAGGGATTGCCGGGACAGAACCAAGTGCCCCCTTAAGATCCCGACCTGCATCATGACACGCCTGCTGACCAAAAGCCCCTCTGACACTAATGAGCATATACCCCCGGGAACAAACCCTCTACAGCAATAGTGTAGACTATCCCAGGTTCGAGAGGTCATACCCCCGGAAAGAGCCCCCGAGATGAGGGGCCTCCCCTGCTGATAGCGCTCCCTAATCTAAACCCTAGGCGAACCAGCGCATAACACGGAGGCCCCACCACGCACCTTCACACAAAGAATCAGCAGACTACACCCAGTAATGTATAACTTCTGCCGAGGCGCAGTTCGCAAATTCACTGTAACTGTGCTTCCTGGACGCTTGTGCAACTATACTCAAGCAAAGTACAGAGGGATATTTCAGTGCGCAAAGCATAATTTCGTATAACTTGCGAGGGGACTTACATTTTATATACAGGATTGCAAAGGTAAACAGCTGGTATCACATGCCCCCTAGACCTGGAGGCTGCTCAACCATGCTACCTCATGAATAGCTTGTCTATAACGTTGACTTACGACCCCCGACCTAAGGGATTTAATAAGCTGAACCACGGTGCTCCCAATATTGGCCAACTTCTCACCTTGGGAGGGGCACACAGGAATCTTAAGGATACTCAGGTTCACACAAGGCTGTAACAACGCAGCCCAGGGAGCCCAACCACGCTAACCCTGTGGGAAACCGTGGGTCCAATTCCTGATAAGAGCCCATCGTGCAAGCCACCACCTTAATATAGAGAACGAACAAAAGGGGAGCTGGAATACCAGATAGACATTCAGCGTCTTCATACAGCTGTTACTTCACTTCCTGAGCAATTCTATATTGAGAGTCTTCTGGGTATTAATGGCAGTCCCGGCTCAGGCAGTGGATGCAGTTGCTCCGCAAGTACGTGAACTGAGTGAACACTGCAGGCTGTAGACCCTACATACTACTGAGAGGCAGCAGGAGCTCCCGAGCTGATGGCTCAGGGGTGGGCTGCCTTCCAGATTCCAGAGCCTTGGAAGAACTGACAGACGACAGCAGTATTAGGAAGAGCAATTGACTATTGTTCTACCTAGGATAAGTTAAAACAGTGCAGGTCCCGGGAATGTGCATAAGTAGAACTGACTCTACCACTTGGTAAGGCCCCAGGATAGATGTGCGCATGGGTTATATATGTCCTATTAGCTCAGGGCTAGACCTAGGATTAGCTACTATTCTAATTTTGGCACATCCAGGATGGACTTCCATATAGTGGAACAATTCCCTGACAGGGCGATCAGGTAATCCCCATAAGTGAGAGCCCCACCCAATGACCGCCACAGGAGTCTGACATATCGCGGCACTATCCCATTATGCGATCATGTTTGATGGTGTCCAGAAACGCTTGTGGAACGCTCCCAATGGCCTTCAAATGCGCACGAGCCGGGTCAATTCACATCCATGTACGCTGAGCGCACAGCTACGCGCCACACCTGGACCAAGCAGTCATTCATAAGTCTGCTGGGAACCATGACCCATTGCTCGGCACCTCTCCTGCGGGTAACAGGCGCTCATTCACATGTACGCTGCGCGCCCCTCACACCGTGTCTGTTCCATGCAATTCCTCTGCATGGCCACTCATTTACATGCCCTCCAACCACAGCATGCAGGGTTTGGCACCTCGCACATCCCTACAAACATGCGCTCAGTCACCTAACTACATAAATCATGCAGTGGACGGCTTGATCTAGTAAAGGCTGGTGAATCGCATAAGTCCTAGAACTGGTTACTCGGTCACAAGTACGTACTGATACCTCATGCATAATTAGCTACTTTTTGTCAGGAATGACACCCATCTCTAACATGGGCACACAGTTACACGTACCCATTATTCCCCTAACAGTTCTAGCTTGCTGCACGCCTGATGTATCACACGTCTTGCACAGGGACGCACAGACACACACATTAGCGGCCATATGCGGAGTACACTAGCTGATGGCCTGGTGTACCGCACACCTCAACTGCAGGTACTCAGACCCATAAACATACTGAATATATCATCTTAACTTATATGCAGGCCCCCAGGATATGTACCTACTGAGTATATCATGCAGTGTCGGTTTGCAGCTAGCTTGGTTGCCTCACACGCACTGAAGCACTTACAATACAGGTGTACACAATCCCTATGGCAGAACATAGCTTGTGCCATCACACACTTCCACTCACCACCTTTCCTGAGCAACTGTAGCCGTTCTGTCTAATATCGCATTATTAGCCCAGAGGCCCTGTAGTGAAACTGATTCTCTGTAATGCGCTCTGACACCTATGGGTAAAGGCCGCGCTATCTAAAACACGTATCGATAGGCAACGCTACCGCTCCGTCCCCGCAGCATGATGGGAGCATGAACCATGGCCTGTATTAATCGAAAATGGTTCTTCTATGCGGCGCTCTGACACCTAGAACAATATTCATGCCAGGGCTTGGTAAAATTGTGTAACATGTACACGCCACTCTTTTCTTGAAAGACAGCTTATAATCTGCCCACTAGTAAGTTTCTCCTCCTGTGTCAATACTGTTCTTATTGTGAATCGCTCAGCCGTCTACATGAACATAGTGCGGGGGCAGAAGGCGCACTGGGGTTGCTACAAGTACCGCACTGTATCCATCGCCTCCTACAGCACTGAAGAATCGCGTACTGCATTACTGTATAATTGGACGCATCTAGCCTGCTGGGAGGCATGGCCCTATTACCAGTCCCGCAGCAGGGCAAATTTATCGGGAAAGTTTCCCGGTAAAGCAAAAGAGTCTGAAATAAGGAACACAGAAATAAACAGGCGTCTGCAAGGCCTCCATGGCCAATGACAGCCAATCCGCAGGGAGGTGGACAGAACCCGTTGCCCTTCGCTCCTGCCTCGAATCTTTAATGCGCATGTAGTAGTGTTAAATACTGACCCGCACCAGACAGGACAGGGGCCACCCTATTGGAATGACTGCAACTACCGGGAACAAGTAGGGCAAAGGCATGCTAACAACCTATGATCTGGCATACCAATATCGACAATTCTGCGTTAACATTTGCGAATGTTTGCCCCAGTCTTACTCAACACCTCGTTATTCTGGCCCTGGAAGAAGACAAACGGCATAGTTGGGCTACATAAATACATACAGACATACGAGGGAAATGCACGTCTACGAATAACATGACTGCATTCATGTGGAACAGGACTAGGTCTAAGACTACGAGAAACCTAAAAGTTTGAGGCAAGAACCGGGCACATGCCTGACTCATACGTGAGCGCTGCGCCACAAGGAAGATGATGACGGACATGAACAGATGCGTGAGCACACTCAAGAAAACCTGTACTCAGGTGCACCGAATTGAATAATCATATACAGCCATCCATAGCCTAAGTAATGGAAATTTGCATTAAAGGAGTGCGAGGGAGACCCCTACACCTGGGCACTCGAGAAAACATGTACTCAGAAGCACAGAATTGAACAAACAAGTAAAAGTAGACTCGCTCAGGCCAAGGATTCTTCATACCGAGAGCTCGATAATACAGGATTATTGAATGTACCACGTGGTTTTCTCATTCATTTCCACCCCACTGCTACCGAGGGCGTTGATGACACAGAAAGCGCTAGACGAACATAGCATGGAACACGCAGCAGAATGCATGAAGCCATAGCATTCTACCACCCACCGCCAATGCTTGGTTCAGCTGTGGTACACGTAAAACCATCTTTTTAAGATATAAATACTTAGCAAGGAAGACGCTCTATGCATCATGCACCGGTAGGAACAAATGTTCCCGGATGTTGTTCCTAACAAACGAAATTACTCTGCCCAATGACTATACAGAATGTCGTCCTGCACGCACGAGAAGCTCAAGAGGAACTTTAGTATGGAATGGACACGTGCATCAGAAAATTTGTGAATTCTACGGCTTGGAGGCGCCATAAAGATGTTGACCAGGCAGTTTGCAAGGAATCGGTCTGCCCTTATGCGGTATGATATCTTAGCTCTCTAAAAACGCTCGCAACAAGATTCTAAATATTGCGGGCGAGTCCACTTTATGAGCAGTGTGGCGTAAATCAGTCATACATCTGTCCATGTATACCGTGCCTTTAAAGAATATGCAAGTGCAGGTACTCAATCTACTGAGTACCGGAATGCTCCTGAGAAGTGCGGCACCCTCCCTTTAATGATTTGCCGCAGTACTGACAATAGAGGAACTCCCTTTCAGATTAAGAAGGCGTACACATCAGAAAACCTCGATGAGCGCCGCTGAACCTGAACCCTATTCTCGTGCATGGCAGTCTCCACACGTTGTACACTTAGGCAACACAAGCGCCGCTGCACAGCCTGAACCTTATTCAAATGCAAGACAACCTTAGAGCAAAGTACAGGCAAACACGAGAGGCAGGGCGGCAGCGTGGCAAGTAATGATGCTCAGACATTAGCCCCTAAGACACCGTGAGCACGGTGAAAACCCGCAGCGTGAGGATAACGGCGATACAGGGAGGGCAGGGCCGGCGGCCCGGGGGGAAGTTAAGCGCACACAACCTAGATACATCGTGAACTCGCTCAAATCTCGCGATCAAGGATTGCAGCGACGAGACACACAGCCCGGATGATCATACAAAACACCCACCCGCCCACACATACACCCACGGGACGAACCCCGGGGAGGGGGGGGCGAGAAACAAAGCGACACCCCCGCAATCTCAGCCCGGCCTGAATAGGCGGCGAACGCCTACGCATATCTATCTCCGGGGCCCGGCCAGGACATAACGCGGCGCACCGGCAGTCACACTCACAGTGTGGGGACCCGCACAGATGCACACCGCACCCCTAGAACCGGAGGGGGGGGTCGTGAGGACAAAAGTGGGAATCTAGTGCAAGCACGTGGCACAACGCCACCTCAAGCGGCCAGACACTCTACCTAGGCCACAAGTGCGACCAATAGAACCGCTCGAAACCGCCCGGACATAAGAGTTAACCCGTGGAATGGGAAGGGGGGGGCAGCCCAGCAACAACATGGGCCGCCTAGCGTATGCCCGTACCCTTAATCTAAGGGAGTAGGCGGCGGGGGCTGGAAGGCACCGCTGTAGGCAACAGCCTGCAGCTGGGGAATTTCCCGAAACCGAAACCACCACCTCCACAGCGGCCCGTCGCTAAGCGGGCCGCCTAGCCATGGCTCAACCTCCCAGGGAGGGAGTAGGCGGAGGGGGGGTATAGCTCGTAGGCCGCACTCACCGAACAAAAGAGTGTCCCGAAGTGTTCAACGCGACGTCCGGAGCGGCAAAGAGGCCACCAAGATGGCGAGTGGGAGAGATATACCCTCTCCCTGCCTGCCGCCCCCGGACGCGCGTCACGGCTCCGCCCACCTCCACCGGGCAAGCCTGCCCTGAGGAGGGGTGGCTAACCACTGCTAGGGGCGGGGGCAGCCCTCCGTGACTAAGGGCCCGCCCTCCTGATGGCCACCGGGTGGCCTCGTTCAGGCGCATTTCTCGTGTAGACCAAATGTCCTCTGAAGGGCGGCCCGGGTCCTGATTCAACTTGGAGCACTTCATGGCCGCCCTCACCGGTGAAGTGTAGCGAGGCCGCAATGGTCCTGAAACAAGCAAGTCAAAAGGGCCCTACACCCTGGTTTGGAAGTTAAAACAGCTGCTAATTGGAGCGCCCCTATCGCCAAGTGTGTGAAGTGCTATATAAATAATGCTACTGGACTACTCATAAAAGCCCTTTATTCCACTCAAATTATATGGAAAATGCTATATATGAAACCAGTACAATACGTTGGAGACTATTCTAGCCCAGCAGCTTTTTCTTCATCTACATCTATGTTCTGATTTTCTGTATTTTTTAATGCCTGCGTGTGTATAGTGACGTAAGTCACTCCCAAAAATTCTAATTTAGGGCCAGATGTACCATTTAATTTTGCGACTCGCAAATTGTGATTTTTAGCAAAAACAACTGCATGTACCATCAATTTCAAATTTTGGGTAAGCCTGTCGCAAACCAGGGAAGGGGTCCCAGCCCCTTTGTGATTGGCAGATAAACATGTTTTTCAAGAGCAGGCAGTGATCCCACAAACCACTGCCTGCTCCTAAAAATTAAAACTGAAATATCTCATTTTTATCTTTTAAATGCATCCTGTTCTCTTTTAGGGAAAATGGACTGCATTAAAAGAATAACTGCTTTATTGAAAAAGCAGTCAGAATCATGGTGGTCTGCTGACCACATCCATGTGAGTGCCCGCCATTCCCTCTGAGTCTCAAAATTTGACCAGCCTCATAAATATTAATGAGGCAGGTCCTATGCAAAACATTTGGGATTCGCAAACAGTGTATTAGATACTGTTGTCCACCAATGGAAAGCGAGTCGCAGAACATGCACATTGCAAGTCACAAAAAGTGAGCGTCGTACATCTGGCTCTTAGGGATTCCCCATGGGGTCGCATATGACCTACCTCATTAATATTCATGAGGTAGGCGGCAATTTGTAACCCATTGGGAATGGCCTGTAATCACAGGAATGGTGGCCTGCTGAAGTCAGCAGACCAACATGTCTGTGATTGCTTTTTTTAAATAAAGTAATTTCTTACTGAAATGCAGCCCATTTTCCTTAAAAGAAAAAGGGATGCATTTAAAAAAGAAAAATGAAAAGTTTCCTTTTCCTTTTTTAAGAATAGGCAGATGTCCGTTTGACCACTGCTTGCTCTTAAAAAATGTTGCCGCCCACATTCACAAAGGGGATGGGGTCCCTTGGGGACCCCTGCCTGTTTGTGAAAGGGTTACCACCTCCTTAACAGAATCGGTAAAATAGGAATGCTTTGCTACCACATTCTAGCGCAAAACATTCATATATGCCAGTGCGGGTCGCTATTAGGAAGGGACGCAATTGAAATGCCCCTTCCTAATGGTGACTCGTAAACAATATTTTGCGAGTCAGCAATAGGTTACCGGCTCGCAAAATGGGATAAGTACATTGCAAAAGCCATTTTAGCAGTAGCAAACAGTCTTATTCTCCGTTTGCGACTGCTAAAAACGGCGGTACATCTGGCCCTAGATGCCTTACCTATATATATGCATCTAGAATCTGGCCCAGGATCAGTGTTGGACTGGTAATTATAAGCAGTCCTGGCAAATTCTGTCAGACCAGTCCTCATAGTGCACATAGCGAGAAAGTGCAGCGAGAGCGCGGGAGATTCTCATCCCAATTTTAGTTTTTTTTAAAATTTCAAATAAGGTGCTTTTTACAACACATTTTTTTATTCTAGACGCTTACCCAATCCTTTAATGGATGGCTGGAGATTGGTGATATGGCTGCTTGGCCCAATGAATGAACAAATAGATGTATGGCTGAGGAGTGGGTGTTTAAATTAATTCAAGAATGGAACTAATAAAGACTTTTAACTTTAGGGAGAAAACAGTTTCATTGGACTGGCCAACGGTGGATGCTCTGGGTTTTATTTTAACTTCTGCATTACAACATCACCCTCCCAAACACTACCACTACCCATCCTTTTGAAATATGCACAACCCAGATGTATTTAATAGGCCAAAAGAAATTTTTAATATACCGGCATAATTTGCCTAATTTTGATAATTTTAAGGAAACGAATGTATCAGTAATCCCCAAGATCACACTATCATGCCACATTGCGTAATATGAATGTCGTTCTGGAAAAAGGTTAATGAGAGAAGCATGGAAACAATGCAATTGGGGCCCACCAGTAGGTGGGGGGGGGAAGCACTGACCACAGACTCCAGACTAGTGTGATAAAGGCCGCTTTATTGGAATCAGGTGCACCCTGAACATCACCCGCCTGGCCTGTGCCGAACAAAACTAATGCTCACTAAATAACAACTGCCTGACAGCCCCCCACCCCCACCCCTAATGGATCCCCAACATTGCAACCGAAAACAAACAATCACTCTGCAACCTACCCCCCTGCACACCAAACTGCAATGACCTCAGTGACCTCAATGACCTCAACCCCCACCTACCGAGACAGCCCCAGGCCTTCTGCAAATACCCCCCTTTCTTATTAGGAAAGCGGCACAAAGATACAAGCACCTGTTCCAGCGACACCACAAAAACCTCTTGACACCCTACCGCCCCGGTGCACCATCATCCAACAAAACCCTCCATCTGACCGATCCCAACAAACCCCTTGCAAAAAACCCCCCAAAAAACCCAGGGAGGGTGGGCGGGACAAAACTCGAGCCCCCACTGCACCCAGCTGCTGCGTCACTGTGCACCAAACGGTGAGCAGTGACACAAAATGTCCGGTTAAATACGGACCAGCCCAAAAGGAGCCCAACGAAGCCCAACAAGCCCACCTCCAGCCCAACCAACCCAACCACGTCAGACCTACAGTGCTCCACTAACCCCCCACCTACTGCCCCAAAATTCCCGGGGGGGCAAGCCTCCAGCTGGTCGGCTGCCCCCCCAAATCCCCTTTGGCGCAGATGCAACCAGCTTTTTCTGAACACGAGCAGATTAATACAGGCGGTCAACAACAAACATTTCTCTTTGATTTTTTCTTACCTGAGCAGACTGTTCAGAGAATTTTTTAATACAAAACTCCAGTTCCAAACCGAGCAGTAGATCCTTTAATGTGGGCTCCCAAAAATCTATTGGAGCATACATTTTCGAGTTGATTTTTTTACAGTGCGGACAAATAAATTAAAATTTTTAGCACATTTGATTTTTATCTTTTTTTCCTGTAAGAAAATGCCATAGAGGCAGTGAGGCTACTGAACATACAATAGAATTCCTTCTTTCTGCCCTGAAAACTCCTACCTGCTTTTTCAACCCTTAGTCATTTTGAATTTACATTTTGGAGAGAAAGCATCACTCTCTTTTGTCAACAATTTCTGCTGAATCCTCTCCCCTAGATCTATATTTTTTTGGGAGAAAATCAAGTAAGTTCAATGCAGTAGTTTGTGAAAAGTTTGTTGTTTGAGAGGTGTTTTTGTTTGTTTCTTTTTTTTCTTCTATTTGTTTGATGTTGAATTGCCTGGAGTTTGGAATAGGGCTCTAGTGGGATTACGTTTTTTTGCGGATAATGTTTCCACATTATTTGGATGGTGGAGGCCTGGAGTTATAATAGACGCAATCTCAAATTCCTTGTTTTTGGTGAATTTTGTAGCGCTTTGTCAATGATTTTACTGTGTTAATCTTTTAGTGTTTAGGTCCTCATCTGCCCTGTTTTCTGCCTGCCTTTGAGGTAGTGTACTATTAAAATTTTCGTTGTTGCTGTACTATACCTTTTTTGAAGTCCTTTTAGAGGCTTGCAGATGGACTTGCATTCATGCAAAATTCTTCCATGTTTGCTTGTCCACCATTTTTTGTTAGTTTGTGTATGAGTGGGATATTTGATTATTGTGCTATTTTTTCAACTTCTAAAAGTATTTTATGGGGTTATTGCTGTTGCTATGGGTTGTTTGTGGCTGGGACATTTTTAAGTGTATTTCTTATCTAACATTACTGATTTACTGATGGTGGGTTTTTGTTGCATGAAAGTGTCCATGCATGTGTGTTCCTTTCCCTTTAATGTTACATGATTGTTTAAGGGGGAGGGGTGCTCCAGGAAGGAGAGGACACAAATGTTCTTTGTTCTCCATTTCTTCTTTGCTGGTGATGAGGCAACTGCCATTTTGTGGTTCCTGTGTGTGTTTGTGGTGATGTTAGACAACTTTTGGCGTGATTTCCCCTGTCTTTTTGCTACTGACCTCCTGTTATTGACTGTGTGCTGCATTTCGTTTTTGCTGGTCTTACGACTCTGGGCACTTTACCACTGCAGACCAGTGCTAAAGTGCAAGTCACCCTGTGTAAATTGTATTGGTGATTGGTGTATCCACGATTGGCATATTTTATTTACAAGTCCCTAGGGAATCGCACCAGGTGTGCCCAGGGCCTGTAAATCAAATGCTACTAGTGGGCTTGCAGTACTGGTTGTGCCACACTTATGAGTAGCCCTGCAAACATGTATCAGACCCGCAACTGCACTGTCTGTGTGTATAGATGTGAACTGCCATTTCGACCTGGCAAGTGCACCCACTTGCCAGGCCCAAACCTTTCCTTCTACAACATGTAAGTCACCCCTAAGCTAGGACCAAGGCAACCCCATTGGCAAGGTGCAGTGTATTTAAAAGGTAGGATATGTAATGGTGTGTTTTACATATCCTAATAGTGAAATACAGCTGATATCGTTTTTCACTAATGTAAAATAGAGCTCTCCTCCATAGTGTAACATGGGGATTGCCTTGAAATATCTTTTAAGTGTAATTTCCCATTGAGAGCTGATAGAGATTATAAGTTTGGTGTCTCTGAACTCACAATTTTAAAGTACATCTTTTGGTGAAGTTGGTTTTCAAATTGTGTGTTTGAAAATGCCACTTTTAGAATGTGGGCATTTTCTTGCTTATCCATTCTGTGCTTATGCCTGTCTGTAGAATCCACGTCTGGGTTAGGATGACAGTTGGGCTCTTGTACATTTACTCTAGACAGTCATACAATGGGAGCTGAGGTCTGCCTTGCATATTCTGATGGGCCATCACCAGGCTGATGGGCCTTCCGGAGCTAGAGTTGTGGGAGGAGTTGTCACTAACCCCTGAATAGGGCTGCACCTGTCCTCACATAAAGTTGTCTCCGCCCCCCTGTAGTGTGTCTGGAGCCAGGTCAGGAAAAGGCAGGGTCTTGTGCACTACAAACATTTTCATTTGAAGTTTGCCTACTTCAAAAGCCGAAAGTGGTCTAAGCATTGGACCTCTGACACTCTCAAATCACAACACCTCTGCTCTGGACTGGGGACATTCTGCCAGGAAGAAGAGCTGTATGCTGTAGGATGGACTGCCACTTTGTCTGTCCCTTTGTTGTGCTGGCCTGCTGCATGCTGCTTCTGTCCTGAGATTGACTTTGCTTTCTATATCTTACTTCCAAGGCTCACCATGGGATTTTGTGTGCTTGTCTCTTGTTAAAATGTCTCTGGGCCATCAAAGACTTCCCCTACCAGTGCCTGGACTTTTCTGCTGAGAGTCCTGGCTTGCCAAGTGGTGCCAAATCCAGTTTCTGGGCCCTTGGAAGTAGAATGTGGTGAATTGAAGGAGAAAATCCTTGCCTTAACTGCCAGAATCTGTTTTCATCGATGCAGAGCGCGGTTCCCGATTGACGCATCGACCACAGCTTTCACCACAGGCCCCAACATCCATCACTGCACGTCAGAAGAACCGCAGCAGCCTGAGTTGTGAGCATTGTATCACTGAAGTCCATGATCCAGAGCTTAATCTTCGACACAGTGCCTGCTTCATCGCTGTGGAATCAACGCAACTCATCTAGGTTTTCTACACGTCATCTCTGGGCGCAGATTTCTTCAACGACGTTAACCAGCAGTAAGGAACTAAGGCCACGTGTCTGGAGATCAATGCATCACCATCCCTGACTGTAAGGAAACGAAACATCACCTCCCGTGCATAGCAGTAAGGAACCGACACATCACCTTCACTGGTAGTAAGGAACCGAAGCATCACCTCCCCTGCATACCAGTAAGGAACCGACGCATCACCTTCACTGGCAGTAAGGTACTGATGCATCACCTCCCCTGGGAGTAAGGAACCGATGTATCACTTTGCTTTTCTGCTGCTTCACGTCCCCTGCGCCTGTTTCGTCTTTGAATTTTGACGCATCCAAGGTACTTTGTGCTAAAAGAAACGCATCCTTTGATTTCTATGGATTTAACTTATTTAACCTTTAAAAAATTATATTTCTACTTGTTTTAATCAGATAAATGTTGGCTAGTTTTCTAAACTGGTGTGGACTCAGTTCGTAGTGTTTTCTCTGTGTTACTGTGTGTGTATCTACACCTGCTTTACACAAAGTCTCTGCGATAAGCCATACTGCTCTTGCCAAGCTACCGAGGGGTGAGCAGGTGCAAACCACTGCCAACTAGGGACCCCATATCTAACAGGTGGCCATTTTGTCTTTTTCCGACTCCTTTGCTGGCCTTGTGGTGGTTATGCCCAACCACCTTTTTGAGACGTCAGTGCGTGTTTCAATCATTTTTTTTCTTCCACTTTTAAGAACCATTTTATAGTTTATTTTTATAGTTTATAGTTTGTGTTCATTTTCTATTTTGTCCTGGAAGATTTATTTGTGCTTATGACTGATTGTAGTAATCTGCAGGGCATTGTTGTTGTTTTTGATTAATTAATTTTATTTTTTCTGCCTCTCATATGCCCTGGAAGGATAGGATAACAGGTATTCTCTGAAACGGATTTGTCCCTTCAGCAAACCGAATTTTCACAGGAAAGTTGACAACAGGAAAAACAGTCTGCAACTCCTGCCATTTCAGAAATAGGAGCAGAGCTGGAAGTTGTGACTGCTCTTTCATTGGACACATCGGCTTCGTGATATCCTGCAAGGAAAAGGAAGAGTACTCCCTCATCTTCCCTGATTACCTTGACACGGTTTGGACCCTGACCAGGACCTGCCATGAGAGACATAGGAAAAATAAGGTTCCTGAAAGCCTTCGAAGTGAGGAAGGTGATGATGAGACAGTGATTGTTAGTGTGAAGAGTAGGACAGTGAAGTACAGCTCTCCTATTTGCCACCAGGTCTGCAGAATTTAGTTCCACCAACACCACCTGCTTCAATCTTGACAAGAAGACCCCAAATACCTGCAGCAACCCCCACACCTACTGCAGTTACAGCCAGCCCTAGAGAAAGGCCAACATAAGTGCATCGCTCCACCTTAACAAGCTCTTCAAGCATTAGCTTGATAAGAAAGCTGTCCTCCCCAGTTTGGGATGTCCCACGACTCTAAATGCAGTCCAGGCCTATTCATCCCTGGGTTTAGTTACCCAGGTAAGGCTGGACACAATTCAACCCCCGTGACTGTCTAGAGTGAATGCACATCTCAGATCCTGTCACTCAAACACCATCCGCTGAATACACAAACAGCCAGAGGCCACTTTCTAACAGTGGCATTTTCAAACACAGGATTTAAAAACACCTTTACCAAAAGGTGCGTTAATAAATTCCAAGAGCATGAACTCAAATTTTTCTATCTTGTCCCTACTGCGAGATACACATGTAAAAATGTTACAGTGCTATCCCAATGATAAGCCTATGGGACAGATAGCCTTGCAATAGAGAAAAATAAAATACACAGTATTTCACTATCAGGACATGTCACAACACCGTACAAGTCCGACCTTTCACATACACTGCACCCTGCCCATGGGGGCACTTTGGACCTACCTTAGGGGTGCCTTACATGTGAGGAGAGGGAAGGTTTGGGACTGGCAAGTAGGCACACTTGCCAGAATAACATGGTAGTTTACAACAGCGTGCGCAGACACCACAGTGGTAGGCCTGAGACACATTTACAGGGCTACTCATGCGGGTGGCACAACCAGTGCTGCAAGCCCACTAATAGCATTTGATTTACAGGTGCTGGCACACACCATGCACTTTACTGAGGACTTACCAGTAAATCAACCGTGTCAATCATGGATAACCTATCAAATCAAATGGTATGCATAGGGCATATTCACTTTAGCACTGATCAGTGGTGGTAAAGTGCCCAGAATCCTGTAGCCAACAAAAACAAAGTCAGAAAAATGGGAGGCAAAAGGCAAACATTCTGGGGATAAACCAGTCAAAAAGATTCTACTACCGAAGGAACCTTAGCATAAAAGATGTAGGTAATTCTATTTTACCGATTCATAAATACCGAATTTTACCGATTCGGTATTTATGAATCGGTAAAATAGGAGGGAGATTTAGGTAAATTCGGTAATTGAATTACCAAATCTGTAAAAATCGGTATTTACCGAATCAGTAAATACCGATTCGGTATTGCCCATTGATTCCTATGGGCCTTGAAGCCCATAGGAATCAATGGGCAATACCGAATCGGTATTTACCGATTCGGTAAATACCGAATCCTGCAAGGGTGCAGGGGGTGTCACTTTGACACCCTCTAGCACCCCGAATACAGACACCTGTGACATGTGGCACACAGACATGCCCTAAGGGCATGTCTGTCTGTCACATGGCATAGGTGTGCATGCACACATGTGCATTTACACCTGGATTCGGTATTTTGCCACCCAATTGGATTGGGTGGTAAAATACCGAATCTGAAAGGCCTTTGGGACTCAGAAGAGTCCCACCTACATCTGAAACTTATCGAATCAGTAAAAATACCGATTCGGTATTTTACAGATTCGGTAAATTTACCGAATCGGTAAAATAGGGCCCCTACATGCCAATTCTAAATACCGGTCGGTAACGGCCGAATTCGGCCGTTACCGACGGGTATTTGGGCTCCTACATCCGGCCCCTAGTTTCTAAACAACAGTGGTGGACTGGGATAGAGACAATAAAGAAGAGGGCTGACAGTCCTCCCACCCATTAGATTGAGCATTGCTAAACAACATGATTCCTGTCTTCTCTGAATAACACACCAAATGACTGGCATGATCCTATACAGAACAGACAGCTGAAAGAAAGGCTTTAAAGGCTTTATGTGTGGTAGTTGAATCACGCTCAAAGAAGAGGAGCAACTGTGTGTCTTCTGCACAGGAAGCCACTTTAAAAAACATTTGACTCAACTAGAGGGGTCATTTAAAAATTAAACAAAGTCAGACTTAGTGAAGACCCGTGAGGCACCCCTCAGAGTAAAGGCTTAATAACCGGGATAAAAGGACCCACTAAGACCGCCTGCTTTCTGTTATCTAAAAAAGAGTTAATCCAGTTGAGTATCTGGCCACCCATCCTGATGTCAGCAAGGCGTTGAAGTTAAGTAACATGCGAGCAGTGGCATAGCTAGAACTTTGGCCACCAGTGGCTGCACCTGAGTTTGCTGCCCTGCAGCTGCCCGCATGTGAGAGCAGGGGTGTGCTCCCAAACGTCTGCCGCCCGGCGACGCCCGCAGGTACGTACGAGCGGGGGTGAGGCTACCGTCCCCAGACCTTTGTGTCGCCGGGGCGGCCATAATCGCCACAACACCGCTCTTGCTACGCCTCTGCATGCAAGACAGTATTGAATGCTGTCGAAAGGTAAGGGGCATATTATCAGGGGCTCATTGCCACTTTTGCTGCATTTTTTTTGCAGCTAAAGTGGCAATATTTATATAGCCCTATTAGCAAGCTGTCGCTAACAGGCGTGAGCGACAGCTTTCTGGCGATAGCGGCCGGACTTCCATCGCCTCGCATGCCAGCGATATTTATTGCTAATGACATGTAAGATAGGTGTCTCAAAATTTCACAAAAACTCACGCTAACGCCTCTTTGACCTATTATCAAGGATGGCCCGAACCTGCAAAGCGATAAAAAACAAGCGCTAAGGCCCGTTATCTGCAGGAACCTAAGACCAGAAAAAGCAGGTCTAAAAAGTGGTGATAACACTTGGGGCCTCATTAATGCAGCTTTTGGTGCAGGACACCGCTGCAAGCAATGTTGCAGCGCTGCCCTGCGACAAACTACAGTGCAAGAATGCACACAATCAATAAGATAGTGCGTATACCTGTGCCCCAGTCATAAAAAGTGTTGCTGTGCTACGACAAGACAGCATTGCAACACTTCTCACTACGCCTTTCTTGTGACAACATGAATGCGCTGTAATCACTGGACAGCACTCCATGACGCAAGTAATGACAGAAACGTCAGGCATCCTGATGTATTCGCCTACGCTAAAGTCATGCATTGCTGCAGTTGAGTCATAACAATGAAGCAACTCCAGCAATGCATGGGGCCAGCCTATCCCGATGGCACTGCCTCACGCCTGCCATCAGGCAGGTGCAAAGTACTGACGCAGTGCCGTTCATGAGGGGTGCCCAAATGTCGTGATCGATGGAGATCCACCAGTGGTGGTTCCGTGCTGCTGTGTCATCTTTTGGAAGCATTAGTGGAGTGTTGGTGCGGAGGGAGATGCTGAGATGTTCTGCGGAGGCCTTGATCCAGCTGCGAGGGGGTGCGATAATGGCGCTGGCGTCCGGTGGGCAATATGAAGACGTGATTCATTCAATGATGGCAGTGCCAGGAGAGTCTGTTGTTGTGGCAGTAGTTGAAGTACCCGCTGGCTGAGGTGGCGTGCTTGACCGTGTGTACTACAATGTGGCCTGTTGAGGTGACTGGCTGCTTGCCTCTGACCTCGGTGACAGGAGGTGGTGGTGTTATGGTCACTGGGGTAGCCCAGGTGGGACTTGAGTTCACAGAGTTAGATGTCGCCGGCTGAAGGGAGACCCTGGTGTGCAATGAGGCCTACAATGGGTTTGGAGAATAAGGGGCCATGGCCCGGGGGGCCTGCACATGATGGTGCCGCAGAGGATGTTCTTGGGCTTGGTACCGATCTGGGAGATGACGTGGTCCATGGTCACCCATGGCACATTAGAGTGCGTGGTCAGTCGGAGTGTGCCTCTGAAGGTGATGGCAATGCCTCCTCCTTGATGGCCGGGGTGCCCCTTGCGGGTGAAACTGCAGCCATCAGTGATGGCGAAGGCGATGACTGGTACGGAGCAGAGGTTGGTCCTGGCAGGTGAGGTGGCGTACAGGGTTGATGGCCAGGAGGGTGCAGGTGATGTAGCGGTGGAGTGTCCAAGAGGAATGCACCTTGGTGCTGAGCGTGGTCCTGGGGCAGACGGACGCAAACGACATAGCCCATGGGTTACCCTTTGCATGGGAGACAACCATTACAACGCAGGCAGTACATCGTTAACAACGCAACTACGACAACGCGGGTGCATTAACATCACATTTGAATACAACGCATTCTGAGGTCAGTAATGGAATAATTTAGAGGTTTTTGGGGGGTAAAATATGAAAAAAGTGGTGCTTTTTGGGGTAAATTATGAAAAATGGGGTGTTTTGGAGATAAAATATGAAAAATTGGGTGTTTTTTGGTGTAAAATATGTAGAATTTGGGGGGTGTTTTGGGGCAAAACATGAAAAATTTGGGGTGTGTTTTGGGGTACAAAAATACATTTTTGGAACGTGCATTTGTCTCAAATGTGATTTTTGGGTGTATTTTGGGGGTTCTAAAATGGAATTCCAGGGTGCACGTTTGGGTTTTTTGTGCTAAGGTTAGTTTTGGGTGGCACTCACTGAAGTGGGAACAGTGATCTTCATATGTCCCCTATGCAACACCTACTCTACTGTTGCAATGTGCCTAGTATTGGTATGCATTGGAATGGAATGCGATGTCATGGCATGCGTAGCAACCACGTATGTGCCTTTGGCACACGAGTGCTACGCCCGCTGTGCATGGGCACATAGCAGCCACTATTGAGAAGTGCGGGTGGGCTGGACAGCTGTGAGGTGGTAAACGCCGGAAATAACACTGGATGGTGCGTGAATGCGGGCATGTGTGTGTGAGCGTGTGGTCTTAAGAAGTAATTGAGGGAAGTCATACCTTGAAGCTGTGTTCCCTGTCTTTGTGGCTCCTACTCTCCTGCGTTTGCTTCCAGGAAAAGGAAGTGGGCAGCCAGGCTCCCTCCCCTGAGTCAATCACAATGCTGTGATGCAGCGGTGGGATTCGTAATCGGCAACCGGACAAGTCATGCAGCCATGGGCCGGAGGGGTGGCCATGTTCTCTATGCAGGCTGCAATGCAGCCAGCATTGCGAACAGGAAAGTGATCATGACTGCTTTGGGCGGCCTGAGTGGGCCGACCAAACAGTCATTGCTCACTTGAGTGGGCATGCCAAGCCTCCCATGCCCTGCTCTGTGTTTGGAGCAGTTCTACCCACCCGCCCACCCCCTGAGGATACATCTGTTTTTTTGGCTTCTCGAAGCCCCCACATCCCGCTTCACGCCACTGCTGTCCCTGTGGCCCGCGCCCCTGTCCTCTCCCAAGCCAAGCCCATCTGCTTCCGTCCCTGACCCAACCGCGATCAGCACCAGGAATCCTGGATCTTGAGCCAGCCACTGCTACAGCTCAGCCACCCTCCACGCACTCAACCACGGAAAACTCAGAGACTGACAACAGGCCTCACCAACATGACCGTTGGCCAGTTCTCCTGCCTCCACTGCCGCCAAACCTTAACCACCACCCCAGCCTCCAACACATCCAATGCCAGCATCGCAGCCAGAGAACTCCACACTTGGATCTCCAACTGCGCTTGCAAGCTCGCCCGCTATGCAAGTCCAACAAACAGACCCAAGAAAGCCGCCTGGTTCACCGCCCATCTCCAAGAAGCAAGACGCACCTGCAGATGCCTGGAGAAGAACTGGAGAAACACTAAGACACCCAAAATCTACACCACCTACAAGGACGCCATGACAGACTACCACAACCAAATCCTCAACAACTCCACCAACTACAAGCAACTCTTCAAGGTCATTCATGAATTCACCAACCCACGCAGCAAAGCAACAGACATCACCCATCCCAAGACCTCTGCTATAAGCGTGGAACCTACTTCCACCTCAAGTTCAAAAAACTCTAAAACAACTTCGCTGACCATCCACCAGACACCACAGCCGGACCCCGCCCCCGACACACCAGCCAGCCCACCATCTCCACCTGGATGCCAGTGACAGCCGGATACACTGCCTCGACCATGAAAGGCATCCACTCGGGGGTCCCCACTGACCCCTGCCCTCTTCACATCTACTACAGCACGAGATCACCCTAATCTCCACCACAGACGACATCTCCACCCTCCTGGACCAAGACTACTCCGCATCTCTCATCCTACTTAACCTTTCAGCGTCCTTCAACGCCGACTCCCACCACACACTAGTCACCAGACTACACAACGCCTGCATATAAGGAACAGCCCTAGAATGGATCCGATAATTCCTCACCGGAAGAAGCCAAAGGATCAGACTGTCACCCTTCTTCTCCGATGCCATGTAAATCACCCGCGGAGTCCCACAGGGGTCATCTCTGAGCCCGACCCTCTTCAACATCCACATGGCCCCCCTCACCGCCATCGTCTGACAACATGGCCTCAACATCGTATCCTACGCTGATGACACCAGCTCATCCTCTTCCTCACCAAAGACCCCACCACCGCCAGACTCAACTTCCAGAAAGGAATGCATGACATTGAAGTCTGGATGACCAACAGCTGCCTGAAGCTCAACGCCGACAAGACAATTGTCCTCGTTCTTGGAACCACTCCTGCAGCATGGGACAACAACTGGTGTCTGCCGCACTCGGAAGCCCCCCTACCCCCTCGGTCCACGCCAAAAACCTCGGCATCGTACTCGACTCATCCCTCCATATGAACCGTCAGGTCTATGCCGTCACCTCCAGCTGCTTCAACACCCTCCGCATCCTCCGCAAGACCTTCAATTATTACAGTACACCGCCGCCAGACTCGTCCTTGGCATCCCTCGGCACAGACACATCAGCGTACATCTACGTAGACTCCACTGGCTCCCCGTGGAGAGAAGAGTCACCTTCAAAATCCTCACTCACGCCTACAAATGCCTACACAACAACGTAACCAAATACCTCAACGACTGAATCTACTTCCACGTACCCAAACGAGACATCCGATCTAACAACCTCGCACTGGCCAAAACCCCGCGCATCCACAGAGCCAGAGCAGGCAGAAGCTCCTTCTGCCACATTGCATCCGAGACCTGGAACAAGCTACCGGCAGACATCAGAGGTGCATCCTCCCTGAACACCTTCAGAAAGACCCTCAAACCCTGGCTCTTGGGCTAACAGATCTGCAGCCAGCCCCTCAGTGCGATGAGACCCTCACGGGTGAGTAGCGTGCTTACAATTCTCATGATTGACTGATACATTGAGTTGCCACTGCTTGAGGCGGTGAGACATAGCTCTTCCGCCATAGCGGTAGTGTCGCTACTGGGGGTGCGTACTCTACGTGTGATAGGCATGAGCGACTCACCCCCTGCCCTCCTGCGCTACGCCTTCTCCTTTCCTGGACATTGAGCCCATGGCGCAATCCACTGCACTCTCTCCAAATCTGTGACTCAATCAGCAGGAGCCTGAGCCAGGTGTGATTTCACTGGGCTGGGTACCTCCCAATGCAGTTGATGCAGCAGAGGTCCCTTAGGCGTGGTAGTTGCAGCACTCAGACAACACAGGTTGGGCGTAGCACAGGGGCCTCACCCTCCACAACATCCGGTCATCCCAACATCACCCGTCCTGTGATGCATGGAGACGGCACCCACCATTGGTAATTCACTCCGTGCACCCCGGTGTAGTGGTGGATTGTAGCATGCGATGCGGACCTCACTACATTGGTACGCAGCAGCACCTCTATCATTGACTGCTCCAAGGTGCCCAAGGCAGACTTCTCACAAAGGTCAGCAATGTGTCTCCATGCGACCTGCCAGACTCACCACCAGGTACGGGCGATCATCGCACATCAATGTCTTCCGCCATGGGTCATCGACTCCACAGCTACTCCATATCCCACTCTAGCCACCAGATGCAGGTCCAGAAGGCATCCAGGCACCAGACGCAAGTCCAGCAAGGCATCCAGGCTCCAGTCCAGCAAGGCATCCAGGCTCCAGACGCAGGCCCAGCAGGCATCCAGGCGCAAGACGCAAGTCCAGCGAGGCATCCAGGTGCAAGACCAGAGAGGCATCTAGGCGCAATACGCAAGTCCAGCGAGGCATCCAGGCTCCAGACGCAAGTCCAACGGGGCATCCAGGCTCTCATCCTGGTAACCCTAGATGTTGGGGGGCTTGAGGGTTGTTGATGTGTGCTGCACTTGGCCCTGGGTGCTCAAATCTGCATTTAACTTTTTTTTGTACATCTTTTCTGTGGTAGGCTATTTTTTCAAAGTCCACACTTGCGAGTTAGCGTACGTTTTATTATCGCTAAAAGCTTATCGCTGGATTCTGTCCGTTATCACCGGTTTTCCTATTGCCAGCGTGCAGCGGTTAGCAGCAGTTTTCGCAGAAGCTATCGTCTGTTAGCGACGTGTTGATTATACGTCGCTAACAAGGCAAATGAAAAAAGCGATGGACGGCGATAAAAAAACTAACGATAACCTAGGCTAGCGATAGTTGAAAATATATCCCAAAATTGTTTCCAGACAGCATTCTTCTGTTGAACCAAGGTAAGATTAATATAGTCAGATACTTAAAGCAAGGCTGACTATACTATGATGAGGAAGGAAAACCAGTTGACTAGGGGAAGCAGGCTAAGTTTTTCCGAGAAATCAAGGAGCTGGGCATTAACCTATTCCTCAAGCATTTTGCTTGCAGCTGGAAGAGGTGAAATTGATCGAAAATTAGAGAGCCCACTGTGGCAAGCAGAATATTCTGAAAGAGTCTAAAGATAACTGGAGCTAAGTATTTACTGACTCTTTCCAGCCTCTGACTTAGTACCACCAGACAAAGATGGCTCTGTCTTTTCCAGAGGTTTGAATGAACAAGAGGAAATTGCAAAACAAATGGGTCTGCTGTAGCCCAGATAGTCCTCCTTAACCACTACCTACCCTCTGTGACACACTAGCCCACTAGGTACCAATACTGTCTGATTACCTTGTGCCTGGTCGGGCACCTCACCTTGCACTAGAACTACTCATACAATATCTAGATTGTGGTAACGGGCCCACCTCTGTGATACGTAATACTTGATATGTACTGGATGATGTATATATTTGCTACCCCTGAAATATTTTATATCCATGACAATGCAATGTCTGTAAACACATGTTTGTCAAAACTAATTTTGAATGTCTTCAGATAGTTTACCATCTAGCCATTTATGATGTCGAGCATTTGAATTTGCTATGTATTTGACGATTTAAACTTTTCTCTGTATTGTCAACAATCACTCATTAATCCTCTGTTATTATCATGGTTTTAGTCACTTTCCAAGCCGTATTGCTTATCACCCTATGAGGGCGGTAACGTACGTACAACATAAAGTTACCCAGTTCACTTAAAGTAAGCACTACGCCCAATGCGGGCAAGATCGGAGGACGCCACGCCGCTACCTAGCAACCCTGACATTCTCTCACGTTGTTGGAGGACGCTACGCGGTTACCTAGCAACCCTGACGTTCCCTCACGTTATTGCGTCCTCGAGGCTAGATCAGTCACCTCCTTGTGCGATCCGCATTGATTATTGTAACGGATGACCGAGACTGTGGTCCGCACATCGCTACCAGATTGTTCGGTAAGAATTCCATCGAGGCAGGCATGTACCCTTTGGTCCCGCTCCCGGTCACATTGTTAGACCCCCTAATACGGTCGGCCTTAGGCAATTGACCCGCACTGTACGGCTTGCAAAAGTCACAGCCGGTGCAAAGCCCCCTTCCATCTAATAATTGTGGATTACGTTTCAATGCGATGGGACACATACAGAGCCCAACACACGCTCTTGTATATGCACGCTGCACTGCACTACTTAGTTTACCGGCATTGCAGACACATTCCTATTGAGGTTCCTCACTTGTCTGTAGCATATACGGGCTAGTTGAGACTGTGACATGTATTGTCGAGTGGGGATTATACCGCAGGGCAATCCCTAACAGACTTTTATTTACTTTTCAGCATCATCGGACTAAAATCCTACTGATGTGCTGGTTCTTTGCACTTCAGGCATAGAACCCTCATGCCTATCAGGGTGAGTAACACTCCGGCCCTGTGTTAGCACGGATTCACTTCCTTTTTAACAGCTTCTCTCACACACACCTTGTTCATTCATTTCCAGATAGTGCCCACTTCTCCGTCTTGATAAAGACCCGCCGTGACCACCAATAGGGGCACAGAAGGGTCGAAACGTCGACGTAACCTTTAGGTCCAGATTGACCCGGTTTCCACAACAAGGATGAAACTGTGGTTTCAAATAGAACTCTGGCCTCTCCTACATAAATGATTTTGGATAAAACACCCTGTTGTTATTGTATATATTGTGCACTTATTCACTGTTTCACTATGCACAAATGTCACTAAACAGTATTTTGTACATAACTTGTTTTCAATTTGATATAAACAAACAGCTCATAACAGAATGAAGTAATTCTGATAAAGATTGAGCATAAATTTAAAGATTACGAGTTTTGGTCTTTTCTCATTGTGTGTGCTGAGAGTATAATTGTTGCATTTCATGTATTGTATTTTGAAATAATAATAATCATAAAATGATAACTCGGTCTTATTACTATTTTATGTTTTCCTGCTATTGCAGCTTTGCGGGTGGGGCTAGGCTGGGCTGCTCACACAGGTGCAAGGGGAGGAGTGGTTTACCCACTCCAAGTGCACATGAAAGTTTGGCCAGTTGTCTCGAGCCGGCCAACCAGTCATGCGCACTTTCCATGTTCTCCACCCAGGCTGCATCACAACCTAGGTGGAGAACATGCCCATGCTCCCATCACCTGTTTGAGCGCCACACCACGGCGCTCGGACCAATCACAACGCTGCATTACAGTGTTTTGATTGGCTATGGGGAGCTTGGTGCTTCCTGTTCTGGCCGGGAGAGACCACAGATGGACCATGGAGGAGAGACGGAGTAATCAGGTACTTTTTTTTCTTTCTTTACACCCCCTTACCCACCACCCCCGCCCCGATCCGTGCGGCCTCCACTGAACAAAAGAGCTATGCAAGGGAAGACTCTACTTGTATTTAACCTCAAGAAGTCAATGCAATATAATGACGAATTGGTTCAACCAAGTCAATTCCTGAGATGCTTCCATAATAATGAGAATTTGCCTAGCCTTGGTGCTGGTAAGTTCCAATTCTATTAAGGACTCGGAGGTGAGGATTATGCCTTTCTTCCTTTGCTTTATTGTACAAACAGCAGCAAGAAAAAACTACAAACAACTACATTTCCCATGAGCAGCAGGGAAGAAAAAAAAGTCACAAAGATAGTCCTTCGTCGCTCTCCGCACTCCGGCAGCTCCCATCATGCCCTGCAGCTGCTTCCTCCTCCTCTTTCTTCTCTCGAAGCCCATGCTCCAATCGCCTTAAGCTTCCTGTTTATTACCGTCATTCCCTGCAAAATACGCAGTGTCAGACTCTGAGCAGCCACCAACAAATGTAAACACATGTCCGAAGAACATCACAACTGGTATAAGCATAGCCAGCAATAAAACCGCAAAAACGCATTACTTACAGTCATTACGGGGAGGGTCCACTTCCTTGAAGTCATTGGGAACGATAATCCTCGCCTCCGAGTCCTTAATAGAATTGGAACTTACCAGCACCAAGGCTAGGCAAATTCTCATTCTATGGCAGGACCGGAGGCTTCGGATTATGCCAGTTCAAAGCTTGTCGACCACCAGCCGAGCAACCTCCAACACTGGCTTAAAATAGAACCTCTTGAACGTGGAGTCTGAGGACCAATCGGCCGCCCTCATCAGATCCTCCAACCTAGCCCCAAGGGCAAAAGCTTTAGAGGCTATCGCCCCTCTCACTGAATGAGCACCAAACTGCTTGGTATCAATCCCCGCCTCCTGCATCACCCAACGCACTCACCTGGCTATAGTTGGGGAAGAAACAGCCTTGTACGGTTTTCGTAGGGCAATAAGTAATTGTCTCTCGCTCGGAGGACGAGTATCTTCAGTTAAACTTTCATAGGCACAGAGGCACTGCACAACACACAGCTTAGGGGAATCCTGGAAGGCTGGGTACGAAATCACTCTCGACAGGGACTTAGTCCGCCTAATCACCGTGAAGGACACCCCGTCAGGGGAGAAAACTCTAGCAGTGACGTCCAACGCCTTCACATCCGAAACTCGCCTAAAAGAGATCAGGCACAACAGCATAGCCAACTTAGCCGTAAGCTCTTTGCGAGACAAAAAACGATTCGACTTCCAGGACAGAAACAAGTTCAGCACCCTGTTCACGTCCCAAAGGACGGGAATAACGCGGCTCAGGCGGCAACGAGAGGCGAATCCCTTTCAAAAGCCTACACACCAAAGGGTGCTCTCCGACCGGGGAACCCTGCACCAGGTCGTGTCCGACCGAGATAGCCGAGCGGAAGATATTAATTGACCGGTAGGCAAGGCCGTCTTCCGCTAACCCAGCCAAGAAATTCAGAATGTGAACGACGGCTGCCCCCACGGGATCAAAACCCCGTCGCACACACCAACGACGCCATCTATGCCAGGCTGATCGGTACCTCTTGGTCGTGCTATCTGCCTATGCCTTGGAGAGCAGATCTTCTGCCTGTCCCGAAAGGCCTGGGAGCGTCCAGCGACGCCGGAGATCCGACAGGCCATCAGACGCAGGGACCCCTCCTGGACTAACCGGTGGGGAACTCCCTCTGGACTGAGCAGAATGTAAGGAGAGTGGGGGAGTAGGATTGGAGAATCCCAGGAAAGTTCCAGAAGAACTGGAAACCACACTTGAGACCTCCACCATGGGGTGATCAAATCCACCTCCGTCAATTGACGGCGAATCAACGCTGACACACGCGTTATCATTGAAAATGGGGGAAACGCATATCCCCGCTCGCCCGACCAGTCCTGGAGGAAAGCGTCCGTTACTTCCGCCAGCGGATCTGGACGCCAACTGAAAAATCTCGGATGTTGATAATCCAGGCGAGAGGCGAAGAGGTCCACCGAAAAGGGGCCCCTTCTGTCCGCCAACCAGGAGAACACTAGAGGGTCCAGCTTCCAAATACTGGCGTCCAGCAGGTGCCGGGAGTGCCAATCGGCCACTTCGTTCTGGCGACCCGGCAGATACTCTGCCGTGACCGTTACCTGCCGGTCGAGGCAAAAATGCCAAAAATCCTTGGCAAGGTCCGCTAGCATTTTGGACCTGGTTCCTCCCAGGTGGTTGATATAACGGACCGCCGATACGTTGTCCATCCGGAGGAGAACACAGGATTGAACCCTGTCCTTGGTCCAGCACTGGACCGCAAAGGAGGCCGCTAGCAACTCCAAACAGTTGATATGCAAGGACTGTTCTAGGGCAGACCAGGCGCCTCCCGTGGAAAAATCTCCACATCTGGCTCCCCAACAGGAGCGACTGGCGTCCGACTCGATAACAACGTCCGGCTCGGAGCCGAAAATCGCACGGCCATTCCAGGTTTCCATGTGCGTTAGCCACCACCGCATCTCGTCCCACACTTCCTCCGACAGCGGGATCAACTGAGAGTAGGTTAGACCCTTCCGCAGGTGGTACGCCTTCAGGCGCTGCATGGCCCGGTAATGTCCTGGAGGAAAGCGTCCGTTACTTCCGCCAGCGGATCTGGACGCCAACTGAAAAATCTCGGATGTTGATAATCCAGGCGAGAGGCGAAGAGGTCCACCAAAAAGGGGCCCCTTCTGTCCGCCAACCAGGAGAACACTAGAGGGTCCAGCTTCCAAATACTGGCGTCCAGCAGGTGCCGGGAGTGCCAATCGGCCACTTCGTTCTGGCGACCCGGCAGATACTCTGCCGTGACCGTTACCTGCCGGTCGAGGCAAAAATGCCAAAAATCCTTGGCAAGGTCCGCTAGCATTTTGGACCTGGTTCCTCCCAGGTGGTTGATATAACGGACCGCCGATACGTTGTCCATCCGGAGGAGAACACAGGATTGAACCCTGTCCTTGGTCCAGCACTGGACCGCAAAGGAGGCCGCTAGCAACTCCAAACAGTTGATATGCAAGGACTGTTCTAGGGCAGACCAGGCGCCTCCCGTGGAAAAATCTCCACATCTGGCTCCCCAACAGGAGCGACTGGCGTCCGACTCGATAACAACGTCCGGCTCGGAGCCGAAAATCGCACGGCCATTCCAGGTTTCCATGTGCGTTAGCCACCACCGCATCTCGTCCCACACTTCCTCCGACAGCGGGATCAACTGAGAGTAGGTTAGAGCCTTCCGCAGGTGGTACGCCTTCAGGCGCTGCATGGCCCGGTAATGAAGGGGACCAGGGAAGATGGCCTGAATCGAAGAGGACAGGAGACCCACCAGCCACGCCAAATGGCGCAACGACCTGTGAGACTTCGCCAGCATCTGACGCAACTCGTGTAGGATCTTCGCCATCTTCCGAGCCGGAAGGCTCAACGTGGCCGACACCGAGTCGACAGTGAAACCTAAAAATGCGGCGCATTGAGTGGGAATCAGAAGAGATTTCTTCTCGTTGATAACAAACCCCAAATCCTGGAGTAGATCGACGGCCATCTGAAGCTGGGACGAAAGACGCTTCGGACACTGGTCCATAAAGAGCATGTCATCTAGGTAAACGATCATCCGGAAACCTCGAGCTCGCAAGGCCTCGACGACCGGGCGCAACACCTTTGTGAAACACCACGGCGCCGAGGATAGCCCGAAAGGCAGCGTGGTGAATTCGTAGACCAGACCGTCCCACCTGAATTGAAGGATACGACGGTGAGGGGGAAATATGGGAACCGCCAAGTAGGCGTCTTTCAAGTCGAGCCTGACCATCCAATCTGACGGGCGCAAAACATCCCTCAAGAGATGGATCCCCTCCATCTTGAAATGACGGTAAACCAGCCATTCGTTGAATTTCTTCAGGTTGATGACTGGTCGACGACCCCCATCGACCTTGTCGACCAAAAACAGATTGATGATAAAACCCCCGGGGTGTTCCCGCGTGCAACAAATTGCCCCTTTGTGGAGGAGGGCGGACACCTCGTCGCGCACTAACTCTGCGTTGCGCTGCGAAAAGGTAATGGCAAGGGGGCGCTGAGGCTGACAAGGACGGCCATGAAACTCCAGCTGGAAGCCCTGAACCGTCTGCAGCACCCAAGCATCGGTGGTCAGGGAAGTCCATGCTGGGAGAAACTGCGCCAAGCGCCCCCCAACCCGCAAACTCGCTGAAGGCAGCACACTCACCTCTTCCAACACCTTGTGGTTGTCTTCTAAGGCCGCCACGGCCCCGGAGTTGCTGACCCCGGGTGGGGTAGAAGTTGTTGAAGCGGGCACGGTCCTGTGCCCGTCCACGGCCGGAGCCTTGTCCCCGATCAGAGGGGTTGCCACAGCCAAACGAGTGGCCCCTGCCAGGTCCGGCCCCCTCAAAAACCCGAGGGGCATAAACTTTCTTGATATTGGACTGCGCCCTGTCCAAGGAGGTAAATGTGGCCACGAACTTCCCGAGTTCTTTAATGAAGGGGTCCCCGAACAGCCCCCCTTGAGCCACGGCGCCAGCTTCTGAAGAAGCGAGGTCAACCAACTTAGGATCAATTTTTATCAACAGGGACCTCCTCCTCTCAGTAGAAAGGGCACAATTAGCATTTCCGAGGAAAATAATGGCCCTCTGGGCCCAATTGGAGAGGACCTCCGGGGAAATCTGATCTCCCGAGACCTTTGCCTCCTCGGCCATGTCCAAGATTTTGGTCAGAGGGCCCACCGCGTCCAACAACTTGTCCTGGCAAGTGCGCCAGGACCTGTCGATCCCCTTTCGGGGATCCCTGACGAATTTTGCCAGGAACGTCGCCATCTTAGGGTCGATGTCCGGCGTCATAGCTACCTTTCCCTCCAAGGTAGGCCGAGGGCACTCCACCCGAAGGCGGCTACGGGCGTCCTTCTCCACTGGCTTGCGCAACCGACCGGCCACATAGCGGGCCACCTTGTCACCTGGGACCCAGTCCGAGGACCTGGGGTGGACGATATCATCCGGATCCAACATGTCCAAAGGGGCCTCAGAAGAAGCGGCCTGGGACGGGAGCCACGACCTCGAGGAACAGGCCTCCTCGTCCGTGTCCGGGGAATCCCCGTCGTCCTGGTGGTCGGGAGACATAGTACGTGAGGTCGGAGGGGGAACCTCCGCCGGAACCGGGGCGGGTTGGGACCCCTCGTGCGCCATGAAGGCGTTCCCGACACCAGCAAAAGCTTCTGCGTCAACCCCTTCTGCACAGGGTTTCTTGGGTGGAGGGGGAGTGGGAGAGGACACAGGGTCCGGGGCCGGGGTCGGCGTAGGAATCAGAGCTGCTAACTTGTAGTAAGCCTCATCCAACCGCGCCCTGAGGCGTTGCTCCAGGGGCACCATGGCTTGGTCAACCGCCCTGTAAATGGAATCATCCACGGCCTGGTAGAAATCGTCATCCCAAGGCACATAGCTGAGAGGGTCCCCCTCTGTATACTGCTCCTGATCCCCCTGCATTATGAGTGAAATAAGGCTATGGCAAGAAGGGATCTGCTGCACAGCTAATCAACACGGGCCTTAACAGACACCAAATGTAGGCTGGGAGGGATCCCAGATAATAAGGGGGGCACTAAGGCACACAATTCACGGGCGGAGCCCAGGGAACGCTGCGGCCCTCTAGATCACAGGGCGCCAACCCGGCAAAGTGTTCCCAGCACCAGCAAGCCGGTGCTAATTACGACCACGCAGGGAGTTCAGGTAAAACAGAGTACAACCCAACTGGGCGTTCAACACAGGGAAAACCTACGATTACGACCCCGCAGGGTGTCAAGCCGGGAGGCAGGGGCACCGCAACAGCTTGTAGGCCAAACGCGTCGAAGACCGCTTGAAAAACGTGCCTCAGGAGCGCCAGTCACAGCTAAGACTCGCCCCTAGCGGTGGAAAGCGCACACCGCACTCAACACTGGGAATAGGTCGCGTGAGGAGCGCTGAAAGCGTCCCGCGAACCACAGGGGACTCTGTAGGAAAGAAAAATAGGTCAGCGCCTGTCTAAAACACGAAACGCTACCCACACAGTCCCAAATACGACAGAGAAAAAACAAAAGCCACTTAACTTGCTGCTGAGCAGCGAAGAAAGAGGAGGAGGAAGCAGCTGCAGGGCATGATGGGAGCTGCCGGAGTGCGGAGAGCGACGAAGGACTATCTTTGTGACTTTTTTCTTTCCCTGCTGCTCATGGGAAATGTAGTTGTTTGTAGTTTTTTCTTGCTGCTGTTTGTACAATAAAGCGAAGGAAGAAAGGCATAATCTGAAGCCTCCGGTCCTGCCATAGAATTAGAATATTTGAAAATATAAGATCGAGAGCAGCTTAACTAGCAAAGCTGAAGAACAATTGTTACCAGTATTTGTATGTCAATTTGTGGGTTAAAATCCCCCAGCACACTGACATGGCCATATTAGAGGAAAAGGCTAGCCAAGGCATCACCCAATGAATTAATAAACTCCCCGGCATAGTCTGGGGGACGGGAGATCAAAACTCCAGCAAAAGACAATGAGGGGCCATCGAGAAACAGAAGCCTAAACCTTCTGTCCCTATCAATTCAGGTAAAAAAAATGTTGCACATTGGCACGCGTGTTTACAAACAGTGAAAATCCCACCCCATCCTCTCTGTTTGAGCCTGTCAGGATGAACAGTGGAAGGTAGCCCCTGGGAATAGCAGCAGTTGTATCGGAGGCGGACACCTCATTTAACCAAGTCTCAGTCATTAGTAAAATATCAAGCTGTTCATGACAGAGAATATTCTAGATATGGACAGCATGCTTATATAAAGACTAACATTAATTAAAGCAGCAGAAATTAAACGACAAGACTCGCTAGACAAGGAATGGCCGACCCCAGGTCCACACTTCCCAACCACAGTCATGTGAGATGGACAAAGACATGACGGTGGTTGGGAGGAATGGCTCGGGGGTCGGCCATTCAATGTTGAGTCGACTGAGTCTTCTCTTTGCATTCCTGCTGCCAATGTATGCCTTCTAAAGGACAACAGATTATACAATGGAGGTGGCTGTTATCATACTAAATACACACTAAAGGGCATATTCATCCATCACATATCCTTACTTGATTCCATGTTTGTAGATCAAAACTCATTGCCCTCTAGTGGGCTAATCCATACCCACCCCAGATGTAAATGTGTGCATCCTTTCCCTGTTGTCCAAAAAAGCTTAGATCCTAAACAAAGTTTGGAATTCATTAACCTTACAAATTATGCAAAAACATTGCCAATTGTTGTGTGCAAATACCGAAATTGTATGAACTTTACAAATCAGCAAGTTACTGAGTGGCGGAGGCAGTCGTGGGTACTAAATAATCCAGAGCATGCCAACACTATTATCTCATTCTCCCTCATTTATAAATGAACATGAAGCTTCTCATTCTGGTTGTGACCGTAGGGCGTTTTGTTTCATATTTGATAATGTGTTTTAATTAAGGCTGCCTTAGTATGTGTATCCTATCTTGTCCCATGATAGATCTCTCCATCTAGCCAATCCCCCAGTATACGTGGGATGATGCACCCCCATCCTGTACTGTTTTGTGGTGTCTTACTATCCAATAATTAATATCCTTTTAGTGATTGCACACAGGTGTTCCAAAGCTCGTTTTTGTAGCTGGCAAGCCGTGCTACCAATCTAAAGCAAATTACATGGACGCTTGAGGCTAAATATACTGCAAACATTCTTTTACAGGTAACGTGGTTTCTGATCGAATATGTTGTCCCATTGATTGAATGTTCCTTTGTTGAAATCCTGTGTCTGCGAGCTTTGCATTTTGAGCATTTCCAGAATCTTCGATCCAAACAATAACTTTTCTTCACAGTGCCTCTTTTTCCTTCATTATTGTTGTTTAAAGACTCAAATGCAACTGGCAAATGTCCTCGGCGAGGGCACAAAACAGCACCCAGAAGGAAAAGCCCCCATACTTAAATAAAAAAGAAGTCTCTTGCTCGATGCAGACTCGGTGGAACGTGAGACATTTCTGGGGTGAATAGATGAACTCTGTAGTTCATGAACTTTGAAGAATTTGAAGATATTTCACATGGCAGTATGTGAGCAGGCACTGCCCTCGAGGTCCCATCTTTTCTAAGTAATTGAAGGCCTATGGACGGGCAGTGCTTTGCTGCCAGCGCCTCTCCAGGCGGATTCAAGGGAGGGGAACAGGATTGTGTCTCCATTAACAGCCTGCTTCCAAAAGGGAGGCGTGACTTACTCATCCCACCAGCCACCACAAGCATACACTTCCGACATCTAGTCAAGACCTTCAGAGATAACTAACTAGCACACAGATAAAAAAAAAAGTCGCTAAAAGCACTGGCCGCTCTTCCTGCCTTTCCATCTCTGAAGTAAATGCGTGAATACTTTTTTCTTTCTCTGTAAGGCGGGGTGGGAGTCTGTCTCTGCATGTTTATATATATATATATATATGTTCTCGTTTTTGCTCGCAACTGCTCACGTTAAAGGTTAGCTTATGGTGGGAAGCTGGGCGATTTTTTTTGTGCGAGTGCCCTCGTGTGACACAAATTTTGCTTTTAACTTGCACTGAGTGAAGCGTTACCTAGTAATTTTAAACCTTGGATTGTTATGTTTTTAAAACTACTATAGGATTATTAGGAAAGACACTCTTTGCGCTTTGAACTTTGCACATTTGCTCACCTTTGCCTACTCTGATTTAGGGGGTCTGCAGCCAACAGTCTCTCCCCCGTCCACCACAGCCAGTCCGTGCTGATTGAGTAGAGGGAGGCGTGACTGGCATTACTCACTTCCTGGTTGCCGACTCCACCGCCATTTTCAGTAGGGTGATGGTCTAGGCTTCAGGAAATCTTTTTCTAGCCCAGTGAAAAGGGGCCGATGGCTCAGAAGCGCAGCAGACTCGCGCAGACGGGCTTGCCTTTGGTGCGCCGTGCGCCCGTCCACACCAGTCCATCGCCAGACGCCAGACCTGCTGCCCCTTTCACTAGAGGTGGCCCGACCTACACCAAAAAATGTCTGTTAGCCTTTAGGAAAGGGGTGGGCAATTGCAGACAGTCTTGGGAGAATACCATTGAGGGGCCTTTCTGCTGTCTAAGTTGTGGCTTTAGTGCCACTCCTACGCTGCCACTACGTGGCCATTATCCATGGTCTAAGAAGGCCATTAAGATCTTCAATCTCAACAGCTGATCTCTAGCTAGACATCATGCTGATATCTACGATCTACTGGAGGACACCACTTCTGATGTCCTTTTTCTTACCGAGGCATGGCTTTCGGAGATATGGCGGCAGAACCTGGCCTGGCGCTTCCTGCAGGGTATAACATCCTTACTCTTAACAAGGCAACTAGAGGAGGGGACATCGCGGTCATTTATAAATCTGTCTATCCTTGTACCTTTACTAGCCAGACCATACCCGGATGCGGATGCGTCCTTTTCAAGGTTACACTTAGTCCAAACTACACCATGTCGAGGATTCTGGTCTACAGGCACCTGGGCCATCCACAGATTTTAAGGTAGCACTTGCAGAGGCAGTTAGTGTATTGGCAGTCAACACCTCCCATTTCACAGGAACTGGGGATTTGAATATTCATTTAGACAAACTCGATGACCCGGACGTGGCAAATTTCATAGCAGACAAGGCTGCCTGCCAGCTTGTACAACTGGTGCCAAGTCCCACCAACATAGCCGGCCACCTGTTGGACCCAGTTTTCTCTAATAATCCGTCTCTGACAGTCCTTGCTCCCATTCCTATGGGGTGGTATGACCACTACTTGGTCCCCATGTCTCTTCATGAGATAACTCCCTCACGGAGCAAGAACCAGATATCCTTGCTCAAACATCCTTGGCACAAGCTTAATTGGGATTCTTTCCAAACCCGTCTGTCCATTACATGCCCTAGTCTTCCTAATGACTCAAATGAGGCTTATCTGGCATTTACAGACTGGATTAGTCAGCCACTAGATGGCCCTATTCTGGAGAAATTGTCTCTGAACCGTGAATCTAGAACTAAACCGTGGTACAACAGCGACCTAGCCGATTTGCACAAAGGCCGCAAAAAGCTGGAACGTATATGGAGAAGGGATTTTAATACCACTGCAAAAGACACCTATCGAGCAGCAGTTAAAAGTTACCATAGGGCCATTCAGTTAGCGTGCGCAACATTCTATGCCGACCAAATCTGTAACAGCGATAACCCGGCTAAGAGCCTATTTTCGATACTCTCCAGCCTTAAATGGCAGCAGACCAACGTAGTGCAGAAAATCCAGTCTAACGAACAGTGCGAGGATCTCGCATCCTTCTTTATTAAGAAGGTAGATAACATCTATAGGTCCTTTCCTACTACAGCTAGCACCCCTCAAGCTGTAGGGTGTGATCATACTGCTAAAACCCTGGAGTCTTTCTCACCCATTTCTGCAGACCAGCTGCAAGCTCTATGCAGGAAAATTTAATCTGGCTCCCCTGCCGATCCTCTCAAACCAGAGCAATTCAGGAAGGTGCTTCCTGCGATTATGCTCACCCTGAGGCAGGTAATTAACACTTCACTTTCCACGGCAACTGTGTCCAAGGCGTGTAAACAAGCCATGGTGCTACCCTTACTCTAAAAAACTTCTGTTGGACCCGGACAAGCCTGAAAACTATTGCCACATTTCCTTACACCCCTGGGTAGCCAAGATCACGGAGGCGCATGTTAACCCACTCCTCTCAGACTTCCTGACCAACAACAACACGCTGGACCCCTCCCAGAATGGTTTTCGACCTGGCTGTAGCACTCTCCTCTCCTGGCTGTGACAGAACTTCCGGTCTGCTTTGGACGCTGGGCAAACGTCGGCACTGATCCTTTTAGATCTCAGTGCCGCCTTTGATACAGTGTCCCATGCCATTCTGTTACAACGACTGGAGGAGGCGGGGGTTGTCGCCTGGCCTTGAAGTGGCTCACATCGTTTCTGAGCGAGAGGTCTTTTGTGGTTACTGTTCCCCCTTTCGCCTCGGGCACACACCCGATTAGACAAGGTGTCCCACAGGCTTCCTCCTTCAGTCTCCTATTGTTCAATCTCGTTGCCCAACCGCTGGCCACGGTGGCTAGAAACAGGGGACTGACCATGGTCTCCTACGCTGACGACAGTCAGCTGGTGGTGGCACTCTCTAGCGACACCGAGAGGAACGCCCTGAAATTTCGGGGCGACCTGGCGGTAGTCGCTGAGTGGATGACCGCCAACTGCCTCCAGTTGAACGCCAGTAAATTAGAGGTGTTGTTGGTGGGGAAGGACCATGGTCTGTGGAGTGAACTCTGGTGGACAGAAAGCCTGGGTAGTGCCCCTCCCTCCTAAGCAGGCTGTCAAAAACCTGGTGGTATGGCTGGACTCATCCCTTAGCTATCAAGTTCAAACTAAAAAAGTAGCAGGGACTTGTTTTGGGCTTTTACAGGGGCTTAGACCCCTATTGGGCTTTTTCGACTCACCCACGTGCTAGATCATCATTCAGGCATCCATAATGTCCAGATTGGAATACGCCTGCTCTCTGTATTTAGGGACAAATAAGGCAGAGATTGTGCGGATACAACGAGCCCAGAACGCAGCAGCCAGATCCCTGATAGGCCTGCACAAGGCCTGTCTGGTGTCAGCCATCATTCATCGGCTACACTGGCTGCCGGTGGCCAGGAGAATTGAATTCAAGGCCCTCTGCATCACTTTTAAAGCTCTGAAACTTAACACTCCCAATATCCTGGCCAACATAGTTACTCCCTACGTCCCCACATGTCAGCTACGCTCACTAGGTCAGCACCTGGTGAGGGTCCCTAGGTTCCGGAGAGTGCGGGCAGGAGTCCATTCTTTCCGCAGCAGGGCAGCCCACCTCTGGAATTGGCTGCCTACCCACATTCGGAGCCATACCAACTATTTGGTGTTCAGGAAGGCCATTAAAACATATCTGTTTCCCACTGTGTAACCACTGCCTTTCCGTGTCAGTTGCTCTTCTGTAAGCGCTGGGACGCCCCTTTGCTGGGGCAGCTGGTGCGCTATACAAATAGTAGTAACATAACATAACGTGTATATATGTACATATATGACTTTGACTTTGATAAAACTTTATTCGGATATAAAATATCCATAAAAGCACAAAGTTAACAGATAAAATATACAGTTAAAACGTTTTAAAAACATTACTCAAGATATACACTGATGTCCATAGTATATAATAGATACAACAAAAATGGACAGACATTTCAAGTAAGAAAAAGTATACAAGAGAATCGATGTATATACTATTTCAGCAAAGGTCTTTAGGACTGACGAGAGAGTTTCACAAATAGCAGCATATTTTGGGAAAGTGCATTAAGTATGACAGCAATGTTTAAATAATATAATTCAATTAAATGGAATATTCTAACAACATAGGGTGCTAATGCTAACCAGCCACAGATTCAAAAAGATTTAAAGCCATTTAAAAAGGCAGAGCAACAGTAATTCCGGGTCAATCAAAAGCTCTGCGATAGTTAATGCAAGCCTTTAAAAAACAAGCTATAGGGTTCACACTAAATTCAGTGTCTAAGCATTGGAGAGTGAGAAGCGCCGGACGACAACGGCGGAGTCCCATGTGTTTTATTAGAGGAATAACCCACTGTCTCCGCGGATATTCATAGTAGCTACAGAAAAAGACAATATGTAAGAGTGATTGTTCTGATCGCTCATCGCAGGGACAGGGAGAAAGATTACTAGACCAGTCATTACACTTGGGAAAAGTTAACAATCGATGGAAGATGTTGAAACGAAACCGGGTTAGCAAATATTTCTCATAATCTGTGTTAGAATGTAATAAATAGGGCTGAATTCCACAAGAGGTCTGAGCCGCTAAAAGATGGACATTTGAAGGCTTTGTAATCTCCTTAGTTAGTCGGAGCTCACGCAAATGGGATTGACATAGGGTTTTCAGGCTTGCCCGTATTATTTCTGCTGTGGTTTCAGGGTGTAAAAAGTAGGTCTCTAGATTTACATCCGCTAAAAAGTTGCACACATAAACCAGCCATGGGATGGATTTCCAGTTATCTAAAGCTAGGCAGTCTGTAATTAGGGAATGAGTCAATTTGCATTCCTTTGTTCGCCATATACGGTGCCATAGGAGTATTGGCTGGATAGCTATGGTGTCAGATAAATAATCCAAGCCTAATTCCAAATGGCAACCGTAAATCGGAGAGCTTTTGGGGACAGCAAGTAGGTATCTTATGAAACCATTTTGTACTTTTTGCAAGATATCAGTTGCAACGTGACCCCACAGCCCTGCTCCATATGTTGCCACTGAGCAACACTTTGCCTGATAAATTTGGAGCATCTCTCGGGAAGGACGTTGCCCCAAGTTCTGTGCGAACGATACCAACGCCGTAGTGGCTCTGAGGAATGAGAGTTTCCTTGCCTGTATGGCTTGCTGCCAGCTAGACTTATTATCAATCAGAATGCCCAAGTAGGGATAAGAGTTTGTGCATTCTAATTTATCGTTATTGATAAAGATACTGTTAGAGTGCTTTCCTCTATTACCTACATGCATTACGTATGTTTTTTTTATATTAACGTTAAGATCTAAACTCGCCATAAAATGGCAGTATCTGTTAAGAAGAAGTTGTAGCTGGAGGGGAGTCCTGGCCATGATGACTGCGTCATCCGCGTAGAGTAACGCAGGGATTGGGCGGTGGTCTATCAAGGGCAGATCTCGGCTCCCTTCTAACATGGCCGCTTCCAAACCATTTGTGTAGAGGTTAAAAAGAAAGGGAGCCAGAACACAGCCCTGTCTGACTCCCTTTTCCACAGAAAATGATTTGGTAAGCTCCCCATCTAGACCATATCTTACTTGTGCCGTGGCGTTTGAGTATAAGTCTTGCATAAGGTAGACAAGAGGGGGATCTAGACCCATGTTCAAAAGAGTTTTCCACAGCTTACCGTGCGACACGCAGTTGAATGCTGCGGACAGGTCGACATAGGCCAAATGCAATTTACCTTTCTTTGCCCCTACATATTTACCCATTATCAGTGAGAGATTGAGTGCCTGTTCCACCGTCCCCAGCCTCTTGCGGAATCCATACTGTAAGTCTGATATTATGTGGTTATTGGAAGCCCAGTCTTGGAGTCTTTGGAGAACTAGAGGCCCTGCCACTTTACCAGCTGCGTCAAGGAGAGAAATAGGTCTGTAACAGGCTGGATTACTGCGATCACCTTTTTTAAATATGGGGAGCGAGATTGAGGTTGTCCATGATTTAATTGGGCCTATTGTAATTGCAGCTTCAAAGACCCTAGTAAGGATTGGGGACCATAAATCGAGATTGTATTTAAAGATGTCCACAGGCACCCCATCAGGTCCTGGAGCTTTTCCACATTTAGAAGCCACCAAATGTACATATATATGTGTGTATATATATATAAGTGTGTGTGTGTGTGTATATATATAAATTGTATACATACTCACACACTCTCATATATATATATATATATATAGATATATATTTATATATATACTAGCTTACAAGTCCCGCGTTGCTGCGATCTCAGAAGAAAGAAAATTTAAGGAAACTTGTTATGATAACATTCAATTTACATTGTGTCATTTTTATTGAAACGTATTAATTTTAATATGGAAAACATTTCAAAGTGTTGTTTTAATTCTGTTTTTTTATTCGAGTGCTTGTGGATACACGATATTTTTTGTTTTTCCATCTGGTGCGTAGACGAATAAATCAGAAGGTTTTCCGACGCATGAGCTGGCCACATACAGTTGTCCATGTGAGAAACACGGATTCTCCAAATCTAGTCCACACACTTGCAGCGATTTTCCTTGTGCTTTGTTGATGGTCAGTGCAAAAGCGAGTCGCACCGGAAAGTGTAAAGGCCCGATATTTAACAAATGTTTCTTTTTTTTTTTTTGTTTGCCAGAAACCTTCGCAGGAGTGTACTCAACAACTTTTAACAATTTTTTTTTTAAATTTTTTTCTTTAGCCAGAAACCTTCGCGGGAGTGTACTCAACAACTTCCCAAAGTTTCATGCCGATCGGATGAATGGTGTAGTAATGCATAAAGGACAAACAGACATACTTTGGTTTTTATATATATAGATATATATTTATATATACTAGAAAAACAGAGATTACCGGGATGTTACAGTTAGGCTCAGATTTTAGACACATAAACCCAAAGAAATTCACATCAACCAACACACTCAATGTATTGATGTCCACACATGCGCCACTGTTCCCGTAATCATGCAGGCCTTTCCTGTATTGGAACATAATCTGTTTCCAGCTGTCTCAGATTAAAGAAACAGCATTTTGAGGCTAACACAACACTACAAATGGAAAACCATAGAGACACATATCTCTGGGAGCTCAGATGAGAGAGGATATGGCATTATGACTAGAGCTGCCAACCTTGGAACTGGGGAACCAGATTTGAGCCTCTGCATCAGCTCAACATCTTGTGATTCTGGGCAAATCACTTACCCCCAGATTCATCAAAGTCCTGTTTTGTGAGTCCTTAATAGCGAATATTAAGGAATCTCTATTAAAGACTCGCAAAACGGGATGCATGTAGAAATCGCAATATTTTTTGGGATTTCTACTGCATCCTTATTTGCGATTCGCTAATTGCTAATCGCAAATAAGGAATGGCTTTCCCATTCACACACATGTCCAAAGGACATGTGTGTGTCTAAAATACAACTTAGAAAAATGCACTAAAGTGCATTTTTCTAAGTTTTCGCTATTTACCACGTAGTTAGACTTCGCGGTAAATAGCGGTCCCAGATTGTGAATTCGCAATTTTAAAATGGTACATGAATTGCATTTAAGGAATCTCAAATTGAGATTTCTTAAATGCAATTATTCGCAATTTAGCGATTTCTAGATTTGCGATTTTTGCATTTGGGATGATGAATCCCAAATGCAAAAATAGCGCTCACAAAGGGCCAGATTCTCAGAATCTGGCCCTTTGCGAGCTGATTTTGGCTTGATGAATCTGGCTGTTAATCTCCACATGCCTTCAAAAAATGAATTTCACCAATGTTACAGAGCTGAGGGGGCAGACCTCAAGCCCCTGCTGTCTTTGCGGCAGGAAGATGCTTGTGCCATTTGCCGCACCAGGAGGCGCAGGATAAAGCCTTGCTTGGCTCCTGCAGCGCGGGATGCGGGCAAAGACTGGCCAAGAGTGGGCCCGTCTGCGCCCGTCCTGGGCTGACCAAGGTTGGGCTGGCCCAACTCTCTTGGCTGCTTCATTTGGATCCACTTTTCTACCGCAGAATCTTGAGGCACTCTGCAGAGGGGACGTTTTGTATTGCCGCCAACGACAAACCAAGCTTCCTCGAGGTGGTGATGTGACGCTTTTTAATTGTTTAAGAACTTGGGTCATTAAGTCATGGGTAGACAGAAAGTTACATCAGCCACATTAGATGGTTTTCTACAAAAAGCTGTGGGGGTAACTAGTAAGGAACTCGATTAACAGAGCAAAGACTTTCGCTTGTCTCTATTCCATAAATATCTTCTCTGGCCTCCGCACACATTTTTATCAGTGATATTGAGCCTAGGCCTCCAATACCACTCTCTCCAGTGATGAACATCATTGACAATGATAACGTTTGTAAAATGTTGATATGGAGGGACCCAGATGCCCACAAGTTATAGGGGGGGGAGGAAAAGGGAAGAGGTGGTGGAAGCAAATTCCAGGTCAAAGGGGCAGTGCCCTGTGTTAAAAAACAACAGGAAGGAATCTTCAAATCGGAGTGCTAATAAGGCAAGAGGTGGTGCAGGCAGGGGGGCCTCTTCAGAGAAAATGCATAGCTCTTTCCATAACAGAGTAAATCAAATGATATTAGAGGCCCTGAACCCTATCCTAGATCGTTTGGGCTACATTGAAGAACAGCTTTGCGTAGTGGTGAGGGACTCAAAAAATAAAGCATCACATAGTTCACTAAGGAACGTGGCTACGCACACCGATAACTATGAAGTCGCCTCTATTGAAAGGAGTGCTTTTTTTTAACAATAACACACACTCCTACTTTGAATGTGGTTTCCCCCAATATGTCTATTTTGCCAACTGATTGGGCCCCCTGAGAAACAGTTCCATTTAGGAGAGCACAAGATGTGGGCCAAGGCGTTAGCACTACTAACCAGGGACAGCGGACTAGTGGGAGATTGCATTATGCAAACTCCAATTGTCCTACCTTTCCACCTAGTTATGGGAAAGGGGTGCAAGATCTATTAAATTTACTGCCAGACTGCACCCTTTACACCATGGTACTAACTGGAGTCCCTCAATAGCCACCTGGCTCGCGTAAAGACTGTCAAAGTCTCATAAACAAATCAGCCACTGGTGTATTAGCAATATAATGTGTCAGACTAATTTGCTTGATAACATCATTATGGCACGGCAGGTGGGCTGGTTAGGCCACACACAGAAATCCGTAGGAGGAGACTGTGAGGTCCTAACATTCAGAGACCCTAGGTTTGTATTCTTTGTGTTGACACGTCTAATGGAAGTGATGGCGTGAATGGTCTCATAAGGGCATATTTCTGAAGTTTTTTTTATCCTTCCCATATGGGATTTAACTCTTTAGAAATGATAGATCAAACTAGACCCAAACATTGTAATTTAATCAATCAATCAATCAATCATACCATTTGTATAGCGCACTACTCACCCGGGAGGGTCTCAAGGCGCTTGGGGAAGGGGTATGCTACTGCTCGAACAGCCAGGTCTTGAGTTGTCTCCTGAAGGCGAGATGGTCCTGGGTCAGCCGAAGGTGGATGGGGAGGGAGTTCCATGTCTTGGCAGCCAGGTAAGAGAAGGATCTTCCTCCGGCGGAGGCTCTTCGGATGCGTGGTACGGCTGCGAGGGCGAGGCTGGTGGACCGTAGCTGGCGGGTGGGCGTGTAGAAGGTCATGCGGTCATTGAGGTACTTGGGGCCCAGGTCGTGGAGAGACTTGTGTGCGTGGGTGAGGAGCCGGAACGTGATCCTCTTGTCGACGGGGAGCCAGTGCAGGTTCTTCAGGTGGCTGGAGATGTGGCTGCGTCGGGGGACATCCAGGATGAGTCGGGCGGAGGCGTTCTGGATGCGCTGGAGTCTTTTCTGTAGCTTGGCTGTGGTTCCGGCGTAGAGGGCGTTTCCGTAGTCCAGTCGGCTGGTGACGAGTGCCTGGGTGACTGTCTTCCTGGTCTCGGTCGGGATCCAGCGGAAGATTTTGCGAAGCATACGTAGGGTGTTGAAGCACGATGAGGAGACGGCGTTGACTTGTCTGGTCATCGAGAGGGAGGCGTCCAGGATGAAGCCCAGGTTGCGTGCGTGGTCGGTTGGCTTGGGTGCGGTGCCCAGGGCTGGGGGCCAACAGGAGTCGTCCCAGGCGGAGGGCGAGGATCCCAGGATGAGGACTTCCGTCTTGTCCGAGTTCAGTTTGATGCGGCTGTCCTTCATCCACTCGGCGACGTCTTTCATCCCTTTGTGTAAGCAGGTTCTGGCGGTGTCGGGGTCTCTGGTGAGGGAGAGGATCAGCTGGGTGTCGTCGGCGTAGGAGATGATGTTGAGGTTGTGCTGGCGTGCGATGGCTGCAAAGGTCTCATGTAGACGTTGAACAGGGTGGGGCTGAGTGAAGATCCTTGTGGAACGCCGCAGATGACTTCGGTGGCCTCGGAGCGAAACGGGGGGAGGCGGACTCTTTGTGTTCTTCCTTCGAGGAACGAGATGATCCACTCCAGTGCCTTCTCTTGGATACCGATATTGCTGAGGCGCTGGACTAGGGTGCGGTGGCAGACAGTGTCGAAAGCAGCAGAGAGGTCCAGGAGGATGAGGGCCACTGTTTCCCCCTTGTCGAGCAGGGTCCGGATGTCGTCGGTGGCTGCGATGAGGGCGGTCTCGGTGCTGTGGTTGGCTCTGAAGCCGGACTGCGAGGGGTCGAGGGATCCGTTCGTCTCGAGGAAGGCGGCCAGCTGTCTGTTGACGATCTTCTCGATCAACCCTCAGCATATCACCCAGACATATCTTTTTGAAGCTCTTTCTAGTTTAACTGATATTGAATGACTGTGGGATCTACCCTTTCAGCCAGACGACATGGGAAGTCTGGTTACCCTACGTAATAATCAATGGGGTATGATACGTGAAGAGGTAAACACACCTGAAGAAGTGGTTTCTTTAGATGATCGTATATCTGATGTGCCTGTTAATATAGATCTGGGCCTAGCCCAGCAGGAAACCCTGCCACAAATTTTAAAATCCTCTCATGGAACATAGCGGGAATTCATTCTAAGTTGGGGAATGAGGAATGGATGGGTTTTATTAGAGACTTTGATCTCTTATGTTTACAAGAAACCTGGTCCTTAGATGACATTTTTATTGATGGCTATTGCTCTTTCTGTGTCCCTGCAATTCCATCCCTATCAGGGAGAGCCAAGTGTACTATTGTGGTGCTTATTGCGGTAAAATATGGACCTATAGTAGCCAAATGTATAAATATATCCCCTTGGTACCAATTAATATGATCTCGGGCTTGACCAAAGTTAAAATACTATTGGTAAATTGGTACCAGTACCTGCAAATGAAAATGACCCCAGCCACTATGAAGTGGCAGCCACTAAGGGGCAGATTTGCAACTTCTGGCGCATCTCTGCAAATCAGCAGGGATGCGCCAGAACAGATGCGTCACGTAATCCCCCCTTGCTCCACCACGGATGCGTCGCATTTACAATGGTGCAAGGAGGGGCAGATGCATGACCATCTGATGCCGTAAAGGTGACGCAGTGCTGGAGACGTGTTGCAACCGTGACGCAACTCCAGCACTGCTCGGGGGCGCCCTATACTAGCTGTGCTGCGTCACTCGTAACGCCTGCTACAAGCAGGCGTAAGGTATCGTGTGTGGGCTGGAAGCCACTGAGGGTCAGGCCTTAACTCACTTTAGCCAATCTCCTCAGGGTGAAGCCCTAAATTCTATTCTTGTGGCAAATGACCTAATATTTTTATACAATTATGATTGCAACCCTTTCTATGTTGGTGGAGGGCCAGCTCTTTCCATTTCATGCTAATGGCAAAGAATTTCACCACTTTTGTTCAGGATTTAAAGGTCACGCAAAACTATGCAAGCGATCGTTACCCTCTTATTGCCTCTTTTAATTTAAAACCAATAATGGGGTATAGTGATGAATGTCCGATCATTTTAACAAAGGAATTAAACTGAACTGGGGACAGGTAAACCCGTTAAAATTTGAGGTAGACATTATTATAAGTAACTATAACTTAATAGATGGATGCTTGCAGTGCAATTCCTCCCCGGCAGAATTGGTTTGGGAATTTAAGCGTCTTTGTTGTCTTTGTTGTGATGTAGCCCTGAGGCTGACCAGGAAGGTTACCCAAAAGCAACCATTAGAGGCGCGATGGTTTAATTCCATTTGCTCCAAGACTCATAAGGAACTAAAAATTACGACGAGGAACAAAAAGAAAAAAGTGATCGAATATAGGAAGAAGGAACTGAGGAGGATGGCGTGGGAGGACATGGAAAAAGCAGGCTCTCTCAAAGCTGAAAAATAAATTTAAGAAATCATTCATCGCCCATTGTTCACCAAAGATGCGAGGCACCTGGACTCGCTGATCTTGGGTGAAACATGAGAAGCCCATTTTTCTGGTATTTTTAATCCCTTGCACAAGGTGTAAATACCAATTGAATTAACTTTGGCAACACAACTTAGTTTATCTATTACTGTTGAGGAGGTGGGGGTGGCTTTCATCCCTGGCGCAGATGAGGTGCCCCTTGGCCTTTTTTAAAGTAATCTTTAATTGTGGGCACCTCTGATAACGGATGTTTTCAAAGCAGCCATTATTGGTCCATTGCCCGCATCATGGAAGGATGTAATTGCGGTCCCTGTCTTAAAAAAAGGTGATAGAAGTGACCTGGCATGCTATAGACCCATTTCATTGATTGATGCCACAGGCAAGGTTTTGGGCAGGATCTTTCTTGCACATTTGAAAGATTGGGCATCCACTAAAGGGATTATGCCCGATGCACAATTTGGTTTTAGGAGGGGGTGGGGCACATCTGAACGATGTCTTAATCTATCTCTAATCATTAGTAAGTATGTGAGATCCATTAAGAGCTCCATACCTTTAGCCTTCATGGACTTATCTGGCGCCTTTGATACGGTCAACCGAGATAAACTATGGGCCATGATGGAAGGCATGGGTGTTGAAAAAACTTTAGTGACCCTCCCTCGAAGGCTTCATTCCAGCACTACAGTCACCATAAGATATGGCAGCAAAGGGGGAAAATCTCACCAAATCATCTCAATGGAGGGAGTTAGGCAAGGCTGTATCCTTGCCCCTTCTCTGTTTTTAATTTATACAAATGGGCTTGTGGCTTTCTTATAAAATAGGGAACTTGACTTCCCCAAAATTGATAACAAACCTGTTCCTCTTTTATCTGATGTAAATGATACAGTTTTATTAGCAAGGACAGCTATGAGCTTGCAGAAATCTCTTGATGCCTTTACTGATTTTATGACCTGACTCAACCTAAAAGAAGTTAACTTTGTTAAATCATACATAATGGTGTGTGGTCCTAAAATGACTGAAACTAAAACGCTTATTGTCCAGGGAAAGAAGATGGAAAAGTTAACAATTTCTCATACCTGGGCAATCTATTTAATTACCAGATGAAATGGGAACCACTTGTAATCACTAGAGCCCAGCAGACGATTAGGGCTGTGGACACACTATTTTGGTTTGCTTGTAAACTGGGGCATAAGCCTGTGAAGGAAATAATTTACCCTTTACTGAGCTAAATGTCTCTCTATTGACAAGTACGGGGCAGGGGTTGAGGCTATAATAAATGCCAACAGCTTGTAATCATTGAAAACAAATTTATTAAAAGATTATTGATGTCGTCAAAGACTGTTTGAAATCAGATAATGCTTTAAAGATTCCCTGGTTTCATTATCTGAGGAGAAAATATCATGAGATAGGCTTGGAACACTTTTTTGAAAACCCTGAAAGAATTCCTCCAAATGCCAAGATTATCAATAAAGAGGTGTATCCTACCGGGGCAATATGCACAATTGTGAGCAACATGGCGACATTGGAGAGCCCCGCTTGTTCCCGTTCCCTTCACAATTTTATCTAACTTTTTCTATCAACTCTCAGTTCTGATTTTATCTAACAAGGTTTTGTTTTACCCTGTGCAGTTTCTGCTGGCATTTCCACACCAAGAAGGGTGGTCAGGCAGGCTCATGCCCTGTCCGTGTTATAATTCCTGAAGCCAAATCACTGTGCACTTTGTATTATTTTGCACATTGTATAAATCGGTGAGAACTAGGGCCCGATTTAGGTAATCCCAGATTACCGATTCTTAAATACCGAATCATACCGATTCGGTATTTAAGAACTGGCAATGGGGATTTAGGTAATTTTACCGATTTCATTACAGAATCGGTAAAATTCGGTAATTACCGAATCGGTATTTACCGATTCGGTAATTGCCATTCATTCCTATGGGCCTGTAGGCCTGTAGGCCCATAGGAATGAATGTCAACTACTGAATCGGTAAATACCGATTCGGTAATTGGGGGAAACATTGAAGGGTGGCAGGGTGTCACTTTGACACCCTGTTGCACCCCTCAATTGTGCATGGGTGCACATATTGCAGACATACATATTCACCCTTAGTGCATGTATGTCTGCAACATGGCACTGTTTAATAAGCAGAAAAAAATGCTTTTTAAAGGGTTTTCATTATTTACCACCAACTTCTAGTTGGTGGTAAATAACGAATTCTGAAACCCTTGTAGCACTGAAAACAGGGCTACCTACATCTAAAATTACAGATTCGGTAATTTTACCAATTCGGTATTTTACCGAATCGGTAAAATTACAGAATCGGTAAAATTACCGATTCTGTAATTTTACATGCCCCTACATCTCAATATCCACATACCGGTCGGAAACGTCCGAAAATCGGTATTTTCGGCCGTTTCCGACCGGTATTTGCCTACCTACATCGGGCCCCAAATTTTTGCTGCCACTATTAAGGAATATTCGCCCTTGTTCGTATATTGATGGTTTTAACTTTTTACCGACATTGGCAACCATTGAAATTTGCATTGCGGTAGCTTATCATATAAGGCGTTCTCTAAAAATTAGAAAGCACTATGAGTAAAATTGTACAAAGAACAGTAGGGTACCAGTTGCTGCTTAAATTTACTTTTTACAAAAGGAATAATATGATATAGCTGGAATTTTATGATTTGCTTTTTAACCTTTTATTGTGGATCTTTTATGTATTGTATATTTATCTGTTGACGCTGTTGATATTTTTATGGTTCTCTGAACCAATATAAAGTTATTCCCTGATTTGCATCTTGTGTAATTTAACTGGTGCTCATGTAAAGTGCTTCAATATTTTTGGGTAGCACTATGGAAACTTGCAAAAAATTACTTAGACTTGACGTGTCTTGTGGAACACCGTCACTTGTCCCAGTAACATTTGTGTGTGTAGGGATGGTGAAGGAGTGAGTTACAGCCCTCGAAGAAAGGGCTGTCCAGACAGGGCTGGCTTTTGCGCTGGAGGCACCCAGTGCGACAATGTTTGCTGGTGCCCCCAATGACCTCCTTCGCTACGAATTCTCTCCCTACCACCCTTTAACAGTGCTTCTCAAGTCCCCATAACCACCCTCTCTTACATGCATTTCTCTAACTTGTGCCCTAACGTAACTATAACAAGCGCCCCCCTATTCACAGTTTTCTCATCAATAATGTTATTGCAAATTTTGAAGTGATTTCAAAATGTCATAGAAGACGCCATGACTGATGTAGTATGTGGGGTAATTAACAGTGCATGGCGAGGGCGCAATTTATAGTTACCTTAGGGCACAAGTTATAGTTTCTTGAGATAACTATAAATATAACTTCCCAATTTCTGTGGTTTTATCTGTGTAAAACCTGAACCTAACAATAACATTCCTGTAACCTTTGGTCTTTTAGGAATTTCGAAGTTTTTTTAAATTCTATTTCCTAACTATAACATCCCTGTAACCTTTGTTTTTTTCAGCGAATTTCTACGTTTTTTAGTGCTATATCCTAACTATAACATCCCTGTAACCATTTTTTTTCAGCGAATTTCTACGTTTTTTTAGTGCTATATTCTAACTATAACGTCCCTGTAACCATTTTTTTTCAGTGAACTTCTAGGTTTAAAACAAATATAAAGTAATATTTAATTACCATACATTAATCCAACTGCCAACACGCAGCCTTAGCCTGTTTGCGGCAGGGGGGGTTGGCCACAGGGCCTGGCCACAGCGCCAACCTCCCACAGACTGCCAACCCCCTGCTGTGCACAGCCTTTAGCCGTACGCAGTGGGGGGTTGGCCACATGGCCTTGCCTGGGCCAGTTCCTGCTACCCACCCCCTGCATGCGCCCAACCACACAATGCACACAGCCTTTGGCCGTGCACCTGCGGCCAGGCCCTGTGTACAACCCCTCAAAGTCAGCCAACCAAAGGGCCCCTTCCATGGGCCACTTTTAGTCATGCAAAACATTTTTCAGGTGGAGGGGGTCACACCCACCACCTCCCCAGGTCGATTTCGCTCCTGGCGACCCCAGAGCCCAGTACTTTATTTAAAGGGGGACTATATGACCCCCCTCAACGTGGCCCTTCCCCCAGGGCCTGGCAGATTTTTTGGGAGACTGGACATGTGCCAACATAAAACATTAAACATTCTTGTGTTATTTTCTTATCATTCTTTATTCTTCACAAGACTGTTTAATGTTTTATGTTGGTAAACACTTAATACATTTTGTTTGTGTATTAGACTTAATATACTGGTTGGAACCAGTAACTGAGAGTATAAAGCGCCAAGCAATATTCCTGCTACCCACAAGTTATTGGAGAACAGGAAAATGGCAGAGTCCGGTATGGATCTTACCAAGGTATATTTATTTTCTTTTTTTCAGCCAAGTGTATTGTGCATAACAATTAAGGCCTTCACATTTCAGCCGGAACCTTCAACTGGGCCATTATATATATATATATATATATTGAAGCTGGGTCGAGTGATGTCAGGAACAGGTGTGCCTCATTCCAGAAGGGAGGCGGGGCTGCACCATATAACATCGTGAGTGAGGAAGCACAGGCAAAGACTGCTGAATCCGGGCACTGACGAAGGCGAAAAGCTGAAACCGGTCTGCCAATACAAAGAAATAAAGCAGTTATTTTACCCCAGTGAAAACCCTGTTTGTGTCCTACGTTTCTTCTGCAAGCTTGGAGAAGTATTTGAATTTATATTTAAACGCGCTGCCCGTGGTGCGCAACGAGGACCCTCTCATCAAAGCAGGTCACAAGATCATGGGAACATTGACATTTGATTTAACCGAGGGATCGGAGTTATTTCGTGACCCACCATTTGAAACCTGTCACGCACCGAGGCTGCTGTGAAAACGGCGGATTGGAACTTTCCAATGAGATGCTACTCTGCAGTGGCGTCTCCGACTGATGTGTGCAGGAATCCAATGGGTGAGAGAAGGGGACACATGGACAGTGAATTATAAATCGCCTGAGCTACCCACACGTACAGGACATCCTCACAAAGCATCGTGGGACTGGTAGTCCCCTGTATTGAAGCTGGGTCGAGTGATGTCAGGAACAGGTGTGCCTCATTCCAGAAGGGAGGCGGGGCTGCACCATATAACATCGTGAGTGAGGAAGCACAGGCAAAGACTGCTGAATCCGGGCACTGACGAAGGCGAAAAGCTGAAACCGGTCTGCCAATACAAAGAAATAAAGCAGTTATTTTACCCCAGTGAAAACCCTGTTTGTGTCCTACGTTTCTTCTGCAAGCTTGGAGAAGTATTTGAATTTATATTTAAACGCGCTGCCCGTAGTGCGCAACGAGGACCCTCTCATCAAAGCAGGTCACGAGGTCATGGGAACATTGACATTTGATTTAACCGAGGGGTCGGAGTTATTTCGTGACCCACCATTTGAAACCTGTCACGCACCGAGGCTGCTGTGAAAACGGCGGATTGGAACTTTCCAATGAGATGTTATGTTATGTTATGTTAATTTAATTCTTCTATGGCGCACGGCTACTCCATGGAGCATCCCGGCGCTTTGGCGAAGAATATCAGCAAATAAAAACAACCACACAACAGCAAGATGCAGAAACAAAAAAGGAAAAGAGATCTATTTCGTATAGAGCCACGTTTTCAGGTCTTTCCTAAAAACAAGAAGACTGGGAGCCTGCCTCAGGGATAATGGTAGATCGTTCCAAGCCTTTGGTGCTACATAGCGAAACGACCGACCTCCCATTCTTGCACGCCTAATTGCAGGAACTGTCATCATGGACAGACAGGATGACCTCAGGGTCCTGCTAGGTAAATACCGGGAAAGACGTTTTCCAATGTACTTGGGGCGGGTGCCGTGTAAAGCTTTAAAGGCCACGGTCAGGCTTTTGAAAAGAATTCTCTTCGAGATAGGTAGCCAGTGTAAGGTGTTCAATAAAACAGTGGCACCTGCTCTTCTCGGGAGTCCAAAGATAGCTCGGGCTGCCGAGTTCTGAACTACTTGCAAACGGGTCAAAAGATATTTCGGGAGACCCAGAAAGAGAGCGTTTGCATAGTCCAGTCGAGAACCAATCAAGGCCTGGACAATTATTTTCCTATGATTGAGTGATACTAAGGGAAGAAATTTCCTCAGCATCCGCAGAATGCCAAAGCATTTTCCTGAAAGACACGAGATGTGAGGCCCAAAAGACAGTTCACAGTCCACTATCACTCCCAAATTTTTGGCCTTGAAAGACACGTTGTCAGGGGGAAACATGTCTTGTGGCCACCAAGATTTCCAATTAGGATCGGGAGCGCAGCCAAAAAAGAGCAGCTCCGACTTGTCGGAGTTGCACTTTAAGCCATGACACCTAAACCACTCAAAGACCGCACCAAGATAATCCCTAATCTGTATGCCATTAAACAACCCGCCCCTATCACATGTGAATAGGAGCTGGGTGTCATCAGCATATGATATGATCTGGGCGCCAAACGACTCCGCGACTGCCGCAGGAGGGGCCATAAAGATGTTAAAAAGCATGGGGCTAAGAATGGAGCCCTAAGGGACTCCCACCTCTAGCGGGGCCATGTCAGCGGAGAAAGGGGGCGCCCAGATCTACCCAGATGCTACTCTGCAGTGGCGTCTCCGACTGATGTGTGCAGGAATCCAATGGGCGAGAGAAGGGGACACATGGAGAGTGAATTATAAATCGCCTGAGCTACCCACACGTACAGGACATCCTCACAAAGCATCGTGGGACTGGTAGTCCCCTGTATTGAAGCTGGGTCGAGTGATGTCAGGAACAGGTGTGCCTCATTCCAGAAGGGAGGCGGGGCTGCACCATATAACATCGTGAGTGAGGAAGCACAGGCAAAGACTGCTGAATCCGGGCACTGACGAAGGCGAAAAGCTGAAACCGGTCTGCCAATACAAATAAATAAAGCAGTTATTTTACCCCAGTGAAAACCCTGTTTGTGTCCCACGTTTCTTCTGCAAGCTTGGAGAAGTATTTGAATGTATATTTAAACGCGCTGCCCGTGGTGCGCAACGAGGACCCTCTCATCAAAGCAGGTCACGAGATCATGGGAACATTGACATTTGATTTAACCGAGGGATCGGAGTTATTTCGTGACCCACCATTTGAAACCTGTCACGCACCGAGGCTGCTGTGAAAACGGCGGATTGGAACTTTCCAATGAGATGCTACTCTGCAGTGGCGTCTCCGACTGATGTGTGCAGGAATCCAATGGGCGAGAGAAGGGGACACATGGAGAGTGAATTATAAATCGCCTGAGCTACCCACACGTACAGGACATCCTCACAAAGCATCGTGGGACTGGTAGTCCCCTGTATTGAAGCTGGGTCGAGTGATGTCAGGAACAGGTGTGCCTCATTCCAGAAGGGAGGCGGGCTGCACCATATAACATCGTGAGTGAGGAAGCACAGGCAAAGACTGCTGAATCCGGGCACTGACGAAGGCGAAAAGCTGAAACCGGTCTGCCAATACAAAGAAATAAAGCAGTTATTTTACCCCAGTGAAAACCCTGTTTGTGTCCTAGGTTTCTTCTGCAAGCTTGGAGAAGTATTTGAATTTATATTTAAACGCGCTGCCCGTGGTGCGCAACGAGGACCCTCTCATCAAAGCAGGTCACGAGATCATGGGAACATTGACATTTGATTTAACCGAGGGATCGGAGTTATTTCGTGACCCACCATTTGAAACCTGTCACGCACCGAGGCTGCTGTGAAAACGGCGGATTGGAACTTTCCAATGAGATGCTACTCTGCAGTGGCGTCTCCGACTGATGTGTGCAGGAATCCAATGGGCGAGAGAAGGGGACACATGGAGAGTGAATTATAAATCGCCTGAGCTACCCACACGTACAGGACATCCTCACAAAGCATCGTGGGACTGGTAGTCCCCTGTATTGAAGCTGGGTCGAGTGATGTCAGGAACAGGTGTGCCTCATTCCAGAAGGGAGGCGGGGCTGCACCATATAACATCGTGAGTGAGGAAGCACAGGCAAAGACTGCTGAATCCGGGCACTGACGAAGGCGAAAAGCTGAAACCGGTCTGCCAATACAAAGAAATAAAGCAGTTATTTTACCCCAGTGAAAACCCTGTTTGTGTGCTACGTTTCTTCTGCAAGCTTGGTGAAGTATTTGAATTTATATTTCAATGCGCTGCCCGTGGTGCGCAACGAGGACCCTCTCATCAAAGCAGGTCACGAGATCATGGGAACATTGACATTTGATTTAACCGAGGGATCGGAGTTATTTCGTGACCCACCATTTGAAACCTGTCACGCACCGAGGCTGCTGTGAAAACGGCGGATTGGAACTTTCCAATGAGATGCTACTCTGCAGTGGCGTCTCCGACTGATGTGTGCAGGAATCCAATGGGCGAGAGAAGGGGACACATGGAGAGTGAATTATAAATCGCCTGAGCTACCCACACGTACAGGACATCCTCACAAAGCATCGTGGGACTGGTAGTCCCCTGTATTGAAGCTGGGTCGAGTGATGTCAGGAACAGGTGTGCCTCATTCCAGAAGGGAGGCGGGGCTGCACCATATAACATCGTGAGTGAGGAAGCACAGGCAAAGACTGCTGAATCCGGGCACTGACGAAGGCGAAAAGCTGAAACCGGTCTGCCAATACAAAGAAATAAAGCAGTTATTTTACCCCAGTGAAAACCCTGTTTGTGTCCTACGTTTCTTCTGCAAGCTTGGAGAAGTATTTGAATTTATATATATATATATATATATATATATATATATATACACATAGAGATAGATAGATAGATAGATAGATAGATAGATAGATAGATAGATAGATAGATAGATAGATAGATAGATAGATAGATAGATAGATAGATAGATAGATAGATAGATAGATATACCACAATATCCTCTTTGAGAGAAAAATTCCACTTGCACTCACGGGCAATTTTTAGCACCCTCTTCGATTTTAATTAAGCGGCAACATTTCTTCAACCAGTTTCAAAACCCAACGCATTTCAGTCTGACATGGGGTAACTAGTGTTGCAATTAAGTTTGAATGAATCACCTGACATTTTGTCACATCCTGTTTTGCTAGTGCTTAGACTTCTGGTCTGTGTAGTCCCATTTACAAAAAAGTGTGTAATATTGTGCAAAATCGTGCAAACATAATAAGTGATATTGAAAAGTAAAATAAATACATTTTGTGACAATTAATCCCAGTTAATCCTTTCTACTACAGTACATTTATATCAATCTTGTGCTCATATATCGGTTTGTGTCCATTATATTCTGCCCTCTAGTGGGCGTACCTCACAAATCGCTTTCTAACAGTTCTGATATAATATCAGTACACTTCTTGTTTTTATGATTATTATTATCCTACCCTCTGGTGGGCTTTGAGAGAGGTGACTCATAACCTTCATTTCCTTTTGTTTCAAACAAAAAAACAGTGCTATAACTGGTGTCGTGCTTTAGTGATTAAAACTAAATTTTAAATTCATTTATACCTGTGTTACCAAAAACCTGTCTATGAAGCGAAAGGCCTAAATCAATAAATTATAAAATAACCATGGTTTTCTATTTACAATTTGTTCATTTTTCTATCCAATTTTATTCTTTCTTTTACTTGTCCAGTTTTGTATGGAAACTTGCACTCCTGTATTCTCTACATGATAAGTCTCATGCTCCCATTTATAGGTGTGAGTACATCTCCTCATCCTTATTGAGGCCAAAAGGATCCAGTTTCCTGAACGATATGTGTCTCGATTCCCTTTGTCTTAGGATCCTTTCTCGATCACCTCCTCTCACTAGGCAGTTTGATTATTTCCACAGCATAGAATTTTAATTTCTTCCAGTCCTCATCGTGGCATTTCTCAATGTGTTCAGCCATGGCATAGCTTCGATCCTTGTTGACCGTGGCCCTTACATGTTCCAGTATTCGTTTTTTAAGCTCACAGACCGTGCTCCCTACTTACTTTAATTTGCAGGGGCACTCGATGATACAAACCGCAAACTGACTTTTACAGTTTATTAGTTGATTAATTCTCCATTTCCTTCGGTGTGCCATTGTTATTTACTTTGTGTTGAGTGCAATTTGACACACCTTACATATCGAGCACTTAAAGAAACCTTTCACATTCATCCATGTTTTCTGTTTTTTCGTGCCAAAGTGACTGTGGACCAATTCATCTTTAAGATTTCTTGCTCTCCTGTGTGTAATTTCAGGGTGGCATGTGACATCATCAGCAGTGGATTGCGGGTGCGCGAAATATAGTTAGTACAACTAACTATATAGGAGCAATTTCAATGGTTTTGTATGAGTGAAATGTCCAGCTAACTATAACACCCCTAAAACTTATAATTTTTTGAGTGAATTTCAAAGGTTATTTAAAAGCTAATTCCTAACTATATAACGCTTGAAACCTATGTTTTTTTCAGTGAATTTGCAAGGTTTTTTAAATGCTAATTCCTAACTATATAAGGCCTGAAACCTATGGTTTTTTCAGTGAATTTGCAAGGTTTTTTAAATGCTAATTCCTAACTATATAAGGCCTGAAACCTATGGTTTTTCATTGAATTTCGAAGGTTTTTTAAATAACAATTTTTAAATCTATTAATTGTTATTTTTTTATACTGATTTAGTACATTTTTGCAGGCAGGTGTTCAGAGGTCACGCCCCCTTTTTACAATGTTCTGCAGCGCAACTCCTGGCGCGTTTGCAGAGGAGGAACTAATTCCCCTTGCATACTGGAGGTCCCTGGGGGGCAACTAGCCCACCAGAAGCCTCCAGTATAAGCCAGGGAGCTGCATAACAGAGAGGTGTAATGAGGCCACACCCTTTTTTACACCTCTCTGCAACGCAGCCCCCGGGCGTGTTTGCAGAGGGGGAACTAATTCCCCTTGCATACTGTGGGTCCCTGGGGGCCAACTAGCCCACCTGGAACCTGCAGTATGCGCCAGGGGGCTGCATTGCAGAGAGGTGTAATGAGGCCACACCCTTTTTTACACCTCTCTGCAGCGCAACCCCTGGCGTGTTTTCAGAATAGGAACTAATTCCCCTTGCATACTGGGGGTCCCTGGGGGCCAAGTAGCCCACCAGGAGCCTCCAGTATGCGCCAAGGGGCTGTGTTGCTTTGCCCCGGGGGCGGCGGTCCCCGGGGCACTGTTGGGGGTTTGTGGAACCCCCACACTTCTTTATCACTATGCCGCCGCGATTTGGTCCCCCCGGGGGGTAATTTTTAAAAAAACAGACCAGGTTTTTTTTAAAGAAATGTGGGCCTTTTTGGTCCTTGTGGGACCACCTGAGCAGGCCTAGGGGGTCAGGGTGTATCTACCCTGCCCCCTTTTTGTGTTCTTTACGTTAGTTTTTCTGCTTTCTTGTGCCTCGGTCTATCTACACGCACACATATACACATATATATATATATGCATATATATGCATTTATTTATATGTATGTGTACACATATATATACATACATATATAACATATATAATCTGCATATCTATATAAATACAAATATAAATGCATGCATACATATGCATATATGCATACATATGCATGTTATTTACATGAAAGTTTGAAAAACACTATTAAAAGCACAGCTAAAAAGCCACCTCATTACAAACAGAATGGCTTTAACTTAAACGAGGGCAAGATCTATTGCATTTTCAATGCTTGTTTACTTTGGTTCAATCAAGCAGGCATTCAGATGTGTCACACATTTGCCATACATTCTGAATGTTAGCACTCTAGTTGCTCATTAGATCACTGTAGTAAAGCTACTGCTCACCACGGAAGTCTGCTGCTGGTATTAAAAGTGCACGTTTCAGTCTGCATGTCAGAATGTTTTAATGAAATAGAAGAGGATTTGAGAAGTCACTCAAAATGGGCCTAATTTTTCTTTCTGCAGCACTAATCTTACTTTCTATGGCAAAATGAACCCCCTCATTTTGTTCCTTTTTAAATTAAAGGTTTTAAGAGTTACCACTTTATTCCAATCAAGATAGCTTCAGGTCTGCAATAAGTTTGCCATAAGTAGGACTGGTAGCGCTCTAGTTGTTCTTTAGAACACTCTGGGAAGCTGCAGTAGAACACAAAGGAATCAACTTACAGTCTCTGCCCTTGTTGGATGTACACGTTTTACTGAGAATGTCAGACTTCATTCTCACATGACTGTGAAAGATAATGTGAATTTACAGAAAATATGCTCTCAGTTTAGCTTTTAGATCGCCTTTCAAACCTCTGTGGAAAAAGCATGAGAAAATTGTTTTCTCTCAAACATGATTCATGATATCCCAGCAGAAGGCTTTTTCATATGGTAAAATCACCTTAGAACACACCATAATTCCTAAAATGAGTATGCTACCATCAACAAATGATTTATAATGTAACTAAAGTCCATAAACATTCTATTAACTGCAATGCTTTTTAATGAGGTGCTATCATGTATATTGGTCTCAAGATGGCTGCCAACACTTCTTGGATGAAGTGCTGACAGCCAATCAGATCTCATGTTGAGATGTGTGGTTAGGCTCCGCCCAGATATATATAAATATTTATTTTTCCATTAATATTTTTAAAAACGACTGAACGGATTTACACCATTTCACGAAAAGGGCTCTTTCTGAACCAAATGCTACCTTTTTGCCAAATTTGATGTAATTCCGTTTAGCAGTTCGAGCTGTAGCCATGTCTAAAGTTTCCTATGGAAAATTGCATGGAGAAAACAGGTTTGGGACCCTCCTTTTTTCTCAGTCTCCACTTGCCGAATCACCCCGAAACTTTCAAGATAGAAGCGGACCGAAGCGGGCCATAAGTTTTGAAAATTTTGCGAAGATTCGTCAATCAGCACCAAAGTTATTGGGAATAGAATGTTGCGATTTTCCTATTGTAACTAGGTCCTAACTATAACTACCTACTGGCAACCGCCAGTAGGTAATAGATAGATAGATAGATAGATAGATAGATAGATAGATAGATAGATAGATAGATAGATAGATAGATAGATAGATAGATAGATAGATAGATAGATAGACGTATATACAATAAATGAATGTGCCACAATAACACCTTATTCATAACAATTTTACTTATGAACATGCATTTATTACTACAGTGCGGAGGTCAATTCAAGTTTACTACCACAGTAGAGCATAAGTGACATGAGAAAATAATTTTAACTGCCTCACAGATTGTGCATAACACTTTCTTCACACATGGAACCAGCTCTCTGTCATGACATCTCTTGAGAGTGATTATACCTTGTGGGACAGATTTAACCCTGTGCATCCTGGTTTTGGTTAAATGCATTTGTTAAATCAAATACAGATGAAAAAGATGATGGAATAAACATAAAGGTAGATGCGCAGAGCATAAGATACAATTTATGACCATGCCATTGTTAAGGAAGGGCTTAGTTGAGGTATTGACTCTCATGAGCCCTGGCCCTCTCACGCTCAACAATTGTAATAAATAGCATATTACATTCTATGCATCTGCACATCTACTCTCTCTCTGAATTTATAAAATGTGTTTTTTGCAATAATAAGCATTATTGTAAGTCAAATTTTAAATGCAAAGCTCACGTAAAAATAATATTCTAAGGAAATTAAAAACATGCATTCTGAAATGTGCATTTTATTTTTCAGTATATTGACAAAATAGAGTCGGTTTCGCAATATATTTATATAAAGAAACAAGGGGGCATATTATCAAGGACGGCGTTAAAATTATCGCCAGTTTAGCGGCAGAAAACTGCTACTAAACCGGCGATAATGGGCTTGATAATATGCCCTGGAGAATTCCAATAGAAGCCCATGTTCACATCAGAACATGGACTTCTATTAGAATTCTCAAGGGCATATTATCAAGCCCATTATCGCCGCTATAGCGGCAGTTTTATGCTGGTAAACCGGCAATGATTGTTAACGTCGTCCTTGGGAATATGCCCCAAAGTGCAGTGTGGCACAGTGTAAGTTTCTCCTAACAGGGTTCAGGTTCTGAGTTTACAATGTTTATTTTCACATAGATAGATGGATTCATTCGCAGATGCTTGCATCAAGGACGGGCCAGCAAGGCTGATTCTATCAGTGCAGCATCTTCATTGTGAAAGCTTTTTTTTATCAGCACTGAAAGACAAATGTTGTGAAATCATCAATTTAACTTTTTTGTTTGTTTAGAGAGGCTGAATATCTTGCAAATGAATCGAGATTTCACCTGGCTGTAATTAAAGAAAGTCTAGATTTTATGAAGGAGAAAAAGGCTAGTTTTATGCACTAATGCACATGCTATATGGGTCTCCAATTTATCAAGTCCCTGTGGGCAAATGGTTAGGGCTTGATTGTCCAAAACACAACATAAACGTCATCACATATGACAGATGTTCTGTGTTCTCGCCATCCTGTAGAGAAAGAACAGCACATGTTATATTTATATATTTACTATTTATAATATCAAGTCCTAGTGGGCATACTCTGCCAAAAAATATAAAGAAATAGGATAAGTAACTGGGAAACATCCTTTACAACGAAACTTTTACAACGCAGTGCTATTACAACGCAGGTTTTACAACGAAAATCATTACAACGCATTGCACTAGGGCGCTCTAGGATAGGAAATAGATTTAATTTACTATCCAACACCTTCCCTACTATCCACGGGGACTGGAGTTGGAATAGTAAATTAAACTATTCACTATCCAGCACCCCAAAGCGCTATGCGTTGTAACAGCATGCGTTGTAAAAACCACGTTGTAACAGCATGCGTGGTAAAAGCATGCGTTGTAGTGTCATACACCCTAAGTAACTACACCATGGATCCCTGTCATTATCATATCTACAGTATTCACATATATCACTATTGTTTGGTAAAACCACTTACTATACGCCAATGTATACACTTATTGACTATTACCAAAACTGCCAAATAGAATAGTCAAACATAATATTACCAATATATAATGCAAAAGTAAGCTGAGTGAAAGAAATATATAAATGAAATTTTGAAGTAAAATATCCACATTCAGTTATTTGGAAGAACCACACATAACTGCTATATGTAGTACTGCTACGGTGGGAATACAATCCCCCATCGAGCTGCCTGACCGTTTTAGAACATCTCTTGAGATTGTTAGATCATCCAGGTAAATGCCTGATATCATGTCCTAATCTTCTAAGGGTATCTTTTAGGCCTGTCAGCTCTTGGCATGGTTTCCTCTGGCTTTTTCCTTCTGACAGTCTGTTTTTGATTCTGTGCTGAATTTCGTTTTTGCTGGTGTTAGGACTGAGCACTTTGCCACTTCTGATCAGTGCTAAAGTGCAAGTGCTTTCTGTTTAGAATGCTTCTGGATTGAGGACATTCTGTCAGGAAGAAGAGCTGGATGCTCTTAGGAGGAAATGCCACTCTGCTGGTTTTTTTTGCCCTGTTGGCCTTTTGCTTGCTGCTTCTGTCCTTTGAGTGAAAGGACTGAACTTTGCTTTCTAAATCCTGTTTTCCTAGGTTCTGCAAGGGCTTATGTGAGCTTGCCTCCTGTCAAGAAGTCTTAAGGCCATCAAAGCCTTTACCTTACAGCACCAGGGCTCTCTTGCTGAGAGTCCTGTCTTGCCAACTAGTACCAAATCCAGGCCCTTGGAAGTGAGTTCTGGCACTTTCAAGTAGAACAATTAATGCACCGGCTCCCAGCCTCATTCGGAATAGGCGCACCCTTGCAAAACTCGACGCAATACCACTGCCCACACCGAAGCATGGTTCCCAATCAATGCACCGACCGTGACTTACCAAGCAGACCCCGGCTTTCTGTTGCAGCGCCTCCAAGGAATCGCTGCTGTATTTTTGGGCACCACATCACTTAAGTCTGTGACTCACCGTTCTGACTCTGACGCAGTGCCTGCTTTGACCCGATGAAACCAACACAGCTAGGCTTGACACTGACGCATCATCAATGCCGTGTCCCTGAGCGCCGCTTTCATCATTGACACTGCACTGCAGTAAGGAACCAACGCATCATGCCGAGAATGACGTATCACCTCCCCTGTGGCAGTAAGGAACTGATGCCTCAGGTCTCATGCCTAGCAGTAAGGAACCAATGTATGGTTCACCTCCCCTGCACCTTACATTGTCTTTGCCTTTTAACACATCTATGGTACTTTGGCCTACTCAAGCGCATATATTGATTTCAAAGAACTGCAATTGCATTTAACTTGTCAAAAGTGATGTCTTGAATTGTGCATGTTGGATTTTTGTCGTTTGGGTATTGTTCTATTCAGATAAATATTGTGTATTTTCCTAAACTGGTGCAGACTCCTTTTGTAGTGTTTTCACTGTGTCTCTGTATAAATATTTTACACATTACCTCTGGGATGAGCCTGACTGCTTGGTGCCAAGCTACCAAGGGGGTGAGCAAGGCTTATCTTACTTGTGAGTTACTCTCTTACCCTGACTAGAGTGAGGTGTCCCTACTTGGACAGGGTGCACACCACAACCCCATATCTAACAGGCTCTATAATTGCCACATGTTTCCATCAATGGCAGAATGACAAGCATGAAAAGTTAAGTATATCAAATTAACTTTAACCAAATAAACGGCATGCTAGGTGAGAGAGATCAGCTCCATGACTATGAGCAGAGTTCCACCCTGGTGTACCTGGTGAGGAATGTTCAAATTATATATGAAAACCTCACTTCAACAATGGGAGGTAACAAGAAAAGAGAAGAGAAAACTACAGGGGGAACAAAATGAATACAAGTGATTATTCTAGATTCATAGAGAATTCTTTATCTGAAGTAAGTCCATTAGAGATGAGTGTATCAAAATCAATTACATATCTTGATTTCAGTCTACACATTGCTTGAGTCCTATTGCCTCTACTTTTGTTAGACTCAATCCTAACAAATGTAGCAATTGCAACAAATCACTGTTCTAGTGAACATAAAAGTGTCAAGCAACAGTATATTGGTTATTAACATGTTTGATTGCAATAATATGTTCCTGGACTCGTTTCTTCACAGTTTTAATGGTACTCACTATATACATTTTGCCACAAGGTCATATACGACTCTTTATACAATAATCTGAATTACATGTCAATGGCTTTGTAATGATGTATTCCCCGCTCCTACTTAGGACAATTAACTTACTTACATTATTGCTGTTTTACACACTTTGCAACCCCTACACTGCAAATTGGAAGAAGTGTATTGAACTGGTGATATGGGCATCCCAAACCAGCTGTATACCGCCGTCACCATGGCGAGGAGGTTATATGGGACTGCTGCCGTTCTGAGTCCTACCTTGATCATAGGCCCCTACCTTTGCTCTACCACTTTAAAGTTTTTTGTGAACGATATCTTGCTTTTTTTGCTGATGATATCTTAATAATGTCTGAAATGGCTACCAGTCTACCCCTGCCCTACTCCAAACCATCGGAGAATACACCCATGTCTCTAACTACAAACTTAACAAAGATAAGTCTGAAATCCTTGCTCTGAATAGTCTCTGCTCCAGGGCCATGTTCACCAACACAGATCTCACCTGGTAACCGAAATTTGCTAAGTACTTGGGTTTGGAGTTCAACTCCGATTTACTGGAATCCCTGAAACACAATGTGGCACTTACTTTGAAGAAAAAAGAAGGCCTTCTCGAGGGCTGGAATCCTAAATTCCTGATGTGGTGGGTCCGAGTTGAGACCATCCAAATGATGATCACTCCCACAGTCAATTGCCTTCCAAACATGCTTTGTTTAACACTGTCAGAGGAATTTCGACAAAAGATTGACTATCAAATAGATATTTTTGGCAGAACAAAAGATCAAGAATTTCGATAAAAAAACATTGCCGCCCAGTCCACCTAGGTGGTGTTAATCTTGCGGACTTCAAGAACTATCAAACTGCCTTCCTGGCCAGACAGGGTTCACTTTATTTCACCCAATCTCCAGACTATGCTCCCACATGGCTAACGGTAGAAAGGGAGATCTTAGGTGAGTTCCACCCTTTCTCTCTTCTTTCCAGCAACCCCAACCCCCCGTCCTCGGGCAAATAATCTTCTACAACACCAAAAGGGCCCTCTTGAAAATCATTAACTTCCTAGAATTCCCGATCTCTAATTCGAATTTGACTTCCCTATGGAACAACTCTAAAATCATAATCCACGGCTCCCGACCCTGCTGCTCACACTGGTCTTCTAAGGGCATTCATTTCCTGAAAGACCTAGGGCCCTCCCAAAATCCGCTATCCATTAGAGAAGTGAAAAAGCGCTTCAACCTGCAAAATGTAGATTTTTATGCTTTTTTTAAACTTAAGGTTGCTCTATCTAAATTAATCCTTCAAACAATGACCATTCCCTCATCAAGATCATCCTATCCTTTAATAAATCCAGTTACCAGGCCTCCAAGCTCTAGTATCTTATACAACCGAAATCCTCCACCACATCCTCTAGACTCCAATCTAAATGGAATCCTAACTAAATGATCACGCCACAAACTTGGCATCAGATTTGGAGATCAGTGGTCTCATATAAGATATCCCCATCCCTTGCACAGATGAAATTCTGGCTATTGCACAGGACCTTTTGGACCCCTGCACGCATACATAAACTCTCCCTAAGAGACACTCCAAGTTGCTGGAACTGTAATGACCCTATGGGAGATCTTCCCCACCTTCTCTTTTACTGTAGAACAGTTGGTCCATTTTGGGATTCAGTGTTTAACTTTATCCACTCTATCTGCAGAGTCTTACCGGAGCGATCTTTTTTAACACTACTCATGGGTTTTTAGACCCGAACATCAGATCCCGCAATGACAGTCTACTAATTGATTTACTTCTTACGGCTGCCTGCAAATCTATTTTAACTAACGGGAAGAATAGTGCCACCACCTCATACCGCCCTTGGCTAAACTGGATCTCCTTTATGAGAAGGGCAGATAACACCTTGTTACAAAACTCCCGATGGATTAACGCAATACATCTATCTGGAACTTCCTTGATAACTATTTTGCCACTCCCAAACCACAGTCATTCTCTATTGTCCACTACCTATACTCTTATACACCTTTCCACTGTCATATGGGTACAAAAATGAAAGATACTTAAAACTGATACCAACTCCTTTCAAAACCCTGGGTTGAGCCCTTGGTCTGATTGGATCCTATGACCTGAAACTCACGGGCACTCGTATATGCTACGTCCTTTATATATTTTACAAACTGTTACAAGTGCGCTGTCTCTATACCTACTAGTGCCCCTCCTTTCTCCTTTCATTTACTCTTTTTGCTTCACGCCATCTCACACATCTTTGGGTTTCTTGAATATTCATATGTTCTGTACACTTCTTTTTCATCCGTTTCCTGGATTTTGCTTTGTAACTTAGACCCTCAGGTCATGATCAACCCTCCAGGTTGTTACGCACTTGAACTGTACATCATAAACTGGACCCTTGTATTCTCTGATGGCTCTTTTCTCTTTGTTCTTCGTTTTTTGAAAAATGTCTCAATAAAATTCTCCTGAAATTAAAGTTTTTTGTGAATTTAACTGAAACAAAACTCACTTCCCAACCATGGTAAAATTTTCTATAGAGTGGAATTGCACAGAAATTCCTTTTTTGCATTCAAAGCACTATGAGCACTTCTTTGTCACGAGAAATTGTTTTTCCGCTACCAAAAAAGTGATTTTTCAAAAGTGTAGAATGTGAACAAAATCTAAAGATGCACCATTTTTCTTAAAATGCTTCTCTATGATCTCTAACTTCGAAAAAACTGCTTGGGAAGGTAACTCTTTCTGCTTGTGATATTCTTTCAACCCACCACTCACCACATGGAAGAGTTGCAGGCACTTACACTCTTATGCAATGTTCCCAATTTTTTTCCTCTGTGCGCAAGAGTGCAAGGTCTCTGTCTGCTACAGCCAAGGCTATGAGCACCAAGAATTTGACCATGCATGTAAGTGTAGCTACAAATAGCAGTGCCAAATTCCACTCCAAACTTGTTTGAATAAAAGTGAAAAAGGTGCATTTCACCAAATAACGCTCCATCTAATAGTATCTTGAGACAGATTTGCATTGTAGATACACATGCCATGACAATAATTGGTTACACAGGCACATACACTAGGGTTTAGAAAGGCACAGGGCTCCAAAGGTTGTACCTTCATAATATTTTACTGAAAATTCTCAAATGGAGCATTGTTCAAAAGTAGGGGGAAATACTGGGAGTCTATAGAAGACCGTACACATATAGTAAGTTGCACAATTACACAACAATCTATACACAGATGATCTTGCTGGTAATGTAGTTTGTGAAATGTATGACATTAGTCAAACATGGACTGTGAGAGGGGGGATCAGACAGATCAAGCGCCATCACTAGATGTGTGACATATTTGCTTCTCTCGTTCTTTCTAGTTTTTCAGTGATCAAGGTTAACTTTCCCATTCAAGAGGTAGACCTTTGTTCTCATCAGCATATCCAAATGCTTCTCCTCTAATCTATTTTTTAATTTACTCTTGATAGTGTTCATGAGGCTGCATCCTTGTTCACAATCTGCACTGGATGCTTGAACTGTTGAGCAGACATACTGAGCAGCATTGTGCATGGTGAAATTCACCATGTCTTGAAAGGTGGCAAACAGCCCACCCTTTATATGTTCTGCCACCACATACATATGTTCTCTGTATTGCAGAATAACATCATTTGGTATTTCCCAATCACCCAAGGTCAAGACCTTCTTCTACTTTTCAGCACATTTTTGTACATTCTCAGTTCCAAAGTCAATATGTAATTCTATTGCTACTATCTGGAACTCAAAACGTACCCATCCCTTCAGTTCATCGTCAGGGAATCTTTTTTGCATGTGCTCACAAAGAAGGAAAACATAAGACAATATAGGCCCACTATTGAACTCTTGGTGTTCCCTGTACAAAGCCATCAGATCTCTTACTGTGCTGCTCCAAAAGACTGTACTGTTCCTTTTTTTTTTAAGTGTTTGCCTAAAGATTTCCCCTAGAATGTCATTAAATACTGCAAAGGAAATATTGGTGTATTAGTCAGACAGCTTTTGTAAGAATTTTTAACAAGTGGGCAATTCTGCTCAATTTTGACATGCTCAAAGCACTTAAGAACAACCTCTTAATTACACATTAGGACACCAATGAATGAATGAATGAATTACGCATTTATATAGCGCATGGCTACCCGGAGGCATCCCAGCGCTTCAAAACTCATTCACACTCCAAGATTTAAGCAAACAAGAAGGTCTTTAACAATTTCCTAAATCTCAAGTGATTTACTTCCATTCTGATTGATTCGGGAAGGTTGTTCCAAAGATTTGTGGCCTGTAAGGAAAAGCGTCTCCCCCCCCGTACGCACTCTCCTTGTCTTGGGGACCGCTAACAAATTTTTGTTATTGGATCTCAGGGTCCGCTTGGGGGTATATGGGCAGAGCATGGCTTGAATAAGGACTGGTCTGATCTTATTAACTGCCTTATGTACCATAGTCAGGGCCTTGAACTCCACTCTCTGTTGCACTGGTAGCCAGTGAAGCTGGCGCAGTCCAGGCTTAGCGGATGACCTTCGCGGGACATTCAACAGCATTCGTGCTGCACAATTCTGTACAGTCTGTAGAATTCTAACTGTCCCTAGGGGAGTCCCGAGGTATAGTGCGTTAGCATAATCCAAACGTGTTAGGATCAGCGCTTGCACCATGATCTTCCTGGCTTCAAAAGGAAGAAGCCTGACAATTTTTCTCAGTAGCCTGATATAAGCAAAACAGGTACCTGCAACCTTCCGGGCCTGTACCGCAAAATTCAGAGCTGGGTCTAACCAGACCCCCAAGCTTTTAATTTTCTCCTTTGGTAGAGGCGGCTGGCCAAGACTGGTAGGCCACCAATTTTCAACAGTGGTGGGTGGGTTGTATCCCAGCATCATCATCTCCGTTTTTGCGCCATTTAACTTTAAAAAGGATTTATCCATCCAATCATGGATCTTGTCAAGGCAGGTGGAAAGATTTGCATACGGGGCGGCTTGGGTAGTCAGGGAGATGATGAGCTGGGTATCGTCTGCATACATCACCAGCTGTACCCCCCAGGGCAACACCACCTCAGCCAATGGCCTCATATATATATTAAATAAGGTAGGGCTGAGGGAGGAACCCTGGGGAACACCACACTGTAGACGCATTTGGGGGGAGGATACATTGTCCTCAATCACCGCAAACGACCTATCAGGCAGGAAGGAGCACAGCCAATTAAGCGCCTGGCCCGTGACACCTACTTCTCTTAGCCTCTGAATCAGAATGGAATGATTCACGGTGTCAAAGGCCGCGCTAAGATCCAAAAGTAGTATGGCCGCACAACTTCCACTGTCCATGATCTTCCTTGTTTCCTCCACCACTGTGATCAAGGCTATTTCTGTACCCTGATTGCTTCTGAAGCCTGTCTGTGTGGGGTGCAGGGAGTTACTATCCTCCAAAAAGGAAGAGAGCACGGAATTTACATGCTTCTCAGCAATTTTGCTAACAGTTGGCAGAAGGGATATCGGACGGTAATTTGCCCAGTCATCTGGGTTAAGATTAGGCTTTTTTAGCAAGGCCCTCACTCTTGCCTGTTTCCAGGAAGGGGGCACTACGCCTGCTGTTAAGGAGGACTTGATCACCTCCCGGATCACTGGGGTCACAGTATCGGACACCAGGTTCAATATAGTTGGGGGTGCGGGATCTAAAGGAGAGCCAGATTTTAAATTCTTTAAAAGCATCTTGGTGGTCGTGCCATCTAATAAATCAAATTGCTTGAGCTCAGTTACACCCGCATAAGGGGGTAAGATAGATTCAGTGGAAGGATGTTGAAAAGAAGAAAATATATGAGCCACCTTTGTGGAGAAGAAGTTAGCAAGTTCATTACAGCGTGTAATTGCTTGGCCAGGGTCAGCTGTAGGAACAGGAGGGGCAACAAGAGAATTGAATATTTTGAAAATGTATCTGGGCGCATTAACTGCTGAGCTAATTTTTATCTGGAAGTAATTAGATTGTGTATTTTTTATTTCCTGTTTATACTTCCTTAGGGCTAGTCTATAGCTCTCCTTACTGGCTGCAGTATAGTCTTTCCTCCAGCTTCTCTCCTGTTGTTTGCACAGCAACTTGAGAGCTTTCAACTCAGGGGTGTACCAAGGTTTTTTATTTCCGCCACTTCTGTGGGATAGATTGCTCTTAGGAAGGGTAAGATCCAAAGAAGCCTCCACCCATTGATTAAACCGCACATCAGCCTCCAAAGGATCATTCGTTAAAACGGGTAATGTTTCCTTCAAATTCATATTCCAACTGTCGAGTGGAAGTTTAGACCAGATTCGAGTTAACCGTTTGGAAACACTAGCCGGTTCCTGCTGTTCCTCCGAGGTCAGGGAAAAAAGTAATAGTGAATGATCGGACCAGGGAATCCTAATGGAATTATCAATACTAAGGGTTTCCATATTGGTATGGCAGTGATCTAAGATGTGTCCTGCTTTATGCGTTGGACCTGTAACTATTTGCTTCAATTGGAGCACTTCCAAATTGGAGGTCAAATTACGACAAGCTGGAGAGTCAGGCTTATCGACATGGATGTTAAAATCACCTAAAATGGTGAAATTGGGGACAGAACTTGCACAATTTATCGCATTAATCGAAAGGTCCTCACAGAATTGGCCATAGGGACCTGGGGGTCTATAAAGCAAAAATCCAGAAAAGGTGCAGGTAGGGGAAAAGGAAATCGCAAACTTTAGGCTTTCAGCCCCTGAAATTGTAATTTCTTCTGTTCTACAGGTCAACGTTTTCCTATAGATAATAGCAATACCTCCCCCCCGGCCCTTTGAGCGATCTTGCCTCAGTATAGCAAAGTTGGAGGGTAGAGTCCGGATAATATCCGGCTCTGAGCTGTCATCCATCCATGTCTCTGACAGGAAGAGTACGTCGAGGTCTCGTTCTTCCAGGAGCATGTGGAGCTCGATCGCATGTTTTGGCAGTGACCTACAATTCAATAATGCAAGGCGGAACAGATGGGATGTATCCTCTATCCTACTAGGATTAACCAAGTTATAATTACATCCTGTGCATGGTTTCAAAGTCCTTAGGTATGTATCAAACTTGGTACAAAAAGAACTTTCCCTCCCCTTTAGTGCGAATAACTCATCACGACTATACCTTATAGCGGGGCAAATTAGATTTGAGCGAACAGGGTACCTGGACCCTGGGCCCGTCCTGACCCGGACGGGCCCAGACGGGCAGGACTCTGGCATGACTCCGGCGTGCATTCGGTGCGTCCGCAAAACGCGTCCGCTACGCGGAGTAGGCCCGTCCCTTTTTGTAGAGAGCTAGAGCGCGTCAGGGCGCAACCACACGCAATATGGCCGCTGTGACGCCTTCACCTCCCCGGGACCAACTCTCAACGTCAATACTCAGCTGAGAGTGGCCCAGGCGGTAGTGGGATGAAGGAAGAGTCTGGTCCGGTGAAAAACGCTTTCTAAATGAAGCGGAGGTAAATTGCACACACAATTTTTTAAAATGTACTAAAAATGCTTTTCCAATCAAGCATAGGTCTACTAACAAAAATAAAGAGAGACAGAGCTTAAGAACCTCCGGCTTCCGCCTCAGAGGGTGAAATGAGTTATGCTGCGCGCCAGAACGAAGCCCCTTTTGTAGAGAGCTAGAGCGCGTCAGGGCGCAACCACACGCAATATGGCTGCTGTGACGCCTTCACCTCCCCGGGACCAACTCTCAGCGTCAATACTCAGCTGAGAGTGGCCCAGGCGGTAGTGGGATGAAGGAAGAGTCTGGTCCGGTGAAAAATGCTTTCTAAATGAAGCGGAGGTAAATTGCACACACAATTTTTAAAAATGTACTAAAAAAGCTTTTCCAATCAAGCATAGGTCTACTAACAAAAATAAAGAGAGACAGAGCTTAAGAACCTCCGGCTTCCACCTCAGAGGGTGAACTGCAAACAAATGCATTTAAAGCCAACAGACTTCATATTCAGTGACCCATACAATTTCATCCAGCTTGGACTTCCTTGCGGGAGATCTGGAGAACACAGTGTAGACAGTCAGTTCTCAATAATCACTCCACCTCTTTGATTCTCAGTACCTTCTTCCAGGCATCATCAACTCTCAAATCTCCTCAGTGGGTGACACAGTGCAGGGCAACTACATGTGGAATAGATTGTTTAAGCCGCGTTGCAACCCCATTGTTCTAGCCCAGCATCAAAGATGCACCATCTTGTGTCAACAGGAGTATTTTCATGAAATCCAGTCCATTAGCACTTTAGAACTCTTTCACAGCTGTAGTGATAGCTGCAGCAGTACAAATATTCAGCTTCACTATTCGCCCAAAATGTGCTCTGTGCTCTGTTAATGTAACAGAGCTGAACTTGAAGTACAGGTTAAGCATTCTTGTAACTGAAATATCTGTATTCTCATCAATTATCAATGTGTGATACTGAGCATTGCGAAGTTCTACCATAGCTTCAGAGTGTATCACATGGTTGATGGCCTCAAGGAACTCTAAGGCATAATTCTTGCTCCTCCAGCTGTCTGGTATCTTTACATCAATGCTAGGTGGTCATGGATGTCTTGAACAGACAACTTTGAAGTGTTCATCTTGACTGCAAGCAACACATTGTTGATGAGAATCTTTATCCACTCAGGCAGAGATCATTGCCATTCAACTACTTCTAGTCTGTTCGCCCTGTCAATGGTAGTTTCTGTCAGCATCGTGAGCACTCCAAAACTAAACTTGGCAGCAGAACTTTTGTTTCTCAGTAGCACCAAAGCAGATTCATTAATTTGCTAAATAGATGCTCTTTGAGGTAAACCTGTTTCCAGCCATCACTCCATTTCTTCCATGTTAAAAAGTCCCCAGCAGTTTCAGCACAAGCTTTGCAAATCAGGCCAACGTCTGGGCTGTTTTGAAATAGCTTCCCCAGTTGTACGTAAACCTTGCTACATGATTTCTGCCTCTCAGCATCGACAATTTCCTTCAACCACTCTGCTTTGAACACATGGCAATATTTCCTAATTTGTGATGAAGCACCGCCTTCTTTAGAAGTTACCGCTTTAAGCTTAAACATTTTGGTGAGAACTGGTCTTAGCTTGCAATGCTACAAAGCCTGCAAAAAAGACAATGGTTGAAGTTGGTGACCTTGCTCTTGAATGCAATCTGTAACACAGTACTAGGGCATCTCTGGCAAAACAAAGGTACTAATTACCTGGAGTTTTCTACTTGTTCTCATATCTGCCTGTCCAAACCTATATGTAGTGCTGCCAGTAAAGCCTGAAATGGAACAAAAGATTGTTAAAGCACGTTATTGTATTAAAATATACCATGTGCACCACAAGGGAACTCTACCAGAAATTACTTGTTTTTTCTGCGTGTACACATGTCTTCCCTTTCAAATGTGTATGTGGTACTGTCTGTAAAGCCTGTAAGAGAAGAAAAGATGGTTAAAGAAAGTTATATTACAATGTACCAGGTGCACCACAATTTAACACTCCCAAACAATTACCTGTTGTTGTGTGTGTATTCACTTATGCCTGTGCAAATGTGTGTGGTACTTTCTGCAAAGCCTATAATAGAAAAAATGATTAAAGCAAGTAGTTATATTGAACTGCATGAGGTGCATCACAACTGAACTCTACCGAATAATCACCTGTTGTGCTTGTACTGACATATGTCCATTCAAATGTATGTGTGTGTGTTACTGTCCATGAAACCTGCAATTGAAGAAAAGATAGATAAAGCACATTGCTACATTACAATGTAGCAACTACACCACAATTGAACTCTACCATTCAATTACCTGTTGTGCTTTCACTCACGTATGGCTGATTAAATGAATGATACCAGCACTGTCTACAAAACCTGCAATTAAAGAAAAGTTAGTTAAAGCATGTTATATTACAATGGACCAGGTGCACCACAGTTGAACACTTCCAAATAATTACCTTCTTATTCTGCTTGTATGCACGTCAGTCTGTTCAAAAGTATGTGTAGCACTGTCTCACAGACCTTAAAAGTAAGAAAACTAATGGATTTTGAATCTGTTTACTATGCACCGCCTAAATCCCACAAGGAGCGTCTACAGAATTACTTTGTCTTTGCTGGGACTTACATCTGCCTGTTCAAATCCATATTCCTTACAGTCTGCAAACCTGCAATTGAAGACAAGGGGCCTCATTTATGAGGCTGTGCGTCACTTTTACGCCGCCGGTGCGTCACTTTTTGTGACGCACCAGCAGCGTAAAAAATGTGCCTTGTTGCATCATATTTACAAAGTGACGCATCTAGGTAGATGCGTCACTTTGTAAACCCCTGCGCTACATTATACCTTCAAACGTATAATGCATGCAGGGGGGTCGTTCTGACGCAAGACAGGGTCATAGAAGTGATGCAGTGAAATCTATAAGATTTCACTGCGACACTTCTAGGACACAAATGCCTTCCTCACAGCAGGCTTAAGACTGATGCAGGCCCTTTCACAGGGGCTTGCCCCATGTGAAAGGACACATTGCTGGAGTTGCGTCACTTTTGTTACACACTCCAGCAATGCGTCACTTTTGTGCCATACAGATACGTCAGAAATACTGATGTATCTGTAACTCCTTGCGCCATGATGCGTCATACTGTAAATATGACGCATCATTGGTCTCGCAAGGAGGGCGCAGTGAAAAGTTATGCATCGCTGTTTTCATGCAGCGACGCGTCACTTTTCATAAATGAGGCCCAAGATATTTAGCAAAGGCTATAAGAGTTACAAACACAATGTATGTGTTTGTATGTATGTGAGACGGCAGTAGGAAAAGCAACCAAATAGTTACCTCTGGTTCCAGTTTAGACCAAACAGGCATGTGTACATGTGGTTCCATTTTGGTGAACAGTTTTATAAACCTGCATTGTGTGTTACATCGCCTGTCATGCATCCATGCTGCAGGAGTGGTGAACTGGACGACCTAGGAAATTCATAGGGAGGGCTGAGCCACATATGAGCTTTCAGAAGATCTTACATGAAAACGGTGCAACGTGTGGCATGCAAGGAATCTGATAAAGACTCTTTCTAATTAAAAACACTTGTATTTCCTTGCATCTCCTTCACTTTATGAATACCCCCGCACACACACAATTCACACACTCACCTGTCCACATCACATTTTCAATAACTTTCACTGTGTTAATATTTTGACATATGTGTACCTCCTTCACGCACTTTCTTATGTAATCACAATTACAATTGGCACACCTTACCATTGCTCTTTAGAGAGGTCAAGAATTGGATGAGCATGTATGTTGAACCCTTTTGTGACCCACTAAGGGTCATTGTGAGAAATTCTCACTGGTTTTGGCCTAGACACCATAGATCTCAATCGTGGTCCACCCACATCCTGATCTCCCACATCTACATAGGAGCGACTCTTAACACTGGGCACTAAACACAAGTAATTGTGGTTGCATGAAAAAAAAAACAGAAACACAACAACCTGAAAATGTTCATATTCTTAGGGAATGCAACAGTAAGTAAATACGTGAAATGTGAAACAAGAGCAACATCAGTGTTCCCACGTTAGGATGGCAGTGTATCTTTTCTTGCTGTAGCTGGTTGTGTGGCACAAGGTGCTTCAGATCATTTACAGATGAGGCACCGTTCCCCATCAGCCCCTTCTGTAGCGACAGCTGTATTGTTGTCTGTACATCTTCATGACCCACTGACACGCACTGTGGGAAACTGGCACTGCATTTTGCCTCAACTCATGGACTCTCAATCATGCCCGATAAAAAACCCAAGCAGCCATAATTCCTACTCAGGATGAGACTCAGTTCACAGCATGCACTTCACAAGAATTATTTGTTGCATTAAAAACGACACATACATACCATCTGGAAAAACGAATCCTCTTAGGAAATGCATTTCGAAATAAAACATGAAACATCCTGTTGCCCCAGTGTATTTTATTTTAAATGGACTGATGATGAGGTGACAGAAGCCATGTTGCAGCGTATGAATCACAGTTGTTCCTATGAGTCATAACTCAATGAGCAAAAAAAGCACAGTTCATTTTGCTATAGAAAAAAAAGTAATTGGCATTACAAAACCAAAAGTTTTTGGTGATCCTCAATAAAAAAAAGTACACATATACACCGCCTGCATGCTTATGCCTTAGTAAATGTGTACGGCAGCCCAGACGGTTAATGCATCTACTGCAGAGATTTGTAGCTTGCAGGCACTTTTAAAATGCAAAACAGCCCGGACTCTACTTTTTGTAAAAGTGTCTTCTCCATATGGTGGAAAATTCTGAACATTGTGTGGACTAAAGTGCAATAATACAGGGCCTGAATGTTTCTACATTGTTGATGTAAGTGTGTGTGTGTTGTGTATTGCCAAAACACATGAATTTATAACCGTATGGTCTGCACAGTGATTTTCAGTCACACACACAAAAATCTGTTACTGATTTGTTTATAAAGCAAACCCCATATTTGATAAAAACAAATGGATAGTGTTCCTATTTTAGGTAAGAGGGAAACTCTGCATGAACCTGGAAGAAGTAGGCAAAGTGTTCACCCCTGCTCAGACAGTGGTGTGTAATGAGTAGAGTAGACTCCAACTGTAAACTTCCCACTCCAGAATCTACGAGTTGGAATGCATGTAAGTAATGGAACCAAAGCACCATCAAATATAAACATTCTACACAGAAAGATGCAATAAAAGATACAGCATCTCCCCTCCTAAAAATTAACAATAGAAAATAACTTAGAAATACAACATGTGATGTACAAAAGCAATGACAACTCAATTCACTTTCTCAAAATATAAATAAAAATTACCTAAGAGAAAAAAAGAGATACAGGATACATATTTCCTCTCCTAAAAGAAGAAAACAATATATATATTAAACATCAGGGGCCAGATGTAGGTAGGCTTTTACCGGGTGGTAACGGCCGAAAACCGGTAAAATCGGCCGTTACCGAGGAAATGAGATGTAGGAGGCCGGAAAATACCGATGTTCTTAAAATCCGAGTCGGAAACATACCGACTCGGTAAGAATGACCCGGTAAAATTACCGTGTCGGAATCTACCGTATACATAAATACCGAGTTCGTATTTTCCGACTCGGTAAATCAGAAACGGTAAAATAAGCCTTGGAGATGTAGGTAAGCCCAAAAATACCGATTCTGCCGAAAAACGGTATTTTTAAGTCGGTATTTACCATGCATTGAAAGCAGGTGGTAACCAAGGGAGGGCTATAAAAAAAGTCCCAAAATGCACCTCAGGACCCATGATGGCGGCTTTCTACATCATAGCAAGACGGCAGAGACTACAGGCAGCAGGACAGAGAGAATGGCTAAGGGAGGAACAAGTGTACAGGCAGAGGATAACACTGTTCCAACTGACAGAGCCTGAAATACTGCAGAGGTACAGGCTACACCCAGACACCATCAAGCAATTGATCAGGGACCTACACCCTCTCCTGGACCACCCAACACCCAGGGCCCATGCCATCCCACCTCATGTCCAGGTGCTATGTAGCTTACACCTGCTGGCCTCAGGGAGCTACCAGAGTGTGATAGCTGTAGTGGGTGGCGTGTCCCAGGGCTGCCTGTCCCGCTTCTTCAGGAGGTTTCTTGACGCCATGATGCAGAGGATGGGGCATTATATTAAATTCCCTGTTACACCGGCAGATTTAGCCAAAACCAAGACTGACTTTTATCAACTGGCACACTTCCCTCACGTGATCGGCTGCATCGATGGCACCCACGTCCCACTCTGTCCACCTGCAGCCACAGAGCACATATACAGGAATCGCAAATCGACGCACTCCATCAACGTCCAGGTCATATGTAATGCAGGTAACCTCATCACTGACATCGTAGCCAAGTTCCCCGGAAGTACCCATGATTCATACATATTCCAGAACAGTGGAATATACACACGCCTACTTGCCGGAGAATTTGGAAATGGATACCTGCTAGGTAAATCACATTGACACACCCTGACACTCACATCAGATCTACGTCTCAAGTACTTGCAATTAATGTCTATCTTTCTCCCCCTAGGCGACAGTGCATATGCCCTGCGGTCCTTCGTGCTCACTCCCTACCTCAACCCATCCACCAGGAGTGAAAGGCGATACAACGTGGCTCACAGATCCACACGAAACGTAGTTGAGCGCACATTTGGACTCCTAAAGAGCAGGTTTCGCTGCCTCCATAAGAGTGGAGGTGCACGGCAGTACACCCCAATCATCTGCTGCAAAATAATAGCGACCTGTGCAATGTTGCATAATCTCGCCACCAAGCAAGGCACTGAGGTGGAGCTCACATTTCATGAGGACATTGATGACGACCCAGAGGTGGCAGAGCCCCAAGCCACAGTGGCAGCAGCAGCTACAGATGGGAGACTGAGACGGGCAGAGGTTACACAACAATATTTCTGAGTGAGTAAAGAGACACAGGCATGAATGTAACTTTGTGTAAGTAGTTTAATAATCACTACGCCACAGCATTGTTAGCTCACATTGGGCTCACTAATACTAACACTCCATGAGTGTGTTGTCACGGTTCACACCACCGTGACTACAGCCTTGGGTGGAGTGCAAAGTCATTGTTTGTGGCCACGGGCCACAGGGCGGGGCTGCTGTGGCTGTGAGCCTATGTCCTCACGCTGGCCTGTCAAACTTCCCCCACGCCTGCCACTCCTCCGTAAGTCATGCACAGGAGTGCTTGCACCACTCCTGCTGGTGGACCCCTCGCTTTCGGCAGCACAAGTGTCGCCTCCAGTGCCAGTCTGATGCGCGAGCACTAGCTCCATGGCAGTGGTCATCCTGGCCATACCTTCACTTAAATTGGTGCAGCACTGCACTATGGCATCCTGCATCGTGACTGACCGTCTGCACAGCAGAGTGGTAGCAGTTGCAAACCTGTTCAGGGCCTTGGTTTGCTGGCGCACATCCACACGGGCCTTGCGTCTCTCCAAATGGTCCCTGTCCAATTTGTCACACAGGACAGTCATGCACTGTGTGATATCTGAAATTCCTGACGCCATGGATTGTATGCCTTCTGCCATGTCCCCTATGCCCTTGCCTACTGCTTCCAGTTTATTGTTAGTTGTGCGTGCGTGCCTCTGAACCCCCATCATTGCTTTTGCCTGCAGGCGCTGCACCTTCACCATGGTGGCCTCCAGTCCGCAGAAGACACCTTGGACTTGCCGCACATCCTCTACCTCCCGTGGCCGTCGCCCTCGGACACTGGCCCGCGTGACTCTGGGACTGGGCTGCTGCTCGGTGTTGCCTCTGTCCTGTGTGTCACCCTCCACCTCCTCCTCCTCCGATGATGTTTGCAGTATTCTGCGAGGGGGCACATCATGGCTCCTGACTCTTCCCAGCACTGGGGATGGTGATGTGGGGGTGGGTGATAGTTCTGCCGCTCCTGTGTCCTGACTACCAAATAGGAGAGGGGAACGTGGATATTCAGCAGTTGCCTCCTCAGGTATCGGGGCAGCCTGCTCTTGGTCCTGCCCTCCGTGAGAAGTGCTAGGTCCGGCTCCTTCCCTCCTCTTCTCTCTGACCTCAGCTGTGCTGCGCTTTGACTCTCCTGTGGACAGACATGGACATTGTGTCAGTAATGTTGTTCACCTGTGTCATGAGATTAAATACACTTCTATTGCACATTTGCCTGTCTCTCATTTGCCTATGCTACTTGTCTGTTGCTCCCCTTGCTGCAATGCACGCTGACTGCTCTGAGGTATCTACACATGACTACATTTCCCAGGATGCATTGCAGGACATTAGTTAAACCTGTTGTGGAGTCTGATTTATCCTGTGAGGGGAATAGGTAAAAGGGTAAATGATATTGTTCCTGCATCTTACCTGCTTTCTTTGCTCCTCTTGCTGAGCTGTCTGCGTCTCCTATTCCGTGTATACATTCCTTCTCAAGGGTTGTAGCGACCATCTCCTCAATGTCGGTGAGTCTGGGGGCTCTGTTTCTTCCGCCTCCTGTAGCAGCACTTTCCTTGCGGTGGGCAGCAAGCTTTTTTTTGGTGATTATGCGGATGTCATACCACCGTTTTTTTAGGTCTTCAAGGTCACGGTGGGTGACACCAATGGCATTTACCTTGCCTTGTATGTCCAACCAGGTGCTGCGCTTGATTGATTCAGCAACATGCAGAGTTTGCTTTCCAAATATTTTCCCATAATGTCTGACAACCTCCGAAATCAGCACCTGCAGTTCCTCCTGGCTGAACTTCTGCTTCCTTTTGCGCTCAGCAGCTTCTCTCTGTGCCTCCTGGCTCTCCATCTTGCTGTGTAGTTTGTGTCAGGAAAGGCTGCTCCACACTCTGTCCTCCTGCTCTCCTGACTGTTTGTTTCTGCACCTGCATGGGCGTGGCCTGTCCCAGGTACTGGGGTGTGGTGCTTGGATCTGATTGGTTAGTTCCCCTGTGGCTTGGAATTTGGGTGTGGTTGAAGTACCTGATTGGTTCACAGGCACACATGTTTGTCAGTTTCAAATTCTTCGGCGGATAGTTCCGACACGGTAAATACCGGGTCGGTTTTTCCCGACTCGGTATTTTCCGGGTCGGAAGTTGCCATTCATTCCTATGGGCCATGGCACCGGTGGATCGGTTTTGGTTTTTCCGTCTCGGATTTTACCGTGTAGGTATATTCCGAGTCGGTAAATACCGTTTCCGAGTACCGACAGGTTCCGAGTCGGTATTTTATACCGTCATTGTTACCTACATCTCATTTTCCTCCTCGGTAATACCGAGTCGGTATGACTCGGTATTTAAGAGGTCGGTAAATATTATTTACCTACATCTGGCCCCAGATTCTTGTAAATTACTAAGGGCCAGATGTAGGTAATTCCGATTTACCTACTCTTAAATACCGAATCATACTGATTCGGTATTTAAGAGTAGGTAAATTGGAAGTAGGCAGATGTAGGTAATTTTTCTTTTACAATTACCGATTCTGTAAGATTCGGTATTTACCGATTCGGTAAATACCGAATCGGTATTTACCATTGATTCCTATGGGCCTTGAAGCCCTTAGGAATCAATGGGAAATACCGAATCGGTATTTACCAAATCGGTAAATACTGAATCCTGGCAGGGGTAACAGGGTGTCACTGCGACACCCTGTAGCACCCCAATTGCAGGCTTGTGTGCCATGTGGCACACAGACATGCCCTAAGGGCATGTCTGTGTGTCACATGGCATAGGTGTACATGCACAGATGTGCATGTACACTGGAATTCGGTATTTTACCACCCAATAGTATTGGGTGGTAAATACCGACTCCTAAAGGGCCTGTGGCACTCTTTGAAGTGCCAGCTACATCTGGATTTACCGAATCGGTAAATTTACAGATTCAGTAAATTTACCGAATCGGTAAAAATTAGGACCCCTACATTAGAAAACCCTATTACCGGTCGGTAACGGCCGAATTCGGCCGTTACCGACCGGTATTAGGGCTCCTACATCTAGCCCTTAGTGTCTTAGACACATGACCACATCCAGTAGTAATAACAACATTACACTGATCTAAAACGTCCTTCCCATTATGAGAGTTTACAAGAGGTATCTCCTCCCAAGTTTATCCATGACCTGTACCTACATTAGAAGAAACCAAAGAGGACGATGAATTCAACACATTTCGATGTGTACTATGCTGAGCATCAGGTAGAGCATTATCCTGTCTTGGAAGTTCACACTCCTGCAAAACTCCCACAGGAAATAATGTAACACTTAACTTCCTCATAACAATATTGTTTTGAAAATCCAGGATAACCAAATTCTTTTTTGACCACCAACTTCTATCCATCAACTGTACCTATATACGAGGAGCAGCTTTACGCACTTTAAGTGGACCATTGTAAAGGATATCCACCTTTGATTTTTTGGCCCACATATTACGTAGTATAAACCATTACTCAGGCAATAAGATTGATCATTATACTGTTTCATCTTGTTCTGTGCATTTTCTACTTTCAAACTGAGCTTATGCTCTTGTTCAACTTGTTAGGGTGCTTTTCCATCCAACCACACAGGCAACAAACCACCTGTGCTGGCATTCCTACCCATTAGCAATGAAAAGGGGGAACTCCCAGTAACAGAGGGGGTTGTATTATGATAAGCCCATATCTTACTTCTTTGAAAATTCCTCAACATTAACACCACAAGTGACAGATCTTTGAGCAGTCAATTCACCCTCTCACCAGCCCCATTGGCACTGGGACAGTAAAGTGCCACAGTGTAATGTTCAATTCCTTTGTTTAGACACTAATTGTACTCCATTATGCATAACTAATTCTAAAGGGTCGCCCTCTAATGTAAAAATGTTGCTTAGTAACTCAATAGCTACCTGAGTACTGACCTCACGAACAAATTCATAATAGACCCATTTAGAAAAATCATTAGTCAGCACGATCATGTACTTAGATACTTCTGCCAATTGAGAAATGGATCCAGAAAAGTCCAATGCTAACTTACTCCATGAACATTCAGGAAAAGGAGTAGGTACCAAGAACGACTCCCTGGTTTTCCAGTGTTTGTTGAAAAGTAAACATTCCTCAGACTTATCAACAAACTCTTCCACCTGCTTGTCCATATAGGGCCACCAAAATAACATTATAAACGTTTCTTAGTGGACGTAATACCCAAATGTCCCGAATGTGCCAATCCAATAATCTTTCAACTTAAACTATTTGGAAAAATAAATGTACCAGAGACTTGTTATACTCCTGAGGCGGAAAGCCGGGAGAAGAATTGTGCTGCTGCTTTGTTTTAACTGTGTTTTTCTCTGCTCATTTTAAAACTCACCACCTCCCCCGAGCACTTACATCTTGGGACAGGGCGCTTCCTGGAGCAGACGCGCAGCGGACTCTAGCGCTGACACGCTGCTCAGGGTAATTTTGCCGCCATATCCCCAGCCATGCACAAGCCACGCCCACTCTAGTGAGGCCACGCCCCTTTCTCTCTGACGTATTTAACCTGCGCTGATCAGGAGCACGCCAGAGACTTGTTATACTCCTGAGGCGGAAAGCCGGGAGAAGAATTGTGCTGCTGCTTTGTTTTAACTGTGTTTTTCTCTGCTCATTTTAAAACTCACCACCTCCCCCGAGCACTTACATCTTGGGACAGGGCGCTTCCTGGAGCAGACGTGCAGCGGACTCTAGCGCTGACACGCTGCTCAGGGTAATTTTGCCGCCATATCCCCAGCCACGCACAAGCCACGCCCACTCTAGCGAGGCCACGCCCCTTTCCCTCTGACGTATTTAACCTGCGCTGATCACGAGCGCGCCAGAGACTTGTTATACTCCTTAGGCGGAAAGCCGGGAGAAGAATTGTGCTGCTGCTTTGTTTTAACTGTGTTTTTCTCTGCTCATTTTAAAACTCACCACCTCCCCCGAGCACTTACATCTTGGGACAGGGCGCTTCCTGGAGCAGACGCGCAGCGGACTCTAGCGCTGACACGCTGCTCAGGGTAATTTTGCCGCCATATCCCCAGCCACGCACAAGCCACGCCCACTCTAGTGAGGTCACGCCCCTTTCTCTCTGACGTATTTAACCTGCGCTGATCACGAGCGCGCCAGAGACTTGTTATACTCCTGAGGCGGAAAGCCGGGAGAAGAATTGTGCTGCTGCTTTGTTTTAACTGTGTTTTTCTCTGCTCATTTTAAAATCACCACCTCCCCCAAGCACTTACATCTTGGGACAGGGTGCTTCCTGGAGCAGACGCGCAGCAGACTCTAGCGCTGACACGCTGCTCAGGGTAATTTTGCCGCCATATCCCCAGCCACGCACAAGCCACGCCCACTTTAGCGAGGCCACGCCCCTTTTCCCTTCCCCACTCGCCTCCATATAACTATGTGCCTCTTAAGGACGCGCAGCGGACGAGCGCAACGGGCACGCCGTTTGCGCGCCGAAGGCGTGCCTAAGGCAAGCCCGTCTGCGCCCGTCCGCGCCTGGACGGGCCCAGGGACCAGGCAGAATGGAGAAATTACCAGGTACACTTCCTGTGAACTTCATGCTTTACAGAATTCTGGTCCATCCTTCCTTGATTCTATAACATACGCTCGTCTAAAGGCTAATAACATCTACCCCCATCATTTGATGCAGGAGCCGTCTCCTACCATACCTCAAAGCTCTAACTCTACCAATCTTTCTTTAAGTCCTAATACTCGGACCCTCCGCTGTTTATATCTCAACACCTGATCTCTGGTAAAACATCAATTAGATATTTTTCTATTACTTAAATCGGATAGGCCAGACATATTGCTTGTCTCCGAAACCTGGCTCACCGCAGACTCCTTACCGGATATTCTTACAGCCTTACCGGCAGATTATTACATCCTGTCAGTAAACAGAAAATCAGGAAAATCTGGTGGTGGCGTCGCAGCCATCATTCACAAAGACCATACGTTCACCACCTTATCTTCTTTAGACTTACCAGATACTGAAAATCTGGTAATTAAATCTGATACTGACATAGGAACTATGGTACTGGTATTGATCTATCGCCCACCTATACCCATGCCTACTTTCCCAGTCTCCCTATCTGAGCAACTGGCAGGTCTGGTCGTTGATTATGATAAGGTCATGTTAATAGGGGATTTAAACTATTGGTATAACAACTTGGAAGCAGGACCTCATGCCTCAGAACTTTTCGAGCTTCTCTCCAATCTGAATTTTCATCAACATGTCCTGATCCCCACCCATGAAAAAGGTCATATCCTGGACCAGATTTGGTCTTATAATACTCTTACCTCCAGTCCTATGGCTTCACCCTGTATATGGTCTGACCACCATTTGTTGCAATTTTCCATCACTTCTCAGGGTAACTTAAAAAACCCTGTGCCCATGGGAGGGTTAGCCAGGAAATGGAGATCTTTAAACACCCAAGATTTCCTATCTTCCTTGACTAATTCTCTTCCGGTTCATGCTCCGGACATTAATCTGATGGATAAAGCATTCACTGATTGGCTTCTATCTGCCTGTGACGTACTTGTCCCCCTAACCAAGTTCTCCCGTGCTCGCCGTATGGACGCCCATAGGTGGTTTTCCACAGACCTAAAAAATCAAAAGTTAGAACTCCGCCAACTAGAAAGAAAATGGAGGCAGGGTTATCATGACAAAGATAGACGGTTATTCACGACAGCTCGTAGGAATTACAAAAGCTCCATCTTATCTGCTAAAGCAGCCTTCTTCTCAGGAAAAATCTCCAAGGCTCAAAATAAATCGAGAGAAATCTTCAGAGTCGTAAACGATCTATGCAATGATACCAGAACCTCTCCTTCTCAACCCCCAACTCAACTGATGTGTAATCAGCTTAACGATTTCTTTAAGGAGAAGATTGATATCATAAAGGCTAGTATTCAAACTACTCATGTCACGGTAGCCAGCGAGGAAATCTGTAGAAACCCACACAAACTTCAGTCTATCCCCCCTATCGACCTACCCAAATTGATGGAGTTAATGAACCGCGTAAAGTCTGGGTCTCCCAATGACCCCTGTCCCCCGCATATACTGAAGGAAGTCTACTCAACACTCCCTCATGGAATACTCCCCCTCCTGAATAGATCCTTATCAGAGGGAATATTTCCCAACTCATTTAAAAACGCTATTTTAGTCCCATTAATCAAGAAACCGGGTGCTGATCTATCTATTTTATCAAACTATCGCCCCATATCTCTCCTTCCGTTTGGTGCCATGTTGCTTGAAGCCCATGTGGCTAGCTGTATTTCTAACTTCATAGAGACTTCTGACTACCTGGAGCCAAACCAAGCCGGATTCCGCCAGGCACACTCTACCGAGGCGGTGAACCTTGCTGTCCTGTATACTTTAAGGTCCAACGCCGATAACGGCACACATCAGGCCCTTGTACTCCTGGACCTGTCGGCCGCGTTCGACACGGTGGATCATACCATCTTATTACACCGTGTCAAACAAGCTGGCCTTAGCGGCTTGGCTCTTGGCTGGATCAAGTCCTTTCTGAAGGACCGATCCCAGGCAGTTAAGCTGGAGAACTTTATGGCAGCTAAACTCCCCACTACCTGCGGCGTGCCGCAGGGTTCATCATTATCTCCCCTCTTATTTAACTTATACCTTAAACCACTGCTGCAATCCCTAAAAAACAGAAAAGTCACCATTTACAATTATGCGGATGACCTGTAGCTGGTCTTCCCTTTAAACTCAACGGATTCTGTTGAAGAAGTCCAGACCACTATGCTGCACATTCAGGGTTGGATGGACGAGAACCATCTAAAGCTCAACCCTGGAAAGACCGAGTTGGTACTCCCAGGTAATAGTGCAATGAGTTGGGGTCCTCACTTTTGGCCAACCTCGATGGGGTCCCCTCCAAATCCTTCTCAGTCGGTGAAGAGCCTCGGGGTCACTATTAACTCCGACCTCTCACTGAAAAGTCAGGTCGGAACAGTGATCTCCTCCAGCTTCTTCCAATTACGAAAGATCAAGAAAATTGCCCATCTATTCACACACTCTGCTCTTATCCAGGTGGTAATCGCCTTGGTCCTCTCCCGACTAGACTTTTCCAACTCCATATATTTGGGCCTCCCCCTTGCTCTTTCCAAACGCCTGCAGATTGTTCAAAACCAAGCTGCTAGGTTAATATTTAAAAGCAATCGCAGGAATTCGGCGAAACCTCTGCTAGCCTCTCTTCATTGGCTTCCTATTGCTCACCGGATTACCTTAAAAGTAGGCTGCTTAGTTTGTAAGGCCTCCATGGCAAAAGCCCAAGGTTCGTTAATCATCTAATAAATAAATACGAACCGACCCGTAACCTTCGCTCTGCCCACTTGTCCCTTCTCACGCTGCCATTGTTCAAAAGGAAACGACTGGGCGGATGCCGATTCGCTTACCTTGCCCCTAAGATATGGAACTCCTTCCCCCTGTCACTCCGGACCTGCACTAATCTGGCGAAGTTCAGGAGTGCTCTGAAGACTTGGTTATTCAAGCAAGCGCACGGTTAGGCTATTGTTTTACCATCTGTCTCACTTTAGCGCCATGAAACCTCTGGGTGACCGTGCGCTTGATAAATTCTGAATAACATAACATAACCAGCTCCTAATAAACTACCAGAATCCACAGTGAGCTGAGATGCTATTTGGCCATTTATTTGGCCATAAAAATGTTACTCCCTTTATAAGTGCTTTAGCAGTGGCCACCCTTTGCTGACATAATCACTTTCAACAAACGTACGTCTTCTGTAAATGCCTTGTTCCACTCCTCCTTGCTGATAGTTCCCTGACATACCTCTGCTACATCAACTCCAGCTACTACACACTCAAAACCCAAACTAACAGATGAATCTGCTTCTCCTTCCAAAGGAAAACTTGATAAGCAATCTGCACGGGCATTTGTTCCTCCTGGTATGTATCTCATATCAAAGTTATATTCTTGTAACATTGACAGAATACAAATCACTCTGGAAGAAGCACCAGCCCATCCCTTGTTATCAAGTAGATACATGAAAGGCTTATAATCACTACAAAAGACAAACTTTGTACCCCAAATATGTTTTATACTTTTGTTTTATACTTTTCAATGGCCCATGCACATGCTAATGCTTCTCACTTTGGCATGCTGTACTTCTTTTCGACTACAGAGAGTATCCTCGAGGCAAAAGCTATAGTATGTTCCTCAGTACCTACCCTTTGGCAAAGAACAGCACCTAATCATAGAGCACTAGCTTCTGCCGATATGACACATGTTGCACCACTTACAAAAGTTTTCAGTGCTGGCCAATTAGCAAGCACTCTTTTGATTTCATCATATACTTGCTCACTCTCCAAAACAAATATTTCCTTCTTCCTCAATAGGTTTTGTGAAGGCTCCATGAGAGTTGCACTCACAAACCTAGCGTAATAATCACTTAAGCCAACGAATGACTTAAGCTTGTCCTTAGTCTGCGGGCATGGTATATTCCTCAAAGCTTTGATTAAATCATTCTTGGTTTTACCCCTTCTGATGTTATACAGTGACCCAAATATTCTAAAGAATTGGTTAAAAATGTGCACCTCTCATGTAACACCGTCATCCCATACTCACAAAGAATAGACAAAACTTTATCTAAAACACAATTGCGATGTTCAATTGTTTGACCAAAAATCAAAATATCATCCTGGAAATATTGTACTGCAGGAACATCCTTAAATAGACAATACATCAATGTCTTGAAGACACTAGCACAGGATGCTAGGCTAAATGGTAATGCAAGTACTTAAATGCTCCAAACGGAGTAATAAATGTGATTAAAATTTGAGATTCTTTCTCCAAAAGCACTTGATGGTATGCTGCTTTAAGTTTTATATTGATGAAATACTTTACACTCCCTAAAGTTGTCAACACCTCATAAATTTTGATTAGAGGATGGCAATCAACAACAATATTTTTGTTTAGGGAACGTGAATCCGCAAATAGACGAATATTACCATTGTTTTTTTTCGCTATCACCTATGCACTTACCCACTCAGCCGCATTCACAGGCTCTACAATCCTGTCCATACACAGTTAATCAAGATGTTTCCTCAACTCCTCCCTGACACACAATGGTACTTCACGTACTTTGTGTTCTACAGGTGTTACATTCTGTTTAAAAAAAATCTTGGGGCATATTATCAAGGACAGGCGATACATTATCGCCGCTTTTATCGGCAGGAAACTGCCGATAAAGCGTCGATAATGGCCTTGATAATATGCTCTATGAATTCCAATCGAAGCCCATGTTAGATGTGAACACATCTAACATGGGATTCGATTGGAATTTATTGAGCATATTATCAAGGCCATTATCGACGCTTTATCGGCAGTTTCCTGCCGATAAAAGCGGCGATAATGTATCCCCTGTCCTTGATAATATACCCCCTTGTGCTCAAACCCCTTCACAACACCAATCTTATTTTCAAAAATGTGTGGATATTTTTTAAGTATAACATCCACATCACAAACATTGTCAACCAACATAATAGGAACATGTGTACCAGGCCTTAATACCATCCCCAAATCTCCTTTGATCGATATATCCCAAAATATCCTTTCATTTCACTGCAGCATAAACTTTAGTATGAATAATTCTACCTTGAAAATCCACATTTTCTTCAAATAAACCTCTCAATTTCAGTGTCACCATAGGCCACTGCTCTAATGTCAAGTACCCGGAGTTGCACATTTTTTCATAAAGCCTTGCTTGTTCCTTCTGACAACACTGTCACCGGTGAACCAGAATCCACCATAATATTTACATTAGCACCTCCAATTCTCACATCACAGTATGGTCCATTGTTACTAGCCATGTCACCCACATCCTGATTCACATACACCGTCAAAATAGTAGTGGTGGAAATATTCGCAACATCCTGACATTCAAAATTGCTAACTCCCTGTTGCTCCATCTCAGAAACACAACTTACTTTCATACCTGTGCGCACACTTTTTCATGAAATGCCCAACCTTATTGTACTTATTGCACTTCTGTCTTTGAGCAGGACACTTTATGTTGTTATCTAGATGATAACGTTAGCCACACACATTACACACACCATCCTGTGACAAAATATTACTAGTTTTTGCATTATCCTGTTTTTTTACCATGCTACATTCACCTTGTCTGACCAGCATTTTCTAAAATGTTAACAGATTTTAGGGAACGTTCTATGCCCTTAGCTATTTTTATCGTTTGATCAAGAAAGGGATTAATACAGCACAATAAATGCTCCTGCACTTTCTTTATATAGCAATTCAAAACAATTTGATCCCTAATGTACTGATCCACTGCATTCTCGAACGTGCACGTACTAGCCAGGATTCGCAAGGCTGCAATGTATTGATCTAAAGATTCTACTGAGTCTTGCTTGCGGGAATATAAGTTGAAACATTCTAAAACAATACTGTGGGAATATAAATTGACACATTCAAAAACAATACTGGGCTCCTCAGAAAACTGTTTAGATAATGTTTTCTCCAACTCCACACACATGTTCCAATCTCTAGCATCCCCAGAATCCTCACTGGGTGGTTGCACTTCCGGAAGTTAGTCAAAAACCTTTTGACCTTCGTTTCCCAATAAATTAAACAACAGAGCCAACTTTTTCCCCACTGTGTATTCACAAGCATCTATAGCTGTCAACTCATTTTGGAAAGCTCTGAACCACCTTTTGCCCTCTAGTGTAGGTTTTCCAGGACTCATTAAAAGATGTGGAGGTTGTTGTACATGACCACCACTTCCCATGATGACTATTAAATTGGTAATATGAGAAACCCAGAACTGACTAGTATTTTCAAAGCAGGGAAAAAGGTAGGACAGTACCCACCAAACAAAGTACAATTGAAAAATCCCAGGAGGAATACTCAGTCCTGAAGTACAACCTTATTGCAGCATCAGTGCCAGAATCATAGTGTCCACAACAGTGATGAAGTTCAACCTTATTGCAGCATCAGTGCCAAAATTGGACTGCTTACAAACATGCCGGAAAACTCACAGTAAGATGCAGGCTCTGTGCCAGTACTTCGCACCCCATCGAACACCCAAAATATAAGGTCAATAAACAAGAATTTGCCTCGTCAATATGTGTGTGCAATATGGCTTCATAATAATACTACCCTGTCCTGGGTATCCGAAAAGAAAGTATGCACCAAAGAAGGCTGTCACGTATCACACGCTACGCAAGTCAGTCAATTGATCTTTATTAGTTTAATAAAAAAGCATAAAGGAATACACAACATAAAACATTCAATAAAACATCAACTAACCATTCTCCCTTGCCCGATTAAGACTATAAAGTGACATTTGCCTAAATCAAACAATCCCATTATGAAAGTTGTGCAACAGTAAGAGCAGAACATAGATCAAAATGCCAATATTAATAGTACATTCCAGTTATATTGGCCATAAAATACAATCTTAATAATATCATCACATATGCAAAAGGTCTCAGTGAAAATATAAAAAATGTAATTCATATAGAGTGCAGTTAAAAACTACCTAAACAGTCAGTGCAAACTAAATGATTAGGAAATCCATGTTAAGGTAAAACACCTTCACACAGAATGTCCCTCACCAAATATATACTTAAAGAGTGCCATGCAATGTAATCTTCAATTTTCTTCAATATTCCATATTCTGGTAACTAGACAATATGATCATTTACCTACAATATTCCTCATTCTCACTTCTTTAGCAACTATGTTATATTTCATTTCACATACATATTCACTATTGAGCAACTGGAGATAGTAATGCCCCAGCCAACATTTTCTAATGCTCAGTACCCGTAATATTGGGATAATAAAAACTTACCGTTGGTTAGAGTAAAGCTGACAAAAAAAGAAAAAGTGTAACATTTTCTGAATTGAGTTACAATCACGTGGATAGGGATCTAAAAGGGAGTCCGAATATGATTTGCTAGGTTAGGAGACCAGAAGATTTGCAATGTTAAACATAAATCTAACAAGATAACATTTTTTAGAGTGGCTGTAAGGGAACAGAAGGTAAGGTTCAACTGTTTCAGTGGTGACCAAGGGTGAATATTCCACCACTCTCTTCTTATCCCACTCCCTGCGGTTCCCTTGCCCCTTTAATAAAGTTAAACGGTCCCGCTTTAGCTGAGTTTTTGGAAAGGCTGCAATAAGGTGCAGATTTGAAAAAAGTCTACTCTCCCCAGTAGCTTGAGCTGCTTTCAAACATATCTAAGCCAAGGTATTTTGTGCATGTGTTCAAGCCCTAAACAATTCTGTATTATTGCTCGGTTGAGTAGTGGTTCCACTTTTCACCATTTGGATCGCCAAAGCATGACAGGAGCAATTTGAATATGATGTATTAAAGGAACCATTCCTTGTTCCATGTGGCATATTATAGCTGGAAAACTAAAAGGAACTGCCAGAGGCTAAGAAAGAGGTTTTTCATTGTTTGCAAGGGTGAGATATTACAAGTACCCCATACTGTAGACTCATGCATGATGGCAGAGCAACATTGCGCAATATAGATGTTAATAAGCGCATCAACTGGTTTAGAGCCCAATTTCTTTGCAAACCTGTATAAGGCCTCATGGGTTAGGTGAAAAAACCTTTTTCTGACTTCTATGAGGTGGTGCCAGGAACCTTTTTGGTCAAATTGAACACCCAGACAGGAGAAAGTAGATACATAAAGCAGCTTATCATCATCAACAAAGCAGAGTTTTAGAGACAAACTGGATTTCCAGCCACCAGTGCATGTGACTTGGCTGTGTTTGTTTTTAAACCCAAGTCACTCATAAAATCAATAAATCTATTTATAAGTATTTGTATCAATGCCAGTTCTGGATAGCAGAACACAGTTGTCTGCATAAAGCATGGCCAGGAAGCTTCTGGATCCAGCCTTTGGGGCATCAGTACCCCTGACTAAGATAAATCTCCAGATCATTCATATACAAACAAAACAAAAAGGGGGCCAGGACGCATCCATGTCTTACTCCCCTCCTCATTTTGATAGGTGCGGTTAGTTCACCCTCTGCCCCATATCCTACTCTCACACTCACATCTTTATACATCTGGGGTAAAAAATGGACCATATTAACATCAATGCCCATATCCAACATTTTTTACATAGTTTCCCTCCCTCCACCCAGTTAAATGCAGATGTTAGGTCCATAAATCCTAAATGAAGGGAACCATTCTTTACCAAAGTATACTTGCTTATGACCAGGTGGAGATTAACACCATTAGTGCTGCAGCAATTCCCCCTCTGTGCTGAAGACCATTATTTACCATTGTTCATGACGAGCTCAGCTCGTCATCAGCACACGAGCAGTGTACTGCATGACAAGCTGAGCTCGTCATGAGCACGGAAGGGGTTAAGACACTGCTCAACAGTGCTCAGGCCTCTCCTGAAACCATATTGGAGATCTGAAACTTTCCCTCTATCAGATACTCAGGTTTCAAGGCGGTCAATTAAAACCCTAACCATTAATTTACATGTAGAGTCGATCAATGAGATCGGATGATAATATTTGAGGTTTGACCTATCCCCCTTTTAAAAAATAGGTACTATGGTCACACTGGACCAACATTTTAGAGGGCCTGTTTTGGCAACACAGCCTAAAATATTAGTGAGCACTGGTAGCCACAGATCTATGTTTGCCACAAAGAGATCCCCAGGCACCCCATCCGGGCCGGAGTCTTTATTCCTAATGGTCTGGTTTAAGGGTTTTTCAACTTCTTGATAAGTGGGTGGTGACAAGTTTGGAGTGTGCTTCCCTATATGGTTGTCATCAAGCTCTGTTGGTAGACTAGAAAGTGTATGTTCTCTATGGCTCCCATATAGCCCAGAGAAGTGCTCTACCCATCTGTTTGGAGGTATGATACCATTGATACAGCTGTTATGGCTATCTTGAAAGTAGGGGGCAATAATGGTCTCCCAAAAGAGACTAGAGTCCTTGGTAACAGTGGCTTCATATATTGTATCCCACGCTGCTTGTCTAATAGTTGCCTTGCGGGACAATAGTGTTTGCTTGTATTTATTCCTACATAGACGCACCAGTTCCTTGTCCCTAGGGTTCTGTTTCAAAGCCCTACTAAGATTGCTATGGGTCTGCGAGCAATCACCTTTAATTAAACCATCTAAATGGTCTCTTGTCATTTGGCTTTCTATCGTTCTGCAGTAATTCATTTATTGTCGGAGTAATTTCTCCAAAGGCTTCCAGCATAACGTTGGGCTTTATATACCTCTCTAAGCAAACTAACGTTTACACTCTGTTTTTTTTCCAATAGCTTCTCTAGTATAATATCAGGGTTTACAGAAGCTTATTTACACATCAGATCCTTGTTTTTGTGATAGGTTATTGGGTGAATGATTAACTTTGGGCAACATTTATCAACTTGTGTATTTAAAGATAAGGATAAAGGAAAATGATAGCTGAGATCGATTTTTAAAATAGAGACTCCTACTGCTTTTGGTTTGTAATGCTCTGACAGAGCAAAACCATCTATAAGACTGCCTTTGCCTCTACCTGTAAACGTGACCTGTTTCTGTGCCGGTTGTGTAATAAGATGCATTGTCAAGTGAAAGGAAATGTAGATTAAATAGAGTTTAAAGTATCCCCACAGGGTCTATGATCAAAGTGCCATTTCCCTTCAGTATTCTTTCTGACGAGGCTTCAAACTGACAATTTATATTGCCGGCATAATCTACAATTGAAATCCCCACCCCATAGGACATTGTAGTCTGTGTTAAGGACTGGTAGATGTTCATTAAGGGAGTATTCAAGTGTTGCTGCTATTTCAGTGTCAGATGGAGCAAAATTGTTATGATAAAAGTTGACAATGATCAATGTTACATTGGATTCATATGTAATATTAATGAATTGAAAATGTAGTAAAACCAAATGTGAGCTGCAGATCTTGTCACCTATGGTTTTAGCTCATAAGGTGAGCAAAATCCCATTATAATGACCCCTCAAAGAGTTACCAGCGAGGGTATGGATTGATATAAACCCATCAATGTGTACTAGAGCCTGCATCCAAGTTTCTTGGAGGCACACAATATGGTAGCCCTTTAAAAGGTCAAGCCAGTCTGCACTGTTCACCTTGTTTGAAAGACCTGCCACGTTCCAAAATAGACACCCAAAAACATTTTGTTCATAGTTATGAGTCAATACAGGAGAGACTGCAACACAATCTATTCTGCGATTAATATCAGTGTCAAAGCCTGAGATTGGATTTAAAGAAACAATATCAGCTCCCATTTCTTCCCCCGGTACCAACGAGTCCTCAATTCCCATATCAGTATGAGCTGATGTTATGAACGCACTTCCCCTGGAGATTGTTGCCATATCTTCATGCAGGATTTCCGCAACCGGTAGTGATCTCTGCGATTGCAGTCAATCGATTTGTTCAAACGAGGGAAAAGCGATTAGAGATCGGCATGGCATAAGAATAAGGGACACTGCATCCAGCATGAACAGGCATAGAGTTGGTTAGGAAGTCAGGTTTTTAAAAGCAACACGGTGTGCCATCATGATGTTATCTCTTGCTGGTCTATGTGCAGACTGCCTTTCCAGTAGAGAGCCTGCCATGTGTATATTCCTGAAATTAACCATAATCACCATAGTCATCTTTTGGTTGTGAACCAACCCACGATACTATTTGAATGTTGTTAATACTCCTAAATAACCCCTCACAGTTGTTTTAATTTTCTGCTCTCATTAGCCAATGTACCACCTCCTTGTTTTTCACTTGTTAGGTATCCTCCTCCCTGTCTTAATGTATGGGTGGAACATTATTCAAAACTATTACCTTGGGAGGTGCTTCTGAAAGGAACTGAAGAACTCTTTTCGGGCTAGATTTCTCTCGATCTTGCACGAGGCAAATGGTCTTATGATTCCCTGAGGTGGTAAACACGTGGTCATTCCGGGAATATCCTTTGCTTGGTCCCTGCCCCAAATCCTTGACAGCTCAATTTAAGACCATAGATTCACTGGCACGGCTAATGTCCTGCTGACTGCTCTATTGTGAACAATGAGATGTATCATGTTTTGGAGCAAGCAGGTGGCTTTTTGCAACACTGACTTCTGATTTATGGCTAATGTAGACCTGTTCCTAATACTAGAGTCAGCAGGGCCTTCAATGAAGTACCAATACTGTTAAGAGAGGCCAAAAGGGGATCAAAGCAGGATTTTAGGATTTTCCCGAGTATATTAGCAAATGTGGTCAAAGTTAAGGCTTCTCCCCTAGCGTCTTTTACTGGTCCTGTGGAAAATGGTAACGATACACTCCCCCGTGACGCAGAAGATTTCATAGTGACTGGTGACAGCTTCCTATGTGCAGAAAACGTAATGGGGCCTTTTGCCTTTTTTTGTGGGTGGTGAGAAAGAAGTATCAGATTGGACATATAAAACGTGATGTATCCCATCATAGAACAAGCATTTACAATGCAACAGTTTCGCCTTTTCAAAAGTTAGAGCTATTGGCATTGTAAATGACAACACTTTTATTTATGTGTTGGTTTTAAAAACAGATAAATAAATGGCATTGTCATTTACATTGCCAATAGCTTAATCTCTCGCAAATGTGAGACCTATTTTACCATACTGAACGAGCTCAGCTGACAGCAATTACTACCACACACACACACCCAGAGCCACAGACACCCAGAGCCACACACACATAGCCAGCCACACACACCAGCCACACACACCCAGAGCCACACACACACACCCAGGGCCAAACACACACACACACCCAGAGCCCCAGGCATAAACTTACTACTCCCACCATGTAAATGAACGGCAAATCTAGGACTGTGTGACGTCAGAACGTGACGTTATTAGCACTATCTTGATTTTCACATCGCACTCAACCACAACCACAACCACAACCACATGCAGTCGATTTATAGCAGATGCTACCATGAGCAGCGTGAGTGATTTGCATGTTATCCAACATGGGAGTACGGCGGACTTGGTCTGCCATTCCGAGGTCACTAACGGGTTAAACGTAAATCTCTTCAATGAGCGCATTAACCCACTGAGCTACTTTTCCAACTAAACTACTATAATCCTCTCCTGCTGAGGTGTGTGAATGTTTGCCAGTCACTGAAATAAGACTGACACCGTGTAAAGGTGCGGTTCCATGATTTGTGCACAATTGTGGCGGTGCAGCCAAGACACACATTTGCGAGGCATAATCCATGCATTTTGTTGCTGCATGTCTCCGGGCACCCTCAAACCTGAGCCGTGCACGACGATTCCACCGGACAGTTGGCCTGCCACTCACTCGGAACAATGTCACCCGTCCAGCCTGGCAGCTGTACAAACTAATGACGAACTATAAAATACTGTGTTTTAAACATTTACTCGCAAACCGCACGCTAGCCCCGCATCTTTTCTAACACTAACAAGCACTGATGAGACGATTAGCATATGATGTGAATCAAACAGATAAGGTAAATATTTAACAGTAAGAGTTGGGGGGGCGTACGTAAAAGTAAGTTTTGAATGGAACAGAGGTGTTTAATGAAATGGAAGCACACTTTTAACAAGCATAAACATTAAAAGGGTTCAAGTGACTGAGAAGCAGCCCAGGCACGAACATTAAAAGGGTTCAAGTGACTGAGAAGCATCACCCTGTTTTTAAAAAACAATAATTTTATGAAACTAGAACTAAAAGCCATGTGGTTTCTTTTGCACATTTTTGAAAGTCGGAGCTCTATCATATCACACCACCACCGTGCCTTTTCCAAAATTCCCTCTCTCAACACTGTTTCTTAATCCTCTCTCGCCATGCAATTCAAGGCAATAAAAAGATGGGTAACTGCGCTGCACATGTCCAGTAAACTGAAAAATGTCGCCATTTGTTCGGCGATACCTGGTTTTTGATGAACTTTGCTGTGGATGTGGAAGCTCGGACTCAAGCTAGACCCGGACTCCTCTCCGTGCTGCAGCCTCTCGCAGACTGGCTAGACGCGAAGTCTGGCTTGGCTGCTTATCGGCTGCTGCACGACCCCCTTCACGTGCACACCCGCAGGCGGCCAATCAGAGCGCAGCTCGCGCTCCTGCCAAGCAATCAGGCCGCGGCTCGCCTGCAATCTCCAGATCCTGGGAGCGTGATCGGGTTTACAGGGTGTACAGGCTGTACGTCCAGCTGTGATTGAAAGGACGAGCTCGCGGGTGGGGGAGGTTGTTCGTGTGCGACCTGAACAGAGAACGGCGGACGGTATTTAAACAGCTACCGGAAGACAGAAGAGAACGGAGGTTCTCTGTGCAAAGAAAGGTCTTACCTTTGAATTACTTTAAAAAAAAAAACAAGGCAGCCGAGCCCCATGAATTACGGCGCCCCCGCGGCGCTAACCATTGTCAGCCGGCCTCCACGTCCAATTCATTAAAATTAACTCCTGGCAAAGGCATGGACAACGGGAGGGAGGGTGGGGGATAAACAAGGCACAACGGCACAATAACTCCTCGGCGAGAGGGAAGGTGTGGGGGGCGGGACTTAAAAGACACGGAAACGCCCCCGAATCGCGTCGTGACGGGGAAAGAGTGATTGACAACCAATCTCTTCCAATGGCTAGCCTCCATTTATGGAGCTAGCCAATGGAAGAGAGAGGCGGGACAAAGCCCCATACTGTAGGATCAAAAGATTTTGCCTGCGCGAGCACTGCTGCGCAGTGCTACGGCCAGGCGAAACCTAAAAAAACTGGTGCCATGCAGGATGCCAGCTGCACTCAAGATGGCTGCCGATCCACACAGATAAGGATGCAAACCTGAAGTGTCACACATGCCAGGTGCCTGACAGATGACGCACAGAGCCAGCCCAATCATCACAGGTGATTCCGGAGCTCCTTTCTTCACCAAAGCACTGCTCCCGCTGCCATCTTTGCCTGTGTTGCACCATGACCTTCAGATGGAAATCCTCCAATACGCGTCGGCTGTCAGCGATGCACAGTGACTTCTCCAACTCCCACTACCGCCTAAAAGCAAATGAGCCACTTCAATGATTGCTCCCAAGATCATGATCAATTTGTAATGAGTAGAGTAGACGAAGACTCAGGTGAGTAGTATGTATTTAATTAGACATTTGGTAATCACAAAAAGCAGGCCCCTCAGCTTGCATCCATGGAGATCAGCTCCAACTGTAAACTGCCCTCTCCAGAATCCACGAGCTGGAACTCATATATGCAACCAAACGAAGGCAAGCTAAAATAAAAAGCTTCTACACAGAAAAATGCAACGTGGCGCTGCAGAAACTGGTATTAATAGTCAAATCCACTTTCCTGCCCAAAATTACAATCATCCATCAATGCTAACAGTGACTGACACTTTGGTTGGCTTCATGCTAATGTGGAAAAGGCCAGGTAATGAAGACACAGTATCAGTGAATGCATAATCAAGGGAATTCAGATCTGGGCGAACAGGAATTGGCTCTTTGTAGATGAGGAAAAACAGGAGTATCTTATGCTTTCCTCAGAAACAAACCTAAAAAGATAACAGACATCTGTGCAGTGTTCGCAACAGCAGGTTCAATAATTTCTCCAAATTAAAAGGGAAAGCACTTGCAACGTGATTTGATGCTGGAGTTAGAGGAGGGCGAACCAACATATTAACAGAGAGCCCCAAGCCAGCCCTGAGCCAAGGGTCTGGCTCTGCTCTGAGAGCCAGGGCAGGTTCCCAGGCCTGGAAATGTTTACTATGTAAATCACACAACAATCATCCCGTAAAACATCTCTTCAAGTGAAAGCTTTGTCAGTAATATCTCACAACCTGCAGAAGCCACTTGCCGAAACTTAAACAGCAATATAAGCAGACAACACTTGTCTGCTGCCTAATGATCCACGACTGACAAAGTACACAAGAACAGAAAGGTTCTTTTATAAATGAACACAGATTGCTTCATTTGTAGTTCTATTGAAATATTACTGGGCCTTTGCAGGGGTCTTAAAACATAAACAAGTATCCAGCATTTCCTTTTCAAAGATGGCAACCCTAATGTTCACAGATATTGTCGAGACCGCCACGTCCGGTAGGGCCTGTGCACTGAAGCACAAAGAGTGAGTAGGCTGATCTTTATCTCAGTTCATCACAAGGATGCGAACAATGCAGATTTCAGAAAATATATAAACTCATGTTTCCTGTACAACAGGTTTCTCCCACCGAAGGAGCCTTGCCATGAATGTGTTCTCAGTTAGAATGGAGTGGGCGTTTTTGGGGAGTTTTGTCTAATCACAAAGCTCTTCCCCCATTCCTTCTTTCCTGATTCTACTTTTACTCTCCCTATTAGCACTCTGAGGCAATTCAGAGCTGAACTCAGGCCAAAGCAACCGATATAACACTATTCCACAACACAGACAAGCCATCACCACCCTCCATCAGGTTTTCTAGTACTCCCTGAAGCACTCACCCTGGTTTTAAACAGAGAAGCAAAGAGGCAGCTGATGAGAACAAGACATAAACGCAAAGTCAATGAGAATTACTGTATGGTATTAAAAAATATATTTATCAGCAAAGCGAGCGGCATGCCGCAAGACACCTGTGTGGTATCTATGTTATCCATTTGCCAGATGGATAGTTTGGGTTCTAGACATTTTGGTGGAAGAGGTTACTTGGGGAAACTGCAGTTGATGAATTGATTGGAGCTGTCTAGATGTGCTGAGTTGTAACTTAACTGTTGCTATTGCTTTTCCTTAGCTACACCTTCCCTACTGCTCAGCCAGGATGAGTGCTGGAGTGCCTGGTGATGAATGGAATGCTGAATGCTTGATGATGTCATGGAACACATGGGTGCCTGATGATGTGCTGAGTGTCAGTTGCAGTAGGCAGGCTGAGCAGCAGGGAGGCTGCTCCTGGTGGGGCTGTTGTTATCATCTACTTACTTGCCTACTTACCTGGAACTTACCTTGTAACTAAGCTTAAATAAACCATTTATAGAGTATACATCTCAGCTAATGAACTTTGTATTACAACATTTTGGCGACGATTCGAACACAGAGCCTATATGACTCTCATACTGTTATGTTACCTCATTCCCTCAAATGTAAAGCGCTCTGATATCCCTCGGGATTAAGTTTGCGCTATATAAAACTTTATAAATAAATAAATTAAATTAAATAAATACGTGTTGTGGACTATGTAATGTAAGGAACCTACTGAAGAAACTGGAATGAAGAAACTTCAAGCTTGAAGGTAAAGCAATGCCCTGGTTAGCCCCACCTGTGTCCCTCGTCAGCAGGACACCCTGCAGCTGTGTCGTTTGAACTTCTTGAGATCAATGATGTTTTGTACTGATACCAACAAGCTTTCTTGACTTTGTGAACCTGTTTGTTACATGAGCTATTATTCATCTGGCTGAAGAGCATCTACAATGTTTTGAGGATTCCCAGCAACACTGGGGTATATGTACAAGCCTCTATCGCCACGGGAATGTCAGTTTTTAGGACTTTCCTGTGGCAATAGGGGCTTCGTCTTATTTACAAGGCAGCGTTAAGCCACTTAACGTGACTTAGCGCAGCCTTGTAAATAAAGCCCCCTTTCATGCAATGCTTAGTGTGAAATGGGAGGGCAATGGGTGTTGCTGTGGGCGTTCCACCCCAACACCCATTGATTCTGACACTGCCCCCGATTTACAAGGAAGAAGTAAATAGGAGGCAGCGCCAGAATTAAGACCAGGGAAAACCTGGTCTTACCCTGGCGCAACGAGGAGAAATGTCACATTGCTCCTTGTTTTTGCTGTTTTCATGTGTGCTGCGTTGTATAGCACACATGAAAACAGGAAAAGGCCAGTGATTGATTATGTACAGGAAGGTCCCCCTTCCTGCAAACAAACAATCATTTTTAAACTGCTATTGTGCAACTTCTGTGTGTGCTGCTTTAAGCAGCACACATAGAAGTTACAGAGCAGCATTTAAAGATTCGTCATGTGCAGGAAGAGGACCTTCCTGTACAAAAACAATCTTCCCCTGAACACAGACACCCTTGCACTGTGGTGCAAGAGTGCCTGCATTGGTGCTAGGCTGCTAAACGTAGCGCCAGCTCAGGGGAAAATGCAGGGCTACACCGTATTCTTGTAAATATGGTGCAGCCCTGCATTTTTGAAGTGGTGGAGCGTGTCGTTAAGCCAAGGAGGCTAACTACACGCTCTGCCACTTCTTTGTACATATGCCCCACTGTGTTTTCAAGGATGCTGTCAGTGCTTGGATGGCAGCATCATTACTTAAAGATTATGTGGATTGCTGAAGTGAAACTGCCAGGTGCTGTCGACTATGGAAATGTATTCTGAGATCAGCGGTGTTTAGCTGGTAATCCATACTGTGCAGCTGCTGATGATTCGCTGAGTGTCAGTTGGAGTGTGCAGGCTGAGCAGCAGGAGGCTGCTCTTCGTGAGGCTATCCGCTATCTACATGCTATCTGTTATCATCTTCCTACTTACTTGGAACTTACCTTGTAACTAAGCTTAAATAAACCAGCTATAGAATATACACCTCAGCTAATGGACTTTGTATTACAAAATGCTGCTGTTCGCTCTCATGATAAACCTCATAATAAACTGTTTACCTCAACCTTACTCTACCTGAGTTCGTACAATTTGGTGACGGGGATGGTATACAAACCCAAGTGTGCATAGCACAATGGATCATTCCTGCTTGGATTGGCTCCTGCAGTAAGATCAGCTTCTATGAGCTGCCACTACAAGTGCCAAAAGTGAGACGCGCTTTTGGTGCTAAATGTGAGGGAGGCCTGTTTGCGCTGAGTCTTGTTTTAATTGCTGAAGCTACCTACAGTAAAAGCTCTCTGGAGTCCCTCGGACTGAAGTTGGAATAAGCACAAGCCATCTCACAAGCCTTCCTGTGTGGGTGCTGTGTGGTAGCATGAGCCCTCCTGTGTATGGGCACAAGGATTGCACTTCACGTGCGACGCCCTACGATCACGTATAACGCTCTACGATACACACACACGCCATTTTGGTTTGGGAAGAAGATCCGACGCTATGTCTTGGCAATTTTGAATGGGAGCCGTAACGTTTCTACAGCAGCGGTTAATCTGCATGTCTCTGTTGGCGCGCACACCTGATTAGGGACTGTGTACGTGCTGTGCTTTGGTTTAAATGTGGGATATTGCGACAGAACTTACAGCTGCTATTAATTGATGGAACATTATTGCAGATCTTCCTTGCTTAGAGCGTCTCCGGTGATGCACACATCTAATTAAAAGTGCTGTGAGTACACTTACCCTACAGGCCTACTGTAATTCCACATAATCCTACAATTTACCATGCATGTGCTGAAGGACGTCGTTGTTGATCACTGTACTTAAGGAATTGGCATTTTACTCCTAGTGCTCTGTACCAGCAGTGATCCTCTCAATAATATCTCATTACTGTGTATGTATCAGCGGGGGCACACAATTATAGAGCAGTTTGCTTAGGAGATTTACATTTTGCCTTGCGTGCCTGAGGTGAAACGCACACCTAATAGAGTTCTGTGTCTAGAAAATCATTTAGAGAGCAATTAATTGTGCTACTTTAATTGTTTGATCCATTTTTTGCGGCTTTAGCACATTTTTCTTTATCCTTCATATATTTTCATTTGCTGTTACTATGTGTGCCCATACATTCTCTCATCCTCCTCCACTACCTTTCCTTCTTTCTCCAGGCGTGCCACAAATGAATTGGCTGGAATGGAATGAGTATTTATATTTCTGCCTTGGAAGAGAGAGGGCCTGATGACTTTTAATCTACCAGAAAGAAGAAAATGTTAGTACATAGTCTAGGTCCAGAGGGTTTACATGTTTATTGGCGAATGGGAAAGAGACCGGGGTCTGTAGAAGATAATGCCCCGGTTACTTACCGGTAATCTTCATTACTCCGAGTCCATGTCTTCCTCGCCACAGTAATTACTCATGAGCCTCCGGCTCCACACAGAACTCCAAGCATAAAAAAACCAGCGCTCTAGTCTCCCTCTCCCTCCTCCAAGATGGCCCCCAGTGGCTCCAGCCAATCCCATAAAGGGATACAGAAAGACCAACACGACCTGAAGAACCAAGCCGCAGACATGAAGCCACCAACAGGGCCGGGAGGGAAGGGAAACTATACTGTGGCGAGGAAGACATGGACTCGGAGTAATTAAGATTACCGGTAAGTAACCAGGGCATTACCTCCTCGTCCTGTCTTCCTCGCCACAGTAATTACTCATGAGCAGATACCAAAGCAATCAGCTTCATGCAAGGAAAACACTCCACAGAATCATGTAGAGAAACAAAAATTAACCACAAGAGGTACAATATTCCACAGAAAAATACACCTCAAGGAATCCCAGCCGACAGTACAGAAGAGGCAAGGAAACAGAACCCCCACCCCCAATCCGAAGGTGAAAATGGGACCGGAAAGTAAGCGGGGACGACCAAGTGGCAGCCCGGCAAACATCCACCATGGACACCCGCTGAAAAGCGGCCCACGAAACAGAAACAGATCCGGTGGACCGACCCCGAACAGACAGAGGGGGAAGAATAGAAACAGAACCATAAGCCAACAGCATGGCCTCCACAATCCAACGACTGACATCGGACAGGGAGGGCTGCAGGCCCTGACGAGACAAACCAAAGTTGACAAACAAATTGTCAACCGTACAAAAGGAAGAAGTGCGTGAAAAAGAAACCAACAATGCACGACGCACATCCAACAGGTGGAGAAGGCATCCTCAGCCTAGGAAGGATCAGGACAAAGAATCGGAAGAACCACTGCAGCAGAACGGTGAAAATAAGAATCCACCATAGGAAAAACGTAGGATGAGGGTGCAAGACCACACGATCAGACAAAATGACCAAAAATGGAGCAGACCGCAGGAAGGCACCCAGCACACCAATACGCCAGGCAGATGCAATAACCACAAGAAACACCACTTCGAGTGGCAAGAACCCCAGGCCCACCGACTCCAAAGGCTCAAAAAGAGCCAACTGCAAGGAACGCAATACCAGAGGAAGGTCCCAAGGAGGAGAACAGAAGATAGGACTGGGACGTGGCAAAGAAAGCGACTCAAAAAGCCGAGCCACCAAAGGAGAAAACAGAACCAAAGGCAGGACATGAAATGCCCGAACGGCGGTCCATAGAGCCCTGAGAGCGGAAATGGCCAAGCCCAAAAGGAAACCATCAAGTAAGATCCAGAATCCGAGCAGGGTCCAAAGAAGCCAAAGACAGCCTGGGACACACATATCAAGAGGCAAAGTCATTGCAACGCTAAGCGCAGGACTGAAGAGTATAAGGCCTCCAAGACTGCTGAATGACGCCAGCAACCGCAAAGAACAACCTGCACGCAACAGCGATCCCTTCACAAGAGCCAGGCCCGCAGACCCAGGGACCGGAACACAGGCAGAGGCAGAAGAGGACCCAACAGAGGATAAGGCACGAACGGTAGCGTCCAGCCCGGAGATACATCCAATTCCAGCAATAGGAGATACCAAGGACGACGGCACCACCCCGGAGCAACCAGAAGGACAAACGACCCCCTCCACTTGATCACCCGCAATACCTATGGAATCAGGGGAACAGGAGGAAGGCACGCAACAGGCCCCACAGTCAAAGAAACGACAGAGTGACCACACTCCAAGCATCCAGACAAGGCATAAACGTGTAAAAACAGCGGAATGCAGCCGAGGTCCGGGAAGCAAAGAGGACTACAATCGGAGACCCAAACATCCACCGCAACCATCCGAACAGCAAGTGTGGCAGGGAAAAAGACCCCATGGATGAAACACACGGTTTAGACAATCCATCACAAAGCACTCCCGACCAGCCAGGAAAAGCCCAAACAGGGACGCCAGGCCCAACACCGCCCAACAACAAATCGACGGCCGAGGCAACCGAGGGAACGTGAGAGTCCGTCCGGACCCACACACGGTGACCCCGCGGAGATCCGAAAAGATCAACAGACCCAACAGGACGGACCCAGCCTCTCGTAGTCGGAAGAACAAGACAACACCGCCTGAGGCCAAACCCTCGAGTCATAGAAAACCCCAGAGAAGTACCCCACCTCAGCAGGCCGGAATCGGCAGTGAGAACCTGCGAGGGAACAACCAGGAACGGGCAGCCCCTGGACAGACGACATTCGGCCAACCATCACACCAGGACCACCCGAACCCCGGGGACACAGGAAACAAATCAATCAATCAATCATGCCATTTGTATAGCGCACTACTCACCCGGGAGGGTCTCAAGGCGCTTGGGGGGAGGGGTATGCTACTGCTCGAACAGCCAGGTCTTGAGTTGTTTCCTGAAGGCGAGATGGTCCTGGGTCAGCCGAAGGTGGATGGGGAGGGAGTTCCAAGTCTTGGCAGCCAGGTAAGAGAAGGATCTTCCTCCGGCGGTGGCTCTTCGGATGCGTGGTACGGCTGCGAGGGCGAGGCTGGTGGACCGTAGCTGGCGGGTGGGCGTGTAGAAGGTCAGGCGGTCGTTGAGGTACTTGGGGCCCAGGCCGTGGAGAGACTTGTGTGCGTGGGTGAGGAGCCAGACGTGATCCTCTTGTCGACGGGGAGCCAGTCTGTGTGGCCAGCTATCGCCCCACATCGCTTTTACCATACGCGATTAAAATTCTCGAGAGGTGGGTCACGAGAGCATTGTCTAACTTCCTAGAAATAAATCTCTGTCTGGATGCGGCCCAATTTGGCTTCAGACCGGCTCATGGTACTGAGACCGCATTGGTCACCGTGTTGGACGATCTAAGGACGCGTGTCGACAGGGGCAAGTCAGCATTTTTGGTGCTGCTTGACATGTCGGCCGCGTTCGACACGGTAGACCATGAAGTTCTACTTGGCCGTCTTCGAAAAGTGGGAGTGAGCGGTCTGGCTCTAAACTGGCTCGCATCCTATCTTGATAACAGACAACAAGCTGTGGCACTTCCACCCTTTCGATCATCCACACGACTGGTGAATCAAGGAGTCCCCCAAGGGTCGGCGATTAGCCCGATCCTTTTTAACCTATATCTCCGACCTTTGGTTGAACTGATAAAGTCATTCGGCATATCAGTCATCAATTATGCCGATGACACTCAGTTGATCTTTTCATTTGAAGGATCAGAGATAATATCGAGGGACACTTTTCACCGTTGTATGTCGGCCACAGCAGCCTGGTTGCGAGCCAACTCACTCCAATTTAATGGATCAAAAACGGAGGTGCTCCACTGTTCTTCAGACCGTCTTCCACGCGTATTACCGGACGATTTCTGGCCGACTTCCATCCCGGGTTCGGTGGAAGCTGCAGAATCGGCTCGCAATTTAGGAGTTCTGTTTGAACCCAATTTGCAGCTCGATGCTTCTGTAAATAGGACGACAGCGACAGCGACATGTATGGGCCTGCTTCGCGCCCTACGTAAAATTCTGCCAATCCTTCCCCAAGGAGCCAGAGCAGAGGTAGTGCGTAGTTCCATCCTCAGTAGGTTAGACTACTGTAACGCACTACTTCTGGGAGCTCCTAAGACCTTGATCCTAAAGTTGCAAAGGATTCAGAATATGGCCGCAAAACTGGCTTTGTCTCGACCACGGTCCGCTTCTTCATCTACAGCTCTAGCTGACCTTCATTGGCTACCGGTCCAGCAGAGGATCGCTTTTAAAGCTCTTTGTCTTGTGTTTAGGGCTCTGCACGGACTAGGACCGATACCACTTCAAAACCTTTTTTCCTGGTATCAAGCAGCCAGACCTTTAAGATCCTCCTCTGCGTTCCTGGTGAGGATCCCCAAGATAAACAGAGTGAGGATGGGCGGCCGTGCTTTTAGTTTTACGGCCGCCACATTATGGAATACTTTACCTCTGGCTTTGAGAAGTAGCCATGATCTGTCCACGTTTAAGAGAGATCTTAAAACTCACCTGTTTCCTAGAGTAATGTAGCCTATTTTTGTTGATTGGATATGGTCTCAGCGCCAGGATACCCTTCTGGGTGACAGCCGCGCATTAAATACATACAGTGCAGGTTCCTCAGGTGGCTGGAGATGTGGCTGCGTCGGGGGACATCCAGGATGAGTCGGGCGGAGGCGTTCTGGATGCGCTGGAGTCTTTTCTGTAGCTTGGCTGTGGTTCCGGCGTAGAGGGCGTTTCCATAGTCCAGTCGGCTGGTGACGAGTGCCTGGGTGACAGTCTTCCTGGTATCGGTCGGGATCCAGCGGAAGATCTTGCGAAGCATACGCAGGGTGTTGAAGCACGATGAGGAGACGGCGTTGACTTGTCTGGTCATCTAGAGGGAGGGGTCCAGGATGAAGCCCAGGTTGCGTGCGTGGTCGGTTGGCTTGGGTGCGGTGCCCAGGGCTGGGGGGCCACCAGGAGTCGTCCCAGGCGGAGGGCGAAGATCCCAGGATGAGGACTTCCGTCTTGTCCGAGTTCAGTTTCAGGCGGCTGTCCTTCATCCACTCGGCAACGTCTTTCATCCCTTCGTGTAGGCAGGTTCTGGCGGTGTCGGGGTCTCTGGTGAGGGAGAGGATCAGCTGGGTGTCGTCGGCGTAAGAGATGATGTTGAGGTTGTGCTGGCGTGCGATGGCTGCAAGAGGTTTCATGTAGATGTTGAAGAGGGTGGGGCTGAGTGAAGATCCTTGCGGGATGCCGCATATGACTTCGGTGGCCTCGGAGCGAAACGGGGGGAGGCGGACTCTTTGTGTTCTTCCGGCGAGGAACGAGATGATCCACTCCAGTGCCTTCTCTTGGATACCGATGTTGCTGAGGCGCTGGACTAGGGTGCGGTGGCAGACCGTGTCGAACGCAGCGGAGAGGTCCAGGAGGATGAGGGCCACTGTTTCCCCCTTGTCGAGCAGGGTCCGGATGTCGTCGGTGGCTGCGAACAAAAACAACCACATCTAGGGAACAGGGGTTCCAAACGCAACAAAAGTGCGGGACACCCACAGGCATATGTGAAGGCGAGCCCATGGCATGGTCCACAAAGATGCAGACATCAGACCCTGAACCCGCAACACAGGCACACAAGAGGAGAAGGCCCCGACAACGGGGACCGCACAGCAGACTCAGGGACAGAACCAATCAGGGGGCAGGAACACCAACCCCAACTGAGTCCCGAACAGATCCCCAAAGAAAGTCAATACCCGCGACGGAACCAGGGATGACCACGGAGCATTCACCAGTAAATCGCGATGCTCCAGGACACGGCATAGCATCCGGATATGCAACCCCGCCAACGAAAGAGAAGAAGTAGAAAATTGTAACAACCAGACAGGGAAAAAAACACCAACGTCCCCCCCCCCCCAGAAATGGCCAATAAGAGGAGCCAGAACCCGAAAAATACCATGGGCGAAGAGCAGAGGCCAAAAGGCAATACCAGGAACCGAGAGTGACAACCCAGGATGCATCAACGGAGAAAAACTCCGAGAATCCCGGCGAACAGGCACAAGCAGAGAAGCAACCTGTAAGACAAAGGAGTCCAAAAAATCCCCAAGAAAGATCAGAGGGAGGAAAGCCCGGAGGGAAACCATTCCGAAGAGGAACGAAAGCATATACCCAAACAAATCCTCACATGACCGAGAACCCCCTCGCCCAATGCCACCAGGAAGAGGATAGAATAAACCCTCAGAGAACGACGGGTACAGGAATCACGGCTTTCCACAGAACAAGGGACTCGACACCCTCCAAAAAAGCCACCCGCAGAAGAGGGACCCTGGGACACAGAGAGGACCAGAAACAGCCTGGGGGAGACCGGGAAAATCCAAGAAGGACCCCTACGGACACCACCTGCAGCACCCACCGAACTGACACAGACTCGCGCCAAAAGTCCAAGAAGCAAGTGAGGCGACCCCCAACCGGAAACACTCCAGGAGCAACCCAGACAGGACTTGGAATGCGGGATCGGAGGAGGTAAAATCACCGGAGAATCGGGACTTGGCAAAGGAAGAAGCACCCCGGTCATGCCCCATCCCATGAAAGGGCTGACCAGCACGTACCCTCCGCAAAGGACCAAAAGATCTTCGGGAACCAAAAAGCCCGGAAGCGGACAGAACGCTCAGGAGCCAGAAGCAAACGGGCCTCCACCACCTACCGAAACAAATTCCCCAATTGAGAGCCAAACAGGCACACACCAGAGAAATGGAGCACATCAGCAGACCCATCAGTGCAGCATCAGCCTATCACGACCGGAGCCACAACAGCCTGCACGCAGCGAAAGAAGACCCTTCAGCCGAAGCAGCCGTCCCCAAAGAATCATGTTGTACCATGAACGCCAGAGTAGAAGGGACATCTATCCTCTGGTCCAATAATACAGCCAAAGACTGAAAATCCGTAAGGAAAGACTGGACGGCATATTAAGAACAGGCCGCAGCCCGGATGGAGAAAGCAGCCGCTGCAAAAGTGCGCCACACCGTACCATCCACCTCACGATCCACAGGGACAGTAGGAGAGGAATCCTCCCAAACAACCATCCCATGAGACGACATACCGGCCATCAAGGAACCCACCGTGACCGAGGAAGGAATGTCTACCGAAAAATCCTGCAGCGGATACCGTATATATAGGAAACGAGGAAAGGAACCCTTGGCCACATCGTACCAATCAGTTTCCAACACCTTCAACACTGAAGAAAGAAGGGGCAACGAATCAGGACCAGGACGCTGACACTGCAAAAATAATGCAACCTCCATAGGAACCATAGATTCAGGGAAAACCAAGAACTTGCGTATGTGACATAGGACTTCCATAAGGTCGGCACCCTGCACAAAACGACCTTTGACACCAACCTCCACCTCAGCGTCAGAGTCCATAGCTGGTACGCCAGCAACTCGCGCACATGTGTCAGGAGGAACATGAACCCTGTCACGCAATGCAGCTGCAACCGCAGAATTTATCATATTCTCCATGATACCAGCCATGAGCAAAGAACTGATAGTAAGGGTAAAGAAAACACCTGATCCCCTAAAAATAGCCAGCAGGTCGTCTAGCAACCAAAGACACTCCCATAGACACGCCCCCCAAGGAAGCACAAAAAAAACCAGGAAGAAACGCGATCCACCGCTAATGAGGCCCCAGACTGGAAAAAAATCCATCAAGGAATCTCCACACTCCGACTCAGCCGAGACACAATAATCCCAGGCAAGAGACCGAGCACCGGCAAGAGAACAAACATCCGACCCCGCAGAGTCCCAGAAACAGGACGCGCGGTCGGAAAAGGGCATGCACCGTAGCAACCTGTATCGAGGCAGCAAACGCCGGTGCTGAAAAAACATCCGACCGTGCAGAGTGCCAGAAGCAGGACGCGCGGTCGGAAAGGGACGTGCACCGGAGCAAATCGCCGCTAGGCAGCAAGTGCCGGCAAAGAGGAAACATCCGACCGCGCAGAGTCCCAAAAGCAGGACGTGCGGTCGGAAGGGCCGCGCACCGGTAACAACCTCCCGCTGAGCAGCAAGCTTAGGCGCGCCCAACACGAAGCGGGAACACCATGCGAACCCGCACAAAAAGAGCACCAAAAGTCCGCTAGGCAGGACAAGGCGTGTCGCAAAAGAAAGGGGGAATAAACAATTAAAAACACAACAATAGCAACTAACTTCCCCCCAACTAAATACCCGAGGCTGTAAGGGACTGCTAAAGCAAGACCCCAGCCCCACTCACCTGACCAGCAGGGAACACAGCACTTGGAGAAGTGCAGAAAAAAAGAACAGGTCGTGTTGGTCTTTCTGTATCCCTTTATGGGATTGGCTGGAGCCACTGGGAGCCATCTTGGAGGAGGGAGAGGGAGACTAGAGCGCTGTTTTTTTTATGCTTGGAGTCCTGTGTGGAGCCGGAGGCTCATGAGTAATTACTGTGGCGAGGAAGACAGGACGAGGAGGTAATGGTGTGTTACTATTGATAGGTACACTGTTTTCCAAAAGAAGCATGGCAAGTCAGAAAGAGTTAAAGATTATGGGCCTTATTTATGAAGGCCTTACGTCACCGATGCGCCACTTTCAAAATGGGAAAAAGTGACGCACCGGCGGCGCAAGGCCTTCATAAATAAGGCCCTATGTGTCTGCCCTTAAGAAATTGGCAGTCTCTTGTAAATATTGTTCTGTGCAGAAGGAACTCATCCGTGATCAAATTATAATTCACACAAATAATTCTAGTATGCAAGAAAAGTTATGGCTGTGTGGAGATGTTTCCTTAAAGGCAATTAGTGCAATGGTCAAGAAAGTGGAAATGTGTAAAACATGTGCTCAGGCCGTTTTAAAGTGTTATGAGTCTTCAGAACCAGTTCTCGTATGTAAAGTTTCTGAGGTCTCCTATAAAAAGGAGAACAAGAACTGGAAGCCCCCCAGGAAGGATCTTGCTACGTCTCGTGGTGAGAAATAGGGAAATGACAAACGGCCAATCTGCTTCAGAAGTGGGAGTAAGGGACATTTAATTGAGACACAGAGGGACCCCTGCAGAGTACAATGCCTCCCAGGGCAGGGAAATTACAACTGAAGACAGTAAATACCTAGGCAATTGATTGCTCAAACAAGGACGTATTACAATTCATTGATATATGAAGTGACTCAGTGTACTAAACATTTAAATTAAAATATACATTTTATTCTTATAAATTCGTAATAAAAACAATCTGATCCAAAATGTTGCGACAACATATTAACAAATCCATACTAATATTATAAAGAGAGAGCCCAAACCTTTGAGGCGGGTAATCTCAGTAACCACAGCACCAATCACAACACCCAATACAGCGTTGGAAAGGGCAGTTGCAGCAGAAGGACATAGGCTATGCAGACGGATAAAAAAATGTATAAAAAAATTGCAAAAAACTACACCATCCAGAAGGCCGAGGGCCAAAGTAACATCAAACAGGAAATTATGTAATAATGTGACTCACTATATTGAGACTGATAGCCTGGAGCCAAATTGATCGTGAACAAGGGATATGCTATCCCGAAACACGTAGATTTGTGCCTGCCTGCTTGAGAAACACCATGCTGTGCGGATTAAATAAAAAAGCACATAAGTGAAGACAAATGCGAGTTCGTCCTGTTTTTCTCCCAGCTGGGGGAATTGGTTGTGGATTTAAATGCGGCGTGGTTCTGCCGTGGGGATTTACGAACCGGCGAGAGAGCGCTGCAAATTCTGGCGAAAACGAACCGAGGGGTATCAATATATATATATATATATATATATATATATATATATATATATATATATATATATATATATATAAATTCAAACAAATAGTCCTGAACTTCCAGCTCCGGCGAACAGAGCCCAAACGAATCCCAAAGGTAAGGCAAAAGAAATTTATTGAACCAAGTTCAACAGCAGCAGACTGACGTGTTTCGGGCGGATGCCCTTGATCACAGTAAAATATAATTAAAAATGCCTTGTTTTTATATGCTGCTGTGCACACCATGTGATATATGGACATAAACAACATACTAAGAGGAAAGGCAAAGTCCATGGAAAGATATATGATCTTTTTTTCTCGCTATCACTAGGGGTATTGTGTTGCCAAGTATCACACTCAAAGTTAAGAACAATTCAAATGCTGAATAAATTCATGAGCAAAAAAATCGAGTCCCTGCATAAATGCATATACAAAATATTAAACACAGTCTATACAGTACCGATGAAGAAATGCGTAATGTAAACTGGTACACATGTGCAAAATACCACAGTTGTAAACATTGAGATTTGTGCAAAATTATAGCATGTTAAAAGCAATAATTTGATACTTAAAACCATACTAGGAGCAGAATATTTCCATATAAAAACTATCCATTGGGATGTGCAAATCTCAGCAATGTAAACATGGTAATTGTGCAAAATACGCAAATAATTTAAGTACTGTTATGACTATAACTAAAATGTAGAAAACACTAATAAATAGCTTGCAAGAGGGACATCGAACATTGATGGCAACCCCTTTGTGTTTGTAAGACTTTAGGCTTACCCTTAAGTTGTTGACTAAATGTGCTAAAAAAGGGAAAAAACCCTATAGTGTGATACATGATCCAGATGCAGCCGGATGAAATAAGTCATGTCTGCATCCAAACTGTCATGAATTGTGACTAAAGAAATTGAATCAACAGGATTAAAAACATTTCAAATTAATAAATAACGGAACAGTACTCAAAGAGGTGGGGGCGGCTTTAGAAAGACTGTCATTGCATCAAAAATAATAAACAAGTGCAGGCCAACAGGAAAAACCACTAATGGACCCTATAAAAAGTGATACAGGTCCTCTGTCGTGTTCAGTCCGTTTGGGACTTTACTGTCCAATTCAAGAATCATTTTGGATTCTAACTGTGGAAGCATTTTGTCCCTGTCTCCTCCTCTGCGTGGTTTAGGAACAGAGGTGAGTACAAAGTAGCTGAGACACTGTAAGTCGTTGTTATGTACACTTTTAAAGTGTCTCGCGACAGGGTAAGAGCTGTCATTGTTAACAATCGCGCGCAGATGCTGCAATATTCTGGCATGCACCTGCAGCCTGGTACTGCCAACATACCTCAGGCCGCAGGTGCACGCCAGAACATAAACAGCATATTCTGTCTTGCAATTGTAGCTCCCTTTTATAGGGTATGGGACAGGGCTGAATGGAGTATTGTACTTGTTGGTATTGATACCAAACTTACAAGCCCTGCAACTAGAGCATTTAAAAAACCCCAGCCGGGGTTTAAACCAGGACTGGCTTTTCAGCAATTCAGGGAAGGAATTAGATACATTGGTGCGCATTGAGGGGCCCCTGCGAAAAGTGATGTTGGGATTGCTGGGAAGTTGGGGTGCCAAGACTCCATCTGTCATCAATATGGGCCAACTTTTGGTTAGATTAGCCCGAATCTTTCTTTCCTGACAATTAAAAGACGTGATGAACCTGATATTAGACTTTTCAGGATCTTCCAACATCCCAGCTATAGGGGCCTTAGATGTAAAAAGTGACTCTCTAGTCCTTTCCTTCATCTTGCTGACTGCTTTTCTGAGTATTCTCTCACTATACCCTCTGGCTTTGAATCTGGCAAGCGCTTCAGTAGCACAGGTAATTAGTTCTTCTTCATTACTACAGATCCTTTTTAAGCGGAGCAATGCCCCATAAGGTATATTATCAATTACATGGCGTGGGTGAGCACTGCTTACATGAAGGGTGGAATTACCCGCTGTGCTTTTTCTGTGTAGGGTGGTGGTTATTTTATCTCCTTTCAAAAACACCTTCACGTCCAAAAAGTCTACAGTGTGTTTGCTGATGTTACATGTAAACTTCAAATTTTCTTGATTGGTGTTGAAGCTTGTAATAACATTTCTAGCACTGTTTTCATCCCCCCTCCAGATTAAAAACACATCGTCAATATAACGAACCCACAGCGCTACATGCTCCGAAAATGTCTTGTGGTGTTCTCCCATGAGGACCCGCTTCTCCCACCAGCCAACGTGCAAGCACGCATAGCTGGGGGAAAAGCAGGCCCCCATGGCAACACCCCTCTTTTGTAAACAGACATCCTTCCCAAAGACAAAAAAGTTGTGATATAAACTCCATGTCACAAAATCCATCAACATCTTATTATGGTTATAACATTGTACGGGTCTGGTGCTCAGAAAGTATTCTAATGCCTTCAGACCCGTGGGATGTTCAATGCTTGTATATAAAGCTTCAATGTCTAAATTTATGAACAAGGAGTTCTCTGTCCATGGAATCTCTTTGATTTTCTTTAAAAAGTCTCCTGTATCCTTTATAAAGGTAGGTAGATTAGTCACCAGGTTTTGTAAAAAGTAATCTGTATATTGTGCCAAATGTTCTGCTACGCTGTTGATGGCAGATATGATCGGTCTTCCCAGGACCGGTAAAGTTCCCTTATGTACCTTTGGTATTAGGTAAAACCTGGGCATAACTGGTTGTTCAACATTCAGAAATTTGAATTCTTGGATCGATATTAGGCCTTCCCTTCTGTATTTGTGAAGCAGTTTTTTCAACATGTCACTAGCAATGTCATACTGTTTGAGACATGTTTTCTGATAACACAAGGTATCTGAAAGTTGCCTGTTGGCCTCGGCGATGTATTGTTCCTGAGGCCAAACCACAATGTTGCCTCCCTTATCAGAGCTGCAGACAATATTCTTATGGTCATTTTTCAGTTTTGTTACAAGTGCCCAATATTGTTTTTCTTTGTCCATTTTGATTCTTTTACGATGTTTCAGCTGGTGGTACAATTTCTTCAAATCAGATGTCACCACCTCATGGAAGGAGTCTATGGCATCTCTGGGCATAGTTGGCATGAAACAAGACGAGGGTTTGAACGGGCTCATGCCCGTGCCTACTTGCTCAATTTCCGCTTCTACTAGCTCTTGCTGTGTGGTCATGATAGGATCTGTACCAGTATTTGTGTTACCCATTTGTTGCAAGGTCAGTAATGCTCTTACATCCCGGGCCTCAAGTGTTGAAGAGGATGGTTCTATATTAGTCGCATCTATGTTATTCATTCAGGATATATATATATATATATATATATATTATCACCATACCACACTTGCCATCAAAGAAGGCGCTGACTCCGTGTATCTCAATTCAAACGATTTATTTTTCAATCAGTTTCTGCTCAGACACGTTTCGGCGGCTTACTCCCGCCATGTTCACTAACATCTGACCATTTTACTGTGCGCTATATATACACATCCTTCATGTCATGGGTTTCAATTAACAACACTAATTTGGCATTACTTGTTGCTATGGTAACATGGTTCCACCCTTGTAGTGACGTGGTCAGTTACACGACTCAGCACATTAACTCCATGGCAGTCTGTTTTCACTTGCTTCCACGTCACATCCCATATTAGTTTAAAACATTACATCCATGTCTTGAAATTGCATTTTACAAGGGCGAAAAATAATCTGTATCAGCACTGGTGGTCACAAAAATACTTTACATTAGTCAATCGTTATTACGATGATGTTTGTTTACATATCCCCGTTTTTCCTCATGTATGTATGCACTCTCATTTGACATGATTCGCTGTCTAGCTGTGGGAGTGAAAGAACCACGATTGTGATTGAGTGTGCCCTGTAGCATGAGGATAACCATGGAAACCACACCGTCGGTAAACGGTTTGCTTGCCTTGTCAGTGAGCCCGGGCACGACTCCATACTCGCTCGGAACTGATGTCCCTGTTTACGGCATAGTGCCGGTAGGTACGTGCGCATAAGCTCACTAGACGCCGGCTAGTCTAAGAGGATGCAAGTGCATTACTATACAGTTCATAGTGATCCTGTCCGGGCGGCAAGTGACTTTCGGCACCTCTGGGTGTCGTGGTAGTTATGATGTCGATGTTTGGGGAAGGGAATCGGAGGGTGTGTCATGGATATACTGTCTATGTGACCATTGTGCGTGCATGAACCCAATGTGACATACTGTTACATAATTACAGTGAAAAGCGCGTAAATGGCGGATGTTTTTGTAGGGGTACTCCGGAAAGAAGGGGAGGCTGTCAACTGGAAGGCTAATTTATATGTGGAAACTAAGGGCTTCGTCTGCATTTAACCCTGACGGGATCTTAGAATTTAGGAGAATAATGTATCTCGATTCTAAGCGGCGTAGTGCCAGTTTGCGATTCCCGCCCCTCACATTCTTGGGGATACTGTCTATGACGAAATACGTCAGACCCTTTGGATCCCCACCATGAGCTTCATGGATATGGCGTGCTACTGGATAGGCTTGATCCCTGTTAGCAATGGCTCGCAGGTGCTGCAGGATTCTCACATGTACTTGGTGGATAGTGGATCCCACGTATTGTTTGCCGCACTCACATGTGAGTACGTAAATGGCAAATTCTGTCTTACATGTGAATTGGTCTCTGATGGTGTAGGGTTGTTCTCTAAATGGTACCACCACACTGGTAGTGTTACTCCCATGACTACATGCCTTGCATTTACTGCACTTTCTGAAGCCTTTTTGGGACTGTAGCCAGTTTTTTGGTTTCGTGACAACCGGAGCATTGCGAACCAATTCCGCCCGCATTGATTTCGCTTTCCTAAATGAAACTAGTGGTTTCTCGCCCATTAGGTCCCCTATGGTTGTGTCATTTCGGATCAAAGGCCAGTGCCTTCTGAGGATTTTGCGAAGGTTTGCATGGTGGCGATTGAAACCAGTGATTAGCCTGGGGGGATGTCTTTCTGGTATGACATTCTCGACTTCTGTTGCCTTTGGGAACAATAGGTCATGTCGGTTTATTGTGCTACATTTGACTTCGGCATTAGTACATGTTTTATCAGTGTACCCTCTTCTTTTGAGTCTCGTGAATAGATTTTGTTTAGCATCAGAGAGTCCTTCACGCGTACTGCAATTGCGTGTCATCCTTAGACATTCTGCATATGGGATCGATTGTTTGAGTGGTGCAGGGTGGAAACTGTGGGCGTGCAGGATCGCGTTGCCAGCGGTGGGTTTACGATACGTGCATGTTTGTATTTTATCATTCTGGACAAACAATTCTACATCCAGAAACTGTATCTTTTCCCTACTTGAGTTGCAGGTAAATTTAAGGTTCAATGCATTCTCATTCAGTTTTTCAGTAAAAATCATCGCACTTTCCACACTACCCTCCCACAAAATGAAAATATCATCTATAAATCTCTTATAAACAATTACATTTTGAGTCATAGTTTCATGATACAGTTCCATTAGTACCTGCTCCTCCCACCAGCCCATATGAAAATTTGCATAGCAGCGGGAGAAGCAAGTACCCATGGCCAATCCTTGGACTTGTTGATAAAATAGTCTGTCAAACATAAATGTATTGTTCGTAAGGCACCACTCTACCATTTCCAGTAGCATTTTAGTATGCTCAAATAGGGTTATGGGTCTTTTCCCCAAGAAGTGTTTTATGGCAATCAGGCCGTCCTTATGCCTAATGTTCGTACATAGAGCCTGAACATCCAATGTCAAGAATAGGTAGTTCTCCTTCCATTTGACATCGTATATTTTTGTTAAAAAGTCTCCTGTATCTTTGATGTACGCTGGGAGTTTTCTGACTTCAGGTTGGAGAAAGTGGTCTATGAAGACACTCGTATTTTCAAACAGGCTACCTATTGCCGATATGATCGGTCTCCCTGGCGGTATTTTGTCATTTTTATGTATCTTCGGGATCAGATACATTTGCGCGGTGACCGGATAATCATTTTTTAGGAAATCAAATTCTTTCTTGCTCAGTAATCCTTTTCCTCTCCATTTATACAATTCATTGTGGTATTTTTCATGAATACCTATTAGATGTGTGGGGCTAATCCTTGTATAGCATTCTCTGTCCTGCAGTTGGCTGAGGGCTTCTTTGTTGTACATTTCCAGGGGCCAGAGTACTATATTACCCCCTTTGTCGGACCACCTTACAACTATATCTGATCTTGATTTGATCTTTTCCATCAGTGCATTGTACTTTCTGTTGTGGTCTTGGTTCTCTTGGTATCTTTGTTTTGTACTCAGAACGGAGAGTTCTTTCAAGTCTTTTGTCACATATTCAGCGAAAAGGTCTAGTCCATCTTTCGGCATTGCTGGCATGAATATTGATTTCGGTTTGAATCCTGTTTGAACTGTCTGCCAGATGTTGATATCAGAACTCATGGCTGCCCCACTCGGTGTAATCTCTTCACTCACACTTTCATTTTGCTGTTCTAGGTCTATTAGACTTTGTAGCGTTTCCATGTGCGCTACATTAAGCATTAGGTTGGGGTCGGTGGTTGTTGGCATCTCAGTGGTACATTGGCGTGAATTTGAAAAATATTTTTGAAGTTTAAGTTTCCGAACATATAAAAACAAGTCAATTCGCGTTTGAGTATAGTCAAAGTTAGTGTTGCTACAGAAAGTTAGGCCCAAAGATAAAATGTCTAATTCTTGTTGAGACAGCTCCATATTGGTTAAGTTGATTACTGTGTTGTCTCTGGTTGTGTCCATCATCGGCGTCTGTTTCTTCTGTATTTTGGTTTGTCTTGTTTTTGCACCTGTTGACCCCCACCTCCTGTTTTTTCTCCTCCTGTTTTTTGTTGTTGTTTTTGATTATGTCTGTTCTTGCCAGACCCCTCTCCTTGATTCTGTGAGGTTCGGGGGCGCAGTGTTCTGAGGCGCTGTAAGCGTAAAAAAGCCAGTTCCTGTACTGGGGTTGGTGCTGGGCCTAACATTTCCGCGCTTTGAATGCTTTCATTGTCAGTATCATACTCTGAGCTAATCTCATTCTCACTTTGTTCAACTGTACCGGCTTGGTTCTTGAGTGTTGTTTCAAGAGGTTGTCGTCTTATTTGATCGAATTTTCGCGCGAATGTATATATCCTTCCATTCAAGTAATCGTTTCGATCTCTTTGGAATTTGATAGCTTTTCTTTCTTTGATTTCGGCTTCGTGTTTCTCTACTCTTCCTTTTATTTCTGTCATTTTTTCCGCGATCTCTTCCTTGTTTTCTTTAGTGTCCAGTTCTTTCAATATTTCTTCAATGCGTGTGATTAATTTGGCTCTGTCACTAGCCGCAAATTGAGTGAGTATTTTTAACATGTTTTCTGATGACTTGGCACTGTTCTCAGCCCACATCTGTAGCATCAAGGGGTCGGGGTCCTCATAGGTTGGTGCAACCAGGACTCTCAGTCCCCGTGGGACTCTGCCGACATCGAGATATCTGGATAATGATTTTACTTCCCACCATTTTGCGACTTCTTTTTTACGCAGTTTTTCCAATTCATTCAGTAGCATTTTAGTTTCGTCTTTTTCTTTAGTTGGTATTTGTACGCCTGAGTTAGTCTTGTTGCCTTTGCCGGTGTCCGTGTCAGTAAATACATCCAACGCTGCCTCCTCTCTTCCCCTTTCCCACTCAGCAGCCATACTGATGGATTTTGATAAATTTTACGTTTGTATAGATACACTGCCCGTGTGTTTTACTGTTCTCCACACTGGGACTCACTCTCCCATTGAACCACAGCCTTACGCCCGCTCCCTGTTAGTCACACCGTGCCACGGCTTACCTGGAAATCTCCGACTACTCTCCAGCGATCGTAGATCTCCGGGACGCCGATCTCCGATGTTTTCACAGGTTACTCAGGTCCTTGTTGCATTCCGGTCCTTGGGGGGCACTGCGTGTCTTTTTTCTCAAAAGTTCTACCAACAAATTGTCCTTTCTGACGCTGTGCAGCCAAAAAGAGGAGGGTCAGCGTAGGGCTTCCAGGACACCAGCCCTTTGTATTATCACCATACCACACTTGCCATCAAAGAAGGCGCTGACTCCGTGTATCTCAATTCAAACTATTTATTTTTCAATCAGTTTCTGCTCAGACGCGTTTCGGCGGCTTACTCCCGCCTTGTTCACTAACATCTGACCATTTTACTGTGCGCTATATATACACATCCTTCATGTCATGGGTTTCAATTAACAACACTAATTTGGCATTACTTGTTGCTATGGTAACATGGTTCCACCCGTGGTCAGTTACACGACTCAGCACATTAACTCCATGGCAGTCTGTTTTCACTTGCTTCCACGTCACATCCCATATTAGTTTAAAACATTACATCCATGTCTTGAAATTGCATTTTACAAGGGCGAAAAATAATCTGTATCAGCACTGGTGGTCACAAAAATACTTTACATTAGTCAATCGTTATTACGATGATGTTTGTTTACATATCTCCGTTTTTCCTCATGTATGTATGCACTCTCATTTGACATGATTCGCTGTCTAGCTGTGGGAGTGAAAGAACCACGATTGTGATTGAGTGTGCCCTGTAGCATGAGGATAACCATGGAAACCACACCGCTGGTAAACGGTTTGCTTGCCTTGTCAGTGAGCCCGGGCACGACTCCATACTCGCTCGGAACTGATGTCCCTGTTTACGGCATAGTGCCGGTAGGTACGTGCGCATAAGCTCACTAGACGCCGGCTAGTCTAAGAGGATGCAAGTGCATTACTATACAGTTCATAGTGATCCTGTCCGGGCGGCAAGTGACTTTCGGCACCTCTGGGTGTCGTGGTAGTTATGATGTCGATGTTTGGGGAAGGGAATCGGAGGGTGTGTCATGGATATACTGTCTATGTGACCATTGTGCGTGCATGAACCCAATGTGACATACTGTTACATAATTACAGTGAAAAGCGCGTGAATGGCGGATGTTTTTGTAGGGGTACTCCGGAAAGAGAGAGAGGCTGTCAACTGGATGGCTGATTTATATGTGGACACTAAGGGCTTCGTCTTCATTTAACCTGCATTTAACCCTGACGGGATCTTAGAATTTAGGAGAATAATGTATCTCGATTCTAAGCGGCGTAGTGCCAGTTTGCGATTCCCGCCCCTCACATTCTTGGGGATACTGTCTATGACGAAATACGTCAGACCCTTTGGATCCCCACCATGAGCTTCATGGATGTGGCGTGCTACTGGATAGGCTTGATCCCTGTTAGCAATATATATATATATATATATATTTCCATATCCATACTAATATTATAAAGAGAGAGCCCAAACTTTTGAGGCGGGTAATCTCAGTAACCACAGCACCAATCACAACACCCAATACAGCGTTGGAAAGGGCAGTTGCAGCAGAAGGACATAGGCTATGCAGACGGCCACCATATACATTTAAAAGGTAAAAGAACCGTGCCAGCAAAGTAGTCCCTTGTGGGCGTGTCTGCGTTCTGTTGTGGGCGTGTGCTGGGGGCGTGACAAACGCTGGGGGCATGTGGTACATTACGCCCTTCATGCCATGTGAGTTGTAATTGCGCAGCATCAAGGGGCACGCTGGGGGCGTGACACGCTGGGGCCATGACAAATGCTGTGGGCGTGTGTCCGCCCTTCATGCCATGTGAAGCACCAATTACGCAATTGCGCCGCATCAAGGGGCACGCTGGGGGCGTGTTCTACATTCCGGACTTCATGCCATCTGGGTCGTACATTAATCAGATCGTCTGCTGTGGCCGTGTGCTGGGGGCGTCACAAAGGCGTTCACCTCGAAGCGTGGTAAGTAACCATTCGCAAGACTCCCAAGGGGGACTGTCCGTTGTCTCACACATACTGGGGGTGCCAAATGCAGTGTGTGCCTTGGCCTGGGTGCGTCTGAAAGGGCCGAACGCAGTGTGTGACTTGGCCTGGGTGCGTCTAAAAAGCACTCGGGCCGAACACCGTCGGTGTGGGTCATAACAAAATAAGAACAGCGGGAAACAATCATTCAAGACTCACACAATTCTAATTGTTAGACGGTCGCCGCTGGCCCTCAAGCGGGCGCACACGCAACTGAGCGTGTCTGCGGGGACAATTACTGCAGCCTCTCATGCGCGCTGTTACTGAACTATCACATTAAACCAAATCACACGCGCCTGCTAACATCAGCCAGGGGTGTAGCCGGGCTCAGGCGGCGGATCACTACACTAATTACATGCGCCTGCTAACATGAACCAGGGCTGCAGCTGAGCCTCAAACGGGGGGATACACGCCTGCTAACATCAACCAGGGCTGCAGCTGGGCCTCAAGTGGGGGAACACGCGAATGACCTTATCTGAATACACACATTAAACACATTCTATTTCATACCCGGACAACGTCGGGACGGGCTGCTAGTATATAATACATACACGAAAACTGAATGCAGTATATAAATTTCAAACACACAACATAAAAACATATAAAGATCAATTCATTGTTGCTTATTGGAGAAATGTGGCTAGATGTTTGAACAAGATCCTATAAAAAAGTGGGAATGTGAAAGTGAAGTCTGTTACGAATGGTTCTAATATTGAACAGGTGGATGATGCAGAACCAAGTTCTGAACAGCGGCATTTGGCCGGATGGCCGATTATTCGGGTCTCAGGTTGTAAAGCTGGTATAATATATGAATAATGATATAAAAACATGGGAGCCACAGGGCAGGGTCTAAAGCATAACAGCAAAAGATACATCTCAGCACCTCAATAAGGCGTATCAGAGTCTAGGGTCAGTAGGTAGTTAAGGAGTGGTGGTCAGATGCCCTTGGGCCTGGACGTTGGGGGTTGCAACGTATCATAGACTTTACTAGTCATGTCACTGTAGACCAACCGATAACATAAATGGAGTAAGTCACCACTATGGACTACTCAGTAATTAGCTAGTACCACATAAGACCAGAGAAAGCTAACACCAGAATCATTCTTTTTACAGCCATTTCTACAAAATTTGAGCTCGTACCCCGTAAGACCAGAGAAAGCTAATACTAGAATCATTCTTTTTATAGACATTCCTATATATTTTGAGAAGCCAGATACAGGCCATCAACACTTAATAAGGAAATAAAGATACAGACGCCTCCCAGAGAACCCCTATGTGGGTCAGAATTATCACCGCATTTAATGTAAGTCTCAAGCAAATAATTAAAGATTCTCGGTACGCAATCTGCTGCATACCATTTATGAGAATTGACGGTCATTTCTGCCTGTTATTTATTGCAGAAATTCTGAACACAACCGAAAATAGGTAATCCCACGCAAGCATTTTGTATTTATTTGAAATCACATTACCAATTAGAAATAATGCATGATGCTACCACAATTAATTCACCTCAACAATCTTACTCACAATCAGAATTTTACGCAAATCGGATCACCTGCACAGGGAAATGGATATATCTGAACTAATAAGCACGAGGTCTATCCATTCCATATAAGGTTCATTGACCCACTGAGATTGATCAGAGGTATTTTCTGTGTTACTCATGAGCATGATGTCTATAGAAAAATAAGGATAATGCAAATAGTTTGTTTTCACCACCTAGCGTAACGTAAAGATAGGATTCGATCTATCATGCACAGTGATATGTATAACAACTTGGACCATGAATGGAGTCCCAAAATACATACGGTTCTGTTTTTTCTTTTGCTTGTACAGCCTTGAGAAAGTCGTGGGAAGAATTCCCATTACGACGAAACATGTTTCGGCTGTGAAACTAACAAGAATAAAAGTGGACAAGAAAGAAGAAAATAATTTTCCCTTGCATTTTATTACTCTAAAAACGTGTGGAAACGCTTACTCACTAGAGTTTTAACATATGTATTACATGTGCTAAGGAGTGTTTTGTTTCTAGAAGGCAGTAGCCTAATTTAAAGAAGATTTGTGGGTCTCTTTACCTTATAGCACCGTTGTGAATTTAGCGCTCAGTACAATATTGTGTGAAAGTTCTAAGTGGCACCGAAATACCTATACCTCAAACCATTAACAAGTTGTCTACACCTCGATAGACTGAGTGACCACCAGAACCTCACAGACCATGGCCTCGATCAGAACGGACCTTATAGCCTTCATATCTGGACACACTGCCACGGAAAGTAGAATAACCACTGTAGAACAGAGAATCACTACCAATACCGACTGAGAACAAGACGACAGCACATGCAGACTAAAATCACAGAACTCGAATACAGGAACAGGAGGGACAATCTGAGGTTTTATGGTATTCCTGAAAATTCAGAAGGTGACTACATAATAAAATGGCCGTTTGTGCTCCACTTCTTTATTTCCCACACTGATATTATGTTCCACGCTCTTTTACAATTTCAGAGTGCTCAGGGGATTAAATCATGTTCTGCTGCACGTAAAGAGTCTCTGTGTCAGGTGAAAGTCTGTTTCTTGTGCCAACAAATGAGAGAAGTGGTCCAGTTGTCCAAGAAATACAAGTCTTTCCTATATAATGAAGTCATAATCTATGTGTCCCAGGACTTCTTGCGTGAGACCATGCTCAAAAGCAAATTCTTTCATTCTCTGAGGCCCCACTGGATACAAATGGGGATACAATATGGCATCCTTGATCCAGCCTGCATGTTACTCTCTGAGGATGGATGTGCCAACGAATTTGAGGTCGCGGAGTGTTGACAATAGTTTCTTGATACTTTATTGAAGTAAAACATGAATATGACCCACACACGCAATGCTCAGTAATCGACCAACAGGGAGCCACACACTGTTACAGAGGACTCTGTGTGATGATAGATGGATAGACAAGAAGCAGTTACTAGGAACTGGTCTTTGGAACCCCCATATAAACACAAGGAAAAAATAGTCCCTCCAAGAGATAAGTTGTACTTCCTTTTGAAGACAGACGTACCCTAGGCCACCCTTCCAGTATTGATCCCTTGGCTGTTAATCCCAATCCGAGCCCTGGAGCCATGCCCTCTTACTATTTTTGTTAACTGTTACTTGGGCTGGCAACCTTTCACCCCACCTACATGCCTGAGTCAGACATGCCATACATATTTCTCCTTCGCAAGATGATACCAGAGGTTAGACCAAATGGCCTCTGCACCAACTCAGATACCTGGTGTGGATGTGCTGGCATGCCATTACTGAGGCCCCTACTTCACTTAGACCTTCGGTATCTCTCACTGATAGGTGGGTTATCTGACACCAAGCAGCAAATCATTTCACTATGGCTCTCTTACCCTCTCCATCAATTCCACCCACAGATTATTTTTGCAGCAGAGAAAGGGCGTGTCCCTTGGCATCTACTGACCCTCCCAGGCAACATGAGAGTGCTGTCAGTAAATGTCAATGTGATCACCCATTATGTAAAACGCAGAAAGGTCCTGTCCTGCCTACACAAATACTGCCTTGTTATTGCTCCCTTCCAAGAGATGCATCTCTCCATTGCACAAAGTGAGAAGTTGCATAGAGACTGGGTAGTTAGGGAATGCATTGCATGCAGCAGCCAGTGCACTGCGGATGAGACATCTTCATCCTGGCCATACTGAAAGAGGGGATTTGATATCCTGGCCTGGCAAGGGCTAAACTACAACTGAAAGTACATAAAACATGGTCTGACCCGGAAGACCATTACATTCTTATCAATGTGAGCATCCAAAATCTCACCTTTGTGCTTGACTCCATCTATGCCCCAGTTGGTGACAAAAAATGGCTTTTAAACGCACAGGATCGGCTCCTCTCCCTCCCCAGGAGAGGATTGGAATCTGGTCTTGGTCCCCTGAGTCGGTAAATCAAACAGAAATGATACCCCACACATATAGAGAAACATACCCTCACAGATCTCATGATGATCATTCCCTGAAGGATCCTTGGCTGTTGACCCACCGCACTGACAGTGCCTATACATTCACCTCATGCATCCATAGCACCCAAACCAGGATTGATTACTACCTTTCTTCACTGGCTCTAGTATTCTCCCAATCATAGATAAGTAGATATTATTCTAAATTGCACCTCCGACCACAACCTACTACAGCTTCAACTTGCTATAGGTATCCCACCCCCTCCCTTAGTTCACTTTCATTTTAATACCTCCAGATTCTGAACCCCTGAGGCCAAAAGCAAACAGCAACTACTCACTTCTACATACTTGAGTGAGAACGCCAACACATTAGCTTCATTCAATGTCTTATGGGAAGCAGGTAATGCGACTATATGAGGGAAGCTGATGCGCATTTCAGGACTCTCCAAACGGGAAACCCTAGCAGCTCAACACTTGCTGGAACTCCAGATTTACCATCTCATGACTAGTTACTCTAGATCTCACTCCCCACGCTTAGAGAATCTCTGGTGAAAAAATTGGAACTTTTTGGCTTATTTACCACACAAGTGGAAAAATCCTTATTTAGTCTGAAACAGACGCCTGCCGACTTTCTAACTACGATAACAATCCCAGCCATTAGAACTGCATCAGGTGAAACACTAACTCAACCCTCTGGCATCCTACAGGCCTTCCACTTGTTTTATAAACAGATTATATAGAGGAAAGACCTGAGTCACACCAAGTGGAGGAAGAATTCCTATCTAGTATAACTATTCCCAGATTGAGTGCTGAACTGACAACCCAACTGGCAAACAACATTTCCAAGGAAGAAGTAGGTCAAGTGATAGATCTGCCCCCCATGTCTAAAACTCCAGGGGTAGATGGCTACAAGAAGAAGTTCTATAAAATAAACAAGACAGTATTAGTCCCCTTACTTTGTAAACTGTTTAATGAGATCCTGGAAGGCTCCCCCTCTCAGAGATGTGAATCAGGCAAAGATAGCGATACAACTCAAACCAGATAACTAACCCGTTGGACTGCATAAGCTATAGATCATTCTCTTTGCTCATTATGGATTTTATTGCAAAGGTTTCAGAAAACCGATTGAGGGACCTCCTACTGATGCTAATTCGAGGTGACCAAGTGGGCTTGGTTCCTCATTGGTCTCTCACCTTCGAACTCTGATACTTGTAATTTGGAAAGTGCACAATGACGCGGATGAAAGAATCCTAGTCTCACTTAACACCGAAAAGGCGCTCAACCAGGTGGAATGGGTTTAACTCCTTCGATCACTGACCTCAATAGGTAAAGGTTCAGAATTTATTTCCAAAGTCAAATGGCTTTAGAGCATGTGAAGGTGTCAAACACCAAAGGGGCCTATGAGTCGTCCCATCTCCTTGCCACCGTACCCAATCGTTTTAACTCCCATTCCATACCTTTTTCACGCTCTTGCGATGGGGGGCACTGAACCTCTTTAGTGCGAAGGTTCAGCGCCTCCTTAGTGCGAAGGTTCATAGACAATGTACTTCTCTGTTTCCCTGCTTGGTGCTGAGCTTCATGAAGCATCTCGGGTCATATTTAAAGGAAGGGAGGAGGGAGGGATTTCAGGACTATCAAGAGAAACCTCGGTTCAGATAAGAATCAACATGCTTTTCAGGGGACGGGGCAATGTTGATTGTTTTCTTATTGTATGTGGGATACGGAGTTTAATGTACTTAAGCACCTCTCGACAGGTATGTTTATTATGCGTTGGCTCTTCATACTTGACAATGCCCTCAACCATTAAGTGATATGTACCATTTCTGCTATTTGTCAGAGCCTGTGACAGTGTCATGGTTCTTGTGATACTAGATGTTGATCTTTTTTTCATGTTACATGAATGATGAAAAGTCAGTACAGAATTTATATAAAAAAAAGTTCACATCTCAGGCAAAAATATTTTTTTATCAGTTAATGTACTCAATTCTACATTATGTGGACACCTCTGTTAGGTTCAGAACTTTAAATTTGGAAATGTCAGGACCATTCAGACTTGCAATGGTTGAAGATGGCTCTTCTTCTTCTGGGACTTTTCCAAAAAGGAACAAGCAATAGTTTATTGGACTGTAAATCTCTGTATCTGATTCTTCTTCTTTTCAAACACATATGCAAGATAAGCCCTTTCAAGTAGTGCATACTTCCTATTCGAAATATTCTTTCTTGCTAGTCTCTTAGTAACAGGAGATTCACTTTCATGGTTTTCTGAATCAATTTCAATTATTTCTGGTTATTTGTTCATCAATTCTAACTTTTCATTCTCCCAGTGCTTTTTCTTGCGGGTTCCATTTGTTGCCTTAGGTGTTTCAGTTCTTGCACCTTCACTTGTGACTACTAGTGAGTCTTCTTGACTCATTGATGAACTTTTGCTTCACTATCATCATAAGCAACTCAACTCACTGTAAACTGCTTTCTTCCTCTGGAGGTTCTCTAAACACAAATCTTTAACTGGCATCTTCAGGTGGATGGATAACAGACTATTTTCTCAAATTGAAACTGCCACTAGGACCTTCACCAGGATCTTCACTTTCACCAGTAACTTCACCATTATGAAAATGTTCTCCACCCGCCTCTGGCTCCATGTTGCGAACTTGAGCTTGACTCTGAATTAGTGGTAGTGGTCACCACTTCTTCATCTGCCTCCTCCACTCTCCTCGAGTAAGCAGCATGGATGCACTGCGGGATTCCGGCGCATTTCACAGCAGTGTTTGTCACATGCACAATCTGATAAGGGCCTCTCCATCGTTGTTCTACACAGCTCTTGTTGACATGGTTCTTGACAAGATCCAAATCACCTGGTTGCAAGTCGTAACATTGAGTTTCTTTTGACAATGTTGGTGCCAATATCACCTGATTAGAAACAGAGTTCACCACATCAGCTAGACATTTGCAGTAATCTAATACAATCCCATGTTATGTTTTGTTTTGCATAACATAACATGGCATCGTATTAGATTACTGCAAATGTCTGCCTGATGTGGTGAAATCTGTTTCTAATTTGTTAGGCGCACATTTACCCTTAGGTGTCTTGGAGCTGACTACTACTGAGCAGGAAGGGAGCCTAGCTGTTAAAGAGACATGTTTTTACCTCCTTTCTAAAGGAGATCAGCGTGGGCATAACTCTGATGTGGGGGCAGATTGTTCCAGAGCTTTGTAGTTCCAACAACATAGCTGCTGCCTCCCCAACTAGCTTTGTGAATTCTTTGAGTTGTCATAAGATTTGCCCATAGCGAGCGCAGCCATCTGCCAGGAGTGTATCTCTGAAAGGAGTGCTTCAGGAGCTCAGAGCTAGTATTATGTAAATCCTTGTAGGCTATGCCCTTAGCCCTAAATTTGATATGGCTTCTTACTGGAAGACGATGCAATTGCTGATTTTCCTTGGCCACCGAATTGAATTTAGAGGTCCCAGAAAGAAGCCTAGCAGCCGCATTCTGCACCATCTGTAGCTTGTTGAGGTTTTTGTCCTGAATGTTAACATGTTAACATAAAGAATGTTGCAGTGATCCAATTTTTAAAGGACTAATGCTGTGGTTACTGTCTTTCTAGGCTGCGCTGGAATGAAAGGGAATCGTTTTTTGATCATTCTGAGCTTGTAGAAGCAGGAGGAGATTGAGAATTGACTTGCAGTCTGAAATTTAGCTTTTTATCTATTAACACAATTAATGTTTTTGCCTTGGTCAATGGGATGGGGGAGATCCCAATTCTTCTGGCCACAAACTAGGGGACCAGACAGGAGAGAGATTACCAAATAGAACCACCTCGGTTTTATTTGAGTTAAGTTTAAGGCAGTATCTGTTCTTCCAAGAGCTAATTGCCAGCATGCCATCATGACAAGAGGCCAAGACCTCAGTACCAATTTGTAAGACAGACAGGATAATATGGGTATCGTCCGCATATGAGGTTAATGCGAGGCCAAAAGATTTGACCAGAAGAGCCAGCTCCGTAAAATAAATGTTAAACAGAGTTGGACTGATAGATGAGCCCTGCGGGAGAAAAGGAAGATGATTCAAAGTTACCCAGTGCTTATGATTGTAGTCTATCAGTAAAAAAAGAGGTCAATAGGGATTTAGGTCTATTCTTAATGCACAGAGTATTGATACGGTTGATCAACATACCATGGTCAACCATATTGAATGCTGCTGACAAGTCAAGGAGAATAATTGCTGCGGTTCCACCTCCCCCTCTGTCCCGCATGACACTTATTGCCTCTGTAGCTGTTTATATTTTTCCAGGACCAAGACTACTTTAACAGGCATGGCCTATTGTTAATAGGCCGTTCTGACAGCTTTATCTCAAATATGATGACATGATGGTCGGACCATACTAAAGGAAAAAACCTCCTTAGTAATGATCAGCTCATTATTAGTGAAATGGCCATCTAGAGTGTGTCCAGCTAAGTGTGTTGGTGTGTTAATTTTTTGAGTGAGCCATAGCGGGCCTAATGTGCCCAATAGAGCTACTGTGTCCTTATCTGAGGAAACATTCAAGTGAAAGTTAAAATCGCATAGTGAGATGAAGTCCCTTTCACACGCAATAGCCTCTAGGAGGGAGCCAATATTATCCAGGAATTTGCCTGTAGGGGCTGGAGGATGATAGAGAAGTATACCTTTAAATGACTGCTTTTTTTAAAGTGTTATGTTAAATGTAAGGTCTTCACATACGGAATAAGGGACTGTCTCTCCCACCACAATATGGCTATTGTGGTAAATCAGTGCAAGCCCACCATGTCTTTCCTTGAGTCCGTTTTGTCTATAGACAGAAAAAACAGGGGAGTTGCTATCCAAAAATGTTGGCCTGCAGATGGATCGACAAACGTTTCAGTAATAAATAAAATGTCCAGCTGCTGGCAATCCATTAAATAGGCAATTTCTTTTGTGCTTGGGGAGAGAGCACATGGTAATTAGATGACAGCATGTTTGGTTTGTAACGGCCAAACAGTCCTGCGCACTCTGCATCTTCCCCACCAGGCTGCATTACACAGCCTGGAGGAACATGCAAAGCCTCACATTTCCCATCTAAGCTCTGAACCACGACTCTCAGACCAATCACAGCACTGCACTGCAGAGTTGTGATTGGCTCAGGGGAGCATGGGAGCCTGGGTGCTTCCTGCTGCCAGCCAGGACTGCAGGGAAGAGGAAGATGAGGACGGAGGAGAGGCGGCGGCCGGCCGTTACAGGTAAGTGTTTTTTGTTAAGGTTGGGGAGAATTTCAAAATGGTGTATTATAATTGTATTTTTTTTAAGTTGATATGAAAATTTATGTTATTAATTTTAAAGTATATTTTATTACTTTATATTTAAAGAACAATTAATGTGAAATCAGATATTTTTAATGTTTCTTAAAGCAAAATATGAAATATTTTTAATTAGTAAAAATATTTTCGAATTTTCTAAATAAAACATTATTTTTTATTTATTTATTTATTTATACGTTTTAAGTAAAATCATTTTTTGCAAGAAATTGTTAGATGTTAACAAATTTGTAAAAAAATTAGAATGGATTAAAAAATGTTTTATCATTTTAAAGATATTTTTTTTAATTGATAACATTATTTAGTAAATAGGTTATGTGGCCTAGAATGGCAGCTGCTTGATCTGGTGGCTCCCGAGCCCTGACCGGCTTGTGAGATTGCCGATTTGCTACCCTAGATAGTGCAACGAACCTGGGAAGCCGTCTGGGAGCTCTTTGGCTGCCCGCTACACGAATCAGGGGGAGCCGACGCCGTTCTCTGGGGTCGGTGGACTGTACGTGCTGTTGGTGTGCTAGCAGATGGCCGCTGCAGTTAGGGAGCGGCAATAAAGACTTTATCCCGTATGGAGATCTTTAACCCATGGAGGTGAGGAGAGACGTGGGTGGGCCTCGCGCTATAACTACACTCCACGCTGTTAATTGAAGCCTAAAAGAACTTTTTATTAGGACAAGGTTGTAACTATTAACATTATTAACCAAAACATCATTACAACCATAACATTTCCCATCATTATCCCCTTCATTCACCCCATCCATCCTCAAACATCACACCTGTTGCTCCTCCCCTTTCACTTTGTGACCTCCTTCATCATCCCCATTCTCTGCTTCGCTTTTCCTCCAACATCCTCCCTTGAAATTTCCTGTTGTCGCTCTCTTGCATCCGGCACCCCTCCATCAGTCACCTGCTTCCCCCCCCCCTCCCCCGAGGGGTGGTTGCGCCAGTTTGCGACTCACCACCTCTCCAAAGTACTGCTAACCCCCAAAACACCACAACCTGTCCTAAACTGGCACGCTAACGCCACCTGCATCCCTTCCCCTATAACTTGTTTCTAACTTTTTCAAACCCTCCTGATGATGCCAGGTGCAGGAAGAGGCCGAGACTTCCTCTTCAGCACCTTTATACCCCACCCGGGCCCTCCCCTTGACCCCCAAACAGCTTGTCCTTCCATCTGTCTTGCGCGGAGAACCCCGGGGGAAGTCTGGTCTGTGACCCTACTTCCCCAGGGCTTGACATTCAAGAGAGGGCTCGCCTACAGAGGACTGGGAGCTGGTCCCTCTGCATGCAACATCGCTGTGAAGACCCACCTAGAGGACTTGGTAGGCCCCTGGTAATAGGGGGCATACTTAACATCGAGCAGCTATATTTAGTTTCTACTGCAGAGCCACCTCCTCCCCATCTACAAAGTGTCAACTCCCACCGATTCACAGGCGGTGGCAGCCAGCCCGGCTGAGATCCTGAGCCAGTCAGAATAGAGGAAACGAGTGGCCTGTGGTCAGAGACTGCATTTTCCTCACAACTATCAGTGGCGAGAGGAGCACACTTGCTGCTTCACCCCTGAGCCCATCGCTCTGCCTGGAGTTGCAAGTTTAAGGCCGGGTGAGCAACGCGACAGTCCTGCATGCCTTATTCCCCACCTTGGTGGTTCTGCCTTCCCCACATCGTGACAGCACACTCCCAGACATCTGCAGAAAAGGGCCCTGCCCCTCAACCAGTGATCCAAGCTCCTCTAAAACAGTGGCTCCTTGAGACTGTGGACCCAGCTAATAGTTCACTGCATCCTTAGAATTCCGGCCCCCTGCTGGCCCTGTGGCTGCCGTGTCTTGCATCAGTTTGAGGAGGACCCTGACTCTGCACTGGAATCCCGGCATTGAAATTTGCAACGCAGATGTGACCTAATAGGATGCAGGGCTGTATCCTTGCTCCCCTGCCCGCTGTGGTGTGTTGGGATTGCTGGTTGCCAATTGGGGTGAGTGGTGTTACAGCACATTGTGCTCCTGCCAGGATTGCCGTGTGATTGATGGCCTAGTGAGCGGAGGACCCAAAACCAAGGTGGGGTGCTGGTCTCTGGCGGCGACTCTAGCTGTGGGGGTTTGCCACTCGACTTGCCCTGGACTGTGTGGCCCATTGAGGAGCACAACAGGTGAGGACGGTCCACAGTCTGGGCGTTGATCTACTGCTCTCCTGAACATCATTGTTGGCAATTGTGGGTCACACTAGACACAAGCCAGATACATCAGCAACACACACGAGCCCCTGGTCTAAGCTCTCAGATAGCTCAGTCGCGCGGACACCTGAGCACGTTTACCCCCACCACACTACCCGCCGAAGAGGAAAAGCTGAATATCATCCTTCAAAAGATATGCGAGTCACAGTTGGCAATTGAGCAGTGCCTGGGGGCTGATCACAATGGACATTAGCATTCTCAAGGAACCCCAATGTAAACTGTCAGATAGAATCAAAATTAACCAGATGAACCTCTCGCCAATATCCCCTTGTCGGGCAGAACACTTCACACAGCTTACTCACCTACGCCAACAAGTGACTCGGCTCCAGGACCGCGTTGACGATGCGGACGGGAGGGCTGGTATAAACAACGTCTTAACAGTGGGGGCACTGGATGGTGTGGAGGGGCCCAACACAACCTGATTTATTGAGGACTGGTTCCGCACTTTGGTGGCCCCATCAGGATTGTCCGAGTTTTTTAGGGTGAAGAAAGCACCCCCACAAAACGATCCATCCCAGGCACACTGCCCATAGTGGGCAGGATCCTCTATTTTAAGGACTGGGACACACTGTTGCACACTGCGTGTGAAAAAGCACCTAGTCCAATGGTCAGAGTCTCCTTGTTCCTGGATTACATGTTGGCTGTCCACCATTGATGCTCTTCATTCTAGGGGGTTAAAAAAACAGCTGGGTTCTGTAGGTCTTAAAAATGTCTTGCTGTTCCCTGCCAGGCTTAAGGATGATCCATGACGCACACTCTCTCTTTTTTGAAACACAGGAAGGGGCTTGGGAATGGCTGGAGCTTCATTTTCCAGATTCACGGGGACGGCCCATGTCCTAACCTGTGCCGCTCAAGCCTAGGAGTAGGACGTACAGTATGCCAGATTGTTTTTTTTTCCTTTCAGGTACTGTCTCTAGTATTGGGGCCTTGGACTGCTGTTTGGCAACACCTGAACAGACACTACTTTCATTTACATACAATGTACCTTTATTAAATGCTACCCGGACTTTGTAAGGCTTGGATCCTGATAGTTCATGTCCCCTGTATGCATGCCAGTGGGTGCTGCTTCCTTGATATTCCCTGTGTGATCCACGACCGGGGCACGGGTCCAGGTGACCTCTCATAGTGGGTATGGCTCCACCCCCTTTACTGGTTTCATCTCAATAGTGTGTCCGACAGTACCCCCTTTGCGAAGGCAATTGTTGCTCAACAGTTGATAAGTTACTACTAGTTCTTATGTTTGGTCTAGTGGATGTTAGTAGCTGGACCGAGTGTTGAGGGTTGGGTGTTTATAGTCTGCGATTGTCACCTATTGCATCACTGGAGATGGAAACAATATGTCAATTGGGGTTGGCTGTAATGACGTGGGGAGATTTTGGGGTCTACATTATTGTCAAGCATGGCCACCATCTTAGATACATATAACATCGTTACCTGGAATGTGCGTGGTCTGTGTATAAGAGGCATAGGGTTGTGGCACAACTCAATCATCGTTGCGCTCGCATCATATTCTTGCAGGAAACCCACCTTTCCACATGCGAGGCCCAAATGTTGCATTGGAAATGGAGTGGGCAATTATTGTATACTTCTTATTTGGCTTTTGCCCAGGGAGCAGCGATTTAGCTCCGAGCTGAGGTCCCCTTTGCAGTTGCTGACACTAAAATAGATTCACATGGGCATTATGTTTTGCTCCGAGGTACACTAGATGGAACTCCAATGGTGTTGGGGTGCATATATGAAGCCAATATGGAACAAGATGTTTTCCTGCCCCATCAATCCTCTATACTGGCAGAACTGAGAGCATATCCCTGGGTACTAGGTGGAGATTTAAATGCAGTGGCGGATACCACATTGGATAGATCACATCCACCCATGTCGGGTACTACATCAATTTGTCAGTCTGCTGTAATGTTAAAATGAGAAAAAACACCTTCTACTCACACCTGCATACATTGCATTCCTGCCTTCACTGCTTCTTCTGCCTCACTACACTCCACCCCAATATGACATATGCCACGCACTTGGGAAAGACGATTTACAATCATAATCCCATTGAAATAACACTCTCTTGCGGTCTGGTGCCGACTCCAATACCCACTTGCCATCTGCAGCTGGCCCTCCTGGAAGACACAGTTTTTAGAGAGACACTTGCCACTACCATTGAAACCTATTTCACCCAGAACGATAATACAACCTCTTCTTCATTAGTGAAGTGAGAGGCTGTTAGACCCGGCTTCCTAGGCTCACTAATGTCCTGGGACCTCAGTATTAATGGACCCAAAACTGGATAACCAAGTACTCCTCTCCAGTACTTTACTCTCTCAGAGTAGCGTGACAGAGCAGTCCCAGGCTTACTCAAGGAGGTGAGGTGGGGTTAGACATTCAGAATACAGTGTAAACTGTACCATCAGCTGATAAACTCAATGTCCAGTCAGTGCTTTACTTTTTATAAAAGAAAAGTACTTTAATACACACAAGATAATTATACTACACATAAAACTAGGATAAACAGTGAAACACAGATGTCTCTACAACCCTCTGGGACGTAGTTCTGACTCCAAATAGTATTATAGCGCCTAGACGCCAAGCGCTATAAAAATACACTTAACATGAAAACACACAATAAGCATTGCATATTAAAGACCATGTTACAATGGGCAGCTCTCATTCACTAGAACCTTGATACCAATCTTTGGATTGAAAGGATATAGTTTCAGCATATGATGTGAAGTCAAATGTTCTTGATCAGCCCCATAACCCCCCACCCACAGCAACAGAAGTGCCCTCCCGTCGGGAGGACACTGCTCTAGTGGTGTCAGGGGTCTGATCACAGGTGCCTGATGTCTTGGCACAGTTTACTGGAATCCCATTAGTCCAGTAGCCCCTGGCTAGCTGTTGGAGGGTAGTGGCTGGACAGAGTGAAAGTTCAGCCTGATAACCCAGAGATCACAAAAAGAATGGTGGGGGCCTGTTTCACTGGCCTCTATTCCCAGTTACTGCTTGTACAGGCTCCCACAGCGCAAGGGAGGAGCTTAGAGGGGATTTGATCTCACCTTCAAAGACTAGAATCAAGCTTCCTCCTCTCTGGCTCCCTTGATGTGCTGCAAGCGTCCTTCCACCAGCCTTCGTGATGTGCCGCAAGCTTCCTTCCCACACAATTCCTTGGATGTGCTGTAAGCTTCCTTTCCACACCTTTGGCAACTGTCTGTAATTTCCTTGGTCAAAAGCGCACGCTCCCCAAGCCTCACAGAAACAGCTAGTCTTCAATGTTGCTGGTGCTGTGGACTCTCTTTGAACTCTTGGCAGCAGACTCCATCCGTCATAGAGAAAACTGCCTTGGTTCCAACACAGTGAACAGTGTCTTATCTCCTGCCTTCACACTGCGGGTTGCGCCTGGCTATCTTCAGACGGACCTGGTGTGGCCACCTCTTGAGTCATAGACCAGTCTTGAACAACAGCTGACCACTCGGGCCAGACTTTTATCACCTCTGATTGATAGGCTCATCCAATCAGAGGGTCTGCTACTTTTGCATCCTGAATACACCTCCAATCACAAACCATTCATGGAGTGTTCAATGCATGGGTAAAGCATGCCCCAGTTCCCCCCATGTTCTCCTGGTTTCAGGCTGTGCAACTCCCTAAAGAGGAATTTTAATTAACTCCAGCCCAGGAGGGCCTGACTAGTAGGGGAGGGTCCTCTTCACAGGGTTAGTGCAGCTAAACCCAGATAAGAACTGAGTGTCTACCCCAGCCCACCAGGCCTTTCCAAGGAAATGGGGAAGGGCACGGGGGAGTTGGGATGTCCAGCAGAACAGCTCGCATTCCTCACACTGGCTCAAATCACCATTCTTCCCCAGTACACCCACGGGCTCTCAAACACACATCAGGTAGACAAAGGCAACAGGACCACAGGCATGGAAAACTGTACAGACTTGGTCAGGAGGGTGCCGTGGGACTCACCCCTCCTGACAATAGATTTATTGCTGCCACCACTGTCAGTCTCCCACTGCCTTAATAGAAAGGGCAGTAGCCACTCTCTGAAAAATAGGGGTACACTAGGCATGCCCCCTCGACCTCAGAGCCACCCTCTAGAGTCTCAATCCATATAAACAGGGAGAACCTCAGTGGACATGTATGAGTGTCATGCTCACTGAGGTAGGGATGTAGAAACCATACAGTAGTTTTTGAGTGACTTGCCTGGAGATTAGCATAAGGCAGGGTAAGCACTCTCTCCAGAGACATGCAGGAGACTTCCCGTCCCAACAGAGGCCTTTAACGTCATAGTTCATGGGTCGTCCATTGAGCAGTCGTGGGACCTAGGCAGGAGGTTATGATGGAGATTACCCAACTGGAGTGCAGGTCAGGTCTTCTGGAAACAAGAGTGCTCAGTGATGCAGAAGCTGTGGGTGAGCTACAGGATGCTCGCATTGTTTATGCTGGAGTGTTGGAGTGCCTCCGACTGATAGACTATAAAGCCTATGCCCGGAAAATACACATGGAGGCAGTCAAGTTGAGGACATTGCTGGCCCACCTGATTCGCTCTGATACCACACCCACACCATTTTACCCACACACAAAATGGTTAGTGGCTTGGTTGATACACAGTAAGTTATCAATAGGACATTTTGTGATTTCTATGCTCTTCTCTATACAGTCTTGACTCCTCCCGATCCTGATGCTGTTAATGCATTCTTACTGTGGGTGGTTCTGCCCACGGTGCCATTGGACAAAATGGAAGCTTTAAGTGAGCCCATATCTTCATGAGAGATACATGGGACCTTTAGGGAATTTGCAAGGGACAAAACATTGGGATCAGATGGGCTCCTGATAGAATTTTACTTGAATCATGCCTCTAAGTCAGTGCAGCGAATAGAGAAGTTGTATAATTCCTCGTTAGAGGAATCTTTGTTTTCTCCTTCCACTAGAGAGGTAGTGATGACATCGTTGCTGAAGCCCGGTAAGCTGCCTGCGGCTCTTAACTCGTACAGACCTCTCTCACTTTTAGATACAGAATATAAGATTTTGAGAAAGATCCTCATCCGAAGACTTCTCTCCAATCTCCTGTTGCTCCCACAGTTGTTGCATGGGGATCAATGTGGCTTTGTACCCCAATGCAATACCTCACTGAATATTCGTCAACTGTTTCAGGTCATGACTGCATCCCATGCTCATTCCCCATTTGTAGGCTGCATTTCATTAGATGATCGCAAAGCCTTTAACACCTTGGGGTGGGATTTTATGAGGGCAGCGCTGACCCGTTGTTGAATCCGTGGGCATACATTTGTATTTGTATTTGTAAAGCGCGACATTCATCCCAAGGGACATCATGGTGCTAGGACTGAGCAGAGTACAATGCGGGTTATTGTGAAACTAATATTTGGTAGGTCAGTATCTAGGGAACAAGAAGGTTTTCAGCTTTTTCCTGAATATCAGATAGTCATCTGTCAGACGTTGCTCGAGTGGAAGTTTGTTCCAGAGGACCGCTGCTGATTTAGAAAAAGATTGGTCACCCATCCTGACTTTAGTCGTACGTTTGACTGTTGCCAAGGCCTGATGGAACGATCTCAGTTTGCCTGAGGGTACACGAAAATCTAATTTGTCTTGCACAACATGTGGACCTTTCTTATGTAAAGTTCTGTGTACATAGCACATGAGCTTAAAACAGGCTCTGTGACTTACTGGTAGCCAGTGTATTTCCTTCATGTAGAGAGATGCTGAGCTGTATTTACTTTTAGTACAAATCAGTTTAGCAGCAGCGTTGTGAACCACCTGGAGCCTGGTGAAAAGATAGTCAGCCATACCCACATAGAGTGCATTGCCAAAGTCCAGCCTGCTCAAAGGAAGTGCTTGTGTCACTGTCTTCCTACAATTCAGCAGGATCCAAGGAAAAAGTCTTCTAAAGAGTTTTATTGTGGCAAAGCCTTTTCCGCACAATGTGTGTACTTGATTCTGCATGGACAAGGCATCATCAATAATGATGCCCGGATTCTTTGCAGCCTGCCACCAGCTACTGTCCCAAATTGCATGCGCACCACCGAAAAGCAAAATCTCGGATTTTCCGGCATTTAGCTTTAGGCAATGCCCGGACATCCAGCCTGCTATTTCCGTAAGGCAATGGATGAGATTGCTTTAGTGTCAGTTTTAGTCAACCTGTCAAACATGAGAATCATCAGTTGTGTATCGTCTGCATAAGAACATATGTCAAAACCCCATTTCCTGCTGATGTCTGCCAGGCGATAGACCTATATAAATTAAAAAGAGTGGGGCTCAGAGTAGCTCCCTGTGGAACTCCGTAGTCAATTCTTTTTGCAGTGGAGGAGTAGGAACCTATTTGGATTATTTGGGTTTGAGCTTTAAGGAAAGACGCAATCCATGCTAGGGCTTTTGAGCAGAGCCCTTTTTCATGGAGGATTTGTAATAGTTTGTTGTGAGATACGGTGTCAAAAGCCGCAGTAGGATCCAAAAGGATCAGTGCTACAGCTCTATATTGGTCGACCAGTGATCTAATATTGTCAGACACAGCAAGCAAAGTGGCCTTGGTGCTGTTGTTGGCCCTAAATCCAGTTTGTGAAGGATCTAGTACATTTTTGGTCTCAATGAAAGTGGTAAGTTGTCTATTGACCAATCACTCCAGAACTTTGGACAAGTATGGTAGTTGGGAGATTGGCCTTTAGTTTGCTGGGTCGTAATTTACAAGGCCTAGTTTCTTTAGTAGGGGAAAGACCACTGCTTTTTCCATATGTCACTTCTTACAAGTTGTGTGAATCACATGACCTGTAAGAAACGAGACAAGACTCTTCACCTAGAGACTGCAGGTGACCTCAGTACTTGTCTTTGAATCTTGTTTCTTATTGTCACTTATTATTTCTTTTATAATTGCAGTAGCATATATTTGTTGTAAATGTCTGAAGAAAGCAAGGACAATCTTGTCCACAAATTGCTGGAACATGTTGACCTGGTTCCATTTCTAGACAGCCAAATTCCCTATACTGTCTTAACAAATTTTTTAATGTTGGCAGAGTGAGTACCACCCGAATAAAATGTGTTCTGTACTCCCTCATCCAATTTTAAACACACTTCTATTTTGTTACTTTTTCACGTAGTTTTTTGCACTGCACTCCATCAGTCATCTTACACTTCACCACTCATTAGTATAGAGAAGTGGTACGCCATACTACCTGTTGTTTCAGTCGAGGGGATCTAGTAATATTCTGGTGTGCTTCTTTCTGAAAACAACACATCTGAGTAGATGGTTTTGGAGGAATCCCAAATGATGAAGGGCGGTTCCGAGTGGTGACTGATGGGTATCTCTGATCATCTACCAGGGTGTCATTGATTACCATCCCCTATAGCTCTGGTGAAAGGGTTCTGTTGAATGGCTGCACACACTGCTAACCCACTTTCTTCTTTTTAAGACCCTCTGGTACTCTTTTGTTGTTACGTATCTGTTGGGAATGTTCCCAGAGCTTGGTCTTTAAAATTCCCTTGGGTCCCACTTTATCGTCGTGTTGTTGTTGTAAGTTGTCTATTGACCAATCACTCCAGAACTTTGGACAAGTATGGTAGTTGGGAGATTGGCCTTTAGTTTGCTGGGTTGTAAATTACAAGGCCTAGTTTCTTTAGTAGGGGAAATACCACTGCTTTTTCCATATGTCTGGAAAAGATGCTAGCTCTATGGATTGGTTGAGAGCTTTAGTGACCTGACGGCATATTATTGACGCCAGTCGAGAGAAAATGAAATGCGGGCAGGGGTCTAGTGGCAATACTCCCTTGACCTCTGTCATAGCTTTAGCCACTTGTTCTTTTGAGAAAGTCATCAGACTATCAAGGTGAGCATGTGCTGCGGGATGGGGTGCCAAATTCACCCAGACCGTATTGTCATCATCCTTGGGAGTATTAAAAGATACATAGATTTTTGTCACCTTGTCTATGAAGAAGTTATTAAGTAGCTCACAGTTCTCAGTCGTGGGTGCCATACATTGAGACAGAGAGGTAGGCTTCCAAAGTTCCCGAATTACTTTGTAGAATTCTTTGGATGAACTGCCATTATCTTCAATCCTTTTTGTGAAATATTTTGTTTTGGCATTTTTCAAGGCGCAGTGATAGATTTTTATGTTCAGCTAGATAGTTTTGTTAGTCTATGCTGGTTTTTGACAATCTCCATTTATGCTCTTGGGTTCAGCACTTCCTTTTCATAAGTCTTAGTTTCAAAGTATACCACTTTTCTGATTGGGTTTTATTAGGAGATTTACTATTTAGTTTGGGGGCACACTGATCAAGTGTTTTTTCAATGTCTTGTTGTTACTGTGCAGCTACTGTGTGTGCAGAATTTGGATAAGATAGACTAGAGTCGCGGGGAAAGGAGGCAGTGAACGATTCCTTGGTGATTTGATTCCAGGCCCTGTTCCCTGACTGATATCTTGTTTCAGCCTTAGATAGTTTATAGTAAGCTATATACATCTATGTTTTACTGTGTATTACCTTTGTGTTTTTTCATCTCATGGCATCATTTGGAGATCTTCAGAGACCATTAATGTGTGTCCCAGTCTATGTGTTTGTTCGTTTTTTTCCTTTTCTTTTTAGGGTTCCTGGACCTTATTTTTGCTCCTTGTTACCCTCCTGTGTATTTACACAGTGTTTCTTGAACATGTATTTACATCATGGTTTATTTGACCTTTCTTCATTCACAGGTTCAGTTCATCGCCAATTGGGCGCAACGGACTTAATGACCTTTAATAAAACAGATAGGTACATTTCCATCTAAAATTATTTTTGTAGAGCACACTTTAACATCTACATACATGTGAGTAAGGTGAGGATAAGTAGTGCACATCCTTGTCCTGAAGAAGGAGTTTTCTACTCCGAAACATGTCGACGCACTAGTAAGGTTGTTTTACCCTAATCAGTAAAAAACAACCTCCCTCGCACTTTTTTAATGATACCAGCTGAAGACTTAATACATTTTTCTGTACTTACGAGCCAGGTATTTTTTAATATTTCACTTTCACCTCACCACTCACATTTTACTACCCACACACACCAGCACATGGTTCACTTACAGTGCTCCTACGTAGTCGTGAGTCGTAGCACGCCGCATCCCGTAGAGGTTTGCGAAGACCCCGAAGATGAAGCATGACACCAAGGGGCCTGTTGGTGTGTGAGGGGTATTTAAACAACACTGGTTGCTCCCCACCACTGTAGTGACAACCGAACCCAACCTAGTGGATTCTGTCTGCAAATAGTGACACTGTCAGCGAGTAGAATTAAAATTTACAGTACGTTTAAAATAAGGGTTACGTTTAAAGTGATGGGTAGCTCTGTTGTATACAGGTCCCTGCGGCCAGAGCCAGGACAGGGCCTCACATTTCGGACACGTATCCAGTCGCACATGGGATGAGACAGTGTTGCCCCTTATCGCCACTCTTATTTGTCCCAGTACTGGAACCTCTAGCACAACATATTTGTCAGGAATCTGGTGGCTGGGGCATACCGGTGGGTTGTTCAATGCACTCTGTGTCCTTGTACACAGATGACATGAGACTTTACCTCCGGGACCTCTGTGCTCATATTCACTAACACCTTTCGGGGTACTTTCTGGCCTTTGCAGAAATATTGACAAGTTCTGCGCCTTTGAATTTCTTGACAATCCAATCAACCCGACTTTTGCGGTCGGCGAAGAGGATCTACCGGTCCCTGCTCACACATTCCGCTACTTCGGTATTCACATTCATCAGGATATGCAGGACTTGCTTAAAGGCAACCTTGTGAGGATGACTAACTCGCTTAAATGCAAATTGATTTTTGGGTCACTCGGCCCCTATAGGTTTAGGCCGACTGGCCCTGGTGAAGATGGTTATGTTGCCTCACCTCCTGTATTATTTTGTGAACCTTCCGGTGGTAGTGCTGCAGTGGGTCTTCCAATTACTGAATACTTTGTACGGGGAACTCACCCAGGGTAGTGGGTGCCACAGAGTGGGCCTTACTAAATTACAGCTCCCCATGGATAAGGGTGGACTGGGGACCCCGGAGATCCAGGCTTACTGCATAGTGGGCAACTGCAATGTCTGTCTTATTGCTTAGCTGGTCACAATTTGTCGGAGATAAGTTATATGCAGGTCCAGATCAAATGTGGCCACCTTCATAGAATGATATGCCCCAGTAGGACACACCCCATGAACGAGTCCTCTTCTGACCCAGGTAGCCCTTGTCTACTGGAAACTGGCGATGAGATAGACTACGATCACCTCACAGTATGCCCGAATGACCCTCTCTGTTGTCTCCCTACATTCTTAGGTACGCTGACAGTGCACAATATGGGTCCATGGGAGCAAGAAGTGGTGTCAACAGTGGGTTTGTTGTTTCAAGATGGTATGTTACTGTCTCATTCTGGTTTTGTGTATGCTTATGGGCTCCCTGAAACATTATTCTTGACACATGACACCATAGTCCAGTAGGTGCGGCAGCATTGGGTCCCAGATGGGAGAGAACCCTGCACACATGAATTGCTTCAGGAAATACACACCAGGGGGAAAGAGAAGCATCTTATCTGCTGGCACTATTTGGGGCTTCAGGAGCACCTAGAGGCATCGCTGATTCAATTAAAGCAGACCTTCGGAGACAGCCCTCAATCAGGATAAAGACTGGACATGTAAACTTGAATATCCCAAACACGTCTCCCGCATTTCTAGATTTAAATTTATCCAGTTCCCTATTCTACGCATGGCCTACCTAACACCACCTAGGCTTGCTAAAATGTTCCGTACCTTCTCCTCCAACTGCCCCATTGTAGGTCTCCAGATGCTGACCTCTTACATATGCTATAGACCTGTCCTCATCTATCCCAGTACTGGGCAGGGGTCGCTTTTAGCTTTGTCAGATACCACAGGATTAAATCAATGGGGCACGCCGGTGCAGTGTCTTTTTGGCCTCCACCCTTGGCCCAGAGGTTCCAAGCTAATATTAAGCTTTGAGGATTTGGTATTACTATGCGCAAAGAGGCTCATAATGCAGCATTCTAAGTCCCCCACTACCCTGAGTTTAGACTAATGGCAAGATGAGGTGGCCCAATGAAGCTCGCGGAGAGTGATGCTTTTCGTCAAGAGGAATATTGCGGTCTCCACAAAAAGCCCATCTCCCTGGAATGGGATGCTCTTTTAGAGGAGTTTAGGAGCCTTTAGTTTTAAATATAGTGACCTATCAAGTCAAATGTATTACTTAAATGGGACTCTCTGTCACCGTATTTGCTTATCACTGTAAGTCATATGTCAGTCATAGTGGTCAGTACTGTCATGTCTTATTAAAAAAAGTTTGTGATAAAATATTTGTTTATTTGCAATAAATGTAGTTGTACTCTTTAAAAATGTATGAATGGTAGAAAATATTAATTAACTATTTGGAAATGTTATTAGTAAATACTTCTATTTTTTTTATAAATAAATGTAGTTTACATTAGTGTCCTAACATAACAGAAGAAAAATGTATAATTTTTTAAAGTATGATAATGGGCAGTTTTTATACCTTCCCCAAATTAGTTTAGATTGGAGCAGGAATAGGAAATGCCACCACTTTAGTGCCCAACACCTTCCCTGACTTGGTTTAGATTGGAGTGTAAATGGTAAATGTCACCCATTTAATGTCCAGCAGTTTCCCCAAATTGGTTTAGATTAGAGTGGGAACAATACATTTCATCCCTTTAGTGCCCACACCTTCCCTGATTTAGTTTAGACTGGAGTGGTAATAGTAAATGTAATCACTTCAGTGTCCAACACCTTCCCTGAATTGGTTCAGATGGGAGTGGGAATAGTAAACGTCACCCCTTTAGTATCCAACACCTTCCCAAATTTGTTTAGATTGGAGTGAGAATAGTAAATATCACCCCTTTTGTGTCCAACACCTTCTCTGAGTTGGTTTAGACTGGAGTAGGAATAATAAATGTCACCCCATTAATGTCCAACACATAAAATACAGCCCATCTGTACATTTGCACACACATCAACTAAGCTAAGTAATCTAGTGTGACATTCAGATTCTTATGCAGATTGAACCCTGTATGCTATAAGTAGTTTATCCGCTAGTACTCAGTTAAGTCATTATTGAGTTCTCGGATGGGGCACTAGCTGAGGCACCCACTACTGCAAATCCTGTTAATCTCTGTGCTTGTACACTCATACATTATCCTGCTGCCCTCGTGTCATGTACTATGCAAACCTGCACCTGTCTCTGTATCCCCTCATTGAATGGAGGAGCTGTAGAATTCAAAAGATCATTTAAAAAGTTATCCTCCTCATCCAGATCATGTTCTTGGCCCTGCTTTTCTCTGTTCCCCTCATCAGCTTTCTTGTTGTCCACAGTTTCTTTGACGATTGCAGGAAAAACGCTCCTGCCTTCTACTATATCTTCTCTGTGGCGTCCCTCTTATTGTCCAACTTGCCCTTTAAACACTGTCTACCTGAACCCTTTATCTGTTTATTTATTTTATTTCTCTCCTTTTTTGTTGCCCTCTGGTCCCATTTATTTAATGCCTCAAACTGTGTAGGTCTAGGTAATGGAGTTCCCATTCATTGTCTGTCTCAGAAAATCTAGCTTTTTTAATGTTAAAGGTACCCTTGAAAAGAAATTGACATTCCTGTCATCAGAGGTATGATTAAGTCAGTCGTAAATCCAAGTACACGTTCATGGTCCAAAATTCGTCAACATTTCGTATGCTGGCAAACCCTCTGCAAGCATTTATTGTTCCTCCATAGCATGTATGCTGGGGGATGTATGTACACAGCAGCTATTCTTCTTCCATAAAATAATCCATTAAAACATACAGAAAAAGCTAGTAAACAACAACCAATCCCAGTGTGGCTATGCTAAAGGTCAACCGAATGCAGTGTGAGTTTGACAGCAACCAGCCCATGATACAGCGACTCTGTGGTGATGTCTTACCAACAACAGCGTCCTAAACGGATCAGTGGTGGGGGGGCCGGGGTAGTAGGGGGGAGGCCACAGGGGAAGCAGGGCCGGACTGGCAAAGCGCTCGGCCGGCCCCCCTCCCCACTCGGGGGGGGGGGGGTTGGAGGTGCTGCCGAGCTCTTTGCCGGGGCCGGTTTTCGGCCGATTTTGGTACAGGGCCGATTTTGCAGCTAAATCGGCCCTGTACCAAAATCGGCCCCCAGGGGCCCAAAACTGGCCCCCACCCGTGCGGCGCACCGGGGGATTGCCCGTTGCCCGCTATGGCCAGTCCGGGCCTGAGGGGAAGCAAGTATAAAGAAAAAAACGGTAACTTCTCACCACTTCCTCGCCGTGTCTCTCCTCCTCAGTGTTCCCCCACTCAGCCTCAACAGGAAACACACCCAGGCGCCCAGTCAGCCAATCACAACGCTGCTTTAGTAGTGTTGTGCTTGATCTGAGCACCATGTTTCGGTGCTCAGGCGCTGACTGGGAACCTGGGCATGTTTTCCACACAGGCTGTAATGCAGCCTGCATGGAGAATATGCAAAGTGCGCAAGAGAGGGCCGATCAAGCAGACATTGCTCACTTAGGAGGGTGCTACCACTCCTCCCCTGCCCCCGCCCCCTCACGAAAGCCTTTGTTTCACTGCAAAAAAGCAGTTGGGAGATGCTCCCCTGCCTTAGTGGAGGAGCCTCCACTTCTTACCAATCCAAGCACAATGCCTCGGCTGACTAACCAATCACAGTGTGGCTTTTTCTTTGAATGAAAAAACAATTGCACAATCTTTCTCAATGAACACAATAAGTCTTTCTGCTCAACTTTCAGAATAGGGCATTACGGAATAATGTGCAAATCAAGATATTTCCAAGTCCCAGGTGATCAGCAAAATCAATAGAGAAATGGACTGCATCCCCAGTAGCATTAGAAACTCTTCTAGCTCATCTCCAAAATCAGGAGTTTATATAGGAAATCTTCTCAATGACTATCATTAATTCTGCCGATACAGAGTAACATGAACAGAAGTATTTTATGAAAAGTCATATTGCCTTAACACCTAAGAACGATCCCACTACATGAATAATGATTCTGTTCAATCTATGCTAATGCCATCCAAAGATAGCAGGATAAAATAGGTACATGAACAACAGTTTCCTGTTGAGAATGAATAAGGTACAGTAAGCTAGAGCCAGGTCCTTGGAAAAGAAACATTATTGTGATTACACTTGAATGTTTTCATGGAAAACAGCAAGAATAACGACAGTGGAAATAAACAAACATAACTCTGCTTGACTGTGAGCTGCATAAATAATGGACAGTGTGCATGGAGAAGGAGATATCCATTTTGGGCAACATTTTGTTTTGGCCTAAATTGAGGCTTACTTAACAAAAGTCAAGAAAACACACTTCTATATGTCATAGGAAATGTGTTTCAAGTGCAAATGCATTAGGTCAGAGTCTCCACATACATTGAAGAATACATTCACATACTGAAATACATTAATAATGCACAAAGATAAAAGTGCACAAAAACCGTAGGAGTAAATCCACTATTCATTTTGGACAGTCCATTAAATGGAGCACCTTGAAGGCATGACTTAACCAGTCTATTGAGAGCACAATGTAGCAACCGACCATCAGTATTGGAATTGATGCAAGCTAAAATGTTTGGTGTATTGTAATGACATACGAAATAATTCACTCGGATCAAAATGTCAATTTACCACAAGTGGCATAAAGAGATATCTAGGATCTAATTCCAGTCCCATTAGTATCACGAGATTGTGTGGGCCAGCTCCAAACAAATCTAGGCCTATTCAGAAGTGTGAAATTGTGTGCCATGCAATTTCTTGAAATGTCATGGAAACGACATGAAATTTCACAAATCAAAAATTGACTTCGTGTTGCATGAAAATTGAATGCAAAGGCATACCTCAAAGAGAAAATATCTCTTACATGACATTTCATTTTCTCCGCCTGCAAGAATTTTTTTGCTCTAGATAGTTTACAAAGGAACACAACTGTGCAAATGTTTTCGTGACATTGTGCAAATTTCCGGTGGTGCAGAATGTCACATATTATTATATTATATTGCACATGCCTATACAAATATCTCATCACTTGACGTTTGCATCTGGGTTATTGTTTTAATTTCTTGCGCTTCATCTCTGGTCACGGATGTGTATTACACATTTTGTAAAACTTATGTTTGAGTTTCATGCCAACCCCATAGACTATACAAATCAAATAAAAAGGTGCATATCAAAATGTCACATTACAGTTTTGAAATGGTCCCTCCCTGGCTGATTTAAGTCACACTTTCCATGTACATACATTGTTGTGTTGGTACATCTTAGAATGGCTATACACATTTGAATCTGATGGGATATTTTCCTTTTTTTGTTTTAACTTTATTTTCAGTTTTCTTATTTAAAGCAAGAAAACAGTAAAACAGAAAACATTGTTTTTCAGGTACTTGTCCACATATCACACTCCATGCAACAAGAGAAACATTGGACTGGCACAACATCTCGTCGAACCCACACTGTCTGCCAGACATACCCTAGACCCTATATTTGCCTCCTTCAACTGCATCAAATTACTGCAACCACGCCTCTCACCTGGACGATTGTATGTCAATACAACGCGGGCTTTTACCCCGCATGCCAATCCAACGCGGGGATTACAACGAAAGTCGTTACAACGACTTTCGCTGGAGGGCGCTGGATAGTGCAATAGTTTAATTTTCTATTCCAACTCCAGCCTACGTTGACAGTAGGGAAGGTGTTGGATAGAAAATGAAACTATTCCCTATCCAACAGCGCCCTCCAGCGAAAGTCGTTGTAACGACTTTCGTTGTAATCCCCGCGTTGTAATGGCAGTGCGGGGTAATCCCCGCGTTGTTATGGCTTTTCCCCACCTGGACGGATAACACCATTGTTCACTTTCAAATCAACATCCCTCACCAAAGAAAGCCCCTCACCTCCAGCCTGGCCAGACTCAGCAGGAACCTCTCTTGGAATCTAACTTGTCCTATACCCTGCACAAAAACCAGCATAATCACAACGGCAACCTAAACGGCGACATCAACGAGCTCGACAATTGGATCACAGAGTATGCCAATGCCTTGGCACATCGCAAGCACAACACTCAAAGGAGAAACTGGAAGCAGGCCAAATGGTACACTGAGGATCTCTGCTCAACCAAACAACACTGCAAACAACTGGAAAGAAGATGGAGAATGAACCACAATGAAACCGACAAGGGCACTTACAAAGCAGAACTGAGACAATACACCATCTGATTAGAGAAACCAAGAAGAAGGCCTCAGCAGAGCGCATACACAACAGCTCCAATAGCTTCAAAGAAAGCTTCACGATTATCAAAGATTTCACCACACCAGCTTCAACTACTAAAGGCATCACTACCTTGCAAGACATATTTGACAACCTTTAGGATTTTCCAGCAAAAGAATCAAAACCATCTACAGCAAAGCTTGCACCCTTGCCTCCAGCCGTCACACAAAAAACACAGAAACACCCAAACTACCTGGGAAACAATCACAATCTGAAAGAAACAGCCAACATCATGAGTACCATACATTATGAGGCACTGGCGGTCCACTGCCCCCATTGCATTCACAACATGGGCGCCACCCCAATCAGCAAAGTACTCACCCACATCCTGAACACCTCCATCATCACAATGTGCCCGGAGGCCTGGAAGCATGCAGTGGTCAATGCAATTCTGAAGAAACCTTTAGCATACCCCACCCAGCTAGCAAACTACTGCCTGATCTCCCTACTACCCTGCCCAGCCAAGGTCCATGAGAAAGCCTTCAACTAGCAACTTGCCCACTACCTCAACACACACCAACTCCGACACACAACACAATCAGACTTCCGACCCAATCACAGCACCAAGACTGTCCTCATTGCAGCAACAGTCAACATTAGGATGATCCTCCACTGAAGAGAAACAGCAGCCCTCATTATTCTCGACCCTTCAGCAGCCTTCCTGACAGTCTCCCATTCCACCCTATTTGGAAGACAACACAAAAGAGGAATCCAAGGACCCGCCCTCCACTGTATCTGCTCTTTCCTCACAGGAAGAACACAAAAAGTCAGCATGCCATCCTGTCAGAAGCCAAGAACTTCATCTGTGGATCCACCAATGATCAACTCTCAGTCTGACCTTATTTAACATCTACAAGACCCCCATTGACCGACCTCATCAAATTGCACGGCATAAACATACTTTCCTACACTGACAACACGCAATTGATACTCTCCCTGTCAGACTAAACCCCTGCGGCAAATAACAACTTCGCCAGCTGCATGACCACGATAGCCTCTTGGATGAGATCCAACTGCCTCAAACTCAGCTCAGACAAAAGTGAAGTGGTGATCTTCAAAAAGAAAACCTCTACTTGGAATTCCACCTGGAGGCTGGCAGACCTCTGCTCCACACCTCCCCCATCACCCACACCAGGAACTAAGGAATCGTCCTAGATGACAATCTCAACATGCCCGCGCAAGATATTGCGGTGACCTCCACCTGTTTCCACACCCTGAAGATGCTGTGAAAAATCTTCAAGTGACTACCAGAGAAAGCTAGAAAAACAGTCAGAGAGGCCCTGATAACAGCAGACTTGAGTACGGCAATGCACTCAACGAAGGAATCACCAAACAGCTCCTGAACAGGCTCCAAAGCATCTACACCTTTGCAGCATGAGTCATACTCAACCTACCTTCCTGCACCCACATCACCCCACACCTCAAGGAACTTTACTGGCTCCACATAACCAAACATGCTCAGTATAAACTCCTCACACACAAATAGAAAGCTCTACACAACATAGGCCCACCTATCTCAACAACTTCCACACTTCCACTCAGCTGGACTGTCACTTGCACATGTATCCTATATAGACAAAAAAACGGAGGCCTCCCTTTCTCTTACATCTCCCTCAAAGCACAGAACAACTTACAAAATCACATCAGAGTCTCTTCATCGCTTCTTGAATTCCGCAAGAAGGGAGAGACCTAGTTATTCGAGAAAGCTCCAGGCATACAGCCGCCTACTCACCGGCTAAGCGCAGGGATACCCTCAGGTTGATTAGTGCGCTTTGGAAGTAGACATAACATAACAACAAGAGTGAAATAAGTAGATAGTGAATAATAGGCACCCTTCAATAAAACACAAGTTACAGATGCTTATAATATGTCAACCAGTGTACAGTAGGTCAGGTACATTTCAAAGCCTATTAGTGACCAAAGAGAGTATTCCAAGCTTAATCAGACAGTACATCAGCAACTGGGGAGTCAGTGACCAATAAGTATGTTACCATCTTTGGGTTGCAAGGTAAATGGTAGTTATGTGGAATATGTATCCACAGTGTTATTACAATAGATAAGACGGTGATCCAATCCTTCATGGTGGGGCACTGCCCTTTGCCCCTTCGTATGCCCACTCTACTTTTCACTAATAAAAACGGCAGTGCCAAGTATCGTCGAACTGATTTAGGGCAGTCTCTAACATAGCCCAATAGGACCTGCAGTGGCGAAGAAGACACGTTAGTGTCTACCATCTTACAGAGAGTTGAAAAGATTGGTTCCTAATATGCATGAATAGGGGGGCAGACCCATGATAAATGAAAGTAATCAGTTGTTGGGTAGTTCCATCGTGGGTGTTTAGGCCCAGATTTATCATACTTTCATGCAGCGCTGCAGGCCACCTTGCTGCTCTGCATGAAAGGGTAGGAATGCTCCATATTTAACATTATACAGCACATTCCTGTCCTTTCCTTGTGCTATTTACAACAAGGGGTGGTGATGGACAGAGTCTCTGAATTAAGCAGAATACTCTCACCCAGTCAAGAGATCAGGGCTAGATCCAACACCGTTTTTTAGCTCATTGCACCATCCCAGTTTCAGAACCTGGCTGTATGCAAATTAGTCTGTCCCTGGCCCAGTGCATCATGGGAACAGGGCAGACCAGACTACAAAAGCCAATTCTTACACTGGGAAGGAAACAAGCTTCCGGGGACCGGTTTCTGGCATTTCAGCCATCTTCGACCCGGCTTGCTTGAATCCTGATGGTGCAATGAGCAAGGGACTCACATCTGAGTATACCTTTCCACGCTTAGGGTGGACAAAAATATTTACAACAAGGGGTGGTGATGGACAGAGTCTCTGAATTAAGCAGAATACTCTCACCCAGTCAAGAGATCAGGGCTAGATCCAACACCGTTTTTTAGCTCATTGCACCATCCCAGTTTCAGAACCTGGCTGTATGCAAATTAGTCTGTCCCTGGCCCAGTGCATCATGGGAACAGGGCAGACCAGACTACAAAAGCCAATTCTTACACTGGGAAGGAAACAAGCTTCCGGGGACCGGTTTCTGGCATTTCAGCCATCTTCGGCCCAGCTTGCTTGAATCCTGATGGTGCAATGAGCAAGGGACTCACATCTGAGTATACCCTTCCACGCTTAGGGTGGACAAAAATATTTACAACAAGGGGTGGTGATGGACAGAGTCTCTGAATTAAGCAGAATACTCTCACCCAGTCAAGAGATCAGGGCTAGATCCAACACCGTTTTTTAGCTCATTGCACCATCCCAGTTTCAGAACCTGGCTGTATGCAAATTAGTCTGTCCCTGGCCCAGTGCATCATGGGAACAGGGCAGACCAGACTACAAAAGCCAATTCTTACACTGGGAAGGAAACAAGCTTCCGGGGACCGGTTTCTGGCATTTCAGCCATCTTCGGCCCGGCTTGCTTGAATCCTGATGGTGCAATGAGCAAGGGACTCACATCTGAGTATACCCTTCCACGCTTAGGGTGTACAAAAATATTTACAACAAGGGGTGGTGATGGACAGAGTCTCTGAATTAAGCAGAATACTCTCACCCAGTCAAGAGATCAGGGCTAGATCCAACACTGTTTTTTAGCTCATTGCACCATCCCAGTTTCAGAACCTGGCTGTATGCAAATTAGTCTGTCCCTGGCCCAGTGCATCATGGGAACAGGGCAGACCAGACTACAAAAGCCAATTCTTACACTGGGAAGGAAACAAGCTTCCGGGGACCGGTTTCTGGCATTTCAGCCATCTTCGGCCCAGCTTGCTTGAATCCTGATGGTGCAATGAGCAAGGGACTCACATCTGAGTATACCCTTCCACGCTTAGGGTGGACAAAAATATTTACAACAAGGGGTGGTGATGGACAGAGTCTCTGAATTAAGCAGAATACTCTCACCCAGTCAAGAGATCAGGGCTAGATCCAACACCGTTTTTTAGCTCATTGCACCATCCCAGTTTCAGAACCTGGCTGTATGCAAATTAGTCTGTCCCTGGCCCAGTGCATCATGGGAACAGGGCAGACCAGACTACAAAAGCCAATTCTTACACTGGGAAGGAAACAAGCTTCCGGGGACCGGTTTCTGGCATTTCAGCCATCTTCGGCCCGGCTTGCTTGAATCCTGATGGTGCAATGAGCAAGGGACTCACATCTGAGTATACCCTTCCACGCTTAGGGTGTACAAAAATATTTACAACAAGGGGTGGTGATGGACAGAGTCTCTGAATTAAGCAGAATACTCTCACCCAGTCAAGAGATCAGGGCTAGATCCAACACTGTTTTTTAGCTCATTGCACCATCCCAGTTTCAGAACCTGGCTGTATGCAAATTAGTCTGTCCCTGGCCCAGTGCATCATGGGAACAGGGCAGACCAGACTACAAAAGCCAATTCTTACACTGGGAAGGAAACAAGCTTCCGGGGACCGGTTTCTGGCATTTCAGCCATTTTCGGCCCGGCTTGCTTGAATCCTGATGGTGAAATGAGCAAGGGACTCACATCTGAGTATACCCTTCCACGCTTAGGGTGGACACAAATATTTACAACAAGGGGTGGTGATGGACAGAGTCTCTGAATTAAGCAGAATACTCTCACCCAGTCAAGAGATCAGGGCTAGATCCAACACCGTTTTTTAGCTCATTGCACCATCCCAGTTTCAGTGATGAAGCAAAGCTTCGCATATTTTGCGGCTTGCCGAAATCAAGAACCTCGTTTATGTGTAATAAGGTAACAAAAATGTATGTTTTACTAACATTTATTTTGTTTAAGCAAAGTTCCCGAAGCTTGCCTATGTGTATTTCTAATGAATTAATCCGTGTCCCTAAAAATGGCCGCCGCTTGTATTTTAGTTACTGCGCATGCGTCAGCCACACTCACGTGTCCTGACGCGTCTGCAGAAGTGGAGGGAAAGCTATGCGCATGCGTAATTCATAGCTGTGCTTATCATGTGGTAATGCTCGTGCCACTGCTCTTGTGTCCGTATCAATGTAGCTAACATTTAGATGCAATAAGTTTATTTCTTGATGATGAGTTAAAAGTACAAACCCTGTGATGTGTTTTCATAATGACATTATTATGTATTAATTTGTTTTCGCTTACTTTTCATGTACCGCGGGAAATGGGGGTCTGAGTGAGAGGAGAGCCATATTGGAGGTCCCTTCTGCGCCTGTGCGACATTCGGCAGCACGAGGGACCTTGGCTGATGGAACATAGCCAGTTGGCAGTGATGGGCGAGATGCTCCTGAGAAAGTCACCTCTGCCCTGCGAGAACAGAGAATGTGGCTCCTTATATGATACATTGTAATATTGCGCTACTGTTTGCCGTGTAACTTCTCATGGGAACCCCAAACCTGCTAGGCGGTACCCAAATATGTTAATGAAGGCTTCAAATCGTGTATTGTGATTGGTGTGTTACCCAAACCCTACCTTAGGACCAATCGAAATTGAGGGATTCTGACACTTTGCAACATTGGGGGGTGGTACACTGTCCCCAAACTGTATATCTACCCTGGGTTCACCTAGTGAACCGTCCGACTTGTCTGGTTTAGCTGACCTGTCACTGACCCAACGCATTCAATAGGTGACTGAAGATACAGAGCGCTGCGGAGCACTCTGTCCGAATTTGACCATAGACTAAGGTTCTACTGAACCTTAAAGTGCTGGCAAGCACTTAGCTGGGAGTTCGCTGACCCAATCGGGGTCTTGATCGATAGCTGCAGAGCGGGTGGAGCGCAGGCGTTGCTTCCGAACTGTGGGTTCCGGTCCTGTCCTGAAGAGGGTCCTGTCCTGAGGGTTTGCTGTCCTGTCCTGAGGGTCCTGTCTTGATTCCTATTTCGAGGGTATCCTGTCCTATCCTGGGTGTCCATTCTGCACCTGCTGTCCTTTGAGGGGTATCCTTCCTTGAGGGTTTCCTGTCCTTAACTGACCCGTGGCCAGGGTTTGGTTTCCACACCTTTCTAGGTAAATATTGCTCTGAACCTCTTGAAAATCTTGCACCTTCTGAATTTCTAACTTTTGCTTTAATAAAGTTCAACATTGCATATGTGATATTTTCCATGCCTTTCTGCAACTATTGAAAAGTCATTTATAATTTTTCGCAACGTTATTCCTATGCCTTCTCATTTGTTAGAAACTATATTTTGCATAGCAGTGTGTCATTTCCTGATATGGTCTAGAACTTCGTTGCCTAGATTGTTCAAAGGTCACTTCACCTTAAGTGAAGCGTGTTATTCATTATAAGCTCTCCTATAGTCACACACACTTAGCCTATCCCTGTTTAGATAATACTGACTTACATAGTATTTTCTCGCTACATTTTATTAGTACCTTGATGATTACTCTGTCATTATTTCTTTCTGCCTATGTGATTTACGTTATCTTGGTTATTGATTGCCTTGTTTTATTGTACCTCATGCAAGAAAATATTGAATTTAGATAAACATTTTAAAACTTCCAGTTGTCCGTGGTCATTTAAACAGTATTTTGAATGTTATTGTTTGGGTTTGTATTTTGCTGCCTTTCTTTTACAGCTAGCTCCCTGATTCATTGTGGTCATTAGGCACCCGCATCGGTGGATGGTAAGTCGGGTGCACCGAAATTTGGTAGCAGGGAACACACACACACCAACTTGATAGAGCTCGTGAAGTCACCTGATCGATGTATATGGTGATTTGAAAAGTATATGGGCCCTGAAGCCGGAAAACGGCGAAAACTGTTGGTCGGGTGGCCTCGCGCGCTCTATCAGTTTTCTGGTAGCTAGAGGATGGTTAGGGACTAGTTGAGAGTAAGGCAGGGATTAGTTGGACTAGTTTAGTCGGAAGCTGCTATTATATTAATGCTGCTATAAGAGCGGCTGTTCTGAGGGAACTGATCACTCTCTTGTGAATACGCTGCTGAAACTCATGAATTTTTGTATTGTTATTATTCTTGTTCTTATATTGTTATATGTACTAATTCATGCATTTGTAAATCGAATTGTTAAGTGTTGTCCGAACTCCCCGGGGAATTGAAAGGGCAAGTGGTGAATAGAATCCATTGTCCTGAGGTCACAGGTTCGAGGAAAGTTAGGTGCAGGTTAGGATAACCGGGAAGCACTAACTAGGGTTTTCTGAATACAGGTGTGAATAAATGACAGTAACGGGGTTCATTGGCAAAATTCCCATAGTGGCGTAACCTAGTAAGGGTCACATCGGAAGAGTAGCAGGTTCCTCGGAGCTAGCGTGAAAGCAGAGGGGTCCGCTGAGAAACCTTAAACTCGGAATATATCCCGGAAAGAAGTGGATGAGTTTAGGGGAATAACAGGTTCACCGATGCTAGAGTGAAGGGTAGGCGGAAGAGATCTGCCCGCAGCGCGTGAAAAGTAAATGGAAGTAGTTTACTTGCAGTAAAACAATTCTTTCTCTGTCTAGACACTTGAGCACTGTGGCGAATGTGTATTTGTTGTAAAATAACCAAGCACTGAGCACTTTAAAAGAAAGAAAGTTTCCGTTACCTTGTGAAGGGAGGGAGTCAGTCGCGAAGCGCCTCTGACGTCACTCTGTGCTGCGCTGGGATTGGTAGAAGCAGCGGGCGGGTAGCGGAGCTGAAATTGTAAAGGAGGGGTGAGCGCCGGAGCGTGGGAACTGTCTCACGAAGGGGCCGCGCACCCATTGGCGGAGCTTATTTTGTGTCGCGCACCCATTGGTTGCACGAATTTCTGAAGCGCGTTCTGATTGGAGGTAGTTTGTAAACAAAGTTAGCGCAGAAGTCGTATGTGGCACTCGCGGACTACAGAGACTCGACCTGATCCAAGGCATCTAGGGTTTGAAAGGGATCAGTGGAAGGCTAATAGATACGATATTATGTACGGAACCAAGAGAAAAATGTCCCTTGTAAGTAAGGTGAAAAATTATTTTAAAACGGACAAACCGATTAAATCTAGAGAAGGTGTTCTTGTCCCAGCACCCAATACTCCCGCCTCATTCATGATGTTTGACCGAGGGTACAATACCTGTGTGTGGTTGGAGAATTGGGTGAAGTACACAAAAGATGACGGAGTATTGGCTTTTCCGTTAGATGGTACTTTCAATGGTAGGATCTTATTTAATTTAAGAACCCGAATGAATGAACTGCATCCCAGACCGAGACTAACGCAGTATGAGGCATTAGAGGAATGGGAGATTGAGGCTTTTGAAAGAGAAAGACCCCGAATGGACAAGGGTTTGACCAAGTGGTACCCCAGGCAGAAACAGGAATCCAGGGATAAAAGGATGAAACAGTGGAGGCAGAGCATGATTGTTGAGGGTCTGTTTCCCATGATGCCTGCATGTCATAACATTGGAGCGGGTGAGAAAAGTACTGAAAAATGTAAGCATTGGGGGGCCCTGGGGGATTCAGATGATGAATTAATAGATGACATCTGTACCAGAAGTCCGCCACCTTACAATGAGGGAACCCGACCTTCCAGTGTAGGAGATGTTCCCCGACGCCACTTCCTAAAAGAAGAAGACAGGTCCCTGGGACTGGGAGGGGGTGGTCAAGTATTGCCCTATCCTGAAAAACCCGAACTGACGGAAACAAGGGATATATATCCCAAAGTGCCCGCAAGTCAGGAAGAAAAATATTCACGTACGAAAACCTTTTTTCCCAGACCCTTGTATGAAAGCGAAGAGAAACCCTCGAATTCAGGACTGCCTTTTGTTCAACCTCCATATGGGGAAGAGCGCAGGTCCTTTAATACTGGAACTTTATTCCCGAAACCAAATTATGGGGGAGGACCAAGTGAAACGCATCCTACTGCCCCGAGTTTTACTCCTCCATTGACCCCCCAGATATTACATGACACAACTCTAAGAAGGGTACTAGTGGAAAAGGAGCAAGAGACTCTAGCTAGACAAAGAACAGAAATAATTCAGAAAATTTCTCAGTTAAATACCAGTCCTGAGGCATTGACTATTCCAGTAACTATTGGACCGGTGGTCCCGTTATATGGAAATGGTCAGGGAAATCCGATTACTCCAGTTATGACCCCAGTCATGGCAACCCCGAGACAGGAACCGATCATTATAGATGATCAGTCCAGTGAGTGCGAGTCTGAAGTTGCGTTTTTGGAATTGCCAAACAAACAGACTGGAAAGGGAACACAGCAGAGGTATAACCCTTTTAATACAAAGGAAATTAAATTAGAGACAGCAACAGGTACTAGGAATGTCTCTCTGGTAACTCCGGATGAAATTGAGAGTTGGAGTCGTGAATTAGAGAAGCAGACTCCGCAAACAAAGCCTTTAGATCTCTACAAGCTGAGGGTCGAAATAGAAGAATTAATGGCAGGAAATGTGGGGTTGGATCGATTGAATACCTACTCTGAAGAAGAATTGTCGTTCATATGTAAAAGCTTTACAAGGAACACCAGAGTGCTCCATGAAAAACTGACCGAAACAGCAGTTAGTATGGGGGTAGATATCTCAAAATCCAAGCCCTTACAGAAACCGTACAGAGCAGACTTCTCAGACAAAGATATAGAACACCTGAATGTGGCAGGGAAGAAGTTGCAGATTAAAGAATTAATGGGGGTACTGCAGAAATGGGGAGATGTGGAAAAATGGAGAAGCAGGTGGGCGAAAAAGAGGGAAGAGGTTCGCTCCCGACAAGTGACTCCCGAGTTTGCTTTAAGAGAGGTAGAAAAACCTGAGCAGTTATGCCCCATGCGCGAAGTTCCAGGGGGAAAATATGTGCATGTCCCCTGGTCTAGGCAGGATATTGTGTCCTTCACGAACGATTTTCCAAAATTACGAGAGAAACCAGTTGACTGGTACAGGCAAGTGGAGAGGTTCGTGAAGGTACAGAAATGTCTGTGGAAAGACCTGGATGGGTTTTTCGACATTGTGGTTCCGGTAGATTTATGGACCCAGTGTAAAATAGCCATAGATTGGCCCAGTGAAGAGTATCCCAGAAACAAGGAAACTGGAGAGCCATCAAAGGATGTCATGCGAAAGTATGAGCAGGTAATTCAGCATTTGAAAGAAAAGGTGCCCGCAAAGGAAACTGATTGGACAAAAATAGATAGAACAACACAGGAAAGGGACGAGACAGTGCACTCCTTCTATGAGAGGTTATTGCAGGTATTTAAAACATACAGTGGTATTGACAACATCGACCTGAAGGATATGACGCACTTTATTTACAGGTTTGTAAATGGTTTAAGACCTGAAATTTGTCAGTGGATAAAAGATAATAAAATCTGTTGGCATACTAAGAAAATGGATGAGGTCCTGCGGTACGCTAAGTACTGCGAGGACGAGATGGCAGAAAAGAAAAAGGCCCTTAAGGAGAAGGTTATGTGGGCTCAGGTGAAGCTCGCAGAACAACAGGAAAAACAATTGAGTAACATGGTTAAAAATGCTGAGAACAAAGGTCCTGGGGGAGGGGGTGGAGGAAAGCCCCGGCCCAAATTTAGCAGGGAAGAGGCTATGAAAAAATTTCCCTGCCATCAGTGCGGCGAAATTGGACACTGGCGAAACGAGTGTCCCCAATTAGTCGATGTTAATGAGAAAACTCCTGATTTAACTCCACAGACGCAGAAAGAAAGACCAAGAAAGACTCAACCCCAGGTAAAAACAGTTCAGGTGCCTCGAGCACCCAAGCAGGTATACAGGGGAAGACAGGCAGAAAATGAAGAGATAGAGGTTTGGGAAAGCGGGGAGAACAGAAATACAGCAACTTCGCAGTATCTGCTGAATGATACCTTCCTTTGTAATGATCAGGACTGACGGGGCCTGAGAGGGGAGGACGAGGAGTGCGTACTTGGCGCTTCCTTGCCGGTAGACCAGTCTGGACCATATATTGAAGGAAAGGTTGACGGAAATGATGTCACCTTTCTGTTGGACACTGGCGCTACCCGTTCTACTGTAAGAACAGTGGACGTTCCAAACCTACCCCTCTCGGGAGAAAATATCCAAGTAGTGGGTGTATCTAATCAATTGATTAGTACTCCTGTTACCGAACCAATGGAGATTTCAATTGGAAATTTTAAACAGATGCATAGATTTGTCGTCTGTGACACCAGTCCAGTGAATCTACTGGGTCGTGATTTGCTGTGCAAAATGAACTGTACCATCTTTTGCACACCAAAGGGTGTTGAAATACAGACCCCAGATGAAGACGGCATTTATAAATTATTGTTGCTTAGACCTGACTCAGAAACTAAAAGATTGACCCTGCAGGACTTGCCCCAAGAACTCCAGGAAGCCGTAAAGCCAGAAGTGTGGGATTTCACTGGAAAAGATGTGGGTTTGATGAAAGATGTGGACCCCATACAGATAGCCATCAAGGACAATGCAGTATATCCTAACACTAGGCCCTACCGAATGAATGCTGAAGTGAAAGCAGGTGTCACTCTGGAAATACAAAAATTATTGGAAGGAAACATCATACAGGAAGTGATGAGCAGCCCATGCAACTCACCGATTATGGGCATCAAAAAGCCTAGTGGCAAGTATAGGGTAGTGCAGGACCTGAGAAAGGTTAACAAAATTGTAGTTCCTTGCTGCCCTATTGTCCCAAACCCTGCAGTGATATTATACCAGATTCCTTGGGATGCTGAATGGTTCACTGTGATTGATTTGTGTCATGCATTCTTTTCGATACCCCTGCACCCCGACAGCAAATTTCTTTTCTCATTTGCTTTTGAGGGTCACGTGTATTGTTGGAACAGGGTCCCTCAGGGGTATACAGAGAGCCCCTCTATCTTTAATCAGATCTTGAAAAAATGTCTAGAGACTTTGATCTTACCTGGGAACTCTGTGTTAGTGCAGTACATAGACGACCTTCTAGTGGCGTCTAAAAGTCACCGGGACTGTGTGGTTGACACCATTGCCCTCCTAAATCATCTGTGTGAGAAAGGGCATAAAGTAGCCCCTGACAAACTACAGTTCTGTGCGAAATCTGTAAAATATCTGGGACACGAAATAGAAAAGGGTGTCAGAAAAGTCACATCAGAAAGAGTGAGAATAATTCAAAAAATGCAGTTGCCCCGTACTCAAAAAGATGTCAGAATGTTCCTGGGTGTATTAGGGTACTGCAGGCAGTGGATTCTGGGATTTGCAGCCTTAGCCAGGCCCTTGATAAAAATGACCACGAGAGGAATGCCAGATGTTGTACAGTGGGACGATGAAAGTCTAATGGCTTTCACAAGATTGAAGAACTGTCTGTGTACCGCCCCTGCGTTGGGAATGCCAGATTATTCCAAAGAGTTTGCCCTTTTTTGTGACACTCGCGATAATTGCGCATTGTCTGTCCTGACTCAAGAACATGGCACGACCAGAAGGCCTGTGGCTTATTTCTCTGCCACACTGGACCCAGTAGCTGCTGGGTTACCAGGCTGTCTGAAAGCAGTAGCTGCTACCTGTGCAAGTTTGGAACAGAGTGAGTCCATTGTCATGGGACATCCTGTGACCGTGTATGTTTCACATGGAGTGGTAATTCTATTGACCAGAACTAAAACACAGTATCTCACCCCTAGTCGGCTGACTAAATACGAGAGGATTCTTGTGGGTGCAGCAAATGTAAGCATTGTTAGGTGCGGTATTCTGAACCCTGCCACCTTACTCCCCGACCCCTTGGAAATGGAAGGTGGGGATGATGATGAACATGATTGTATTGACCTAACAGAGTTCAGTACCAAGCCACGCCCAGACATAAAAGAAGTACCATTGCCTGAGCATGATAAAGAACTATTTGTGGATGGTTCCTGTCTAAGACATGAATTAGGAGGCTTGAGTGCTGCTTATGCAGTAGTGTCTTTCACAAAAATTGAACAAGCAGGTTACCTATATAACATCAAGTCTGCACAAGTAGCCGAATTGATAGCCATGATAAAGGCTTGCAAAATTGGGAAGGACTTACGCATAACAGTGTATACTGACAGTCAGTACTGTTATGGCGTTGTGCATGACTTTGGCCAATTATGGCTACAGAGGGAATTCATGACTTCCTCAGGTACTCCCATTCGGAATGCAAAGGTTGTTCATGACCTTTTAGAGGCCATCCAGTTGCCCAAAGAACTGGCAGTGGTAAAATGTACTGCTCATCAAAGGAGCATGGACAGAGTATCACTGGGGAACGATTATGCTGATCGAGTGGCTCAATGGTGTGCCAAAGATCGGTATATTGTAAATCCAAAACGAGGGGGGCCAGGAACCAGCTGCCAGCTTCAGGTGTTTGAGGAAGTGCCTACATGGGATGAGGTGAGAGAGTGGCAGGAGTCGGCTCCTTGGCAAGAAAGAGAGAAATGGAAGGAGGATGGGTGTAGACCGAGACGTGTGGATGGTGTGATTTTGGGCCCAACTGGTATGCCTGTGTTACCCCGACACTTGCTTGGCACAATGGCAAGATTAATACATGAAGGATCACACATTGGTAGGGATGCCATGATTCTGGTATTTCAACAGACTTGGTACAGTAAAAAGTTCAGGAAGGTAGCAGAGTCCCTCTGCCAGAGGTGCCTGTCATGTCAACAGATGAACCCAGGCAAGAGGACAATGGTTGAACTGAGCAAGATTGGGAGATCAGGGGGTCCCTTTATAAGGATACAGGTTGATTTTATCACCATGCCCCGTTGTGAAGGGAAACGATATGTCCTTGTCATTGTTTGCGTATTTTCAAAATGGGTAGAAGCTTACCCTACTCCTCAAAGTGACGCACTGACAGTAGCGAAGTGTTTACTAAAAGAACTGATACCTAGGTTCGGAATACCATGCATTATTGAATCAGATAAGGGTGGACATTTCCAGAATGACATACTGGCTGAACTCTGTAAGGCCTTCGGAATAAGGCAGAAACTCCATTGTGCATACCACCCAGAGGCTTCTGGAATAGTGGAACAAGTAAATGGAACTATCAAAAACAGACTAGCAAAGCTGACAGATGCTACTGGCATGACCTGGGTGAAGGCCCTGCCCCTGGTCCTGATGGGACTAAGAAGTGTTCCAGACCGCAAGACAGGCCTAAGTCCCCATGAAATCATTATGGGAAGAGTGATGAGACAAGCATGGGTGCCAGGAAGCAAACTGTTGAGTATTACTGATGATTTGGTGCTTGAATACTGCAGAAGATTGGGTGACCAAGTGCGTTCTATCTCTCGCCAGATTGGAGACGACGGCATCCTCAATCCAACGACTCCTCTCCACAGCTTGGTTCCAGGAGATTGGGTCAAAATAAAGAAGCACACTCGATGAAGCTGTCTGGCACCAAGGTGGGGAAAGAAACGCCAAGTAATCCTGGTGACAACCACTGCAATAAAGGTCGCAGGCGTTCCTCAGTGGATCCACGCTGGACACACCCAGAAGGTATTGCCAGACAAAGGATTTGAAGAAGAAGGGCAACCGGCAGAGGACCCTGAAGGAGCCAGACCAGAAGCAACTGACAACGAGCAGCACAGCACCAGTCAGGTTGCAGGAACAGCAGACGTTGGCCCAGGAGTAGTTGACTACGAACTGCCAAGAATCCAGCCTGCTGAAGAGGTCCAGGAAACTGAGCCAGGAGTAGCTGAAGACGAACTGCCAAGCATATGGCCAGAAGAATGGATACCGATGATTGATCTGACTGAAGATCCTATCAGAACAAGAGAACGACTTAGTGAAGGTAGAGAGTGGACTAGTCAGGAAAAGCAAGGCACAGGCGAAGAACCTCAGCCGCTTGAGATTCAAATCAAAACTGAGGAAGGAGAAGGTCAGACAGGGACAGAGCAGGTATTCGATACACCACCGCGAACACCTGATGCAGATAAGGGAGAGACTAGAAACAGAGTGATAGTTCGAGCAGAAGAAGATCAAAAGATCGAAGTGCTTGAACAGGATCAGAGAGGGTTAGAAGAACGGGTTCAGGAAACAGAAACAGAAATAAAGACAATCGAAAGCCAAAAACAAAATATTCCTGAACAAGGCCAGATTAGCAACCAGGCAGAAGAATTTGATGCTAGCCCTGGAACTAGACAGATAAGGGAAGTAGGAGAAGAAAGTGGAGAAGAATTACCCCAAGATAGAGAAAACAAGAAAATAAGAAAAGAAAGTGAAGTCCAAGTACCGACTAAGAGACTAAAGAAAAGAAACAACCTTGAGCCTAGGTTTGTAAAAAGATTGAGACTTAGGATAAAGACAGTGGAAGAAAAACGTGCAGAGGCAAGAAGAAGTGCTCGGATAGCAGAGCAAGAAGAAGACTCTTCCAAAAGAAGGAGTGAGCGAATAAAAAGACAAAACAAAAAGTACAAGTCTCCTGAATGGACACTGGTTTTGGAAGAACTTGAAGATCTTGATATAACTGACGTGAGCGACGGGGAGCCTGTCCCAGAGTACTCAGCTGAAGAGGAAGACGAACCACCGTGAATTTGCACAAAGTAAGCTAGTTGTGTAAAAAGCCAAAAAGAGGGGTGAGAACACTCCTTCTGAGCCAAAATGTCTGATTCAACAGTGAATGGTAGTCCTAGTTGCAGCCGTTTTAAGACGTGTTGCAAGGTGTGTATATGTAGTGTAGTAGTACTGATAGTTATCTGGATAGGATTAACAATTTTCATTCCCTTTGCTGTAAGTAAAGATACTAACATTGTCCCTGCTGAAACTGTAAATACTGACAGTGAGGAGTTGACAACACAGAGTGTAGAAAGACATGAAAGAGCTTTGAGACAAACAAAACAGAACTTAGAAGCATCAGATGAGGGAGGACTACATTATCATGGAGTTAAGAACAAGACACACTTAAATGTTTTCGCAAATTTGCTAATACACTATGTAGAGACTATGGAAATTGAAGATTGCTATGTCTGCATGAAGCTACCTACTTCGGTGGCTGAAGGCGTGACATACCATCATCTGCCATTGACATATGGAATTTCCTGTAGCATTTTAGCTAGTTTATTTTACAAAAGGGGACCGTTACAGTATTATTACTCTAACAATGACGTGATTTTTTCTGAACTTCCTATACGTGGGAACTTGAATCCTGTACATACCAAAACTGACACCATAAGATATATGGGAGACTACTTTCTGACTATAGGTAACATTGACATAGCAGACGCACACAGAGATAACTTGACTTGTTCTTTGCGTGAGCAGGAAAAGATGTTCCTGAACATGGCAGAGAAAAGGAGAATTAAAATTCAGAAGAAGGCTAATGACGAAAGTCAGAAAAAGCCAAAGTGGGCAGAAAACATGGAAGGCACATCATCTGGTGGAGCGGGTCCTGCTCTGTTGCTGGATTTTGAAAAGAAAGGCAAGCTATGTCTTCACCGCAAGAAGACTAGCTATTATAATAATGTTTTCATTGGTTCCAGTGAATGCGAACATAATTACAAGGTAATTGGAGGTTGGGGTTTCAAAAATGGGTCAGAGCCTGTGTTTCCTGGAATTTATTATATTTGTGGGGACAAGGCTTACTTCAAATTGCCGGATCACTGGTATGGAAGCTGCTACTTTGGCATTGTTTTCCCGAAAATATACCATGTGGATGGAAAAGCTGGAAGCAATGAAGATACTAATGGCTTAGTGCGTAGTAAAAGGGAGAGTATAGGTGAAATTATGGGTAGTATTTTCAGTGCACTGATACCTGGAGTGGGAGTGGTTCTGAACACTCACAGAATTTGCAAATTGTCTACTATAGTAGATGTGCTGTCTACTGAAACAGCTCATGGATTTCTGCTGGTCAATACCGAAATGGTTGCGATCAGATCAATGGTTTTACAAAATCGACTTGCTCTTGACACCCTATTAGCGAAAGAGGGCGGAGTCTGCCGGATGTTGAAGGCGCAACATTGTTGCACTTATATTCCGGATAAAAGTGTACAGATCAAAAGATATGTGAAAAACATTACTAATTTGGCAAAGGAACTCAAACCACTCGAGGTTGATAGTGCCTGGAAGAGACTGGTAGATGGTCTCTCAAATGTAGGTCATTGGCTTGCTAGCATAGGTAAAAGCTTATTATTCAAAATTCTGATGCCAATTGGTATTATAGGTCTTATTATACTTTCCATTTTCTTATGCTGTAAATACCGCAAGCGCACCAAAAAGCACGAGGTAAATGCAAGAGGAGTGAAACGAAGTGTGAATGAGATTGAATTAGAGGAAGTGAATGATCAGATATACAAAAAGGTGAAGACTTCTCATCCGGCTAAAACTGAAAGAGAAAAATTAGAACGGTTGCTGGAAGAAATAGAACTTTATAAAGTGTGAAAGAAAGTTGGCATCTGGTTCCATTATAATTTGTGATGATAGTAGATATCATCAAAGAGGGGATTGATGAAGCAAAGCTTCGCATATTTTGCGGCTTGCCGAAATCAAGAACCTCGTTTATGTGTAATAAGGTAACAAAAATGTATGTTTTACTAACATTTATTTTGTTTAAGCAAAGTTCCCGAAGCTTGCCTATGTGTATTTCTAATGAATTAATCCGTGTCCCTAAAAATGGCCGCCGCTTGTATTTTAGTTACTGCGCATGCGTCAGCCACACTCACGTGTCCTGACGCGTCTGCAGAAGTGGAGGGAAAGTTATGCGCATGCGTAATTCATAGCTGTGCTTATCATGTGGTAATGATCGTGCCACTGCTCTTGTGTCCGTATCAATGTAGCTAACATTTAGATGCAATAAGTTTATTTCTTGATGATGAGTTAAAAGTACAAACCCTGTGATGTGTTTTCATAATGACATTATTATGTATTAATTTGTTTTCGCTTACTTTTCATGTACCGCGGGAAATGGGGGTCTGAGTGAGAGGAGAGCCATATTGGAGGTCCCTTCTGCGCCTGTGCGACATTCGGCAGCACGAGGGACCTTGGCTGATGGAACATAGCCAGTTGGCAGTGATGGGCGAGATGCTCCTGAGAAAGTCACCTCTGCCCTGCGAGAACAGAGAATGTGGCTCCTTATATGATACATTGTAATATTGCGCTACTGTTTGCCGTGTAACTTCTCATGGGAACCCCAAACCTGCTAGGCGGTACCCAAATATGTTAATGAAGGCTTCAAATCGTGTATTGTGATTGGTGTGTTACCCAAACCCTACCTTAGGACCAATCGAAATTGAGGGATTCTGACACTTTGCAACATTGGGGGGTGGTACACTGTCCCCAAACTGTATATCTACCCTGGGTTCACCTAGTGAACCGTCCGACTTGTCTGGTTTAGCTGACCTGTCACTGACCCAACGCATTCAATAGGTGACTGAAGATACAGAGCGCTGCGGAGCACTCTGTCCGAATTTGACCATAGACTAAGGTTCTACTGAACCTTAAAGTGCTGGCAAGCACTTAGCTGGGAGTTCGCTGACCCAATCGGGGTCTTGATCGATAGCTGCAGAGCGGGTGGAGCGCAGGCGTTGCTTCCGAACTGTGGGTTCCGGTCCTGTCCTGAAGAGGGTCCTGTCCTGAGGGTTTGCTGTCCTGTCCTGAGGGTCCTGTCTTGATTCCTATTTCGAGGGTATCCTGTCCTATCCTGGGTGTCCATTCTGCACCTGCTGTCCTTTGAGGGGTATCCTTCCTTGAGGGTTTCCTGTCCTTAACTGACCCGTGGCCAGGGTTTGGTTTCCACACCTTTCTAGGTAAATATTGCTCTGAACCTCTTGAAAATCTTGCACCTTCTGAATTTCTAACTTTTGCTTTAATAAAGTTCAACATTGCATATGTGATATTTTCCATGCCTTTCTGCAACTATTGAAAAGTCATTTATAATTTTTCGCAAAGTTATTCCTATGCCTTCTCATTTGTTAGAAACTATATTTTGCATAGCAGTGTGTCATTTCCTGATATGGTCTAGAACTTCGTTGCCTAGATTGTTCAAAGGTCACTTCACCTTAAGTGAAGCGTGTTATTCATTATAAGCTCTCCTATAGTCACACACACTTAGCCTATCCCTGTTTAGATAATACTGACTTACATAGTATTTTCTCGCTACATTTTATTAGTACCTTGATGATTACTCTGTCATTATTTCTTTCTGCCTATGTGATTTACGTTATCTTGGTTATTGATTGCCTTGTTTTATTGTACCTCATGCAAGAAAATATTGAATTTAGATAAACATTTTAAAACTTCCAGTTGTCCGTGGTCATTTAAACAGTATTTTGAATGTTATTGTTTGGGTTTGTATTTTGCTGCCTTTCTTTTACAGCTAGCTCCCTGATTCATTGTGGTCATTAGGCACCCGCATCGGTGGATGGTAAGTCGGGTGCACCGAAATTTGGTAGCAGGGAACACACACACACCAACTTGATAGAGCTCGTGAAGTCACCTGATCGATGTATATGGTGATTTGAAAAGTATATGGGCCCTGAAGCCGGAAAACGGCGAAAACTGTTGGTCGGGTGGCCTCGCGCGCTCTATCATCAGAACCTGGCTGTATGCAAATTAGTCTGTCCCTGGCCCAGTGCATCATGGGAACAGGGCAGACCAGACTACAAAAGCCAATTCTTACACTGGGAAGGAAACAAGCTTCCGGGGACCGGTTTCTGGCATTACAGCCATCTTCGGCCCGGCTTGCTTGAATCCTGATGGGGCAATGAGCAAGGGACTCACATCTGAGTATACCCTTCCACGCTTAGGGTGGACAAAAATATTTACAACAAGGGGTGGTGATGGACAGAGTCTCTGTAGGAGTGTTCTGATTAACTCAGATACTCTGTCCATCACCACCCCCTTTTTGTAATTACTTTCCTTGTGCTGGCGCACAATGTGCTGCCTTGTGCCAGCGCAGGCCCCCTCGCATCATGGGTGCCTGCATTGTGAGCAGGATTGTTTTTGTGCAGGAGGGGACACCTTCCTGCACAAAAATAATCCTCCGAGGCATTGTCCTCTTTTTATGTGTGCTGAAGAATGCAGCACATGAAGAAAAGACGAAAAAGAAGGAGAAAGAACGACATTTCTCCCTATTACGCCTCTCCTGGGGAGGCCCGGCATTTTTGTGCATTTCCAGGACTACTACTAATAGTAAATCTGGTATACCCCAAAATCCATGGGTGGGTGCGTGGGAACACCCGCACCTCGCCCATGGAACGCCTCCCTGGGGCAGAGATTACACAAGACAGCGACATGCGCCGCCGTGTGTTACTCCATATTTATCAACCATGCGGGGCCACGCACGGTGGCCTTGCACGGCTTAATACATTTGACTTAGTGGTGCGTCATCCTTGTGCCAACTTGAATGGCACGAGGGCGGCGCAACACGGCGATAAATATGGGCCCCTGAATTGCTCGTGAAACCAATGGCTTTCAACTGAGCAGGCGTTCAGTATAGGAATTTAAAAAGTGATAATCTGTACCTGCTGTTTAATGAGATATTAAGGATCTACAAGAACGCGAAATTCCAGATGGTATCTGTAATTGGCATACCTAATTTGACCTCGCACTTACATCTGGCTGGGGAGATAGAGGCCTGCGGACTGTGCACATGGTGCGGTGGAATACAGATCTGTGAGAAGGTCACGCGGGGAGAGGGAGGCAAAGGCCCCTGTTAGAGCTGGGGCCAGCCGGGGATAGAAGAGAACCTGCTTGTAGTGTTCTCTTTTACCGCCAATATACAAATAATGCAGAAAATTAAGCCTCACCGGTCCACGTCGAGCATTCCTCCTTGAAGTGCGTCTCCCATTCTGTTGAGCGCTAAGGGTTCTAGTTGCGTCCCTGCTTTCTGCTCAAAGTTGAGGGCAAAAGAGGGTGATTACAAATGGGAAGCCAGGAGGAGGCCACAGCACCTGCAAGTCTTGCAAGTGATTGTCAAGCATACACCGGGGAGATCACTGTCCGCACGGATCCCAGGTCGTGGGATCCGTCAAGTGCTAATTGTGCAAAGGTGGGTGTTGTCGGCCATGTCTATTCCGATAGTATAAGAGACATTGGGATGTGGCCCATAGCAGAGATATTCGGCCTGTGCAGTTCTTTAAATGGAAATATAGAAATGCAGGTACTCATTGCTTAAAGTACATACTTGCTTCTGAGACGTGCTGGTTCTCGTCCTTTAAATACATTGCAGCCCTGATGATGGGAAGTGCAGGTACTCAGCACCGGAATGTACCACCTGCCCATTTAAAGCACTGAAGCCTGTGGCACCAAATGATGGAGTTCCAGGTTAGGAGCCGAAAGTCCACCTGGGAGTAAGGTAAGGGTAATGTGGTCCAGGAGTACCTGGTTTGTTTATCGATCTCGACAAAACTGATGAATATAGCATGTATCGATTTAAAAAAGGATGTCTTTGGCTGAAGATTGATGTCAATGAACAAATAGAGCAAACGAGGTAGGAAGGCCATTTTTAAAACAGCTATCCTGCTAGTGGAGAAAGAGGAAGGTGTGCCCAGTGTGGCGCCTGCTGTTTGATCCTATGCAGCACTGAGTCGTAGTTAGCCTGGAGGACCATGGCAGGATCCTTGTGAATCTGAATGCCCAAATATGGTGTCGGGTGTGCTCCAAAGCAGGAGATCTTCAGAGGAAAGCTGCGAGGCAGAATTTGATGGGAGAACTTTTACATTTGGTTGCTCACCATATAACATGCCATCTGCATACAGCGATGCAAGATAGGTTGTGCGGCTATGCATGGGCTCCATTGATGGTGACGCTCCTTTAGTATACTTATCAGTGGGTCTGAGGTAATAGCAAAGAGGAGTCGGGCTAGCTGGCAAGACTTACGGGTGTGCCTGGCTCTTGTAATAGGCATGGATAAAAGCCCATCAAGTCTCAGTCTCGCAATTGGTTGGTTGTAGAGCAATTCAATCCACCCTCAAAAACCCAGATCCCACAGCCAACTTTGGCAGAGTGGAGAACAAGAAGTCCCATTCCAGGGAATTAAAAGCTTTCAGGGCATCCAACAATGTGGCAATCACAGGAAGGTCGGGATCCACCTACTGTGAGAGTGCAAAACAGGTGTGGAGATTGTCAGAAGTTGAACGCTTAGATATGAATTCAGGACTATAGCCCTCCTCAAAAGGTGAAGAATGTGGAAAGATGGAGATTATTTTTAGCCAGGATTTATAGGATTTTAGCGTCCAAGTTAAGCAATGAGAAAAGATGGTCGAAAAAGCAACCCTCTGAAAATTTACCGGGCTTGGGCAGCATAGTAATCATTGCCTCTCAGAGGGTATATGGAAGCTTGCCTAACAAGCGTGCATCACCATACATCTCTAGTAGTCTGGGGCCAGAAGCGAGGCAAATTCTTTATATAATTCTGCTGTTAGGCCATCTAGGCCTGGAGCTGTTCCACTCGCTAGGGAATTAATGACGTCTTTAACTTTATTGAGTGTGAAGAGGGCATTGAGGACCGCCTGATCCTGTACCTGCAACGAGACAAGGGTGAGTGTCGCACCTGCCAAGTATTCATCCTGGTAGGTAGTATTCGAGTTCATCACAATGTATAGGGAGGTATAGTATTGAGCTGATTTCATATGTCTGGTACCATGCCCGACATTATTTAATGTCTACATGTCCCCATTGGAGGAGGTTGTCATCCCGTTTGGAGTGAAAATCATCAGCTATGCTGATGACACTCAACTAGTGGTGTCTCTATCTCACCCAAACCAAGAACCATCGGACCTCTACAACTGTCTTGCAGAAATTCAAGGATGGATGAACAGTTCATCGCTGAAACTTAACGGCTCAAAGACAGACATTCTCCTCCTTGGCCAGAAGGGGCTATCCCTCTCCCCGAATATCTGGCCCTCCAGCTTGGGTGAACCCCCAGTCCCCAAGTCTGAGATTAAGAGCCTAGGAATTTGGCTGGAAAAAGACTTGTCTTTCAAGACTCAAGACAAAAAAATCGCTGGGATTTGCTTCGGGCTCCTTAAATCCATCAGGAAGATTCTGCCCTTACTTCCTCCTGCCTCCCAGAAACTGCTCATCCAAGGCCTCATACTATCAAGGCTGGATTACAGCAATACCATCTATCTGGGCGCTCCTGAGGCAACCCTTAATAAACTGCAAAGGATCCAGAACGCTGCGGCCCGGATTCTCACTGATACCCCGGCTAGATCCTCGGCCAAACCTGCCCTGAAGCAGCTCCACTGGCTTCCAGTGAGAGAGCGAGTCAAGTTTAAAGCTCTCTGCTTGTCACACAGACTCCTACAGGATAAAGGCCCCCCCATCCTAAAACAATTCATCAGGCCCTACAAAGCTTCAAGATCCCTTCGATCTGACCATGAATACTTCATCACTATTCCCAGAGTGAAGAAGGTGCGCACTGGCGGACGGCGCTTCTCTGTCAACACAGCCCGCCTCTGGAACTCCCTCCCGCGTGACCTTAGGACGGAATCTGATTACCTCCGATTCAGGAAGCGGCTGAAAACTCACCTGTTTCCCTTAGCTCCTTTTCTCCTTTCTCCCCCTCTGTTATCCTCTGGTCTGTCCTGATATTAGCGCTGGGATACTCACGGGTGACTACGCGCTCTACAAAAACCTAATAATAATAATAATAATGCCTACCCCAGATACGCAGTATATGTCTAGTATCATGATAGCTCTGAAAAAGCCTAGCCAGGGTTTGACCAGGCCGGGCCCTCCTCCTGTATCGCCTCACTGCAGCATTTTTACCTGAATGAATGAATGAAAGTTAATTTGTATTGCGCAAACTTAGCCGAGCGGGCATCAAGGCGCAGTCAACACATAAACATTTATACAAATACAGAGGGACTTTAATGATAAGCCTGAGAGAAGACCCAAGTCTTCAGAAGCTTCCGGAAAGTGGCCAAAGAGGGTTGGTTGGAGAGTTCGGGGGGGAGATTGTTCCACAGTTTGGGAGCCAGAGTGGGAAAGGCTCTTCCACCCCATCTGACATTTTGAATCTGGGGACGACGAGCATATTTCGTGAGGATGAACGTAGGGATCTTTTGGGAGAATAAAGACTAACAAGAGTCTTTATACCTTCGGGGGCAGAGCCAAACACAGCTCTGTGGGTCAAACAGATGAGTTTGAAGGAAATCCTGGCATGCATGGGAAGCCAATGGAGATCCTTCCTGGCTTGTGTTGCAGAAGTAAGCCTGGGTAGATTTAGAACCATCCTAGCAGCAGAGTTTTGAACCATCTGAAGACGATGGAGGGATTTCTTATTTATGCCCCCATACAACGCATTACAATAGTCGAGCCTGGAGGATACCAGGGCGACTATTGCCTGCTTACGGGCGTCAAATGACAAGTAGGGGGCGATCTTTTTCAGCTTGCGGATGGTATTGCAGCAGGTGGATACTGTTCTGTTGACCTGAAGGTCGAAAGAGAGGGCCGAGTCTATGAGGACACCAAGGTTTCTGGCCGAGTTGGAAGGTTTTGGGCAGTCACCCAGAGAAGGGGGCCACCAGTCTTCGGACCAGATGTCGTGGTTTCCTCCAAAGACTAGGACCACCGTCTTCTCCCCATTGAGCTTTAAGTAGTTACGCACCATCCATTGCGACACTGCCTCCATACAAGATCGAAATTTGGAGGCAGCCTCTGTGGCCGGTGAGGCGGTGGAAATGATAATTTGGGTATCGTCTGCATAGGACAGTATTTGATACCCAAAAGATCTTATTACCTCAGCAAGTGGGGTTACGTAGATGTTGAATAACAGGGGGCTCAGGGAGGAGCCCTGAGGAATCCCACATTGCACGGCCTGGGAGTGGGACAGAAAACTACCAAGCTGGACCCTTTGTTGCCTCTGAGAGAGAAGAGAAGATAGAAGGCTCAAAGCAGTTCCCCCTACCCCTATCCCCTTCAGCCGGTCTACCAGGATAGAAGGGGATAGGGTATCAAATGCTGCTGTAAGATCAAGTAGCACCAGTAATGCGGTCTGCCCTCTGTCCACTTCGGAGCGGATGTTGTTAACTACGACAGCGAGGGCAGACTCGTGCTATGGGCCGCACGAAACCCATGCTGGGAGATGTCAAGAAGCCCCATCGTCTCCAGATAGGTAGTAAGATGAGAATTAAGATGGGCCTCGAGTATCCTTGCCGAGGCAGAGATATTGGCCGGACGTTTTTTAAAATTTCAGGGTTTAGGGAAGGTTTCTTTAGAAGGGGCTTAACAACCGCTGATTTTCACGGGGTTGGAAAGGACCCCTCATCTATGGCCATGTTCATAACCTGCAGGAGAGAAGGAAGAACCGTCTCTCTGCAGGACTTCATTATCTTTAAGGGGCATGGATCAAGAGGTGAACATGATTTGATCGAATAAAGGAGGCAATTTAGGTCGTCCTGTGTCAGATGTGGAAATTTAGAAAAATTAGACGGAGGGCCCAATTCAGGGGTTTCATTGTGAGGAAAAAGGGAGGGAAGGGACAGGAGTGCCCTATTGGCATCCAGTTCAATGTTAAGGGATGTTAGAGAGACGTGAATGTCAGAGATTTTGGTAAGGAAGAAGCTTGCGATATCGTCGCAAAGCTCTTGGGACTCGTTCACTGATTCGATAGCTTTAGGTGCTGATAGGGTATCAATGACTTTAAAAAGCTCTCTGGATGATTTAAGTGAGGTGGTAATCTTGCTGAAGTAGTTCTTTTTTTCTTCAGCTATGGCCTTTTTATATTCTTTCAGGGCTGACTTATGTAGATTTTTCCCTTGGAGGTCAGGACAGGCATACCAGGCTCTCTCCTTCTGTCTACATTTCTGCCGTAGTGATCTAAGATGTTCCGAGAACCAGGGTGACGAGGGACGTTTACGAGCCGAGTAATGTTTTTTAGGGGGTGCTAACAAGTACACAGCGTTAGAGAGAGCAGCCGACAGGCCTAAGGCAGCTTCATTTACATCGGGCAGAGAGAGAGGGTAAAAGTCAGTCAAGAAGGGGGAGAGTGTAGTGTTAGAGATCATGTTGTAATTTCTTCTGTTCTCCCATCCTGTCCTGCTGGCTTGATCAGGACCAAAGGAGGTCATCTTTAGAAAAAAAGGAATTGCCCTATGGTCAGACCAGGACAGAGGGATCAGAGATCCGATGGTCAGTCTGGTGTCATTTGAAAAGATACCATCTAAGGTATGTCCAGCAGTATGAGTAGGGCCTCCAACAAGTTGGTTTAGCCCACAGGAGGTAAGTCCCTCGAGAAGAGCTTTGGTGTTATTATCCACGAGTGATTCCAAATGAAAGTTGAAGTCACCAAGGAGAGCAAGATTAGACCTACTAATGAACGGTTCTAGTAATGTGAATAAATTATGACAAAAATTAGTCCTAGGGCCAGGGGGCCTATAACAAAGGATACCAACAAAGGAAGCAGAGTGGTCTAACTGTATGGTAAAGTGCAGTGCCTCATAGTTCTCCGTGGAGGATGAAAGGGGGTCGATAGGCAAGTAAAGCCATCCCTACACATAATTCCCAGTCCTCCGCCCCTGCACCTAGTGCGGTACATTCTGGTCAAGGCATAGCCATCAGGAATAGCCTCGACCAGATCAAGGCCAGATGAAACCGAGCCCCAGGTCTCTGTTATAAAAACCCAAGAGGGCGTCCTATGTGTTACAAATTCATTGAATGCTGTCTTGTTTTTAATCAGCGATCTGGCATTGATGAGAAAGCCAGCTAGATTTGCAGGAGGTTCGGTGGACTTAGCCTTAGTCTTGCGTTACCTAAGTATTTCAACTCCCTATCTGCTTCTTCCAGGAACTGGAGTAATGTTGCCTAGATTTGAGGGGGGTTCGAAACGTCCTGATAGTGGCAATATCCATATGAGGCCTGACTGCTCACTGAACACTTATTGTTGTGGAATTATTCAGTTATGGCTTGCCATATTTCATCACAAAACAGAGTGTCCAGAAAAGCTTGTGACGGGAAGGTCCATTGCTGATAGGATTTCCAGTTATCTTGTGTGGCAATAGTAAGTAGGATCAGGGAGTGATCTAATAAGGTTCCCAGGAGCAAGCAAACAGCCATACACCCTGCTTTGATGTCTCTCATCTCTAACCAATAATCAAAGTGGGAGTGGGAGTCATATACGTACTGTTTTACATGGCAGATGTCAGTAAAGGAAAGTTGTCGCATTAGTCTCCAATAGTTTGGACACAATTGGAAAGAGATCACTCTGTGCAGGAAGATCTATGCAGATCTATATCTAGTATAATATGCAGGTATCTCTCCCCATCAAAATATGGTCTGAGTCAGGGTGAGACGAAGGCGCATAATCTCTTGATAGAAAGACAGCGAGTCTATATTATGGCCTTATATGTTGTCTGGAAGGTATGGTGCTTGTGGCCTAAAGTACCTTGGAGTAAAAGATACAGCCATCAGGATCTGCAATTGTGATCTCATAACGGTAGCGTAATGCAGGCCAAGAGAGGATGGAGACCCCTCGAGTGTGTGAAGTAGAAAGGTGACCCCTCGAGTCTGTGTAGTATAAAATGCACACTATCTGTTTAGGCCTATGATTTAGCGAAATGCAACTCCATTGGACATATTGGATGTATTTCTTGAAGAAAGGTTGTCTCTGCTTTATGGCGATTAATGTGTGCAAGTACATGTCTCTGCTTTTGCAGCTTGTTAAGACCGCACACATTCCACCTGGGCTGTGTAGTAGAGGCAAACGTACGCATTTTACATCATGACGGTAAATAATGTATTTTGGGGGACAAGACCCAACCAGTTGGATGAGCCAGATAATAGGCCCCTGTACCTTCTTCATAACCGGGGTGTATTTTAAATCATCAGGAGTGTATATTATGTGTTGATCAGTAATAGCAAAAATAATAAAATTGCAATGATCCCCTACAAACCACCCCCTCCCTCACTTTAAACCTCAATACACAGTGTAATAAACCCTCCCCAAATGCTCTTGGATCCTTTTGAAAATGGTGTTGTGGTCTCTGTAATTTAAACTCTTGCAATGATGGGCTGGGGAAAGGGGCCATGGGGGTGGTTGAGCTGTTGCCAGGGAATGATGTACCCTTTCAATCAGGAACATAGATGATAATGGCTTCATCCCAAATATTGCATGTTTCAGCTTTTCCACAAGCAGCTCCATCTTCCCCACTTTGGTGGATTCCGCGACATCTTTAAGGTGCAAGTTGTTCTGGCATGAGCCCACCTCAAGATCTTCCTTCTAAAGTCATATCGCCTCTACAAACTTTTCTAAGTCTTGCAATATTTTTAGTGTGTTGTTGTTTCGTTTTCAACCTCTGAGATACATCTTTCAGCACCATCCATGCACTCTGCAAACATATCAAGAAAGTGTTACATGGAATCCACCCTAAAAGTGAGGGAGTCAATTTTCTTGTCAATTGTGTGAAGACTTCCTTGTATGGTGAGTAGCTGGGTGTGGATGTATGGAGAGTCTGAAGCAGGCGTGTCCCCATTCTCATGGAGAGCGGGGGCACCTTAGTATTCCTGGTTGTTTTATGGCATCAAAGCAGATCTTGGATTGTTTTGTATTTGCTTTCCCCATATTGATGGTCAAGTGTTCAGTAGAGATGAGCCAAATAGATGTACTCTCCAGGATGGCTATTGGGTGATCAGTAGCCCTAGAAAGGGGTTGCCCAGCAAACTCTGTACCTCTAGGGAAGGCAGGGTATGTAAGTGTCAGCATTGGGAAGGAATGAGACATCTGTGGATGAGATGATCGTAGAAATGAGTAAGGAACACTATGCAGAGGTAGGTAAGAGGAGGATGACTATGGTGGAGTTCAAAGAATTTCCCTCTCACGTCAGTGCCAAGAATTCCCCTCTCATGTCAGTGTGTCAGGACAGAGATATCTCACCTCCCTGTCACCAGCAACACTCACACACAGACAAGTAGGAGCTGAGCCCACCTTCAGCATGGGCCTTGACAGTGCTCAAGCAAGCCCGGTCTTCTCACTGGCAGTCGTGGTATCTCCTTACTGCCAGTTACTGCTACTCCACTCACCCCCAAAGCACTGCACACCCTAAACCTTTACTGAAATTGTCAGGAGAAGCAGGCAGAAGGTAGGGGTGGGTGGAACTCATGGAGTTTCACGCTGTGGTATTCCACAGAGCTACATAAAAAACTCTGTGAGATTCCGTGGAGTTCCGGGACCAAGCAGAAATCTGTATGTCGCCTGCTCACGCCTATTTTTAGCGTCTGAAGCTTGTTCTGGCTCCAAAATCAGCACAAAAAGCACCATGTGCTGCTTCAGAGGGAGCTGCTTCTTCGCTGACACTTGAGCAGATTTTCTAATTGAATGGCAGCTTTCTCAACGTGAACGGTTGTGACATACTGCTACTGCCCACTTTCGGAAAACCTCATCGGGTGTCAAAATAGCACCGACATTGCACTAGGAGAAGCAAATTCTTCGCTCATGCTCCACAAGTTAATGTTGGTGAGCTGTGTGTGAGAAAAAACTCTGCCATGCGTTTTGCCGGAACGCCATGTTACGCTTGGGCAAAACTCTGCATCTCCACCAGCGGAGGGGAAATTATCACCTATCAGGGCCCAGTCACAGACCCTACCTGAACTGCCAAACAGGGAACATGCGCCCGATCCAAACTGCAGAGCAGATGATAAGGAATGGCTGCAGGTAATCAGGCAGCTGGGGGCAGAAGATTGCATGGCGTCGGGAGGCCACCACCCACAACATCTCCCATAGGTCAAAATCAGGCAATCTGCTGCCTCATATGTGTAGCCCACACCAGCTGTCTGCCTCCCAAAATGTGGATGCACCTGATAAGGTCGGACTAGTTATCAGATTGATTTCAGGGTGGGCGGAATAGTGTTAGTTGGTGGCCATCTTGGTTGGCGCTCTCTAGCACCCCTTCTCTGGTGTGTTACTTTCTGTTGTGAGTGAGGTCAATCTACTTTAGTTATTTAAACACTATTAAGACTCAGCTTTGGAGGACAAGTTCTGTCTCTATTTTCTTCTTTCATATAGTGCTGGGCAGGCAGCCACATAGCCAGGAAATGTTTTCGGTCCTTCATGAATGGGCTAGTGGTCTTTCTACAGTCATTGGTTTCTGTAATGTGCAGTACCAGGCCTACCACGTTTGGCTACCTCCTTGCTTGCATTGCCATGCAATAATCATTTTAGCATTTAGTAACATATGAAAGACTAGCTTCCGTACTCTAAGGGTAACATCTTACCACTCCACGGGACACAGTCCCAGAATAAAGGTGGCCAGACTGGCTTGTACTTTAAACCCAATCATAGATTTTATGGGGCTTAGTACTGCTTTCCTCTGTGTGGCAATAAACAGATATGCCTGCCATATGTATAGGGAAGTCCCATCCTCTCTACAAACTTTCCAACAACTGTCTGAAACATTTTGCATACTCAGTTTGGAGCTAGATATCAAGCTATCATACTTTATGGAGGGTTCTCTCTGTTCTATGGAGATGGTTTTCTTGTAGATTCCTCTCCACACAGTTTCTGACTCATCCTGTGTTATTTCCCCTACCAAAAGCTTCTCTCTTCTAGATTCATACTTCCATTTCCCTCACAGTCCAGTCAAACTATGAAACATAACCATTAACCCAGGCCAAAGGTTTTTTTTAAAACAATTAATTTTTATGCAACATATTTTAGACATATGTAAGAACCAATTGCATCAAATAACCCAAACACATGATAACCCAAAATGGTAGAACTTGATAACCCATAACAAAAATCCATCATCTGAATCACTGCTGTTGTCTTCATATTTGTTAGTAACACAATTATCGCAGCGTGGCACTCTCCACAAGCAGCAGAATAGGGCATCATATTATTCTTGCACAGTGTGTTGTGCGGCAAAAGAAAGAAAGGCACTGTGGAGAGAGGGACACTGTGATCGTGGGAGAAGGCCACTGTGGAGAGCGGGGCTCTGTCGGAGGTAGCGGTGTGGCACAGTCACAGTGGCAGGGATGGCAGTGCGCTTGTGACTGAAAGGAGACCATTGTAGAAGGGAGAGGGCAGGCGTGATAGGGATGAGATGGTTCTGGGACAGGTAAGAGCGAGGCACTAATACACTGGCTGGCAGGAAGAATCGTTTTAACTTTCGGACCACCCTCAGCTGCTTCCCGTATTTTGTTATTACGCTGCAAGGCCTTTTATAGCAATTTGAACTATTTGCTGGCATTTTATTTACTCTACAAATGCATCCTGGAAATAACTTTATTTCAGAAATTCAAATGACAAATGTAACTGAACAAATTAAAGACACAAGTGCTCAGAATGGAATGTGCTATTTATTACCATTGCTGAGCATGGGGAGAGCCTGTCGAGAGACACGCATCTGACACATACCCATAGACTCATCAACAAATCTATAACAGCTCTAAAAAAAAATATCAACTTTTATCTTTCCTTCTCAACATCCATTTCCTCCAGGACACAACTTCTTTCAGGGTAATAAAGAGACCCTTGCTCTTGCAGATTTCAGAAAAATTCACCTGAGAAATAGGTGCTGGTGCTCACCACCGGAAAGCACCGGCACAAATTAAGCACTGCCTACCTGTCTCACATAACAGTGGGTGGAGACACATTTACAAGACTAAAGTGTCTAAGGACAAAAAGAACCTTCCCATAGAAAATAATTGAAGCATGGGACTTAATATCGAACCCCAAAGGATATTATGTTAAAATAAATTAGAACATTGGAATGTGGAGCACTCTATTGCAAACAATGGAGTGCTCTGTGCTTTTACTGGACGGTAAAGGCCAGCAGAGCAACATTCCAATGTTGTTTAAATAAAACCTCTCGGAACCCTATGGGATTTCAATCCCCTCGGGCTCCGAGAGGCCTTTGTTTAATTTGTTAGAACATTCTGCTCTCTAGTGGCAGAATGTTCTAATAGACTAATAGCCCTTCGTAGCTGGGCCACACCGGCTATTAAAGTCCTGCTCCCTTGTTAAAGGCCCTCGCCTTCGTCTCGGGCCTTTAGCGCTGGAGCGGGCCATTAATAGCTGATATAGCCCGCTACAGCGGCCTATAAGGCTATATTAAAAATATATGTACTCCTAATCTGATGTTAACACATTATATAGAAATACAAAATAAATATCATTTTATGATAAATGATTTTCATATTTTTTAAATTTATTTATTTGTGTATTTTATAAAGCGCACAGCTGCCCCAACGGGGCGTCCCGGCACTGGTAGATATGGAAGCAGGGGTCGCAGAAAAAGGAGAAAAAAAAGAAGGTTATAAACAGAAAAGATGGGTCTTAAGAGACTTTCGAAATGCCGATTCTGTCTGGGAGGCACGGAGGGCAATTGGGAGCTTATTCCAACACTGAGTGGCACAAACTTCAAATGTTTTCCCTCCTGAGCGAGTTCTTTTAAATCTGGGAGTGGCAGGGAGAAGTTGGGAATTGGAGCGCAATGTCCTGGCATTGTGGTACGGCCGTAAGGTGCTTTTCAAATGGGCCGATCCTTTACCCTTTGAAGCTCTAAAAGCCATAGTCATGGCCTTGAATACGCATCTCTTAGCAATGGGTAACCAATGCAGTTTGCGGAGATGTGGGGAAATATGATGTCTGGCAGGAATTCTCTCCACCAGCAGAGCAGCAGCATTTTGGACAGTCTGGAGTTTATGACTTAGACCTGCTGTGAGGCCAAGATATAGCGCATTAGCATAGTCAAGGTGGGATGTTATCAATGCTTGGACCACAGTCTTACGGCAGTCAACAGGCAGATAGTTAATAAGCCTGTTTATTGTCTTGATCTTCGCAAAACAGGATGCTGCTACTGCTTGGACCTGGGCATTGAAAGTAAGATGGTTATCCCAACGGACTCCCAGGTTCTTCACAGAGTCTTTGGGCGTGGGGGCTTGGCTCAAATCCTCAGGCCAACACAAGCAGGAATCCAGAGGGGACGGTGAATTAAAAAACAGGATCTCCGTCTTTCCTGCGTTGAGTCTGAGAGAATTAGAATCCATCCATTTAGAGATATCCCTTAGACAGGATTTCAAAGGGTAAAAGGCAGAAGCAGAGGGTTCGTCAAAGGTAAAGAGTAGCTGAATGTCATCAGCGTAGGAAGTAGTTTTAATCCCAGTTTGCGCAATCAATTCAGCCAGAGGGGTGAAGTAAACATTAAACAGGAGCGGGCTCAGGGATGAGCCCTGGGGAACTCCCCATTTAAGTGGTCTAGCGGAGGAGGTATAGGGAGAAGTATATACCTGCTGTGTGCTGAGGTACTGGGTTTTTCAGAACCCAGCGGTGTCAGGGAACACACCCAAAGACCTCGAGTCCTTTCCTGATTCAGACCACAGAAACTCAGAGTCTTCTAGGTGAAGTCAAGGATCGATTTTATTGGCTGCAACCAAGGTAACAATCGTCCTAGAAGTACAACACACGGGATGTATATTCTCAGGAGACTGCTCAATCTTACAAAGTCAGGCTTCTCTTTTTATACAAGATATTGTGCTTTAGGCAAACATTCTTCGAATTTACAGTATACTATTCACATATTTTCGTTACAAAGGAAAAGCAGAGTCATGATGACAAGCCCATATTTCAGTTTGTCCAGCCCACAATAAATTACCCGGCAAGGCCCAACATTTCATCAGATATCGATGGACCCCCAATAAAAACGGGCACCTCCCCATCATAAAGCAAGTGAGAGAGAAAAGAGCAGTGACAGGTGCAAGCAAGATTCGGCAGGGTGTGTGCGCGATGCAAGGGGTTTATGGCCTGTTGAGCCTTGATGCTATCTCATTCGGCCACTGGGAGAGGAACTGACCAAACAGGTTCGGCCTGGGGCAATGGTTTCTGCTTGCCCAGCCTGCCCAGGTCAGAGAAAAGTCAATTAAGGTGTACGTGTCCTTTGGAATCGAATTTAGCTGTATTATAAGCCTATGTAAAGGGCAACTCACAAAATGGAAGCCAAGGGTTCAGAACGCAAATGACGATTTCGAGGTGAAATCGTCACTCGAATATGCCAAAAATGCTTGTACATAGTGTACTCGTCATTCTCGGTCTTTTGATACTAAATTCGTCATGCTACGATGAAGTTTAATTCTCGAGTCCAGAATTATTACACAAGTCCAGAATTTTCAGAACCACAATCCCTCCTTTTGCCCTTACATAGGCAATTAATCTATCCTCATGCTAATCTGAGTCCAGATCTATGTTCCTAAAGTCATTGAGATGTTGCTGTAACATCATTCTAGTACTTAGCTCGTCTCTTGATACAGGCTTCCTTACACATGATGTAACACAGAGGCCACATATTGCAGGAGCACACTGTACGCACAGACAAAACAGGAAAAGAATGGCTAAGACCATCCCAATGACCATCAGAATTTTCCATCCCCAGGCGGATATCAGTTCCCAGTACCATCCCATTAATGACCAATCTCCTTTATCCACATGAATAGATTCAGAAATCTTGTGCAGTTTAGAGATGGCCTGGTACACTGTTGGAGCGTTATCAGGAATGAAAACACAGCAACTCGATTGGATCAATCTACATACCCCACCTCGGTCTGCAAGTATGACATCTAAAGCGACCCTGTTCTGAAGGGTCATAAGACGATCCGACTGGAGCTCAGCAGTCAAATTACTAAGGGCACCAGCAGTTTCTATCACGGTGGACTCAACCACCCTTGTCAATTGCCTTATGTTCCTGCTGTTAGCCATCGGTCCCCAGAACGGCAGAAAACCCTTTACGAAGTCCCCAAATTCTTGTCCTGCAGTGTCTTCTTCGCTCAAGACACCTCTAACTACCCTTGTCTTGTGGTAATCTGCCGCTGCTGTGTAGGTGGGAGGCAACAGGAACGAAACAAAACATGAGCCCGAAAAGTCAGGGGGCAACCATGTATAGGCTCTATCATGGCAGATGAAATAGGTACCCTTAGCTGCTTAAAACGCAGGGGAAGTCTGAGATCCAAAAACATACGTTTCAGTACAGACACTCTTCCCTAACTGAGCTTTGGGATTCTTGCCAGTACCTTGCAGACACAGGTGACCCTGATGGGGTACAATCCAAATCGGGGAGTATATCTTAGCTTGCTGTTTCTCACTCAGAGTAGCTCCATATCCAGTCACGTTCCATCCTATATAGGCAAGTGTCTCATCTTCGGGGGTAGTCACATAAGAAATATCTTCCTTAATCATGTCGACTATACCCTTAACTAGAGCACTATTCTTAGGATTGTCCTGTACAGAACGTAGGGGGTGGACTATAGAGCATATATGAACATTGTTCTGTATGCCCACACAGAACCATTGTGGCTGAAAGGCAGGACCAGATAAGGGATACCTTTATCCGTTGTGTGAGGCATAAGACCACACACCCAACAGTTAGTTGTGTTCATTACAAGTTGGTGTTGGTGCAAGAGCTGAACAAAGGAGTTATTAATAAACTCTAATCTCCTAGCTGATTCGTGTTCAGGAAGGGGTTGAAAAGAATGTGAGGAAACAGTAGTAGGGGGAGGTATAGGCGATGTAGTGGGTGCAAACGTTACTCGAAAAGAGAACAAAACATAACTTATTAAAAATATCATCACACTGAATAACATAAAAATGCACAATATCAAAAAACTTTTCTTTGTCATTATATTACAGATTCTGGTTTTAAAGTTCACTCTTTTGGCAGGTCTCTCCATCTCGGAAAACTCCATCCTCTCTAAAGTGCTGCCCGCGATGGGAGGTTGATTCTGCTAAGGAATGCTTCTGTCAGTCCAGGGCAACTCCCTTAGACCAACCAGAACTGCCGACCTAACGTCGTCAGCTGCACCCCAAAGACTTTGGGCAATCGTGGCCCTAGCAGCGGAACCCGGATGGCGGTTCGAAAAACAAAAATAAGCAAGTTTCTCAGATGGGAGAGCTGCACTTTCAAAAATAGTACTTGGAGGGAAAATAATTATTTTTATTTGTCCATAGGTCTTGGCCTCAAATTGTAGCGCTTTTTCCCGGGTACTGTCTGATCCTGAAACAGGAGTTCAGGCTCTGTAGTGTTCAATGGAATTGACGGTGATACAGCTGGTTGCAAAAGTTTATCGCTCTCTTGTTCAGTAAGTGTTCCTTTTACTCGTGCATCACTGAAGGGCAGAAAACGTGGCACAGTTTCAGTTTCTGAGTCGGCGACACCCTTCTGGACCCACTGGTCATATGGCAGAGGCAGAGGGATCCGTTTGCAATGGATCCCGTGGATCCAGTTCACCTTCCCCTCCACTCGAACTGCTGATCTTGTGGAAAGGAGGACGAGGTGCGGTCCGGTCCACCTGGGCTGGTCGTTTTTGGTTCTCTGGAAGTTCTTGACGAGGACCCAGGAACCAGGGTCGATTGCGTGACCTGGAGTCTCAGAGACCGGAGGCAGGGTGTCGTGAACCTGTTGATGCAAAACACGCAATTTAGCCGTCAATTCGTACAGATAATCAAGCAAAACAGGGTGTTCGAGTTCGCTAAACTTAGTGGGCCTTGGCACTCCCCATATGTTGGCCGGGCGGCCAAAAACTATCTCGTAGGGGCTAAGTTTCACTCGTGAATGCACAGTCATTCTGGTAGACAGGAGTGCTAAGGGCAGAGCGTCAGGCCATTTAAGACCTGTGCTCGCTTGAATTTTGGCCAGTTTTAACTTAAGCGTGCCATTGTAACATTCTACTAATCCAGCTGATTGGGGGTGATTTGCAGCGTGGAACCTTTGTTGAATGCCTAGCCTCTTCACACACTCTCTTCATCACTCGACCCACAAATTCACTCCCATTATCACTCCAGACCATTCTAGGCATTCCAAACCTGGGGAAGAACTCTTTCATAAGGGCTTTAGCTGTGGATAAGGCAGTGTTGTCTTTTAGGGGATAGGCTTCTACCCATCTTGAGAAGGCACAAACAACAACGAGTACGTATTTTAAATTGTTGCACCTCTCCATGTGAATGAAATCTAGCTGCAAAACCTCGAACGGGTACGTAGGAGGTGCAAAATGACCAGCTGGAGTTGGGGTTCCCCTACCAGGATTGTGTTTCAGACACACCATGCAATTCTTGACCAAATTCTCTGCACACTTGGGAATTCCTGAGTTTTGCCATACTGGAGCCAGCAACTTGCAAATCCCTTTCACGCTGATATGAGCCATTCCATGAGCCATTGTAACCACTGCAAGCACATATGCATCGGGTAACAACCATCTCTGATGCTCTGACAATTCAACCCAACAACCATTTGCATCCATTCTACCCGTACTTTATCTCCACATGCTCAATTCTTTCTCTGTGGCCTCAGCTTGAATGGACTTCACACTCTCTATCGTGTCTTCACACATTCCAACATCACCAACCCATCTTGCAGGGCCTGCAACATACATTCGGCTCATCACATTCCTTGCAGTTTCTTTCGCGATTTCATCAGCAAATGCATTTCCACGACCAACATCATCAGTCACCTTCTTGTGAGCACTACATTTCACAATCGCCATTTGCAGAGGCAAGGTCAGTGATTCAAGAAGCTCATTTACCAACTGGCCATGCTGAATCTTAGCTCCATGCGAAGTCAGGAACCCACGTTCTTTCCACAATCGCCCAAAACTGTGAGCCACCCCAAATGCATACTGACTATCGGTATAGACAGTCACTTTCATTCCTTTAGACAACACACACGCTCTTGTAAGTGCAATCAATTCTGCTGCTTGAGCTGAGTTATGTGGGACACGTGCAGCTTCAACAATTGTATGCAAGGTCGTAACGGCATATGCTGCAGTCGTGTCACCATACGGGAGCTTGAAGCATGAACCATCCACCCATAATGTACCATCACATTCAGCAAGAGGAGTGTCCCTAAGATCTATTCTCCCTTACGTTTCTTCTTCTGTTCTAAGGAAACAATCATGCTGTTCTGAAGCATCTAATTCCTCTACAATTGGCAACAACGTGGCTAGGTTTTTATGTGCACATGACACGCTAACAATGTCAATTCATAACCTGACAATCGAGCACTAGTTAAGTGCTGTGTCTTGGTTCTATTTAACAACGTGTCTACTGCATGTGGGACCATCACGACTAGCGTATTGTTCATTACTAGACCAGCAGACTGTCGAATAGAAACAGCTGCTGCCGCTGTGGCTCTTAAACAACTTGGCAACGCTCTAGCTACTGGATCCAAAGTCGACAAAAAATACGCGCATGGACGTTGTCTGTCCCCAAACAACTGAGTCAACACTGACAATGCACAACCTTCCTTCTCATGGACATACAATGTAAAGGACTTACTGTAGTTGGGGGTACCTAACACAGGAGCCGAACATAATGCTGTGCGCAATTCAGAAAAACTTTTCTGACACTCTTCAGACCAAGGAATGGGATAGGGTGTATCTTTACACGTTAATGCCACCAAAGGTTTGGCTAATAACGAAAAATTTGGAATCCACTGTCTACAGTACGATGTAATGCCCAAGAAAGCACGCACTTCTCTCTGTGTTCTTGGCACACTCAATTTCGCTATTCCCTGTATTCTTTCTGGGGTCAGTTTCCTTCCCTCCTTCGATAAGAGATGACCTAAGTAGGTCACTTCTTGTCGACAATATTGCAATTTGGAAAGTGACACCTTGTGATGCAAATCACACAGATGACGCAACAATGACAACGTGGCTTCTTTACAGATTTTCCTCAGTGTCTGCAGCAACAAGCAAATCATCAACGTACTGTACAAGAGTAGCACCTTCAGGTAAAACAATCGTATCAAGCTGTGTTTTTAGAGCTTGACTATATATTGATGGACTTTCACAGTAGCCCTGAGGAGCGCGTTTAAAGCGGAAGCTTCGTCCTCCTAAACTGAAGGAAAAAATATCCCTGCTCTCCTCAGCAATCGGGATGCTGAAGAAAGCATTCTTCAAGTCGATCACCGAAAACCAAGTGGCAGAAGCTGGAATCATAGTCAATAATGCAGTAATATCGGGGACAACTGGAAATTGTGGCACAACTATTTTATTCACCTCTCTGAGATCAATCACAAATCGGTACACAGGTGGCTGAGAGGGATCAATTCGTTTTAAAACAGGCAGAACAGGACTATTGCAAACGTTGCCTCTTGTCTCTTCAATCACATCTTTTTCAATTAGATCGTAAACGATCGCTAACAAAGCTTTTTCACCTTCACTAGAGATTTTGTACTGGGGAATTTGTGGCATTTTAACATTGGCTTTCAATGTTACAACATATGGTGGTATTTCTAAAAGACCCACATCATTAGGACCAGTAGTCCAAAGAATATTAGGGAGAGATGACAATTCTGTTGGAAGTTTGTCCCTTGACAAATACATTGGAGAAACCACTTTCTTACCCAGTGTAAGTTGTACTCCAGAAGGAGAACAGTACAAAGTCGCATACAACCTTTTTAACAAATCCAATCCCAACAAGTTTTCACCACAACCTGTTGTCAGAATAAGGGGTGCTTCGAATTCACAAGGACCAACAGAAAGAGACAAAGGGTCAGAAATCGGGTTCCTAACCGGGGCGCCAGAAAAACCTACAGAAACATTCATTTTGCCAGACAAAGGTGCGCCAGGGAGTTTGGAGTGCATAATAGAACTCTTTGTAGCACCAGTATCCAACAGAAAAGGTTCTGACACACCTGATGTAATCACCTCAACGTATGGTCCATTCTGATCTACTGGAACTGAAACAACTCCCTGTCTTTGTCTATGGCTGTCCTAGCAATCATTACCTTCCCAATGCTCATCTTCTGTATAGTAATCATCCGCATAATACTGAGCTGTCCTACCAGATGCGTTATTCTGCTGATCGAACCTATTCATAGAATTTTGAGGTGGAAGGGGACGTGCGTTTTGGGGGACGTTACCTCTAGGTGCTTGCTGAACACCACGACCTCTTCCACTAGAAGCACCATTTGCACGCTGTAACAAAATAGGGCAACTATACTTAAAATGACCCTCTTCCTTGCAATACGAACACTGATTGGGGCCTACAGGGACACGTGGCTGAGTATACTCGACTTTTTGCGAGTTCCTCTGATACTGTTGAGGCTGCTGAAAATTACTCTGATAGTTATTCTGACCACCATTATTCTGACCACCACCACCACGTGGCGGATATGCTTGCTGTAACAAAACCTTCGTTTTCAGCTCCTTAGTTTTCTTTTCTGCTCTATCTTTCTCGTCTTTGTCTCTATTTTCGTAATATTGTGCAGTAGCCAATATCTGTGCTGAAGACGAAACTGCCCAAGAACTCTCTGAATCTTTCAACTTTTTACACAACTCTGGAAGCAGATTGTGCACGAATTTATCGACGAACAAACGCTGACCACCTTCTGTGCTCATATCTTGACCACTGTGGTCGACAAATGTTTCTTCAAACCTGGTGAAGAAATCTGACACTGTTTTATCTTTCTTCTGCTTACATGCAGACAACTTATCCCAATTTACACGCATTGCAGGCATTATCGTTTTCATGTAATCAATTATTTTACCAGGAAGTTCAGCTACTAAAGGCTCAGGTTTAGCACCACCAACTTGTCGGGCATCTGCAGCAGCAATATTAGCCCATGAGTCACCTAACTCCTGATCATGATCTGTATGACGAATCTTACCCCATAAAGGCTGTGGAACAACATTCCCAAATAACATATCGATATCGGCTAAATTCATGATACATGACCCAGCAGTCTGTGACAACTCTTTGTAATACCCTGCTGGATTTTTACGGGGATCAGGTAATGTCTGTTTAAGGGCTAAAACTTCAGCTCGCCTCCATGGGACATGTACCCACACCCGCTGGAAATGAGGCTGAATAGGTGGGTTAGCTTGTAGTTCCCCTTCCCTCCACTGTGGGGGAACCTCTTTCATGGGGTACTGTCGCGCCTTTTTCGTACCGGATGTGCCATGCTCAAATAGCGACTGAGAAGGGCCCCCCTTACTCCGATATGACAACAATATCTCAACCGCTCTCTCGACATCGCGACCTACAATCATGCCCTCTGCGAAATCAAACCGCACACGACACAACTCGGGTGGGTTGCATTCCAGATCGTTGTCTTCCAAATCCTCACAGAGGAAAACACACATTTGTTCAAAAACGTATCTCTGCTTCGGTGCTTCCCATTGACGGAAGACTTCCATGACAGACTCTACATCATACCTTACAGTATCCATAACCCATTTATGCACTAAACGATTCAGTACATCTCTCTCTCGATAGTCAGGCAGTTGACTTCGCAACTGTCTTCGTTCTGTGTTAGGGGTCGTAGTAGGCGACCCGAGGAAAGGTGAGAACAGTGTTGGCCATTCTCTGTCGAACGGACGGAGAAACTGACGGAAGAACGGGTGCAAAAACAGGGTGAGATAAGGCAGGAGCAGAGACAATAGCAGAGGGATCATTAGGAGAAATAGAAGGTGCACTAGGCAAAGTCGTAGAAAGCACAGGTGAAGCAGATGTGGTCGGTGGGCCTGGAGGAGGCTGCACCGAAGGAGCAGGAGCCAGCTGAAGAACAGCTGGTGGGTGCTGTGGAGGAGCAGGAGGCAATGCAATCAAAGGTTGCGCAACTAAAGGTTGCGGGGGTGCCATAGCATTTTGCGCATAAGAGGGTGGCGAATTTAATAAATATGCCATTAACGGATCTTTTTCAAGGTTTTTCACTGCATCTTGTTGAAGAGGCGGCAAAACTGGATAGCATTTATCAGTGATCATTTTATGTTGCCTGTGCAACTGCTCACTCATCTGTTCTTCTTCTTTGTCTTTAAACTGCATAGCAGCTTGCATTATCGAAATACCCCTTTCTCTCTTATTTTTCTTCTCTAATTTAATTTCCTTCTGTTTGGCTTCCTTACGCCATAGGCGGAAAGAGTCAAACATCGCCGGCCGGGCTTTCTTTTTGAAAAGTTTAACTTCGAGGTTATCTAGGATTTCGGTATCAAAGCTACCATATTGGGGCCATTTTAAAACACCATCTTTTCTGGTGTATTTGATCCACACTTCATTGTATGTAATGGGGCCTACTCCATGTTTCACATATAACTCGTAAGTTGGAGTTCCAACCGGAGGAACCGGACATGAGTCCTCCAATCGGGAATCCCTATTATTACAACCAAGACAAAACAAATTTCCAAGTCTAAGACCAGGCATCTTCGCTCTCTAGTCTAGCTCCAGACTTCAAAGGATTATCGATTACGATATTTCTCGTGAATACACGAGTCCTTCCGCTTTGGCACTTGCAAGTTCCAAAAATGATCCCAAAAGGATACCCAAGACTAAGAACCAACTAAGGACTGGGAGACGCTCCACTTATACTTAACTGAGATATCGATGACGTCACCAGAAGACTCGTCTTAGTGTTTCGCTCTTCCAAACTTCAAGGGTCCAAATCAGGGCGATAGCCAGGGCAGCAGTCCTTCGTAGCCGTCGGGAAGCGGAGAACCTCGCAGCAAAAGATCTTCGGACCACGTCGACATGCAGAGGTCGATGAAGTGGTTGGCCGTCCTCCAGAATTTTCACACGAAGCTCCTCACGAACCTCTGGCTGGACTGGTACCGCTGGTATCGCCCCGCGTTGGGCGCCAGCTGAGGTACTGGGTTTTTCAGAACCCAGCGGTGTCAGGGAACACACCCAAAGACCTCGAGTCCTTTCCTGATTCAGACCACAGAAACTCAGAGTCTTCTAGGTGAAGTCAAGGATCGATTTTATTGGCTGCAACCAAGGTAACAATCGTCCTAGAAGTACAACACACTGGATGTATATTCTCAGGAGACTGCTCAATCTTACAAAGTCAGGCTTCTCTTTTTATACAAGATATTGTGCTCTAGGCAAACATTCTTCGAATTTACAGTATACTATTCACATATTTTCGTTACAAAGGAAAAGCAGAGTCATGATGACAAGCCCATATTTCAGTTTGTCCAGCCCACAATAAATTACCCGGCAAGGCCCAACATTTCATCAGATATCGATGGACCCCCAATAAAAACGGGCACCTCCCCATCATAAAGCAAGTGAGAGAGAAAAGAGCAGTGACAGGTGCAAGCAAGATTCGGCAGGGTGTGTGCGCGATGCAAGGGGTTTATGGCCTGTTGAGCCTTGATGCTATCTCATTCGGCCACTGGGAGAGGAACTGACCAAACAGGTTCGGCCTGGGGCAATGGTTTCTGCTTGCCCAGCCTGCCCAGGTCAGAGAAAAGTCAATTAAGGTGTACGTGTCCTTTGGAATCGAATTTAGCTGTATTATAAGCCTATGTAAAGGGCAACTCACAAAATGGAAGCCAAGGGTTCAGAACGCAAATGACGATTTCGAGGTGAAATCGTCACTCGAATATGCCAAAAATGCTTGTACATAGTGTACAAGTCATTCTCGGTCTTTTGATACTAAATTCGTCATGCTACGATGAAGTTTAATTCTCGAGTCCAGAATTATTACACGAGTCCAGAATTTTCAGAACCACAATCCCTCCTTTTGCCCTTACATAGGCAATTAATCTATCCTCATGCTAATCTGAGTCCAGATCTATGTTCCTAAAGTCATTGAGATGTTGCTGTAACATCATTCTAGTACATAGCTCGTCTCTTGATACAGGCTTCCTTACACATGATGTAACACAGAGGCCACATATTGCAGGAGCACACTGTACGCACAGACAAAACAGGAAAAGAATGGCTAAGACCATCCCAATGACCATCAGAATTTTCCATCCCCAGGCGGATATCAGTTCCCAGTACCATCCCATTAATGACCAATCTCCTTTATCCACATGAATAGATTCAGAAATCTTGTGCAGTTTAGAGATGGCCTGGTACACTGTTGGAGCGTTATCAGGAATGAAAACACAGCAACTCGATTGGATCAATCTACATACCCCACCTCGGTCTGCAAGTATGACATCTAAAGCGACCCTGTTCTGAAGGGTCATAAGACGATCCGACTGGAGCTCAGCAGTCAAATTACTAAGGGCACCAGCAGTTTCTATCACGGTGGACTCAACCACCCTTGTCAATTGCCTTATGTTCCTGCTGTTAGCCATCGGTCCCCAGAACGGCAGAAAACCCTTTACGAAGTCCCCAAATTCTTGTCCTGCAGTGTCTTCTTCGCTCAAGACACCTCTAACTACCCTTGTCTTGTGGTAATCTGCCGCTGCTGTGTAGGTGGGAGGCAACAGGAACGAAACAAAACATGAGCCCGAAAAGTCAGGGGGCAACCATGTATAGGCTCTATCATGGCAGATGAAATGGGTACCCTTAGCTGCTTAAAACGCAGGGGAAGTCTGAGATCCAAAAACATACGTTTCAGTACAGACACTCTTCCCTAACTGAGCTTTGGGATTCTTGCCAGTACCTTGCAGACACAGGTGACCCTGATGGGGTACAATCCAAATCGGGGAGTATATCTTAGCTTGCTGTTTCTCACTCAGAGTAGCTCCATATCCAGTCACGTTCCATCCTATATAGGCAAGTGTCTCCTCTTCGGGGGTAGTCACATAAGAAATATCTTCCTTAATCATGTCGACTATACCCTTAACTAGAGCACTATTCTTAGGATTGTCCTTTACAGAACGTAGGGGGTGGACTTCACGAGCATATATGAACATTGTTCTGTATGCCCACACAGAACCATTGTGGCTGAAAGGCAGGACCAGATAAGGGATACCTTTATCCGTTGTGTGAGGCATAAGACCACACACCCAACAGTTAGTTGTGTTCATTACAAGTTGGTGTTGGTGCAAGAGCTGAACAAAGGAGTTATTAATAAACTCTAATCTCCTAGCTGATTCGTGTTCAGGAAGGGGTTGAAAAGAATGTGAGGAAACAGTAGTAGGGGGAGGTATAGGCGATGTAGTGGGTGCAAACGTTACTCGAAAAGAGAACAAAACATAACTTATTAAAAATATCATCACACTGAATAACATAAAAATGCCCAATATCAAAAAACTTTTCTTTGTCATTATATTACAGATTCTGGTTTTAAAGTTCACTCTTTTGGCAGGTCTCGCCATCTCGGAAAACTCCATCCTCTCTAAAGTGCTGCCCGCGATGGGAGGTTGATTCTGCTAAGGAATGCTTCTGTCAGTCCAGGGCAACTCCCTTAGACCAACCAGAACTGCCGACCTAACGTCGTCAGCTGCACCCCAAAGACTTTGGGCAATCGTGGCCCTAGCAGCGGAACCCGGATGGCGGTTCGAAAAACAAAAATAAGCAAGTTTCTCAGATGGGAGAGCTGCACTTTCAAAAATAGTACTTGGAGGGAAAATAATTATTTTTATTTGTCCATAGGTCTTGGCCTCAAATTGTAGCGCTTTTTCCCGGGTACTGTCTGATCCTGAAACAGGAGTTCAGGCTCTGTAGTGTTCAATGGAATTGACGGTGATACAGCTGGTTGCAAAAGTTTATCGCTCTCTTGTTCAGTAAGTGTTCCTTTTACTCGTGCATCACTGAAGGGCAGAAAACGTGGCACAGTTTCAGTTTCTTAGTCGGCGACACCCTTCTGGACCCACTGGTCATATGGCAGAGGCAGAGGGATCCGTTTGCAATGGATCCCGTGGATCCAGTTCACCTTCCCCTCCACTCGAACTGCTGATCTTGTGGAAAGGAGGACGAGGTGCGGTCCGGTCCACCTGGGCTGGTCGTTTTTGGTTCTCTGGAAGTTCTTGACGAGGACCCAGGAACCAGGGTCGATTGCGTGACCTGGAGTCTCAGAGACCGGAGGCAGGGTGTCGTGAACCTGTTGATGCAAAACACGCAATTTAGCCGTCAATTCGTACAGATAATCAAGCAAAACAGGGTGTTCGAGTTCGCTAAACTTAGTGGGCCTTGGCACTCCCCATATGTTGGCCGGGCGGCCAAAAACTATCTCGTAGGGGCTAAGTTTCACTCGTGAATGCACAGTCATTCTGGTAGACAGGAGTGCTAAGGGCAGAGCGTCAGGCCATTTAAGACCTGTGCTCGCTTGAATTTTGGCCAGTTTTAACTTAAGCGTGCCATTGTAACATTCTACTAATCCAGCTGATTGGGGGTGATTTGCAGCGTGGAACCTTTGTTGAATGCCTAGCCTCTTCACACACTCTCTTCATCACTCGACCCACAAATTCACTCCCATTATCACTCCAGACCATTCTAGGCATTCCAAACCTGGGGAAGAACTCTTTCATAAGGGCTTTAGCTGTGGATAAGGCAGTGTTGTCTTTTAGGGGATAGGCTTCTACCCATCTTGAGAAGGCACAAACAACAACGAGTACGTATTTTAAATTGTTGCACCTCTCCATGTGAATGAAATCTAGCTGCAAAACCTCGAACGGGTACGTAGGAGGTGCAAAATGACCAGCTGGAGTTGGGGTTCCCCTACCAGGATTGCGTTTCAGACACACCATGCAATTCTTGACCAAATTCTCTGCACACTTGGGAATTCCTGAGTTTTGCCATACTGGAGCCAGCAACTTGCAAATCCCTTTCACGCTGATATGAGCCATTCCATGAGCCATTGTAACCACTGCAAGCACATATGCATCGGGTAACAACCATCTCTGATGCTCTGACAATTCAACCCAACAACCATTTGCATCCATTCTACCCGTACTTTATCTCCACATGCTCAATTCTTTCTCTGTGGCCTCAGCTTGAATGGACTTCACACTCTCTATCGTGTCTTCACACATTCCAACATCACCAACCCATCTTGCAGGGCCTGCAACATACATTCGGCTCATCACATTCCTTGCAGTTTCTTTCGCGATTTCATCAGCAAATGCATTTCCACGACCAACATCATCAGTCACCTTCTTGTGAGCACTACATTTCACAATCGCCATTTGCAGAGGCAAGGTCAGTGATTCAAGAAGCTCATTTACCAACTGGCCATGCTGAATCTTAGCTCCATGCGAAGTCAGGAACCCACGTTCTTTCCACAATCGCCCAAAACTGTGAGCCACCCCAAATGCATACTGACTATCGGTATAGACAGTCACTTTCATTCCTTTAGACAACACACACGCTCTTGTAAGTGCAATCAATTCTGCTGCTTGAGCTGAATTATGTGGGACACGTGCAGCTTCAACAATTGTATGCAAGGTCGTAACGGCATATGCTGCAGTCGTGTCACCATACGGGAGCTTGAAGCATGAACCATCCACCCATAATGTACCATCACATTCAGCAAGAGGAGTGTCCCTAAGATCTATTCTCCCTTACGTTTCTTCTTCTGTTCTAAGGAAACAATCATGCTGTTCTGAAGCATCTAATTCCTCTACAATTGGCAACAACGTGGCTAGGTTTTTATGTGCACATGACACGCTAACAATGTCAATTCATAACCTGACAATCGAGCACTAGTTAAGTGCTGTGTCTTGGTTCTATTTAACAACGTGTCTACTGCATGTGGGACCATCACGACTAGCGTATTGTTCATTACTAGACCAGCAGACTGTCGAATAGAAACAGCTGCTGCCGCTGTGGCTCTTAAACAACTTGGCAACGCTCTAGCTACTGGATCCAAAGTCGACAAAAAATACGCGCATGGACGTTGTCTGTCCCCAAACAACTGAGTCAACACTGACAATGCACAACCTTCTTCTCATGGACATACAATGTAAAGGACTTACTGTAGTTGGGGGTACCTAACACAGGAGCCGAACATAATGCTGTGCGCAATTCAGAAAAACTTTTCTGACACTCTTCAGACCAAGGAATGGGATAGGGTGTATCTTTACACGTTAATGCCACCAAAGGTTTGGCTAATAACGAAAAATTTGGAATCCACTGTCTACAGTACGATGTAATGCCCAAGAAAGCACGCACTTCTCTCTGTGTTCTTGGCACACTCAATTTCGCTATTCCCTGTATTCTTTCTGGGGTCAGTTTCCTTCCCTCCTTCGATAAGAGATGACCTAAGTAGGTCACTTCTTGTCGACAATATTGCAATTTGGAAAGTGACACCTTGTGATGCAAATCACACAGATGACGCAACAATGACAACGTGGCTTCTTTACAGATTTTCCTCAGTGTCTGCAGCAAAAAGCAAATCATCAACGTACTGTACAAGAGTAGCAACTTCAGGTAAAACAATCGTATCAAGCTGTGTTTTTAGAGCTTGACTATATATTGATGGACTTTCACAGTAGCCCTGAGGAGCGCGTTTAAAGCGGAAGCTTCGTCCTCCTAAACTGAAGGAAAAAATATCCCTGCTCTCCTCAGCAATCGGGATGCTGAAGAAAGCATTCTTCAAGTCGATCACCGAAAACCAAGTGGCAGAAGCTGGAATCATAGTCAATAATGCAGTAATGTCGGGGACAACTGGAAATTGTGGCACAACTATTTTATTCACCTCTCTGAGATCAATCACAAATCGGTACACAGGTGGCTGAGAGGGATCAATTCGTTTTAAAACAGGCAGAACAGGACTATTGCAAACGTTGCCTCTTGTCTCTTCAATCACATCTTTTTCAATTAGATCGTAAACAATCGCTAACAAAGCTTTTTCACCTTCACTAGAGATTTTGTACTGGGGAATTTGTGGCATTTTAACATTGGCTTTCAATGTTACAACATATGGTGGTATTTCTAAAAGACCCACATCATTAGGACCAGTAGTCCAAAGAATATTAGGGAGAGATGACAATTCTGTTGGAAGTTTGTCCCTTGACAAATACATTGGAGAAACCACTTTCTTACCCAGTGTAAGTTGTACTCCAGAAGGAGAACAGTACAAAGTCGCATACAACCTTTTTAACAAATCCAATCCCAACAAGTTTTCACCACAACCTGTTGTCAGAATAAGGGGTGCTTCGAATTCACAAGGACCAACAGAAAGAGACAAAGGGTCAGAAATCGGGTTCCTAACCGGGGCGCCAGAAAAACCTACAGAAACATTCATTTTGCCAGACAAAGGTGCGCCAGGGAGTTTGGAGTGCATAATAGAACTCTTTGTAGCACCAGTATCCAACAGAAAAGGTTCTGACACACCTGATGTAATCACCTCAACGTATGGTCCATTCTGATCTACTGGAACTGAAACAACTCCCTGTCTTTGTCTATGGCTGTCCTAGCAATCATTACCTTCCCAATGCTCATCTTCTGTATAGTAATCATCCGCATAATACTGAGCTGTCCTACCAGATGCGCTATTCTGCTGATCAAACCTATTCATAGAATTTTGAGGTGGAAGGGGACGTGCGTTTTGGGGGACGTTACCTCTAGGTGCTTGCTGAACACCACGACCTCTTCCACTAGAAGCACCATTTGCACGCTGTAACAAAATAGGGCAACTATACTTAAAATGACCCTCTTCCTTGCAATACGAACACTGATTGGGGCCTACAGGGACACGTGGCTGAGTATACTCGACTTTTTGCGAGTTCCTCTGATACTGTTGAGGCTGCTGAAAATTACTCTGATAGTTATTCTGACCACCATTATTCTGACCACCACCACCACGTGGCGGATATGCTTGCTGTAACAAAACCTTCGTTTTCAGCTCCTTAGTTTTCTTTTCTGCTCTATCTTTCTCGTCTTTGTCTCTATTTTCGTAATATTGTGCAGTAGCCAATATCTGTGCTGAAGACGAAACTGCCCAAGAACTCTCTGAATCTTTCAACTTTTTACACAACTCTGGAAGCAGATTGTGCACGAATTTATCGACGAACAAACGCTGACCACCTTCTGTGCTCATATCTTGACCACTGTGGCCGACAAATGTTTCTTCAAACCTGGTGAAGAAATCTGACACTGTTTTATCTTTCTTCTGCTTACATGCAGACAACTTATCCCAATTTACACGCATTGCAGGCATTATCGTTTTCATGTAATCAATTATTTTACCAGGAAGTTCAGCTACTAAAGGCTCAGGTTTAGCACCACCAACTTGTCGGGCATCTGCAGCAGCAATATTAGCCCATGAGTCACCTAACTCCTGATCATGATCTGTATGACGAATCTTACCCCATAAAGGCTGTGGAACAACATTCCCAAATAACATATCGATACCGGCTAAATTCATGATACATGACCCAGCAGTCTGTGACAACTCTTTGTAATACCCTGCTGGATTTTTACGGGGATCAGGTAATGTCTGTTTAAGGGCTAAAACTTCAGCTCGCCTCCATGGGACATGTACCCACACCCGCTGGAAATGAGGCTGAATAGGTGGGTTAGCTTGTAGTTCCCCTTCCCTCCACTGTGGGGGAACCTCTTTCATGGGGTACTGTCGCGCCTTTTTCGTACCGGATGTGCCATGCTCAAATAGCGACTGAGAAGGGCCCCCCTTACTCCGATATGACAACAATATCTCAACCGCTCTCTCGACATCGCGACCTACAATCATGCCCTCTGCGAAATCAAACCGCACACGACACAACTCGGGTGGGTTGCATTCCAGATCGTTGTCTTCCAAATCCTCACAGAGGAAAACACACATTTGTTCAAAAACGTATCTCTGCTTCGGTGCTTCCCATTGACGGAAGACTTCCATGACAGACTCTACATCATACCTTACAGTGTCCATAACCCATTTATGCACTAAACGATTCAGTACATCTCTCTCTCGATAGTCAGGCAGTTGACTTCGCAACTGTCTTCGTTCTGTGTTAGGGGTCGTAGTAGGCGACCCGAGGAAAGGTGAGAACAGTGTTGGCCATTCTCTGTCGAACGGACGGAGAAACTGACGGAAGAACGGGTGCAAAAACAGGGTGAGATAAGGCAGGAGCAGAGACAATAGCAGAGGGATCATTAGGAGAAATAGAAGGTGCACTAGGCAAAGTCGTAGAAAGCACAGGTGAAGCAGATGTGGTCGGTGGGCCTGGAGGAGGCTGCACCGAAGGAGCAGGAGCCAGCTGAAGAACAGCTGGTGGGTGCTGTGGAGGAGCAGGAGGCAATGCAATCAAAGGTTGCGCAACTAAAGGTTGCGGGGGTGCCGTAGCATTTTGCGCATAAGAGGGTGGCGAATTTAATAAATGTGCCATTAACGGATCTTTTTCAAGGTTTTTCACTGCATCTTGTTGAAGAGGCGGCAAAACTGGATAGCATTTATCAGTGATCATTTTACGTTGCCTGTGCAACTGCTCACTCATCTGTTCTTCTTCTTTGTCTTTAAACTGCATAGCAGCTTGCATTATCGAAATACCCCTTTCTCTCTTATTTTTCTTCTCTAATTTAATTTCCTTCTGTTTGGCTTCCTTACGCCATAGGCGGAAAGAGTCAAACATCGCCGGCCGGGCTTTCTTTTTGAAAAGTTTAACTTCGAGGTTATCTAGGATTTCGGTATCAAAGCTACCATATTGGGGCCATTTTAAAACACCATCTTTTCTGGTGTATTTGATCCACACTTCATTGTATGTAATGGGGCCTACTCCATGTTTCACATATAACTCGTAAGTTGGAGTTCCAACCGGAGGAACCGGACATGAGTCCTCCAATCGGGAATCCCTATTATTACAACCAAGACAAAACAAATTTCCAAGTCTAAGACCAGGCATCTTCGCTCTCTAGTCTAGCTCCAGACTTCAAAGGATTATCGATTACGATATTTCTTGTGAATACACGAGTCCTTCCGCTTTGGCACTTGCAAGTTCCAAAAATGATCCCAAAAGGATACCCAAGACTAAGAACCAACTAAGGACTGGGAGACGCTCCACTTATACTTAACTGAGATATCGATGACGTCACCAGAAGACTCGTCTTAGTGTTTCGCTCTTCCAAACTTCAAGGGTCCAAATCAGGGCGATAGCCAGGGCAGCAGTCCTTCGTAGCCGTCGGGAAGCGGGGAACCTCGCAGCAAAAGATCTTCGGACCACGTCGACATGCAGAGGTCGATGAAGTGGTTGGCCGTCCTCCAGAATTTTCACACGAAGCTCCTCACGAACCTCTGGCTGGACTGGTACCGCTGGTATCGCCCCGCGTTGGGCGCCAGCTGAGGTACTGGGTTTTTCAGAACCCAGCGGTGTCAGGGAACACACCCAAAGACCTCGAGTCCTTTCCTGATTCAGACCACAGAAACTCAGAGTCTTCTAGGTGAAGTCAAGGATCGATTTTATTGGCTGCAACCAAGGTAACAATCGTCCTAGAAGTACAACACACGGGATGTATATTCTCAGGAGACTGCTCAATCTTACAAAGTCAGGCTTCTCTTTTTATACAAGATATTGTGCTTTAGGCAAACATTCTTCGAATTTACAGTATACTATTCACATATTTTCGTTACAAAGGAAAAGCAGAGTCATGATGACAAGCCCATATTTCAGTTTGTCCAGCCCACAATAAATTACCCGGCAAGGCCCAACATTTCATCAGATATCGATGGACCCCCAATAAAAACGGGCACCTCCCCATCATAAAGCAAGTGAGAGAGAAAAGAGCAGTGACAGGTGCAAGCAAGATTCGGCAGGGTGTGTGCGCGATGCAAGGGGTTTATGGCCTGTTGAGCCTTGATGCTATCTCATTCGGCCACTGGGAGAGGAACTGACCAAACAGGTTCGGCCTGGGGCAATGGTTTCTGCTTGCCCAGCCTGCCCAGGTCAGAGAAAAGTCAATTAAGGTGTACGTGTCCTTTGGAATCGAATTTAGCTGTATTATAAGCCTATGTAAAGGGCAACTCACAAAATGGAAGCCAAGGGTTCAGAACGCAAATGACGATTTCGAGGTGAAATCGTCACTCGAATATGCCAAAAATGCTTGTACATAGTGTACTCGTCATTCTCGGTCTTTTGATACTAAATTCATCATGCTACGATGAAGTTTAATTCTCGAGTCCAGAATTATTACACGAGTCCAGAATTTTCAGAACCACAATCCCTCCTTTTGCCCTTACATAGGCAATTAATCTATCCTCATGCTAATCTGAGTCCAGATCTATGTTCCTAAAGTCATTGAGATGTTGCTGTAACATCATTCTAGTACTTAGCTCGTCTCTTGATACAGGCTTCCTTACACATGATGTAACACAGAGGCCACATATTGCAGGAGCACACTGTACGCACAGACAAAACAGGAAAAGAATGGCTAAGACCATCCCAATGACCATCAGAATTTTCCATCCCCAGGCGGATATCAGTTCCCAGTACCATCCCATTAATGACCAATCTCCTTTATCCACATGAATAGATTCAGAAATCTTGTGCAGTTTAGAGATGGCCTGGTACACTGTTGGAGCGTTATCAGGAATGAAAACACAGCAACTCGATTGGATCAATCTACATACCCCACCTCGGTCTGCAAGTATGACATCTAAAGCGACCCTGTTCTGAAGGGTCATAAGACGATCCGACTGGAGCTCAGCAGTCAAATTACTAAGGGCACCAGCAGTTTCTATCACGGTGGACTCAACTACCCTTGTCAATTGCCTTATGTTCCTGCTGTTAGCCATCGGTCCCCAGAACGGCAGAAAACCCTGTACGAAGTCCCCAAATTCTTGTCCTGCAGTGTCTTCTTCGCTCAAGACACCTCTAACTACCCTTGTCTTGTGGTAATCTGCCGCTGCTGTGTAGGTGGGAGGCAACAGGAATGAAACAAAACATGAGCCCGAAAAGTCAGGGGGCAACCATGTATAGGCTCTATCATGGCAGATGAAATAGGTACCCTTAGCTGCTTAAAACGCAGGGGAAGTCTGAGATCCAAAAACATACGTTTCAGTACAGACACTCTTCCCTAACTGAGCTTTGGGATTCTTGCCAGTACCTTGCAGACACAGGTGACCCTGATGGGGTACAATCCAAATCGGGGAGTATATCTTAGCTTGCTGTTTCTCACTCAGAGTAGCTCCATATCCAGTCACGTTCCATCCTATATAGGCAAGTGTCTCATCTTCGGGGGTAGTCACATAAGAAATATCTTCCTTAATCATGTCGACTATACCCTTAACTAGAGCACTATTCTTAGGATTGTCCTGTACAGAACGTAGGGGGTGGACTTCACGAGCATATATGAACATTGTTCTGTATGCCCACACAGAACCATTGTGGCTGAAAGGCAGGACCAGATAAGGGATACCTTTATCCGTTGTGTGAGGCATAAGACCACACACCCAACAGTTAGTTGTATTCATTACAAGTTGGTGTTGGTGCAAGAGCTGAACAAAGGAGTTATTAATAAACTCTAATCTCCTAGCTGATTCGTGTTCAGGAAGGGGTTGAAAAGAATGTGAGGAAACAGTAGTAGGGGGAGGTATAGGCGATGTAGTGGGTGCAAACGTTACTCGAAAAGAGAACAAAACATAACTTATTAAAAATATCATCACACTGAATAACATAAAAATGCACAATATCAAAAAACTTTTCTTTGTCATTATATTACAGATTCTGGTTTTAAAGTTCACTCTTTTGGCAGGTCTCTCCATCTCGGAAAACTCCATCCTCTCTAAAGTGCTGCCCGCGATGGGAGGTTGATTCTGCTAAGGAATGCTTCTGTCAGTCCAGGGCAACTCCCTTAGACCAACCAGAACTGCCGACCTAACATCGTCAGCTGCACCCCAAAGACTTTGGGCAATCGTGGCCCTAGCAGCGGAACCCGGATGGCGGTTCGAAAAACAAAAATAAGCAAGTTTCTCAGATGGGAGAGCTGCACTTTCAAAAATAGTACTTGGAGGGAAAATAATTATTTTTATTTGTCCATAGGTCTTGGCCTCAAATTGTAGCGCTTTTTCCCGGGTACTGTCTGATCCTGAAACAGGAGTTCAGGCTCTGTAGTGTTCAATGGAATTGACGGTGATACAGCTGGTTGCAAAAGTTTATCGCTCTCTTGTTCAGTAAGTGTTCCTTTTACTCGTGCATCACTGAAGGGCAGAAAACGTGGCACAGTTTCAGTTTCTGAGTCGGCGACACCCTTCTGGACCCACTGGTCATATGGCAGAGGCAGAGGGATCCGTTTGCAATGGATCCCGTGGATCCAGTTCGCCTTCCCCTCCACTCGAACTGCTGATCTTGTGGAAAGGAGGACGAGGTGCGGTCCGGTCCACCTGGGCTGGTCGTTTTTGGTTCTTTGGAAGTTCTTGACGAGGACCCAGGAACCAGGGTCGATTGCGTGACCTGGAGTCTCAGAGACCGGAGGCAGGGTGTCGTGAACCTGTTGATGCAAAACACGCAATTTAGCCGTCAATTCGTACAGATAATCAAGCAAAACAGGGTGTTCGAGTTCGCTAAACTTAGTGGGCCTTGGCACTCCCCATATGTTGGCCGGGCGGCCAAAAACTATCTCGTAGGGGCTAAGTTTCACTCGTGAATGCACAGTCATTCTGGTAGACAGGAGTGCTAAGGGCAGAGCGTCAGGCCATTTAAGACCTGTGCTCGCTTGAATTTTGGCCAGTTTTAACTTAAGCGTGCCATTGTAACATTCTACTAATCCAGCTGATTGGGGGTGATTTGCAGCGTGGAACCTTTGTTGAATGCCTAGCCTCTTCACACACTCTCTTCATCACTCGACCCACAAATTCACTCCCATTATCACTCCAGACCATTCTAGGCATTCCAAACCTGGGGAAGAACTCTTTCATAAGGGCTTTAGCTGTGGATAAGGCAGTGTTGTCTTTTAGGGGATAGGCTTCTACCCATCTTGAGAAGGCACAAACAACAACGAGTACGTATTTTAAATTGTTGCACCTCTCCATGTGAATGAAATCTAGCTGCAAAACCTCGAACGGGTACGTAGGAGGTGCAAAATGACCAGCTGGAGTTGGGGTTCCCCTACCAGGATTGTGTTTCAGACACACCATGCAATTCTTGACCAAATTCTCTGCACACTTGGGAATTCCTGAGTTTTGCCATACTGGAGCCAGCAACTTGCAAATCCCTTTCACGCTGATATGAGCCATTCCATGAGCCATTGTAACCACTGCAAGCACATATGCATCGGGTAACAACCATCTCTGATGCTCTGACAATTCAACCCAACAACCATTTGCATCCATTCTACCCGTACTTTATCTCCACATGCTCAATTCTTTCTCTGTAGCCTCAGCTTGAATGGACTTCACACTCTCTATCGTGTCTTCACACATTCCAACATCACCAACCCATCTTGCAGGGCCTGCAACATACATTCGGCTCATCACATTCCTTGCAGTTTCTTTCGCGATTTCATCAGCAAATGCATTTCCACGACCAACATCATCAGTCACCTTCTTGTGAGCACTACATTTCACAATCGCCATTTGCAGAGGCAAGGTCAGTGATTCAAGAAGCTCATTTACCAACTGGCCATGCTGAATCTTAGCTCCATGCGAAGTCAGGAACCCACGTTCTTTCCACAATCGCCCAAAACTGTGAGCCACCCCAAATGCATACTGACTATCGGTATAGACAGTCACTTTCATTCCTTTAGACAACACACACGCTCTTGTAAGTGCAATCAATTCTGCTGCTTGAGCTGAATTATGTGGGACACGTGCAGCTTCAACAATTGTATGCAAGGTCGTAACGGCATAGGCTGCAGTCGTGTCACCATACGGGAGCTTGAAGCATGAACCATCCACCCATAATGTACCATCACATTCAGCAAGAGGAGTGTCCCTAAGATCTATTCTCCCTTTCGTTTCTTCTTCTGTTCTAAGGAAACAATCATGCTGTTCTGAAGCATCTAATTCCTCTACAATTGGCAACAACGTGGCTAGGTTTAAAGTGTTGCACCTTTTTATGTGCACATGACACGCTAACAATGTCAATTCATAACCTGACAATCGAGCACTAGTTAAGTGCTGTGTCTTGGTTCTATTTAACAACGTGTCTACTGCATGTGGGACCATCACGACTAGCGTATTGTTCATTACTAGACCAGCAGACTGTCGAATAGAAACAGCTGCTGCCGCTGTGGCTCTTAAACAACTTGGCAACGCTCTAGCTACTGGATCCAAAGTCGACGAAAAATACGCGCATGGACGTTGTCTGTCCCCAAACAACTGAGTCAACACTGACAATGCACAACCTTCCTTCTCATGGACATACAATGTAAAGGACTTACTGTAGTTGGGGGTACCTAACACAGGAGCCGAACATAATGCTGTGCGCAATTCAGAAAAACTTTTCTGACACTCTTCAGACCAAGGAATGGGATTGGGTGTATCTTTACACGTTAATGCCACCAAAGGTTTGGCTAATAACGAAAAATTTGGAATCCACTGTCTACAGTACGATGTAATGCCCAAGAAAGCACGCACTTCTCTCTGTGTTCTTGGCACACTCAATTTCGCTATTCCCTGTATTCTTTCTGGGGTCAGTTTCCTTCCCTCCTTCGATAAGAGATGACCTAAGTAGGTCACTTCTTGTCGACAATATTGCAATTTGGAAAGTGACACCTTGTGATGCAAATCACACAGATGACGCAACAATGACAACGTGGCTTCTTTACAGATTTTCCTCAGTGTCTGCAGCAACAAGCAAATCATCAACGTACTGTACAAGAGTAGCACCTTCAGGTAAAACAATCGTATCAAGCTGTGTTTTTAGAGCTTGACTATATATTGATGGACTTTCACAGTAGCCCTGAGGAGCGCGTTTAAAGCGGAAGCATCGTCCTCCTAAACTGAAGGAAAAAATATCCCTGCTCTCCTCAGCAATCGGGATGCTGAAGAAAGCATTCTTCAAGTCGATCACCGAAAACCAAGTGGCAGAAGCTGGAATCATAGTCAATAATGCAGTAATGTCGGGGACAACTGGAAATTGTGGCACAAATATTTTATTCACCTCTCTGAGATCAATCACAAATCGGTACACAGGTGGCTGAGAGGGATCAATTCGTTTTAAAACAGGCAGAACAGGACTATTGCAAACGTTGCCTCTTGTCTCTTCAATCACATCTTTTTCAATTAGATCGTAAACGATCGCTAACAAAGCTTTTTCACCTTCACTAGAGATTTTGTACTGGGGAATTTGTGGCATTTTAACATTGGCTTTCAATGTTACAACATATGGTGGTATTTCTAAAAGACCCACATCATTAGGACCAGTAGTCCAAAGAATATTAGGGAGAGATGACAATTCTGTTGGAAGTTTGTCCCTTGACAAATACATTGGAGAAACCACTTTCTTACCCAGTGTAAGTTGTACTCCAGAAGGAGAACAGTACAAAGTCGCATACAACCTTTTTAACAAATCCAATCCCAACAAGTTTTCACCACAACCTGTTGTCAGAATAAGGGGTGCTTCGAATTCACAAGGACCAACAGAAAGAGACAAAGGGTCAGAAATCGGGTTCCTAACCGGGGCGCCAGAAAAACCTACAGAAACATTCATTTTGCCAGACAAAGGTGCGCCAGGGAGTTTGGAGTGCATAATAGAACTCTTTGTAGCACCAGTATCCAACAGAAAAGGTTCTGACACACCTGATGTAATCACCTCAACGTATGGTCCATTCTGATCTACTGGAACTGAAACAACTCCCTGTCTTTGTCTATGGCTGTCCTAGCAATCATTACCTTCCCAATGCTCATCTTCTGTATAGTAATCATCCGCATAATACTGAGCTGTCCTACCAGATGCGTTATTCTGCTGATCGAACCTATTCATAGAATTTTGAGGTGGAAGGGGACGTGCGTTTTGGGGGACGTTACCTCTAGGTGCTTGCTGAACACCACAACCTCTTCCACTAGAAGCACCATTTGCACGCTGTAACAAAATAGGGCAACTATACTTAAAATGACCCTCTTCCTTGCAATACGAACACTGATTGGGGCCTACAGGGACACGTGGCTGAGTATACTCGACTTTTTGCGAGTTCCTCTGATACTGTTGAGGCTGCTGAAAATTACTCTGAAAGTTATTCTGACCACCATTATTCTGACCACCACCACCACGTGGCGGATATGCTTGCTGTAACAAAACCTTCGTTTTCAGCTCCTTAGTTTTCTTTTCTGCTCTATCTTTCTCGTCTTTGTCTCTATTTTCGTAATATTGTGCAGTAGCCAATATCTGTGCTGAAGACGAAACTGCCCAAGAACTCTCTGAATCTTTCAACTTTTTACACAACTCTGGAAGCAGATTGTGCACGAATTTATCGACGAACAAACGCTGACCACCTTCTGTGCTCATATCTTGACCACTGTGGCCGACAAATGTTTCTTCAAACCTGGTGAAGAAATCTGACACTGTTTTATCTTTCTTCTGCTTACATGCAGACAACTTATCCCAATTTACACGCATTGCAGGCATTATCGTTTTCATGTAATCAATTATTTTACCAGGAAGTTCAGCTACTAAAGGCTCAGGTTTAGCACCACCAACTTGTCGGGCATCTGCAGCAGCAATATTAGCCCATGAGTCACCTAACTCCTGATCATGATCTGTATGACGAATCTTACCCCATAAAGGCTGTGGAACAACATTCCCAAATAACATATCGATACCGGCTAAATTCATGATACATGACCCAGCAGTCTGTGACAACTCTTTGTAATACCCTGCTGGATTTTTACGGGGATCAGGTAATGTCTGTTTAAGGGCTAAAACTTCAGCTCGCCTCCATGGGACATGTACCCACACCCGCTGGAAATGAGGCTGAATAGGTGGGTTAGCTTGTAGTTCCCCTTCCCTCCACTGTGGGGGAACCTCTTTCATGGGGTACTGTCGCGCCTTTTTCGTACCGGATGTGCCATGCTCAAATAGCGACTGAGAAGGGCCCCCCTTACTCCGATATGACAACAATATCTCAACCGCTCTCTCGACATCGCGACCTACAATCATGCCCTCTGCGAAATCAAACCGCACACGACACAACTCGGGTGGGTTGCATTCCAGATCGTTGTCTTCCAAATCCTCACAGAGGAAAACACACATTTGTTCAAAAACGTATCTCTGCTTCGGTGCTTCCCATTGACGGAAGACTTCCATGACAGACTCTACATCATACCTTACAGTGTCCATAACCCATTTATGCACTAAACGATTCAGTACATATCTCTCTCGATAGTCAGGCAGTTGACTTCGCAACTGTCTTCGTTCTGTGTTAGGGGTCGTAGTAGGCGACCCGAGGAAAGGTGAGAACAGTGTTGGCCATTCTCTGTCGAACGGACGGAGAAACTGACGGAAGAACGGGTGCAAAAACAGGGTGAGATAAGGCAGGAGCAGAGACAATAGCAGAGGGATCATTAGGAGAAATAGAAGGTGCACTAGGCAAAGTCGTAGAAAGCACAGGTGAAGCAGATGTGGTCGGTGGGCCTGGAGGAGGCTGCACCGAAGGAGCAGGAGCCAGCTGAAGAACAGCTGGTGGGTGCTGTGGAGGAGCAGGAGGCAATGCAATCAAAGGTTGCGCAACTAAAGGTTGCGGGGGTGCCGTAGCATTTTGCGCATAAGAGGGTGGCGAATTTAATAAATGTGCCATTAACGGATCTTTTTCAAGGTTTTTCACTGCATCTTGTTGAAGAGGCGGCAAAACTGGATAGCATTTATCAGTGATCATTTTACGTTGCCTGTGCAACTGCTCACTCATCTGTTCTTCTTCTTTGTCTTTAAACTGCATAGCAGCTTGCATTATCGAAATACCCCTTTCTCTCTTATTTTTCTTCTCTAATTTAATTTCCTTCTGTTTGGCTTCCTTACGCCATAGGCGGAAAGAGTCAAACATCGCCGGCCGGGCTTTCTTTTTGAAAAGTTTAACTTCGAGGTTATCTAGGATTTCGGTATCAAAGCTACCATATTGGGGCCATTTTAAAACACCATCTTTTCTGGTGTATTTGATCCACACTTCATTGTATGTAATGGGGCCTACTCCATGTTTCACATATAACTCGTAAGTTGGAGTTCCAACCGGAGGAACCGGACATGAGTCCTCCAATCGGGAATCCCTATTATTACAACCAAGACAAAACAAATTTCCAAGTCTAAGACCAGGCATCTTCGCTCTCTAGTCTAGCTCCAGACTTCAAAGGATTATCGATTACGATATTTCTTGTGAATACACGAGTCCTTCCGCTTTGGCACTTGCAAGTTCCAAAAATGATCCCAAAAGGATACCCAAGACTAAGAACCAACTAAGGACTGGGAGACGCTCCACTTATACTTAACTGAGATATCGATGACGTCACCAGAAGACTCGTCTTAGTGTTTCGCTCTTCCAAACTTCAAGGGTCCAAATCAGGGCGATAGCCAGGGCAGCAGTCCTTCGTAGCCGTCGGGAAGCGGGGAACCTCGCAGCAAAAGATCTTCGGACCACGTCGACATGCAGAGGTCGATGAAGTGGTTGGCCGTCCTCCAGAATTTTCACACGAAGCTCCTCACGAACCTCTGGCTGGACTGGTACCGCTGGTATCGCCCCGCGTTGGGCGCCAGCTGAGGTACTGGGTTTTTCAGAACCCAGCGGTGTCAGGGAACACACCCAAAGACCTCGAGTCCTTTCCTGATTCAGACCACAGAAACTCAGAGTCTTCTAGGTGAAGTCAAGGATCGATTTTATTGGCTGCAACCAAGGTAACAATCGTCCTAGAAGTACAACACACGGGATGTATATTCTCAGGAGACTGCTCAATCTTACAAAGTCAGGCTTCTCTTTTTATACAAGATATTGTGCTTTAGGCAAACATTCTTCGAATTTACAGTATACTATTCACATATTTTCGTTACAAAGGAAAAGCAGAGTCATGATGACAAGCCCATATTTCAGTTTGTCCAGCCCACAATAAATTACCCGGCAAGGCCCAACATTTCATCAGATATCGATGGACCCCCAATAAAAACGGGCACCTCCCCATCATAAAGCAAGTGAGAGAGAAAAGAGCAGTGACAGGTGCAAGCAAGATTCGGCAGGGTGTGTGCGCGATGCAAGGGGTTTATGGCCTGTTGAGCCTTGATGCTATCTCATTCGGCCACTGGGAGAGGAACTGACCAAACAGGTTCGGCCTGGGGCAATGGTTTCTGCTTGCCCAGCCTGCCCAGGTCAGAGAAAAGTCAATTAAGGTGTACGTGTCCTTTGGAATCGAATTTAGCTGTATTATAAGCCTATGTAAAGGGCAACTCACAAAATGGAAGCCAAGGGTTCAGAACGCAAATGACGATTTCGAGGTGAAATCGTCACTCGAATATGCCAAAAATGCTTGTACATAGTGTACTCGTCATTCTCGGTCTTTTGATACTAAATTCATCATGCTACGATGAAGTTTAATTCTCGAGTCCAGAATTATTACACGAGTCCAGAATTTTCAGAACCACAATCCCTCCTTTTGCCCTTACATAGGCAATTAATCTATCCTCATGCTAATCTGAGTCCAGATCTATGTTCCTAAAGTCATTGAGATGTTGCTGTAACATCATTCTAGTACTTAGCTCGTCTCTTGATACAGGCTTCCTTACACATGATGTAACACAGAGGCCACATATTGCAGGAGCACACTGTACGCACAGACAAAACAGGAAAAGAATGGCTAAGACCATCCCAATGACCATCAGAATTTTCCATCCCCAGGCGGATATCAGTTCCCAGTACCATCCCATTAATGACCAATCTCCTTTATCCACATGAATAGATTCAGAAATCTTGTGCAGTTTAGAGATGGCCTGGTACACTGTTGGAGCGTTATCAGGAATGAAAACACAGCAACTCGATTGGATCAATCTACATACCCCACCTCGGTCTGCAAGTATGACATCTAAAGCGACCCTGTTCTGAAGGGTCATAAGACGATCCGACTGGAGCTCAGCAGTCAAATTACTAAGGGCACCAGCAGTTTCTATCACGGTGGACTCAACTACCCTTGTCAATTGCCTTATGTTCCTGCTGTTAGCCATCGGTCCCCAGAACGGCAGAAAACCCTGTACGAAGTCCCCAAATTCTTGTCCTGCAGTGTCTTCTTCGCTCAAGACACCTCTAACTACCCTTGTCTTGTGGTAATCTGCCGCTGCTGTGTAGGTGGGAGGCAACAGGAATGAAACAAAACATGAGCCCGAAAAGTCAGGGGGCAACCATGTATAGGCTCTATCATGGCAGATGAAATAGGTACCCTTAGCTGCTTAAAACGCAGGGGAAGTCTGAGATCCAAAAACATACGTTTCAGTACAGACACTCTTCCCTAACTGAGCTTTGGGATTCTTGCCAGTACCTTGCAGACACAGGTGACCCTGATGGGGTACAATCCAAATCGGGGAGTATATCTTAGCTTGCTGTTTCTCACTCAGAGTAGCTCCATATCCAGTCACGTTCCATCCTATATAGGCAAGTGTCTCATCTTCGGGGGTAGTCACATAAGAAATATCTTCCTTAATCATGTCGACTATACCCTTAACTAGAGCACTATTCTTAGGATTGTCCTGTACAGAACGTAGGGGGTGGACTTCACGAGCATATATGAACATTGTTCTGTATGCCCACACAGAACCATTGTGGCTGAAAGGCAGGACCAGATAAGGGATACCTTTATCCGTTGTGTGAGGCATAAGACCACACACCCAACAGTTAGTTGTATTCATTACAAGTTGGTGTTGGTGCAAGAGCTGAACAAAGGAGTTATTAATAAACTCTAATCTCCTAGCTGATTCGTGTTCAGGAAGGGGTTGAAAAGAATGTGAGGAAACAGTAGTAGGGGGAGGTATAGGCGATGTAGTGGGTGCAAACGTTACTCGAAAAGAGAACAAAACATAACTTATTAAAAATATCATCACACTGAATAACATAAAAATGCACAATATCAAAAAACTTTTCTTTGTCATTATATTACAGATTCTGGTTTTAAAGTTCACTCTTTTGGCAGGTCTCTCCATCTCGGAAAACTCCATCCTCTCTAAAGTGCTGCCCGCGATGGGAGGTTGATTCTGCTAAGGAATGCTTCTGTCAGTCCAGGGCAACTCCCTTAGACCAACCAGAACTGCCGACCTAACATCGTCAGCTGCACCCCAAAGACTTTGGGCAATCGTGGCCCTAGCAGCGGAACCCGGATGGCGGTTCGAAAAACAAAAATAAGCAAGTTTCTCAGATGGGAGAGCTGCACTTTCAAAAATAGTACTTGGAGGGAAAATAATTATTTTTATTTGTCCATAGGTCTTGGCCTCAAATTGTAGCGCTTTTTCCCGGGTACTGTCTGATCCTGAAACAGGAGTTCAGGCTCTGTAGTGTTCAATGGAATTGACGGTGATACAGCTGGTTGCAAAAGTTTATCGCTCTCTTGTTCAGTAAGTGTTCCTTTTACTCGTGCATCACTGAAGGGCAGAAAACGTGGCACAGTTTCAGTTTCTGAGTCGGCGACACCCTTCTGGACCCACTGGTCATATGGCAGAGGCAGAGGGATCCGTTTGCAATGGATCCCGTGGATCCAGTTCGCCTTCCCCTCCACTCGAACTGCTGATCTTGTGGAAAGGAGGACGAGGTGCGGTCCGGTCCACCTGGGCTGGTCGTTTTTGGTTCTTTGGAAGTTCTTGACGAGGACCCAGGAACCAGGGTCGATTGCGTGACCTGGAGTCTCAGAGACCGGAGGCAGGGTGTCGTGAACCTGTTGATGCAAAACACGCAATTTAGCCGTCAATTCGTACAGATAATCAAGCAAAACAGGGTGTTCGAGTTCGCTAAACTTAGTGGGCCTTGGCACTCCCCATATGTTGGCCGGGCGGCCAAAAACTATCTCGTAGGGGCTAAGTTTCACTCGTGAATGCACAGTCATTCTGGTAGACAGGAGTGCTAAGGGCAGAGCGTCAGGCCATTTAAGACCTGTGCTCGCTTGAATTTTGGCCAGTTTTAACTTAAGCGTGCCATTGTAACATTCTACTAATCCAGCTGATTGGGGGTGATTTGCAGCGTGGAACCTTTGTTGAATGCCTAGCCTCTTCACACACTCTCTTCATCACTCGACCCACAAATTCACTCCCATTATCACTCCAGACCATTCTAGGCATTCCAAACCTGGGGAAGAACTCTTTCATAAGGGCTTTAGCTGTGGATAAGGCAGTGTTGTCTTTTAGGGGATAGGCTTCTACCCATCTTGAGAAGGCACAAACAACAACGAGTACGTATTTTAAATTGTTGCACCTCTCCATGTGAATGAAATCTAGCTGCAAAACCTCGAACGGGTACGTAGGAGGTGCAAAATGACCAGCTGGAGTTGGGGTTCCCCTACCAGGATTGTGTTTCAGACACACCATGCAATTCTTGACCAAATTCTCTGCACACTTGGGAATTCCTGAGTTTTGCCATACTGGAGCCAGCAACTTGCAAATCCCTTTCACGCTGATATGAGCCATTCCATGAGCCATTGTAACCACTGCAAGCACATATGCATCGGGTAACAACCATCTCTGATGCTCTGACAATTCAACCCAACAACCATTTGCATCCATTCTACCCGTACTTTATCTCCACATGCTCAATTCTTTCTCTGTAGCCTCAGCTTGAATGGACTTCACACTCTCTATCGTGTCTTCACACATTCCAACATCACCAACCCATCTTGCAGGGCCTGCAACATACATTCGGCTCATCACATTCCTTGCAGTTTCTTTCGCGATTTCATCAGCAAATGCATTTCCACGACCAACATCATCAGTCACCTTCTTGTGAGCACTACATTTCACAATCGCCATTTGCAGAGGCAAGGTCAGTGATTCAAGAAGCTCATTTACCAACTGGCCATGCTGAATCTTAGCTCCATGCGAAGTCAGGAACCCACGTTCTTTCCACAATCGCCCAAAACTGTGAGCCACCCCAAATGCATACTGACTATCGGTATAGACAGTCACTTTCATTCCTTTAGACAACACACACGCTCTTGTAAGTGCAATCAATTCTGCTGCTTGAGCTGAATTATGTGGGACACGTGCAGCTTCAACAATTGTATGCAAGGTCGTAACGGCATAGGCTGCAGTCGTGTCACCATACGGGAGCTTGAAGCATGAACCATCCACCCATAATGTACCATCACATTCAGCAAGAGGAGTGTCCCTAAGATCTATTCTCCCTTTCGTTTCTTCTTCTGTTCTAAGGAAACAATCATGCTGTTCTGAAGCATCTAATTCCTCTACAATTGGCAACAACGTGGCTAGGTTTAAAGTGTTGCACCTTTTTATGTGCACATGACACGCTAACAATGTCAATTCATAACCTGACAATCGAGCACTAGTTAAGTGCTGTGTCTTGGTTCTATTTAACAACGTGTCTACTGCATGTGGGACCATCACGACTAGCGTATTGTTCATTACTAGACCAGCAGACTGTCGAATAGAAACAGCTGCTGCCGCTGTGGCTCTTAAACAACTTGGCAACGCTCTAGCTACTGGATCCAAAGTCGACGAAAAATACGCGCATGGACGTTGTCTGTCCCCAAACAACTGAGTCAACACTGACAATGCACAACCTTCCTTCTCATGGACATACAATGTAAAGGACTTACTGTAGTTGGGGGTACCTAACACAGGAGCCGAACATAATGCTGTGCGCAATTCAGAAAAACTTTTCTGACACTCTTCAGACCAAGGAATGGGATTGGGTGTATCTTTACACGTTAATGCCACCAAAGGTTTGGCTAATAACGAAAAATTTGGAATCCACTGTCTACAGTACGATGTAATGCCCAAGAAAGCACGCACTTCTCTCTGTGTTCTTGGCACACTCAATTTCGCTATTCCCTGTATTCTTTCTGGGGTCAGTTTCCTTCCCTCCTTCGATAAGAGATGACCTAAGTAGGTCACTTCTTGTCGACAATATTGCAATTTGGAAAGTGACACCTTGTGATGCAAATCACACAGATGACGCAACAATGACAACGTGGCTTCTTTACAGATTTTCCTCAGTGTCTGCAGCAACAAGCAAATCATCAACGTACTGTACAAGAGTAGCACCTTCAGGTAAAACAATCGTATCAAGCTGTGTTTTTAGAGCTTGACTATATATTGATGGACTTTCACAGTAGCCCTGAGGAGCGCGTTTAAAGCGGAAGCATCGTCCTCCTAAACTGAAGGAAAAAATATCCCTGCTCTCCTCAGCAATCGGGATGCTGAAGAAAGCATTCTTCAAGTCGATCACCGAAAACCAAGTGGCAGAAGCTGGAATCATAGTCAATAATGCAGTAATGTCGGGGACAACTGGAAATTGTGGCACAAATATTTTATTCACCTCTCTGAGATCAATCACAAATCGGTACACAGGTGGCTGAGAGGGATCAATTCGTTTTAAAACAGGCAGAACAGGACTATTGCAAACGTTGCCTCTTGTCTCTTCAATCACATCTTTTTCAATTAGATCGTAAACGATCGCTAACAAAGCTTTTTCACCTTCACTAGAGATTTTGTACTGGGGAATTTGTGGCATTTTAACATTGGCTTTCAATGTTACAACATATGGTGGTATTTCTAAAAGACCCACATCATTAGGACCAGTAGTCCAAAGAATATTAGGGAGAGATGACAATTCTGTTGGAAGTTTGTCCCTTGACAAATACATTGGAGAAACCACTTTCTTACCCAGTGTAAGTTGTACTCCAGAAGGAGAACAGTACAAAGTCGCATACAACCTTTTTAACAAATCCAATCCCAACAAGTTTTCACCACAACCTGTTGTCAGAATAAGGGGTGCTTCGAATTCACAAGGACCAACAGAAAGAGACAAAGGGTCAGAAATCGGGTTCCTAACCGGGGCGCCAGAAAAACCTACAGAAACATTCATTTTGCCAGACAAAGGTGCGCCAGGGAGTTTGGAGTGCATAATAGAACTCTTTGTAGCACCAGTATCCAACAGAAAAGGTTCTGACACACCTGATGTAATCACCTCAACGTATGGTCCATTCTGATCTACTGGAACTGAAACAACTCCCTGTCTTTGTCTATGGCTGTCCTAGCAATCATTACCTTCCCAATGCTCATCTTCTGTATAGTAATCATCCGCATAATACTGAGCTGTCCTACCAGATGCGTTATTCTGCTGATCGAACCTATTCATAGAATTTTGAGGTGGAAGGGGACGTGCGTTTTGGGGGACGTTACCTCTAGGTGCTTGCTGAACACCACAACCTCTTCCACTAGAAGCACCATTTGCACGCTGTAACAAAATAGGGCAACTATACTTAAAATGACCCTCTTCCTTGCAATACGAACACTGATTGGGGCCTACAGGGACACGTGGCTGAGTATACTCGACTTTTTGCGAGTTCCTCTGATACTGTTGAGGCTGCTGAAAATTACTCTGAAAGTTATTCTGACCACCATTATTCTGACCACCACCACCACGTGGCGGATATGCTTGCTGTAACAAAACCTTCGTTTTCAGCTCCTTAGTTTTCTTTTCTGCTCTATCTTTCTCGTCTTTGTCTCTATTTTCGTAATATTGTGCAGTAGCCAATATCTGTGCTGAAGACGAAACTGCCCAAGAACTCTCTGAATCTTTCAACTTTTTACACAACTCTGGAAGCAGATTGTGCACGAATTTATCGACGAACAAACGCTGACCACCTTCTGTGCTCATATCTTGACCACTGTGGCCGACAAATGTTTCTTCAAACCTGGTGAAGAAATCTGACACTGTTTTATCTTTCTTCTGCTTACATGCAGACAACTTATCCCAATTTACACGCATTGCAGGCATTATCGTTTTCATGTAATCAATTATTTTACCAGGAAGTTCAGCTACTAAAGGCTCAGGTTTAGCACCACCAACTTGTCGGGCATCTGCAGCAGCAATATTAGCCCATGAGTCACCTAACTCCTGATCATGATCTGTATGACGAATCTTACCCCATAAAGGCTGTGGAACAACATTCCCAAATAACATATCGATACCGGCTAAATTCATGATACATGACCCAGCAGTCTGTGACAACTCTTTGTAATACCCTGCTGGATTTTTACGGGGATCAGGTAATGTCTGTTTAAGGGCTAAAACTTCAGCTCGCCTCCATGGGACATGTACCCACACCCGCTGGAAATGAGGCTGAATAGGTGGGTTAGCTTGTAGTTCCCCTTCCCTCCACTGTGGGGGAACCTCTTTCATGGGGTACTGTCGCGCCTTTTTCGTACCGGATGTGCCATGCTCAAATAGCGACTGAGAAGGGCCCCCCTTACTCCGATATGACAACAATATCTCAACCGCTCTCTCGACATCGCGACCTACAATCATGCCCTCTGCGAAATCAAACCGCACACGACACAACTCGGGTGGGTTGCATTCCAGATCGTTGTCTTCCAAATCCTCACAGAGGAAAACACACATTTGTTCAAAAACGTATCTCTGCTTCGGTGCTTCCCATTGACGGAAGACTTCCATGACAGACTCTACATCATACCTTACAGTGTCCATAACCCATTTATGCACTAAACGATTCAGTACATCTCCCTCTCGATAGTCAGGCAGTTGACTTCGCAACTGTCTTCGTTCTGTGTTAGGGGTCGTAGTAGGCGACCCGAGGAAAGGTGAGAACAGTGTTGGTCATTCTCTGTCGAACGGACGGAGAAACTGACGGAAGAACGGGTGCAAAAACAGGGTGAGATAAGGCAGGAGCAGAGACAATAGCAGAGGGATCATTAGGAGAAATAGAAGGTGCGCTAGGCAAAGTCGTAGAAAGCACAGGTGAAGCAGATGTGGTCGGTGGGCCTGGAGGAGGCTGCACCGAAGGAGCAGGAGCCAGCTGAAGAACAGCTGGTGGGTGCTGTGGAGGAGCAGGAGGCAATGCAATCAAAGGTTGCGCAACTAAAGGTTGCGGGGGTGCCGTAGCATTTTGCGCATAAGAGGGTGGCGAATTTAATAAATGTGCCATTAACGGATCTTTTTCAAGGTTTTTCACTGCATCTTGTTGAAGAGGCGGCAAAACTGGATAGCATTTATCAGTGATCATTTTACGTTGCCTGTGCAACTGCTCACTCATCTGTTCTTCTTCTTTGTCTTTAAACTGCATAGCAGCTTGCATTATCGAAATACCCCTTTCTCTCTTATTTTTCTTCTCTAATTTAATTTCCTTCTGTTTGGCTTCCTTACGCCATAGGCGGAAAGAGTCAAACATCGCCGGCCGGGCTTTCTTTTTGAAAAGTTTAACTTCGAGGTTATCTAGGATTTCGGTATCAAAGCTACCATATTGGGGCCATTTTAAAACACCATCTTTTCTGGTGTATTTGATCCACACTTCATTGTATGTAATGGGGCCTACTCCATGTTTCACATATAACTCGTAAATTGGAGTTCCAACCGGAGGAACTGGACATGAGTCCTCCAATCGGGAATCCCTATTATTACAACCAAGACAAAACAAATTTCCAAGTCTAAGACCAGGCATCTTCGCTCTCTAGTCTAGCTCCAGACTTCAAAGGATTATCGATTACGATATTTCTCGTGAATACACGAGTCCTTCCGCTTTGGCACTTGCAAGTTCCAAAAATGATCCCAAAAGGATACCCAAGACTAAGAACCAACTAAGGACTGGGAGACGCTCCACTTATACTTAACTGAGATATCGATGACGTCACCAGAAGACTCGTCTTAGTGTTTCGCTCTACCAAACTTCAAGGGTCCAAATCAGGGCGATAGCCAGGGCAGCAGTCCTTCGTAGCCGTCGGGAAGCGGGGAACCTCGCAGCAAAAGACCTTTGGACCACGTCGACATGCAGAGGTCGATGAAGTGGTTGGCCGTCCTCCAGAATTTTCACACGAAGCTCCTCACGAACCTCTGGCTGGACTGGTACCGCTGGTATCGCCCCGCGTTGGGCGCCAGCTGAGGTACTGGGTTTTTCAGAACCCAGCGGTGTCAGGGAACACACCCAAAGACCTCGAGTCCTTTCCTGATTCAGACCACAGAAACTCAGAGTCTTCTAGGTGAAGTCAAGGATCGATTTTATTGGCTGCAACCAAGGTAACAATCGTCCTAGAAGTACAACACACGGGATGTATATTCTCAGGAGACTGCTCAATCTTACAAAGTCAGGCTTCTCTTTTTATACAAGATATTGTGCTTTAGTCAAACATTCTTTGAATTTACAGTATACTATTCACATATTTTCGTTACAAAGGAAAAGCAGAGTCATGATGACAAGCCCATATTTCAGTTTGTCCAGCCCACAATAAATTTACCGGCAAGGCCCAACATTTCATTAGATATCGATGGACCGCCAATAAAAACGGGCACCTCCCCATCATAAAGCAAGTGAGAGAGAAAAGAGCAGTGACAGGTGCGAGCAAGATTCGGCAGGGTGTGTGCGCGATGCAAGGGGTTTATGGCCTGTTGAGCCTTGATGCTATCTCATTCGGCCACTGGGAGAGGAACTGACCAAACAGGTTCGGCCTGGGGCAATGGTTTCTGCTTGCCCAGCCTGCCCAGGTCAGAGAAAAGTCAATTAAGGTGTACGTGTCCTTTGGAATCGAATTTAGCTGTATTATAAGCCTATGTAAAGGGCAACTCACAAAATGGCTGCCGTATACAAAATGGAAGGCAAGGGTTCAGAACGCAAATGACGATTTCGAGGTGAAATCGTCACTCGAATATGCCGAAAATGCTTGTACATAGTGTACTCGTCATTCTCGGTCTTTTGATACTAAATTCGTCATGCTACGATGAAGTTTAATTCTCGAGTCCAGAATTATTACACGAGTCCAGAATTTTCAGAACCACAGTGCGGTCACATAGATAAGAAGTGAGCCATTTCAGCACAGAGCCGCCTACACCCAGGTCCCCCAGCCTTCTCAGCAAGATCTTATGAGAGACGGTGTCAAATGCTGCCGAAAGATCCAGCAGCACTAACACCGCCCTCGACCCCCGGCCCAGAGTCCATCTCACCGAGTCAGCCATTTCAATCAGGGCTGACTCCGTGCTGTGGCCAGACCGGAAGCCATGCTGAGAGTCATGCAGAAGCCCATTGGATTCAATGTAATTCGCAAGCTGGGAGTGTGCCAATTTTTCCAGGATCTTAGCTGGAGCAGGCAAGAGAGAAATTGGCCTGTAATTACTAGGATTGTCTGGATCCAAATTGGGCTTTTTCAGGATGGGGACCAGGGAGGCATGCTTCCATTTGGTGGGAAATGTACCCATTCTCAAGGATTCATTCCAGATATGGTTTAGGTAAGGATTGAGAAAGGCTGCCAATTTATTATATTGTTTCGCAGGCCAAGGGTCGTTTGATGATCCAGATTTGCATTTAAGTAGTTCTGCCATGGAGTCGGCTTCAGATATGTCTGCAAATTCTAAGAGGGCAGGGGTCCGTGAATTATGAGTAATGGGTTCCTCCTCCAGTTCATCACAGTTGGAGATAGGGAAGGAGGTGTAAATATTCTCAATTTTTTCCTCAAAAAATTGCGAGAGTTTGTCACAGAGGGACTGAGAGGCAGGCTGATTCCGAATCAGCGCATTAGGATCTGTAAAGGATCTGACTATGCTAAAGATCTCCCTGGCGCTATGGCTAGCTTGTTTAATTCTAGAGGCCAAGTAATCCCTTTTGTGCACCACAATCAGTCTGCGGTATTCCTTGAGGGCCGTCTTATAGGTAGCTTTGCTTTCCAAAGAATAGTTCTGCCTCCAAGATCGTTCAAGGATTTTATATGAGGCTTTTTTTTGACGGAGCTCATCGGAATACCAAGGTGCTGAAGGTACTGCCCAGTAAGTTTTAATGGGCTTCAGCGGGTCAAAGCCTCTAGGGCCTGACTGATCCAGGCGTCCAGATAGTCAATGCCCCTGTCGAGGTCAGACGCCGGAATAGGTTGTGAATTTTTTAAGTATTCCTGGAGTGTTTCTAAGGTGATGCGACCCCAGTTTCTCCCTGAGGCCTTGGGAGTGAGAGTGGGTCTGTTGGGACAGGGAATATCAATCTCAAAGGGAATGAGGAGATGATCTGACCAAATGACCGGAATGGGGTGAGCTGTCAGGATATTTGTCAAATTGGAGCAAATCAGATCCAATGTGTGTCCAGCTTTATGCGTAGGTGGTACTACTTTTTGGGCTAAATTGCAGGCCGCCAGCGTGGAAACAAAGTTTTTGCTGTGGGGGCAAGATTCATCGTTTACGTGGAGATTAAAGTCCCCTAAAGCAGTAAAATTAGCATAACGTGTGCTGATGTAACAATAAATATATATTTATTTAAATATTTAAGTAATTTAAATTAATTACTACACCTAATTGTTTGTAATTTTAATACTTAAGTAAATATAAACATTTTTCTTTAGGAGATGCTTGTAAGGGATATTTAACAAATAAATTACATTTTAATTAATAAATGTAAAGGAATTCAAAAATAAATTAATAGTTTAAATTTGCTACTAGTAGCTTTTCACATATAAGCGGACAACTCTGCCTCTGGGGCAGGGATTTCCTTGCTGTAAAGTACAAGGCAAAGACTAATAAATATAAAATAAAAAAAAAATGAAAATATTTCCTGTTAAATATTCATGTTAATTAATTTTATATCTTTATTTCACATGTAGAAGAAAATACTAAACATGTTACGAGAATATTAACCTAATTTTGAATGAAATATTTAACTAATTATTTTAAACTCAAGAAGACTGACCTCCTGATAACACATGGGGTGGTGGTTGTGGCAAGATATGGGACTAAACCAGAGCTGCTTGGTTTCTGATTTATGAGTCGGTTCGAAATCTGAAACATTTTGCAGTTCAAAGAAAACACTTTTCTCTTGAACAAAGGCTTGGATAAGATGCGAGCTGCTTCTCAAGGTCCGGCTGGGCGAGGGTGGCCTCACCGGTGTGTCAGGGCTGGGAGACTCATTAACCGACGTTAGCAAACAAGGAGGAAGTGACAGCTCCTGACAGTGCTGGGTAGGAAAGAGCAGGAAACCAGTGACCCACAGGCGAACTGTAGCAGATTCACCAACAGATGTAGATTTTGCAGAGAGGCAGCAGCAAAGAAGAGGCCGAAGCTTGTACTTGGCAATTACGTTCTCTCAGACATTGAGCAGAGCTGACCTCCCGCTCAAGCGAGGAAGCTATTTGTGTTGAATCCGGTAGTAATGGTTTCATCTGTTCTGGCAGGGCTTTCTCGACCCCCTCGGACTGTCAGAGTGAGGGAAGGAGGTGTCTTGAGGTGATATTTTTATTAGCAGTTGATGGAGAAGTCTTCCTTTGCTATTTTTTTTCTTCTTTCTACAAATGATTAGATACATTTCGCTGTTATAAATGTTATAAAAGTCAGGCGGTCTTTTAGGCATAATGCCTCCCCCTCTACAATCTGCCATGCTAGTGAAACGCCAGTGCACTAAAAGCATGGGGCCTCATTTATGAAAAGTGACGCATCGCTGCGTGAAAACAGCGATGAGTCACTTTTCATTGCGCCCTCCTTGCGACACCAATGATGCGTAATTATTTACAGTATGACGCATCATTGCGCAAGAAGTTGCAGATACGTCAGTATTTCTGATGTATCTGTATGGCGCAAAAGTGACGCATTGCTGGAGTGTGTCACAAAAGTGACACAACTCCAGCAATGTGTCCTTTCACATGGGGCAAGCCCCATGTGAAAGGTCCTGCGTCAATCTTACTCCTACGCATTTGCGTTCTAGAAGTGGCGCAGTAAAATCTTATAGATTTCACTGCATCACTTCTATGACCCTTTCTTGAATCAGAACTCCCGCCCCCGCATACATTATACCTGGCGTAGGTATAATGTAGCGCAGGGGTTTACAAAGTGACGCTACTACCTAGATGCGTCACTTTGTAAATAGGGTGCAACAAGGCAAATTTTTTACGCTGCTGGTAAAGTGACGCACCGGCGGCGTAAAAGTGACGCACAGCCTCATAAATGAGGCCCATGTAATTTAAAGTGCTTATTTTGAACAGGTGGCTTTCGGTGCTCAGCACCGACACTTAATCATCAACCCTGATGCTTTTTATGTGCACTAGTTAAGGACACATTTGTTTCCAGGGAGATTAAGTGATTTGCCCAGAATCAGAGGATGTTGAGTCAACGCCGAGACTGAAACCAGGTTTCACAGCTACGAAGTCGGCAGCTTTGGCCATTACGCCACATCCTCTCCCCACTTTCGTAGTTAGTAGTTGTTTTGCCTTCGGCTGCGATAACAGGAGAAATGGTCTGGTGCAAGTTGCCACATGACGAGAGCCCGCCACTTATTTTTTTTACAAATTAACCACTGTGTAATTACCTGTTATTTGTTTTGTTCCTACTTTGGTCTGGATTCTAAAGGGGACAATGTTTATGTTTATGTTTATGTTTTGGCAATTTTTATAGTGCGCAAATACCCGGGGGTGTCTCGGCGCTTAAGTGATCAGATGATGACAGTTACAAGATTTTTAATATGGAAACAGCCAGGTTTTTAATTGCTTCCTGGAGCTGAGGAGGGTGGGGGAAGTTTTGATGATAAGGGGAAGGGAATTCCATAATCTAGCCATGGAAATCACGAAGCATCTGTCGCCCCAGTTGGCTTTCCTTGTGCGTTGGACATTAAGCAGATGAGCTGAGGATGAGCGAAGAGTCCTGGAGTTTACAAGAGGACGGAAAGCATGTTTAAGAAACTGCGGGCCAGAGTTGTTAATAGCTTTATAAGCAATACACAGTGCTTTAAATTTCGTACGGCTCTTGACAGGAAGCCAGTGAAGCTGTTGAATGAAAGGTGTAATGGAGGTGTACTTAGGTATGCCCAGTAGGATTCTAGCTGAAGCATTCTGCACCAGTTGGAGCTTATTTAGAACCTTTTCCTGCGCGTTAAGGAGGAGGGCATTACAGTAATCTGTCCTTGAAAAGATAAGGGTGCTGATAAGAGTCTTACCGGCAGTTATGGGAAGGTAAGGGAGAAGCTTCTTAATTTTCTTTAGGGTAAAGAAGGAGGTGGAGACTACCGCATTGACATGATGATGGAAAAGTAATCTATCGTCAAATATGACTCCAATATTACGAACCTTAGTGACGGGTTCGGGTGGAGAACCCATCTCATTAGGCCACCAGTAGGGGGACCAAGCAGGTTCAAGTTTCCCAAAGGTCATTACCTCCGTCTTGCCAGAGTTTAATTTTAAGCAATTGGAGGACATCCAGGAGCTGATGGCAAGCATTCCCTCTTGGAAATTCGCTGCAACTGAAAGTCCATCATGATGTACTGATAGGACCAGTTGGGTGTCGTCGGCATATGTTGTGAGACTGATGCCATAAGATTTGATCACCCTCGCTAAGTCCGAGACGTAGACATTAAACAACGTCGGACTTAGCGAGGAGCCCTGTGGCACTCCACAAGGAAGTGAAAAAGTGGGGGAAAAGAAGGGCCCTAATTTTACAGCTTGAGAGCGGTTAGCAAGAAAAGAAGCAAGAAGATATTATACCTTTCTTGGTGTGCTGGGAGGAGCTGAATGCACCATAATAACATATGAATGTAAGCATGTATGTTGCCTTGTAAAACACAAACTTAGCTGCAAAGCAACAGCGCACTGTACAGAAGGAGGCGGGTTTTATAATATAAGAATCAGGGGCACGAGAAAAGGGTTCAGACAGGGAAATGCAAACTAGTCGTAAAGGGTAACCAATATTCAAAAAGTCATGCATTGGGCCGAAACGTAGGTGGTGGCTGAGAAACATAGGCTCACTTACAGGCACAGGTCTCTTTAGGTGTAAACTGGTAACTGGGAGGAAATAAAGCTAAAAGGTGTGTGGAGAAATGGGTCTTCAGCTCTTTTGAAAAGGGGAGATGGAGTGAAGAATGTCCTATCTGGACCAGGACAGAGGTATTTATTTATTTATTTATTTATTTATTTAAAGGTTTCATATAGTGTTGGCTCCATAGTCTACTGAGCCAGTGGAGTTCACAGTGTGTGTACTAATGGAATGGCATCATCAGTATGCAATCACATATGTTGCTTGCCAGATGAACTGTGCATGCGATGTACAATCGTTTCTTTTTTGTGCTGTCGTAAAGATACTACTTGTAAAATACTTTTGTGAATAGCAAACAATCCTAAACTTACACCAAAGTGTAAGTTTACTCTTAGGGTTGCGGGAAAACAAATATTCGCAGTGGCACCAAGGTCTGTTAATTCCTGGATATGCTTGCCAAGCTCCCATTGTCTGTCCAATGTCGTACGTGACATATCAGACCTTATACGGAACGGCCAGTCATTTTTCTTATAAGATCCCGCTTGTAATGCTCCAGTGAGAATACTTTCCTTCAGTGCATATGTTTTGAAATTTACCAGGATCCTTCTCGCTGCCTTTCTACCTGTACGTATTACAAAGGGATCCCGATGAACTCCTTGTATATCTTCCTCCAATAAAGTTTGATCGAGGTCCTTGTTATGCTCCATTATTAGAGACACTACAAAAGCCTTGATATCCCCCCTTCTGAGCCCTCAGAAGCATTCAAAATTCTGAGGTTATTGCGTCTCACATTATTTTTAACGGCTTCTAGCTTGTCTCTCAATTCCTGCTCGTTTTTCTTTAGTTTCAGAATCTCCTCTTGATTGCCCACCAGCATATTGAGAGCTGCTCATGCGCAAGTTCCATGGCTCCAATTCGTTCCACTAAGCCATTGATTCTTTCTTCCATTGATTCACAGTTCCCTTGTATTTTTTGTTGATTATTTTCAGAAATAACAAACCTCTCCCTTATTTCAGCTAGCAGTGTTGTCATTAGATTCTCTAAATCTGGGGAGCTCAACTGAACTGGAAGTGATTCTGTTTCTCCTGTCATATCCGGACGCTCAAGGGGGGTTGTGAAGTAATCAAACTCTGCTCAGTCCTAGGAATTATACTGTCCAAACGCCAGTCTAAAGCAGCTTCAAGGTCTATTAATGATTCAAAGCTGTTTTTTGTTGTAATTTGAAATATAGGAGTTTCCTTAGAGCCTAGGGCAGTTACATTTACAGTATCCATATTTCCTCCTCCGATTTCCGACTTTTTAATGTAGCTTTGGGGGATTGTTGTGTTGCCAAACTGAGGTTGTCTTTTGTTTTAGTTATTGTCTCCTGCGTTTGTACCTTAAAATATGAGCTCAAAGAGGGGGTAATTTTCATTTTCTGGGACTTCCCCTTCTTTATTTCTTTTGGTATTTTATGTCCTTGATCCCCTACAACCCCTTTTTACACTTCTGATGCAGAGGCAGGGGCAGAGGTGGTTGGGTTATCTAGACAATATTCAATATGTGTGGTTGGAGACATCACCTGGATTTTCGATTTTCGATTTACAGTGCTTAATGTGAGATCCTCCTCACCCAAACACCTCTGCTCCTCAGAGTATATCTATTTATCGTATTACCATTGGTTGCTGTTTCCTTAACTTTCCCACTCTTGCCCTTATCCTCCTTTTTCCCCTTGCTCCCTGTTTTACATGTTTTTTACTGGGATTCTCAACCCCCTTTCCAGAAACCCCCACCTAGGGTGAAGCCTGCCCCTGTCTCCTTACCGGGGTCATCAGTGTTGTTTCCTCACTTACATATCCCTGCTCCTGCACCTTTGAAGTGAAAGTCAGCTCAAGTTTTTCAGCAGGGTACTTCTCAGGGGATTTCTCAGGGAATTTCTTCTTTGCCTCCAGGGTGCCGTAGAGTGTTCCCAATCTGTCATTGCTCCTGCACAGGAACCCAGACCTAGCTGCAGCGCGGCGACTCCTCCCGAGCCACGCTGCTGCTTCCACCCACACTCCTCCCAGCGTCCCAACAACGGCTCTCCTCTGCCGTGTAGCGCGAAATTGTCGGGCCAACGCAACAGGGAAAGCAAGATCAGACCCAGGGGAATCGCCAAAAACTGACGAAAACAAAGGAATATTCACCCCCACAAAACTCCTTACTCCTTGCTCTGGGAATCCGTTGCGTTAAACACAAGACGCCGCTCCTTATTAAGCATATCCACCATCCAAGCAGGAGAGCTCGCGACCGTTACTAGTTAGCGGACGCCATGTTCCCCCGATTCCCATGAGGAATAACAAGATGTATAATTTCCGGGATCCAAATGACGTGAGAACCTTTATTGAACAGATCAAAGCACAATCGGTATAATAAGTGATATGAATAAGTCCATCAAGAGGGAGGAGAGCTCAAAATAGAGATGTCACTAGTATACCTCAAGAAGTTAGGGAGGGTTCCCCAGGGAGTGTGGGGTGGGTCACGGGCAAAGATCTAAAATGTATAAAAAAGCAAAAAAATAAGTTTCACAAAGAGTGGGGGAGCATGTGGGAAAAAACAAAAAAAAAGTCTTCCAATGTCATCTATGATTTTTATTCTAGTTAGTGTAGATAAGTTACGGCTGTTTTCTTCGTTTTGGAGCTACTCAAAAAAAATAATTACAGGAGCACCACTTATTGGAATGGCAGATCTAACTAAATCTGGGAGTCTGAAAATTATGACATGGAATGTCAATGGTTTGAGGGTGGTACCAAGAAGACAAAGGATATTAGAGTATTTGAAGCTGTGTGATTCAGATATTATTTTTATTCAAGAGTCCCATCTCCTAAAGAAGAATGGTCAGAAATGTTTAAAAGCCAGTCATGGATTGACCATTGTATATGTACTACTCAAACGGTTTCAGTAAAGGGAGTCGCAATTGTGGTAAAAAAAGCCTCCCAATGTATACTAGGCGAAACCTGGGTCGATCCATTAGGTAGATGGGTAATTGCAAAGGCTAAGTTCCAGGGCATTTGGCGCGTACTTGTAGGTTACTATGGTCCAAATGTGGACGACCTGATCCCTTTAAAAACATAATTTTTACGATTGATAGAGATAAATGAGCCCATTATCATGGGGGGTGATTTTAATATACCCCTTAATCTTGCGCAGGATACAACATCCAAGAGAGCAGCTGTAACTGTACCAAAAATGAGAACCACCCTAAAGCAAATAATCCAAGACTTAGGTCTCATGGATATTTGGTCTTTAAAAAACATAAAGGTGTGGTCAGATACGGGAAAATAAACCTTTCACAACAAAAAACACGGTCACCGATCAAGGATAGATTTTTTTTGGTTTCAGCCATTATCAGTGACCATACTAAAAATTTGGTTCATTTTCCAGAGCATCTATCTGACCATTCTGTAGTTTCACTACAAGTTTTGTTGAAAGAAAAAACAGCCGAAAGGTGCCGGACGTTGAATCGATCACTACTTTTAGACACTGCAATAATCGATAAATTGAAACACTCTACAAATTATTTTTTTCTTTTCAATCTGAATACAGCCCCCTTAAATAAAGTATGGGACGCATATAAAGCGTATATTAGAGGCATATTCGTCGGTATCAATACATCACACAATAAAAAGGTTAAGAAGGAGATCCAAGTACTAGAAGACATAATCAAAGTACAAGGGAATATAGGACGTAGTCCAAATCTTACTAACGGCTTGGGTCCTGAAACTGATTTAATAAAAGCAAAAAACAATTTAGCCGAATATCTGGAGATTAAGGTAAAGCAAAAATGGGAGACAAGTAAACTAATTACGAGTATGGAGAAGGATGTGACAAACTTTTGGCATGGAAGGCGAGAGCAGATCAAGCTAGAAATATGATAAAAGAAGTAAAATGTCAAAGTAGTGGGAATAGAATAACTGAAGATGGGGCGATTGAACAGGCTTTTGTAAAAAAAAATCAAGATCTTTACACAGAGGATATAAACCCAGACAGGGATCAAATAGCAGCTTTTTTTCAAGATATCAATCTCCCGCTCCTTAGCGATGAACTCAGAGAAGAGCTATCTGCCCCCTTCACAATAAAATAAATCTACAACGTAATCAAAAGTCTAAAGAAAAGCAAGGCAGCACAACCTGATGCTCTCCCAAATGAAAACTACTCCCATCTGAAAGAGGAATTGGTCCCCATTTTGCTTGACCTTTTTAATTCAGTGTATATTTCAAAACAAGAACTCCGCCATCTTGGGATTTAGCCACAATAATTATATTGCTAAAACCTAATAAAGACCCAAGGTTATATGAATCCTAAAGGCCGATCTCCCTTCTTAACAGCGATTACTAATTGTTTACACAAATAATTACTAAAAGGCTGGATCGGATGGTTGGCCTCCTGATTCATAATGGCCAGAAGGGTTTTATAAAGGGTAGGCATTTGCATGACTTAACCCACAAGTTAATAGGCACAATTGGCTTAGCAGCGGAAAGCGCCATGCCCCTAAAGGTGATGACATGTGATGCAGCTAAAGCATTTGACAGGGTCAATTGGCCCTTCCTCCAAGAGGTAATACAGCATTTTAACTTGGGTCATAATTTTGTTTCAGCAATTAAGTCTCTCTATAAAAATCCCATAGCTCGAGTCTTAGTAAATGGTACCCTTTCCACGCAGGTTACTGCTCAGGACAAATGAGGACAAAAAGAAAAGAAAAAAAAAGGGTATGTTTACCTATGTGAATCAATCCCAAGGACTTCTGATTTCAGTTGACATCCAGGGACTAGGAGTTATTTCTCTAGGGCCAGTGGTTCTCGCCTCTCTACACCTTCTGAGGGACAGTAGAGGAATGGAGCTGCTAGGGCGAACCTGGAGGGCTCTCCTGATCTTCTGTGGACTGGTCCAGCAGAAGTGTGACCTTCAGAAGGAGAGGGATCCTGACTTCTGCTGTCCTAGGTGCACTGCAAGTGGCGAAAGGAGGCCGGATGGCCTGGAAGGAGCAGGCTGGGAAGGCATTCTGCCTGTGGGTACTATTGAAGAAGACCCAAAACCTAGGAGAAAGTGGCAGGTGCCCTGATAGAAGACAGGTCATGTGTGAGGAGGGAGAGTAGTAAGATCAGTCTTCCTAAGAATTGCAAAACGTAGAGGCTGGCAGGCTTTAAGGAACAACTCCTGGTAGCTGAAGTGTGCCACCAGTAGCAAACTGCAACATTCCCATGCAATGAATCATTACAGGTATTAATGAATGTCAATGTAAGATGGAACCATCCTTAGTGTTTCTAATGCTGTTGCAATAGTTTAGTAACACACGTTTTTGCTTTTATAAATGTGGGGACCCCCTGAGGTGTCAGAGACACCTATCTCCTGAGGCGGAAGCCGGGAGAACGCTTGTTAGTACTTTTTAAAAATTGATTGTGATATTGTGATTTTACCTACCTAATCTCCTCTCCCTGGGCACTTATTCTTTGGTTTATCACGCACTGGGCATCCCCGCGCAGCGGATCTTAGCGCTGCCGCGGGTTACAATCTTCTTGCCGCCATTACCTGAGAGCCCTCAGGCCACGCCCACTACCGTTAGGCCACGCCCCCCACACACTCCTTTCCTATAAACTATGTGCATTTCCCGGACGCGCAGCGGACGAGCACAGCGGGCGCACCGGGACCGGGCCCAGGGCCATGCCCCCTGTCCAGAACTATACCGATAGAAGAAATTGGACCTATTCCAGACAGGAGCTCCTATCACTAAGACCCCGCGTTACATGTACCCCGATCGAACTACATAAGGAAGGTAAAAACTGTCCATCCTGCTCACATACATTTGCTTACTCACAGATTAGAGGTCTTAATATGCCCCACAACCAACCTAAGATACCAATCTATAGAAACTCTTTTAAAGCAGGTTTAATTAATGTCAGGTCTATGGTCAAACACAATGTCCACACAGCAGAGTTAATTGAAAGCTAAAATATCAATCTCTTATTTGTCACGGAAGCGTGGGCAGATGAAGCATCTGACGCTGATCTGACCCTTGCGATTCCAGAGGGCTTCTCCATCTATAGAGCCGACAGAAAAATGAAATGCGGGGGAGGATTAGCAATTATAGCTAAGAAGGAATTTAAGATCAAAAGCTCAGATAAAGTAAGCAACCCGGATTGTGAAACGTTGACCTTTCAAATTAAGATTACGAACAATTACACGTTTAATGGCCTATTGATCTATAGACCACCTAACGCTAAGACGCCTTTAATTGAGCTGTTAAGTCAATTTCTAGAATCAAGCGCGACGAGTCTTGACTATACAATTTTAGGAGATTTTAATATACACCTGGAGAAAATTTCCGACCCTAAGGTAATTTCATTCAAAGATTAAATGGCAAATTTTGATTTAGAACAAAAAGTACACGTAGACACACACTGTGCCGACAATACTTTAGATGGCATCTTTACATCTTGTTAGACCATAAATAAAATTGATACGCTCATGATCCTGTGGTCAGATCACAAGATGGTCTCCTTTTCATTAGAAATTGCACAAGATACAGGAAGACCGGTCGAAGTCATAAAAAAACCCACATATTCTGACTGGTCCAAAATTCAGTCCCAAGTCTTTATTGACACTCTCTTTAGATATAGATAGCAATAAAGCCTGTAAACAATTCAACGAGTGGTTGGAGGATGCAGTCCGACTCATAGTTCCACAAAAGAAAGCCACATTCAAAAGAAAGACCCCCTCACAACCATGGTTCTCAGAAGCTTTGAAGGAACAAAAACAGTCGTTTAGAAGAGCAGAAAAAAAGTGGAGAACCAACTACAATGCCCAGCAAAAAAAAGAATATAAAGCAGTCCTAGCTAGCTAAAAAAAATTAATAACAACAGAGAAAAGCAAATACTTCGTTCAAAAAATTAATGAGTCTAAAAACTCTAGTAACACCCTCTTCTCTACTGTTAAAAAACTTTCAAAAATTGAAAACAGTACTTTAGAAGAAATGTCGTCAGACTTTTGTAATACATTAGGTGAATTCTTTGTAAATAAAGTATTTTCAGTTTATGACTCTTAACATAAATATGATAGATCAGGCAGATCAGGCTACCTCACAATCAACAAATTTAGTGGAACAATCAAACCAACCCATACTGTTCCAATTTATTCCTCCAACAATGGATCAAATTCAGAAGGAATTACTCACTATTAACTCAGGTAGCCCAATGGACCCTTGTCCACCCAAAATAATGCAAATCTGCTCAGAACAACTGAGCCTGGTATTATAAAAATTATTTGGTCAAATACTTGGAACTAATACCTTTCCAGACGACTGGAAAAAGATATCAATTAGACCACTACTAAAAGAATCAAATCTGGACTGTGAAGAACCAAGTAACTACAGACCAATAGCCAGGATCCCTTTCGCCGCAAAGATCTTAGAGAAACTCTTAAACAAACAGCTATCCCGTTATCTGATGGACGGTAACTGGCTAGACCACTCTCAGTTTGGTTTTCGCGAAGGACACGGAACGTAAACTGCGTTAATTACAGCTGTGGAAGAACTTAGGAAAGTGCTGGATAATGGAGCGAAGGCCGCCTTGATATTACTCGACCTATCGGCGGCCTTCGATACGGTCAGTCATGAGATTCTCCTAACTTGTTTAAAAACAGCAAAAATACATGATTCGACATGTACCCTCATCGCCTCCTACTTAGTAAACAGAACTTTTTCAGTAGAAGTAGGAGGAGCGAAATCTAAATCTTTTAACTTACCATGCGGGGTCCCGCAGGGGTCCTCGCTGAGTCCCACCCTTTTTAACTTGTACTTGGCCCCCCTTGCAGAAATCATAAGAAACTGTGGTTTCACCCCAATATCCTATGCTGACGACACCCAAATTGTGGTGTCCATCAGCAAGGATGTGGAGGATATAGCAGAAAAATTCCAAATATGTATGACACAGGTTAGTCAATGGATGGAAAGGAATTGCCTAAAGATTAACGGAGATAAAAGCGAAGTGATGATACTAGGGGGTGGCCTGGTGGCCTAAGGATTTGGGTAGATGCCCAGGATCATCAGAAAAAGTGAAGAATCTGGGCATCACTCTTGACATCAATCTATCTTTTGAAGCCCACGCCAGTAAGCTGTCATCAACACTCTGGTATATTCTAAAAATGATAAAAAAGTTACTGCCTTATCTACCACAGGATTCGCCTAAGACAGTAGTGACAGCATTAGCCTTGGCGAGACTGGATTACGGGAATGGTTTATATGCCGGAGCTAGGACAAAAATCATAGCTAAATTACAACGTCTGCAAAATGCAGCAGCCAGACTGGTTTTAGGCATACCTAAGTTTGAGCCAATCAGTCACAAACTAAAAACTCTACATTGGCTGCCAATTGCAAAAAGGATGACATTTAAATCATTCTGTTTGGCCTACAAGGCACTTCAGGGAACAGGATCACAATTTCTGAGGTCTCATTTAAAACAATATGAACCAACGAGACCTCTGAGATCCGGTCAACTGAAGCTAATTACTGTCCCCAGATTTAGACGAGCTATCTGGGGCGGTAGAAGCTTTCTTGTACATGCAGCACGAACCTGGAATCAGCTGCCTCTTGCCATAAAAACCTGCCCATCTTTGGAATCCTTTAGAAAGGAAGTAAAAACATGGCTGTTCTCTGTATAACTTTAGACACCGTTCCTGAGATAGGAGGATCTATCATAGCGCCAAGACGCCCTCGGGCATTCGCGCGCTTTACAAGTTGACAAATCAAATCAAATCTGAGAAGCCTAGAAGACCTCCCTTTTGATAACAATGCCACATTATATTATGTCTAATATATGTGGGTTGTATTATTGATTATGGTTCAGTATAGTATTATAGTACAGAGCTCACTATGGGTACAAACCGTTGGGAGGATGTCCCAATAGGCATTTCCACTTGCTATCATGTACACAGGTGCAAATGCATGTGTAGTAGTGAGTAGCATGTGCACAATAAATGACTTTTCCTTTATATGAGTAAAAGTACTGTCTGGACATTGAACTTTTGGGTGTTTGTTTCCTGATTGCAACCAACATGGTTACTATCCCAGACCACCTCCCCCGAGTAGGCCATAGACTGTTCTACTTCGCTACCAAGAGAGAGTCAAGTGCTTCAACAGAGAATTTGGTTCCCAGTATACGGAAGCCTGCTAAGTTATTACTTAAGAAGGACCAACATCCTTTCCAACTAATAACCCACTTTATTACAGTGTTTGCCAATACTGAGATCAGTAGAATTCAGTCCTGGGATGCACTAATAACATCTGAGTTATGGCACACATTACCTATACATAAATACGTAAATATCAGTGCACAAGGCATTCAAAGGTTTGGTTGAGTGAAATCAAAATATCGTTTGAAATATCTAAAATTAAAGACCCCTCCCCCCCCCCCCCCCCCCCCCCACACACACATACGGTCCAGGTGAAATCATTGATGATTGTTGTATTAACTGAGTTTAATGTACTGGTATTCATTTTGAAATGATGTGAAGGTGGGGTGGGCTTTCATAGAAGAGTTTCCTTTAGAGGGATCCAGGAATACTGTCATTTGAACCCCAACATAACAAGCACTAGGCATTTGGGAGGAGGGCATTTCTCTATAGGTTATGGGGCTGTGAGGAGTATCCACACTGCAGAGATTGGGAAGAGGCTCTCCGAAATTCTTGCACTTGCAAGGGACAATGGAAATTTCAAGTAAAGGAGCCTGAGTGAGTCATTCTCTTTGCAGAGATTTTCCTGCTATTGGCGCAGGCAAAAATCACTAGCACAGTGTGGCTATAGAGTACCATCAAGTCCGATGGTAGCTCTAGGGGTATCTGCCACCAAAGGAGTGTGATCCCCAAAATATTTTCCCACAGATTGTAGGTTGTGCTTGAAAAGGTTATGGTTCCTGAGGTCCCCCTGGGTAAGGCAGTGGGAGGGTTCTAAGGGTGGCCCATGGTAGTAGGAGGCCCAGAGAAGGGATGATTTCTGAGATAGTAGGTGCAGTGGTAGCCCCGGGGAAGTCAGAAGAGAGGGTGATGAATTCCCTATTTTCCCCCGGCTGGGCTAGTGATTGACCCTGAGGAGATCAGAGAAGGGATGGTGGGCTCCCTAAATTCCAGGGAGAGGTTAGTTGTGGACCCTAAGGTCCAGGGCAGGGTAGGCAACTACCTGAGTACAGTGAAGTATGCCATTCTAGAGACTGCTTTACTAGATCCTGAGGTGGGAGCTGTGGCTATGCCCAGCCTAATGTTCCATCAGGTAGGTCCTGTGGGGTCAGACTATATGAGCAAGGCGCGTAGGCCGATCAGAACGAGGAGGTGCAGGAGGTAGACATAGCCCTCAGTGGCACAGCTAAGTGGCCAGGTGGTGCCTTCTCCAGACCGAGGGGCCACTGAGCATCAGTTTGAGTTGGTGCTGGTCACTTCTGTAGATAGGCGGGTTGTGGAGAATTCTTGCATGTTGCACTTAGGTGTAGAAGCCTTTGTGAGTCAGTCTTAGAAGTCTTGCTTCACCAGGCAATGGTACAGCTGGAGAGGGTGGCCCCTGAGCTGAGTGAGTTGGTAGTTGATAGTGTGTGCCTGGAGAGCGACCTGTCAAATTTACAGATGGATCATTAGGATCCTGAGTTGGTCTCTAGCTTGACTGTTTGTAGGCCAGGGAGTTGTCCGTGGTGGGCCTGGGTGAGGCATGGTCTGCACTTTGCCCAGTGTTACTTCATGTGGGGAGTTGCTCAAGGTTTTCCCGGGTGAGATGTGTAATGCACTGTGTCCAGTGGTACTTCCAGTTGGCCCAGTTGGGCTGAGGATCCATGGAGAGGGGACACGGACACTGATCTCGGCCAGTTGGGCTGAGGATCCGTGGATAGGGGACACAGACACTGTTCTCGTGGAGAACGGGTGGGCCAGGGTTCCCAAGGGTGTGGATGCCCAGGGAAGTATGCTGCAGATTCTCCAATGGGAGACATCAGCTCTTTAAGGACCTAAGGTGGCTGGAGAATTCCTGGAGTGGGGGACATTGACACTGTTCTGCCAGAGGGCAGGTTGGCTAGGGTTCACAGGGTAGTTTCATGGGTGGGGAGCCTAGGGGTGACTTTCGGTCAGGAGAGTAGTCGGAGTTTTGAGTGGACTGTTCTTCCCTCAGGAAAGCCCAGTCATCCTGCAAGGGTTGTGGCAGCTAAAGACTTGACCTGGGCAAAATGCTAATTATGCAGGTATAATTGGCATAAGTTTGGTAATGTTGCATTACAAAATGTAAGCAGAAATCTCATAGGTATTGGCCCACCAAAAGGAATCCGATGGTGCGTTGCTAGCAAATGTCATGCAATTGCTCATCCCAACCTAACCCCAGGAAACTTGCCGTCGGCGATCACACTAAACCCCCTCGACACGTCCCTGACCTCTGCCCAGATTCTTGGCTTACCTGCGCCTCCTATGGTTGGCACAGACCTCTGCCCAGTCTATTTGCTTACCCATGCCTCATTTGTTAGGAGACAAGGCGGGTGCTGCTATAGATCCAAAACCTCCGAAAGGCATCTCTCCCAACCTAGAGCTGGCTGGCCAGAGCCCATTTTGAATCATATATCCACCAAACCTATCGAAAAATGCTGGAAAATATTTCAAACACAGACTACTTAAAACCCATTCAGAAACCCTTATCTCAGACCCCTTCTTCTCCATCAGTAAGGGAGTTAACATAAATGATCTCATCTTCTACACTAAACTGCATGCTCCATGGTGGAAAGCCATTTACTCTCTGCTCAAGATCTCTACTTCCCTTAAACCTCCTCATGGTGTCAGAGTGATAGTTGCGTCCTCCTCAGCCTACAGAGCTGAAGCCACCATCTCCCTTTACAAAAATGGAACCATCCTTTTCCAAGCGTCAGACAGCAATCTAGCATTATTTGACAACTTTTTCTCCACCATCATGAATACAGTGGCCAACTTCAGTGCCGCCCCCCTTGAATGGGCTGCCCCCCAGCGGTTCCCCAGTCCTCGCAAAGTCTATCTCCCACCTCTCCACCATCGTCCGCCAACCCTACATCTGCTCCGAAGGGCCCCCTTCTACCTACCTCTATTCAGAATAACAAGTCCACCTTAATGCCTGTTGTGAACGAGCCACGACAGCAGTCATCACGATATTCTACATGCTCTCCCCCCACGGTTAGCTAGCTCTAACTCCCCTAGCTCCACTGCTCACATCTCTCCCCGGATTCTCCCCAGGATCCCTTCCTCCAGCCCAACCCGCAATCCCGACTTGGTCCCACAGGCCTTCAATGGTCGCCATCTGTCCATCCCCTCCTCCCCTATCCCACCCATCCCTCTAAGCACGCAGTTCCATTTCCCAGAATCCTTTCCCCCGGGGCCCATTCATTCGCCACCTGCCCTACCTTTCCCTGCCCCCACTAGCTCTCCTCAGCTGCAGGGTTCCCTGGACCTAGCATCCCATTCCCATTCACACACATCATTGGAAGCCCGACTTAACGAGATTTCACTCTGCCTACAGAAACTTAAGACAGAAGTTCATAGCCTTTTACTTATCACTGAGGATCTGTCAGCTAACTCCAGACTAAGCCACTTCAGTTTCACCAATCACCATCTATGCTCGCCCCAGATAGTGGCTGTACCTGGCTCCCTTCCCACGCATCCAAGGCAATCACCATACCACATCACCCACATACCCCATAGTTGGTTCTCCGCTTCGCACCCTAGCGACCCTTCTCGCCTCTCCAGATGTAGAGCCTCCCTGTTTGATAGTGATATTCATTCTCTCCTACTTTCATATGATCTGGCACTTCCCTCCACCCTATCAAACTTGCATCGAATTGAATCCATCCCCATGGATCCCTTCAGGGGACCTAGGCCAAACACCAGAACTTTAAATGAGAACAACCTCACGAAAGTCACCACCACTCTACCTCCACCAACTGACACCAACGTTAGACTCAAATGCGTGCTCCTAAACTAGATCGGCTGTTAAACGCGCTGCAGACATTGCCAACCTCATCCTTGTCCAGCATCGTGACCTTGTAATATTGACAGCAACCTGGTTAAATGACTCAGCCGCTCCCTTCCTGGACCTTTTAATTTTATTTATTTATTTATTTTTTCAGTTTGTAGAGCACGACAGCTACCCAAGTAGGGTTTCCCGGCGCTAATGGAGACTGGAGCAACATACAGTGGGTAATAGGTTATTGGTTAAAGAATCATCAACCCAAATAGAACCACAGGAACAACATCGCAAGGGCCAAATCGCAAAGAGTTGCCAAAGGCGGACCCGGCAGAACAAGTGGACTGCGGGCTCATATCCCCAACCATGTTTCCGCCCCTGGAAGTTAAACCAACAGTCAACATAAAGAGCCAAAAAGTCCCAATTTTAACAAAAGCCCAAACGACCAGGCAATGGGCGGTCGGCCCTCCTGTGCAGAAGCCGCACGTACAACAGAAAAACATCTCACATTACTTTCCGAAAATGGTGACGGTACCAAAAGAAACTTTCCCCGCAATGGAGCAACAACAGAGACCCACCTCACAAGCTCTGACAGACCCAAGATCTCAGCAGGCTGTCTTTGAAATCGAGCCTGTAATTCCGGCGAATGTCCAAAACCAGGGCAGCCTGGCCAGACCATCAAAAGCAAACAATCATATCTGGCTCACAAATCAGGAAGAGAAGCTAGAAGCACCCTATCCAGCGGGATCCATAACGCAAGAACTAATACCGCGCTATAATTCAAGGGGGAAGCATGACATTCTCAACCGGAGTGCCATAATAAAACTCTCTAACTTGTTTGAGACGTTAAAACATGTGAACTCAAACCACATAGAAAGTATCGAATTTAAAATAATTCCTAACACAAACGGGAGAGAAATGACAGTGGCAACATGGAAGGACCTCGAAACTGCCAAAGAAGTTTGGCGACACAGAGAAGAGTTCGCCAACTGAGGTATTGAAATCAGACCCGTGCCGCCAGAAAGATACCCAGGCCCATTATCCATGTTGGCAGAAAAAACATCTAAATTAGAAGTCGGAATTCTCCGAGGGGCCATTGGTGGCATGGACACCGTTAAGGGGGGATGGGCCAATTTGCGAATCATCCACCAAGGCCAGTCAGGGGGATTCAAAGAATGCCGGAAAATACTACCCCCAATGCAAAACACACCGGATGCAAGGATGGTGGAAGCATGAAAACCGACTCTGAAAGCCTGCTCGTGGAATATCAACGGTCTGGGGGGTAAAACCAACGATGTAGAATTAATGTAATTCCTAAAACAATTCAACATTATTCTACTACAAGAAACCTGGTTAACGTCTTCCCAGCATATAGACGGTTTTAAGGAAATCCAACTACATGCCAACAAAAAAAGCCTTTCGGGAAGGGCAGCGGCAGGTCTATCGATCTATTTGAACACCGGTATCCCTTGGACCTACGTTACCATCGACACAGGACAACAATGGATCCAGTGTATCAAAATTGAGTTGATGCAAGACCCCGGAAATGGACTGCAGAGAGCGCAAGACTCTTTGTCAATGATAATCTGTAATATATATTTACATCCAGACTCAAAGGCAAAAGTGGAGAAAATTCTGACCTTAAAAGCCGTCTTTAAATCAATTAAATCCATCTACCCGCAGGCGGGGCTAGTTGTGTCGGGTGACCTAAATATGTTCTTGCTTCAAAAGGACCACGCACAGAAAATGTACCAAAATAAACGGAATGGCCAACCTATCCCGAGGATTATAACAAATCAGTAAAAAAAGGATAAGATCGGTCAACAGTGTGCTCTAATGTTTGCTGAGGTCAGAATGATCGCTTTGAACGGCCGTTTTCGACAAGATCAACCAGCATCCGCAACCAAGATAGCCAAACTGGTCAAATCAGTGCTTGACTACACCATTGTGGATCTAGAGGTCCTACAAACCATCACCACTTATAAAATAATCCACAAATTGGAGAGTGATCACAGTTTGCAAGCTTTCGAATTTAGTATCCACCATACAAGGGCCCCAACTTGCAAAACCCTGACTGAATCTCCAAGTCTCTATAACATCAAGAGACTAGTATGGAACGGAAATAACATCAAAGAGATAATGACGTATCTGAAAAATGTCCATACAGAAGTGATGGGTGAAGATTCATCATCCACCTACCAGGAAAATTGGGAAAGATTGACTATAAGACTAACTGAGAGGTTTGGCCATCGAACCTATAGTCACAAAAGGAAAACATGTAAAGCACCTCAAGCGTTTTCGGGCTCCATAGCAAGCAAGAAAAGGATCCTAAATCAAGAAATCAGAAAGCTACAAGCAATAGCCAAGATAAATGGAGAAGACAGGGCCAGACAAATCTACAAACTAAGGCAAAAATACAAAAAAGACGTTTGGTCGGAAAAATCCAAACACCAAACAGACATCTGGCAATCACTACTAGCTTCCAGCAAATCAAATAGCAACAGGAACTTTTGGGCAGAATTAAACAAAGTTGCAAATGGAGGAGCCCAGGTTTTCAATGCAAACATACTTGAGAAAGAGTGGATTCAGCATTTAGAGAAATCACAAAGCAACAACACTCCAGCACGGAGGCCACACCAGCATCCACTCATCAAAATAAAAAGCAAGAAGATGACCCACAATTCGATGAAAACTGGATAACGCCATCCCAAGTAGCTATGGTACTTAAAAACTTGAGGCCCAAAGGTGCACCAGGCCCAAACGGTTTACCGAATGGACTTTTCAAACAAGATCAAGATTTTTGGGCAGAATATCTCACCCCACTATACAACAATGCATTCCAGACCGGGAGTATTCCCCAGTCATGGAGAGGCAGCATTTTGCATCCCATCTTCAAGGCAGGTATAAGGTCCGATCCAGCCAATTACCGCCTCATTGCGCTTATAGATGTCGAAGCCAAAATTTATGCTTGGAACCTTCTGAGGGCCTTGGAAGACTGGGTTAGTGCAAATAAGATTCTGCCGATCATGAGACGGGTTTTAGGCCAATAAGCAATACATCATGCAACCTGCTGGCGCTAAACCTCTTGGTGGAAAAAGCAAGGGAAAAGTCAACCAAGCTGTATACGTGTTTTGTAGACCTCAAAGCGGCATTCGACACAGTTCCGAGGGAGGCACTATGGCAAAAGATGGCCAATTGGAGAATACCATCAAAGCTGTTGCAGGCCATCATAAACCTATATTCATCTACCTGGGTTAGAATAAAACTAGGCAATGGCGATAGAACAACAGAAAAAATCCTCACCCATGTAGGCCTCAAGCAGGGCTGTGTATTGGCACCAACTCTTTTTAACATCTTCACCGCGGACTTGGAAAAGTGCATCGCGGAGACACAAAGTGATCCACCGAAGCTAGCCCACCACATAATTAGGAGCATACAGTACGCAGATGACATCGTACTTTGTAGGCAGACCCCGTCGGGCGTACAACGCTCCATGAGTACATCGTTGCACAAGGCTTACAAATTAACTACAAAAAAATTAAGATCGTCTGTTTCGCCTCACGGGCAAGAAGGAAATCCTTCAAATGGCACATCGCAGGCAACATAATAGAGCAGACACCCTCCTATAAATACTTGGGAGTAGTAGTCAACGCCAGGTGGAGTCTGAAAGAGCATCAATCATATAGAAAGGCTCAGGCAAACAAAATACGGTTCACTCTAAATTTATTAAAAACTAAATTGAAATGCCCATCTAATTCACACCTGTTGAAGGTAATCGCAGCGAAGTTCTTACCATCTCTTACATACGGGTCGGAATTGTATAAAGGAAAAGACGCAAATTTCTTGAACACACAACAATCAGAGTTGTTCAAATACATCTTTCGGATCCCGAGTTTCGTATCCCAAGCGCAGATTCGCTTGGAATTTGGTCTATCAAATCAGCACCAAGTCAGACAGGCGGCCGCACTAAAAACAGGTTGGAAATTAAGGGCAGCACAAGAGGACACACTCATGGGCCTCTGTTGGACTGAGATGAACAACCAGACAAAGGCGAAAAAACGCCTGGAAAACAGTATTGGAGGATGCATTGTCAAACCTCAAAATGGAAAAGGCATAGAATTCCAACCAAACGTTTGCGGCTTTCAAAAAAGCAGCCAATGGGGCTGCAAAGCAAAGATCTTGGATAATAGATAAAGCCGCATTAGCGAAGAAAAAACATGGTTGCATGGTGCTGGCCACGTATGAGAAAATGGAGCCTCAACCTTACTTAGTCAACCATATAACTCCAGCCACCCAAAAAACACTACTAAGATTATGGCTGGGATCCTTCATTTTAAAAGACCAGACACCCGCATGGAAACAAACATGGCCGACTTCTGCCTGTAGATTATGTGGCCAAATGGAAGAATCACTGATGCATATATTGTGTATTTGTCCGTCTTTGAGGACTTTGAGATGTAATTATCTACTCCACATATTCCGTCTCTTTCAAATTAGATCATGCCGCCCGGCCGTCATGCTAGCAATGAACAGCCACCAGCTGCAGACAGCTTGCAGGGCTGCCAGATTTTGTCAAAAGGCATCGCAGTTAATCTTGAACACTGAGAAAAAGGAGAGATAAAGGCACAAAACCGAAGTGTGAAGTACTATGAACAGAGACATTGTAATTTCATCTAGGATAATATTACTTACATAGATATTACAGAAATTGTTATTTTAACCATCCTGTCAGTTTGTACATTTTATCTATAAATCATTTGTTTTATGCAACAAAATTGTAAAGGTTTTAATTAACTACAAACAATAAACTTACTTATTACTATTACTTATTGGTTAAACAACCAGGTTTTGACTGCTTTTCAAAAAACGGCCGTAGCAGCTCTCCGCATGAATGGCAGGCGGGAGGGAATTCCAGAGCCTTGGACCTATGGAGGCAAAGGACCTCCCGCCCATCCTAGCAAGTCTGACCTTAGGTACGCAAAAAAGTTCTTGGCTGGACGACCTCAATGTGCGTGTTGGGGAAAAAATCGTCACCAGGGATTTTAAATATCTTGGAGCCGTGCCTGCTTTTATTTTGCACATGTAGTTTAGGGCTTTAAACTTCACACGGCTCTCCACTCAGAGCCAGTGAAGTTCCTTGAGGTGTCGTGTAATGGGTTCATTCCTTTTGCAGCCGCAGAGAAGGCGCGTCACAGCATTTTGGACCATTTGGAGGCGACGGGTAACCGCCTTAGTAACCCCCAGGTAGAGAACATTGCCGTAGTCCAACCGGGAGGTCACCAAGGCGTTGACCACAGACCTCTGGGTGTTGGACGGCAACATCCACAGTATCTTTCTCAACCAGCGCAAGATGGAAAAACAGGTAGCAGTCACTTTCATCGCTTGCGGCTGCATTGTAAGGCCCTGATCTATGGTCACCCCCAGGTTGAGGACGTGGGCAGATGCTGGTGGAATGGGGCCCATTTCTGACGGCCAGTGTTTGGAGCACCACAGATCAGGCCTATTCCCGAGGATAAGGATCTCCGTTTTTTCCCCGTTGAGCTTCAGCAAATTTTGGTTCATTCAAGTGGCTATTTCGCTGAGCCCCGACCGAAGGAGGGAAGTGGGGGACTGATCCGATTGAAAGAGGGAAGACAATCTGCGAATCGTCCGCATAAGTGAATAGCGTGAGCCCAGCACGCTTCGCAATGAGAGCTAGCGGAGTAACATATAAATTAAAAAGAAGAGGGCTAAGAATTGAGCCCTGGGGAACTCCATATGGGGAAGCATGGACCTTAGACGTCGAGGTGCGGTAGAAAACTTGGAAAGTCCTATCGGCCAAGAAAGATTCTAGCCATTTCAGGGCTTTGCCACCAATACCTAAAGAGCCCAGTGCTCTAAGTAGGATGGCGTGGGAGATTGTGTCAAAGGCCGCACTGAGGTCTAATAGAATCAGTGCGGCAGTGTCCCCTCTGTCGAGCATACGACGAAGATTCTCGGTGACTCCCAAGAGTGTAGTCTCTGTCGAGAATCCTGGGCGAAACCCTGACTGGGAGTTATGCAACAAATTGTTGGTTGAGACAAACAGGGCCAAATGATGGTAGATATGTCTTTCCAATACTTTGGAGAAGATAGGAAGTAATGAAATCGGCCTGAAATTAGCGGGGATTTTAGGATCCACCATAGGTTTCTTCAGCAGAGGAGAAACCATGGCGTGCTACCAACTCGCCGGAACACTGGCCTGATGTAGTGAGGCATTGAGCATGGAGCAAATCCTGGCGAGCTGAGGCTCATCCAGAAGTCTGAGGACAGAGACGGGGAGAGGATCGTTAGGTGAGATAGATTTGATCTTAGCCAGATGTGCTGATATCGAAGATAAGTTAAGGTCTGGCGATTCGTCCAGGAGGGCATATGGAACAGACTTCGTGCTCGTGGGGTTAGTGCTATTGTCGATGATCGGGGACCTTTTACCCTCATTTTGCTCAGATATGTCTTGATAGATTTTCTCAATCTTTATAGTGAAGAACTGGGCCAGCTCCTCACACTGGGAGCTGTCCAGGGGCGGAGGTCCGGCCACTGTGCCTGATCTTGCTAAGTCCTTGACTAGCCCGAAATGCACTTTTGATTTATTTATGGCGTTGTTTATTGTTTTAGCGACGTAGATGGTTCTAGCCTGGCGGCACGCTTTGTGATAGCACTTCAATTCCTTTTTGTAGGCCTGATCTGCAGTGGGAGAATAGTCCTTTCTCCATGTTCTCTCTAATTTTTTGCAGTGTGATTCATCAGTTTTTAATTGGTCATTAAACCAAGGGGCTGGGGGTTTGGGGGTAATTGTTTTTTTGTGGGACAGTGGCAGGCAGCTGTTGATGGCTTCAGTAAGCTAGGAATTAGTACTAGCAGCTACTAAATCTACGTTGTCCCTATTAGTTTGTTCCTTGGGCAGGTGGGAATTGAGATGCTGCCTGAAGGCGACTACGTCAAGCTTTTTCCAGTCTCTCCTAAAGAAAGTTGTGGAAAATTTGGGCTGGACCTGAAAGTCCCTAAGGGAGAGGTCAAACCAGATCATTGAATGATCTGACCAATGGATGGGAAGTGCTGGATGGCATTGTACGTGGGCCAGGTTGGAAAAAATAGGGTCCAACAGATGGCCCCCTTTATGTGTTGGGCCCTGATTGTGTAATACCACATTCAGGGTTGCCAAATCCGAAATTAGGTTTGTGCTTACGCTGCATGTAGGGTAAAACGTTCAAAAAAACTGTTCGAACTCATCAAGTTCCAAGCTAACAATCATCCTACTCTCTTGTCATGGGGTCAAGGGACATTGCCAAACTGTGAAGAATTTTCTGATTTCTTTTTGATAAGACTATTAAGATCGCGACCGAATTATGCTCGGCCCTTGATCACCTCTCGAACAGTCCACTGAACACCCTCCGCCCCTCAGGTTTGTATACCACTGACCCTTCACAACCCTACCTCCTCAAAAGCAATGCATCTTCGAGTCTGTTCCAAACCTTGGATGAATGTACTATTCGCAAAATGCTGTTTACTTTGAAACCTTCCAATCACTACAATAACCCTCTGCTATCGAACCTTTTCCCAGAAGTCAGATCTTCCTTACAAACACTTTGGACCACAATCGTCAATGCATCACTTCGGCAAGGTTCTATTCTTGATTGCCTTAAATCCGGTCAAGTTACCCCGATCCTAAAGAAAGCAACTGCTGATCCCACGGACCTTCTTAACTTTCGCCCATTCACTAACATCCCCACCTTAGCAAAGCTCCTGAAAAATGTGTGGACCAATGCCAATCTGGTTTCTGCCCGGGTCATAGTACAGAGTCGGCGTTAACACACATCGTGGATGATGCACTAAGAATGTTGGATCACAATGAGTCATGCCTATTGATCCTTCTTGACCTTTCGTCAGCATTCGATACTGTCAAACACGATAACCTAACTAACCTCCTGGAGCACAGGATGGGGATGTCCGGGCCGTACTAAACTGGTTCTCTTTGTTCCTTCAGAACAGATCCCAAAGCTTCAAGGTGAACCAATCCCTGTCCCATTTTACACCGGTCACCCTGGGGGTCCCCCAAGGTTCAGCACTCTCTCCCACGCTCTTTAACCTGTTCATGGAGCCTCTGACAGACATTCTAAAATCATCCAGCATTCACTATCCCATGTATGCAGACGATACCCAACTATATCTGAAGATCGCCTCCCCCGGAGACATACAGTCCCTCAACTCAGTCCTGCTGGAATCAGAAAGCTGGCTAACAAGTAATCACCTGAAGCAAAATGCTCTAAAAACAGAATTCCTACTAATCTCACCCGACAAACAATCGCTGGTCATGGAACAATGGTTGAATCAGCTGACTGCTCTTAGCTGTAGACCTCACCTCGTGGATTCGGCATCCTCTCTGGGTATTATACTAGACAAAATTCTGAACATGCAGAAGCACATCAGTTCCCTCACCAAAGGAGCGAACTTCCAATTAAGCATACTTAGGAAACTTAAACCCCTTCTCCCTGCTCATGACCTATAGGTTGCAGTACAAGCATTAGTGATCTCAAAGCTGGACTACGGTAGTGCAACACTCTGCAGCTTGCCTAGAGTGAAGATGGCTCCTCTTAGGGCTGGCCTCATTTCCGCTGCTAGGATCTTAACTGGCATTAAAAACTACCACCACATTTCTCCGGACTTACTGGACCTGAATTGGCTTCCATATGAAACTTGGATACAATTAAAAATGGTATGCATGGCTCACAAAGCCATCCACTTCAAGACCCCCTGTACCTCGCTCAGAAACTGGAGCTCTTGTGTGGTTCTAGAGCCTCCAGAAGCGCCAGCACCCTTTTGCTCAAACCACAAAAATTAAAGAAACAATAGACCTATAACCGAGCCTTCTCCTCAGGGATGGCTCAGAGGATTTGAAACTCCCTTCCCCCCGAAGTCAGTGTGAACCCTTACACTGTCTTCTTCAAAAAAGAAGTCAAAGGGCTCCTCTTCCGGGCCCCTCCATCTGATTCTGGGACCATAGCCGTTGACTGTGCCCCAGCTGCCTGGCTCACGAGAATGTCAGGCAATGTTAGACTGTGAATTTGTTGCTTTGTTGATTCTGTTGTTTTTGCTTGTACCTTCATGAGAATGTTGGACAATTTTAGACTTTGAATTTGTTGCCTTGCCGATTCCGTTGTGTTTGCTTGTACCCTGCGTGCTGCATAATCCGTAAAGCGCTCTGATAACCTCGGTGGTCATGTTTGCGCTATATAAAATGTCCTAAAAAAATTAATAAATACCAAGATTATGCCATTATGCCCCATCACATAATTTCAGGGACACATTTTAATGCAAGATGTACCGTTCGAGAGCAGAATTTCATGTAGAAGCGGACTGTTCAGGTAATTTTTTAGTTGAAACTACAAATCCGAACACGAGTGGCAGTGTTTTGAATGTGAGTGGCAGTTCCTTTAACATGGGCAGACAAAACAACGATTTTAGGTCATTTTTTACCCGAGTGGACAATTCGGTTAATTTTTTAGTGCAAAACTACAAATCAGAAAACATGCGGCAAGCAACCAGAAATCAACTCAAAATTACATTTCCCTTTTTCTTAACTTTTTTTTTAGCGGAAAGTAACAAAAAATAGTAATAACAAAGCATTAAACATACAAATCCATGCATAAAAAGAAACAATTACATGCCTATCTTAAAAAAATCATTTTTGTCATACATCTCATGCAGACAAATATATACCATCTTAGAGCAAAAGAGAAACTGAACAAAGATCTAAAATTTTAAAAATATCATAGAGGACTCCAATCACTTCTCCCCAAGGGTTCTGCACCTCCCTAGGCATCCCCATTGGAAGACAGAGTACTGGATGGTCACTGGCCTGGGAAAACCATATCTCTAATATACAAGAAATTGATAAACAATATGGCAGATCCCCTCCAACCACTGCGAGAGAAATGGGTAAGGGATGGTATCGATATGGATGATGAAGAATGTCAGGAAGTAGTGTCCTCCCCGAGGGTGGTCCCAATACCAGCGTGACTTCGGCTCGTACAACTCAAAATCCTTCACAGAATATATATATAACAGGACCTCGACTGGTGCATATGGGAAGGGCTGAGGGAGGAGAATGTAAGAGACAATGAGGCCTACATTCATGCACATTATATGGGAAGTAAACACATACAAACCTATTGGCGAACTATATACACGACAATATAAATGAAGTCCTCTTCGTTGTCCTTCACCCAGAGGCACGTAGGTGACTCCTAAACATATGGGAACCCACCAACCTAAATACATATCACACACAGTGGGCCACTCTTGGTCTTATGGTGGCAAAGAGGAACATTGCACAGTTATGAGGAGCGGCACAACCACCCACAATCACAGCCTGGAAAAAATACCTAGATTGGTGCATGCACAGAGAAAAGATAGTCTATGTATCCCGGGGTTGCCCCAAAAAGTGGTCCCGTGTATGGAGCCCTTGGAACTCCTACCGAGGGGAGATATGCAGCCCAGCGCACAGGATTGTACATGAAGATGCCCCCACCCCGTGATCTTCTTTACGTGTGCTATGTTGTAATGAATGGTTACGGATTGTCTCTACAGCATGTGACTATGATTAATCCTCTGTAAAGTATATATTCATGTCAATGACTGTTAAATAAAAAGAAATATAAAAAATGTATATATATATATACATATATATATATATATATATATATATTAAGCTCCAAGGGGTGACCAATTAATCGAGTAGCACTCCGACACAGCACGCTTTTCTCCCCAAAAAAGCCTTTAATGGTTTGCACAGATGAATGCACAGTCTCTGGATGCATGCGACCGCAGCCTGACGCGTTTCGTGATTCCACTTCCTCAGAGGCTACAGCGGTCGAGGAAACAGAACGGGCCACACCCTCATATTTAAGCCAAATCACATGTTGATATTCAACTGCTCTGGATGAGTCAATGCGTAGGCATCTGGGTAATGTAGTCCGTATCTGCACTCCTTCAGAAGTGCCGTGTCCCATTTTCGAAGCCCTTGCTGTATTTAGACTTCATGGCCCCCACGCCACGGGGTGGTGCTGCTCAGCGGCTGGACGGCCGCTCAAATATTAAGCTCCAAGGGGTGACCAATTAATCGAGTAGCACTCCGACACAGCACGCTTTTCTCCCCAAAAAAGCCTTTAATGGTTTGCACAGATGAATGCACAGTCTCTGGATGCATGCGACCGCAGCCTGACGCGTTTCGTGATTCCACTTCCTCAGAGGCTACAGCGGTCGAGGAAACAGAACGGGCCACACCCTCATATTTAAGCCAAATCACATGTTGATATTCAACTGCTCTGGATGAGTCAATGCGTAGGCATCTGGGTAATGTAGTCCGTATCTGCACTCCTTCAGAAGTGCCGTGTCCCATTTTCGAAGCCCTTGCTGTATTTAGACTTCATGGCCCCCACGCCACGGGGTGGTGCTGCTCAGCGGCTGGACGGCCGCTCAAATATTAAGCTCCAAGGGGTGACCAATTAATCGAGTAGCACTCCGACACAGCACGCTTTTCTCCCCAAAAAAGCCTTTAATGGTTTGCACAGATGAATGCACAGTCTCTGGATGCATGCGACCGCAGCCTGACGCGTTTCGTGATTCCACTTCCTCAGAGGCTACAGCGGTCGAGGAAACAGAACGGGCCACACCCTCATATTTAAGCCAAATCACATGTTGATATTCAACTGCTCTGGATGAGTCAATGCGTAGGCATCTGGGTAATGTAGTCCGTATCTGCACTCCTTCAGAAGTGCCGTGTCCCATTTTCGAAGCCCTTGCTGTATTTAGACTTCATGGCCCCCACGCCACGGGGTGGTGCTGCTCAGCGGCTGGACGGCCGCTCAAATATTAAGCTCCAAGGGGTGACCAATTAATCGAGTAGCACTCCGACACAGCACGCTTTTCTCCCCAAAAAAGCCTTTAATGGTTTGCACAGATGAATGCACAGTCTCTGGATGCATGCGACCGCAGCCTGACGCGTTTCGTGATTCCACTTCCTCAGAGGCTACAGCGGTCGAGGAAACAGAACGGGCCACACCCTCATATTTAAGCCAAATCACATGTTGATATTCAACTGCTCTGGATGAGTCAATGCGTAGGCATCTGGGTAATGTAGTCCGTATCTGCACTCCTTCAGAAGTGCCGTGTCCCATTTTCGAAGCCCTTGCTGTATTTAGACTTCATGGCCCCCACGCCACGGGGTGGTGCTGCTCAGCGGCTGGACGGCCGCTCAAATATTAAGCTCCAAGGGGTGACCAATTAATCGAGTAGCACTCCGACACAGCACGCTTTTCTCCCCAAAAAAGCCTTTAATGGTTTGCACAGATGAATGCACAGTCTCTGGATGCATGCGACCGCAGCCTGACGCGTTTCGTGATTCCACTTCCTCAGAGGCTACAGCGGTCGAGGAAACAGAACGGGCCACACCCTCATATTTAAGCCAAATCACATGTTGATATTCAACTGCTCTGGATGAGTCAATGCGTAGGCATCTGGGTAATGTAGTCCGTATCTGCACTCCTTCAGAAGTGCCGTGTCCCATTTTCGAAGCCCTTGCTGTATTTAGACTTCATGGCCCCCACGCCACGGGGTGGTGCTGCTCAGCGGCTGGACGGCCGCTCAAATATTAAGCTCCAAGGGGTGACCAATTAATCGAGTAGCACTCCGACACAGCACGCTTTTCTCCCCAAAAAAGCCTTTAATGGTTTGCACAGATGAATGCACAGTCTCTGGATGCATGCGACCGCAGCCTGACGCGTTTCGTGATTCCACTTCCTCAGAGGCTACAGCGGTCGAGGAAACAGAACGGGCCACACCCTCATATTTAAGCCAATGGGACACGGCACTTCTGAAGGAGTGCAGATACGGACTACATTACCCAGATGCCTACGCATTGACTCATCCAGAGCAGTTGAATATCAACATGTGATTTGGCTTAAATATGAGGGTGTGGCCCGTTCTGTTTCCTCGACCGCTGTAGCCTCTGAGGAAGTGGAATCACGAAACGCGTCAGGCTGCGGTCGCATGCATCCAGAGACTGTGCATTCATCTGTGCAAACCATTAAAGGCTTTTTTGGGGAGAAAAGCGTGCTGTGTCGGAGTGCTACTCGATTAATTGGTCACCCCTTGGAGCTTAATATTTGAGCGGCCGTCCAGCCGCTGAGCAGCACCACCCCGTGGCGTGGGGGCCATGAAGTCTAAATACAGCAAGGGCTTCGAAAATGGGACACGGCACTTCTGAAGGAGTGCAGATACGGACTACATTACCCAGATGCCTACGCATTGACTCATCCAGAGCAGTTGAATATCAACATGTGATTTGGCTTAAATATGAGGGTGTGGCCCGTTCTGTTTCCTCGACCGCTGTAGCCTCTGAGGAAGTGGAATCACGAAACGCGTCAGGCTGCGGTCGCATGCATCCAGAGACTGTGCATTCATCTGTGCAAACCATTAAAGGCTTTTTTGGGGAGAAAAGCGTGCTGTGTCGGAGTGCTACTCGATTAATTGGTCACCCCTTGGAGCTTAATATTTGAGCGGCCGTCCAGCCGCTGAGCAGCACCACCCCGTGGCGTGGGGGCCATGAAGTCTAAATACAGCAAGGGCTTCGAAAATGGGACACGGCACTTCTGAAGGAGTGCAGATACGGACTACATTACCCAGATGCCTACGCATTGACTCATCCAGAGCAGTTGAATATCAACATGTGATTTGGCTTAAATATGAGGGTGTGGCCCGTTCTGTTTCCTCGACCGCTGTAGCCTCTGAGGAAGTGGAATCACGAAACGCGTCAGGCTGCGGTCGCATGCATCCAGAGACTGTGCATTCATCTGTGCAAACCATTAAAGGCTTTTTTGGGGAGAAAAGCGTGCTGTGTCGGAGTGCTACTCGATTAATTGGTCACCCCTTGGAGCTTAATATTTGAGCGGCCGTCCAGCCGCTGAGCAGCACCACCCCGTGGCGTGGGGGCCATGAAGTCTAAATACAGCAAGGGCTTCGAAAATGGGACACGGCACTTCTGAAGGAGTGCAGATACGGACTACATTACCCAGATGCCTACGCATTGACTCATCCAGAGCAGTTGAATATCAACATGTGATTTGGCTTAAATATGAGGGTGTGGCCCGTTCTGTTTCCTCGACCGCTGTAGCCTCTGAGGAAGTGGAATCACGAAACGCGTCAGGCTGCGGTCGCATGCATCCAGAGACTGTGCATTCATCTGTGCAAACCATTAAAGGCTTTTTTGGGGAGAAAAGCGTGCTGTGTCGGAGTGCTACTCGATTAATTGGTCACCCCTTGGAGCTTAATATTTGAGCGGCCGTCCAGCCGCTGAGCAGCACCACCCCGTGGCGTGGGGGCCATGAAGTCTAAATACAGCAAGGGCTTCGAAAATGGGACACGGCACTTCTGAAGGAGTGCAGATACGGACTACATTACCCAGATGCCTACGCATTGACTCATCCAGAGCAGTTGAATATCAACATGTGATTTGGCTTAAATATGAGGGTGTGGCCCGTTCTGTTTCCTCGACCGCTGTAGCCTCTGAGGAAGTGGAATCACGAAACGCGTCAGGCTGCGGTCGCATGCATCCAGAGACTGTGCATTCATCTGTGCAAACCATTAAAGGCTTTTTTGGGGAGAAAAGTGTGCTGTGTCGGAGTGCTACTCGATTAATTGGTCACCCCTTGGAGCTTAATATTTGAGCGGCCGTCCAGCCGCTGAGCAGCACCACCCCGTGGCGTGGGGGCCATGAAGTCTAAATACAGCAAGGGCTTCGAAAATGGGACACGGCACTTCTGAAGGAGTGCAGATACGGACTACATTACCCAGATGCCTACGCATTGACTCATCCAGAGCAGTTGAATATCAACATGTGATTTGGCTTAAATATGAGGGTGTGGCCCGTTCTGTTTCCTCGACCGCTGTAGCCTCTGAGGAAGTGGAATCACGAAACGCGTCAGGCTGCGGTCGCATGCATCCAGAGACTGTGCATTCATCTGTGCAAACCATTAAAGGCTTTTTTGGGGAGAAAAGCGTGCTGTGTCGGAGTGCTACTCGATTAATTGGTCACCCCTTGGAGCTTAATATTTGAGCGGCCGTCCAGCCGCTGAGCAGCACCACCCCGTGGCGTGGGGGCCATGAAGTCTAAATACAGCAAGGGCTTCGAAAATGGGACACGGCACTTCTGAAGGAGTGCAGATACGGACTACATTACCCAGATGCCTACGCATTGACTCATCCAGAGCAGTTGAATATCAACATGTGATTTGGCTTAAATATGAGGGTGTGGCCCGTTCTGTTTCCTCGACCGCTGTAGCCTCTGAGGAAGTGGAATCACGAAACGCGTCAGGCTGCGGTCGCATGCATCCAGAGACTGTGCATTCATCTGTGCAAACCATTAAAGGCTTTTTTGGGGAGAAAAGCGTGCTGTGTCGGAGTGCTACTCGATTAATTGGTCACCCCTTGGAGCTTAATATTTGAGCGGCCGTCCAGCCGCTGAGCAGCACCACCCCGTGGCGTGGGGGCCATGAAGTCTAAATACAGCAAGGGCTTCGAAAATGGGACACGGCACTTCTGAAGGAGTGCAGATACGGACTACATTACCCAGATGCCTACGCATTGACTCATCCAGAGCAGTTGAATATCAACATGTGATTTGGCTTAAATATGAGGGTGTGGCCCGTTCTGTTTCCTCGACCGCTGTAGCCTCTGAGGAAGTGGAATCACGAAACGCGTCAGGCTGCGGTCGCATGCATCCAGAGACTGTGCATTCATCTGTGCAAACCATTAAAGGCTTTTTTGGGGAGAAAAGCGTGCTGTGTCGGAGTGCTACTCGATTAATTGGTCACCCCTTGGAGCTTAATATTTGAGCGGCCGTCCAGCCGCTGAGCAGCACCACCCCGTGGCGTGGGGGCCATGAAGTCTAAATACAGCAAGGGCTTCGAAAATGGGACACGGCACTTCTGAAGGAGTGCAGATACGGACTACATTACCCAGATGCCTACGCATTGACTCATCCAGAGCAGTTGAATATCAACATGTGATTTGGCTTAAATATGAGGGTGTGGCCCGTTCTGTTTCCTCGACCGCTGTAGCCTCTGAGGAAGTGGAATCACGAAACGCGTCAGGCTGCGGTCGCATGCATCCAGAGACTGTGCATTCATCTGTGCAAACCATTAAAGGCTTTTTTGGGGAGAAAAGCGTGCTGTGTCGGAGTGCTACTCGATTAATTGGTCACCCCTTGGAGCTTAATATTTGAGCGGCCGTCCAGCCGCTGAGCAGCACCACCCCGTGGCGTGGGGGCCATGAAGTCTAAATACAGCAAGGGCTTCGAAAATGGGACACGGCACTTCTGAAGGAGTGCAGATACGGACTACATTACCCAGATGCCTACGCATTGACTCATCCAGAGCAGTTGAATATCAACATGTGATTTGGCTTAAATATGAGGGTGTGGCCCGTTCTGTTTCCTCGACCGCTGTAGCCTCTGAGGAAGTGGAATCACGAAACGCGTCAGGCTGCGGTCGCATGCATCCAGAGACTGTGCATTCATCTGTGCAAACCATTAAAGGCTTTTTTGGGGAGAAAAGCGTGCTGTGTCGGAGTGCTACTCGATTAATTGGTCACCCCTTGGAGCTTAATATTTGAGCGGCCGTCCAGCCGCTGAGCAGCACCACCCCGTGGCGTGGGGGCCATGAAGTCTAAATACAGCAAGGGCTTCGAAAATGGGACACGGCACTTCTGAAGGAGTGCAGATACGGACTACATTACCCAGATGCCTACGCATTGACTCATCCAGAGCAGTTGAATATCAACATGTGATTTGGCTTAAATATGAGGGTGTGGCCCGTTCTGTTTCCTCGACCGCTGTAGCCTCTGAGGAAGTGGAATCACGAAACGCGTCAGGCTGCGGTCGCATGCATCCAGAGACTGTGCATTCATCTGTGCAAACCATTAAAGGCTTTTTTGGGGAGAAAAGCGTGCTGTGTCGGAGTGCTACTCGATTAATTGGTCACCCCTTGGAGCTTAATATATATATATATATACACACATATACATACATATATATATATATATATATATATATATATAGCTATATATATATATATATATATATATATATACATATATATATATATATATAGATATATATATATATATATATATAGATATATATATTACCTACTGGCAGTCGCCAGTAGGTATATATAGTTCGGACCTAGTTACCATAGGAAATTCCGAACATTCTATTGGGAATAACTTTGGCGCCGATTGAGGGATCTGCCTGTAATTTTCCTTAAATTTGCCTCGCTGCGCTCCGCTCCTTCCCTGAAAGTTTCGGGGGGATTCGTCAAGCGGGGGCAGAGAAAAAAGGGGGGTCCCAAAACGTGTTTTCCCCATGTTAATTTCCATAGGGACATTCTGACAGGGCTACAGCCCGAACGGCTGAATGGAATTACACCAAACTTGGCAAAATGGTAGAGCCTGGTATGCAGAAGGACCTTTTGTAAATTTGGTGAAAATCCCTCCAGTAGTTGTTGAGAAAATCTAATTTGTTCAAATTATATATCTATATGTGGCACACGTGAGTGCACTGTAAGCTTACTGTACTCTGTACCTTCCAGAGTACGAGCTGCATGCTGATTGGCTGCTACTGTCTGTGAACATTCCAAAACAGAAATTGCTGGCAGCCATCTTGTGCCTCGGTAGACTGAGGCACTGGAAAGCAGAAAAACAAACTTGTAGAACTCAAAAAGGGGGCAGGGTAGAAGCACCCTGACGCCCTAGGCATGCTCAGGGGGTCCCACAAGGCCCCCCCAGGCCCAAAAAAGAAAATATTTTTTTTCGGAAAATCGCGGGGGTACAGAGTACAGTAAGCTTACAGTAAGCTTACCGTAAGTTTACTGTACTCTGTACGGTGCACGTACCCTCGCGATTTATCCCCCCTTTGGGGGGTCCCCTGAGCAGGCCTAGGGGGTCAGGGTGCTTCTACCCTGCCCCCTTTGTGTGTTTTGCACCTTTGTTTCACTGCTTTCTTGTGCCTTGGTTCTACCGAGGCACAAGATGGCTGCCAACACTTCCTGGTTTGGAGTGTTGACAGACAGTGGCAGCCAATCAGCATGCATTTCACAGGAAAGCAGCATGCTCATTGGCTGTCAACACTTCTAACCAGGAAGTGTTGGCATTCATCTTGTGCTAGGTAGACCGAGACACAAAAAAAGCAGAGCCACAGCCCACACAGCTCTCACAGCCCACACAGCTCTCACAGCCCACACAGCTCTCACAGCCAACACAGCTCTCACAGCCAACACAGCTCTCACAGCCCACACAGCTCTCACAGCCCTCACAGCCCTCACAGCCCACACAGCCCTCACAGCCCACACAGCTCTCACAGCTCACACAGCCCACACAGCTCTCACAGCCCACACAGCTCTCACAGCCCACACAGCTCTCACAGCCCACACAGCTCTCACAGCTCTCACAACCCACACAGCCCACACTCTCACAGCCCACACAGCTCTCACAGCCCACACAGCTCTCACAGCCCACACAGCCCTCACAGCCCCCACAGCCCACACAGCCCTCACAGCTCTCACAGCCCACACAGCTCTCACAGCCCACACAGCTCTCACAGCCCACACAGCTCTCACAGCTCTCACAGCCCACACAGCCCACACAGCCCACACTCTCACAGCCCACACAGCTCCCACAGCCCACACAGCTCTCACAGCCCACACAGCTCTCACAGCCCACACAGCTCTCACAGCCCACACAGCCCTCACAGCCCACACAGCTCACATCCCACACAGCTCTCACAGCTCTCACAGCCCATACAGCTCTCACAGCCCACACAGCTCTCACAGCCCACGCAGCTCTCACAGCCAACACAGCTCACAGGCCTCACAGCCCTCACAGCCCACACAGCTCTCACAGCCCACACAGCTCTCACAGCTCACACAGCCCTCACAGCCAACACAGCTCACATCCCACACAGCTCTCACAGCCCACCCAGCTCTCACAGCCCACACAGCTCTCACAGCTCACACAGCCCTCACAGCCCACACAGCTCACATCCCACACAGCTCTCACAGCTCTCACAGCCCATACAGCTCTCACAGCTCTCACAGCCCATACAGCTCTCACAGCCAACACAGCTCTCACACCCCGCACAGTTCTCACAGCCCACACAGCTCTCACAGCTCTCAAAGCCCACACAGCCCACACAGCTCTCACAGCCCACACAGCTCTCACAGCTCACACAGCCCTCACAGCCAACACAGCTCACATCCCACGCAGCTCTCACAGCCCACACAGCTCTCACAGCTCTCACAGCTCTCACAGCACACACAGCCCACACAGCTCTCACAGCCCACACAGCTCTCACAGCTCACACAGCCCTCACAGCCCACACAGCTCTCACAGCCCACACAGCCCACACAGCCCTCACAGCCCACACAGCTCTCACAGCCCACACAGCTCTCACAGCTCACACAGCTCTCACAGCCCACACAGCTCTCACAGCCCACACAGCTCTGGCAAACATAATACCAGCAGCGAACAAGCACTGGCAAAGACAATAACGGCAGCAAACAAACACTGGCAAAGACAATAACGGCAGCAAAGAAACACTGGCAAAGACAATAACGGCAGCAAAGAAACACAGGCACAGGCAATACCAGCAGCGAACAAACACTGGCAAAGATAATACAATCAGGGGGGCGGGGGCACGAAAAACAGCACAATCAGGGGACAGAAGGCCCGACAAACGGCACAATCAGGGGGCAGAAGGCAAGAAAAAACAGCACAATTAGTGGGCAGAAGGCGACAAATATGGCACAATCAGGGAGCAGAAGGCAAGAAATACGGCACAATCAGGGTGCAGAAGGCAAGAAATAGGGCACAATCAGGGTGCAGAAGGCAAGAAATACAGCACAATCAGGGGTGCAGAAGCCAAGAAATACGGCACAATCAGGGGGGCAGAAGCAAGAAATACGGCACAATCAGAGAGCATCTTGCTCCGGTCCAAAAATCGGATCCCTAGGGCTGCTCAGGTGGTCCCACAAGGATATTAACATATTTAAACGTTATCCGCTAATAGAATTAGCATTTTAAAAACCTTGCAAATTCACTGAAAAAAACATAGGTTTCAGGCCTTATTTAGTTAGGAATTAGCATTTAAAAAACCTTGCAAATTCACTGAAAAAACCATAGGTTTCAGGCCTTATATAGTTAGGAATTAGCATTTAAAAAACCTTTGAAATTCAGTGAAAAAACCATAGGTTTCAGGCCTTATATAGTTAGGTATTAGCATTTAAAAAACCTTGCAAATTCACTGAAAAAACCATAGGTTTCAGGCCTTATATAGTTAGGAATTAGCATTTAAAAAACCTTTGAAATTCACTGAAAAAACCATAGGTTTCAGTCCTTATATAGTTAGGAATTAGCATTTAAAAAACCTTGCAAATTCACTGAAAAAACCATAGGTTTCAGGTCATATATAGTTAGGAATTCGCATTTTAAAAAAAACATTGAAATTGCTCCTATATAATTAGTTGTACTAACTATATTTCGCGCACCCGCAATCCACTGCTGACGATGTCACATATTACATCATTCATGACATGGTCAGTGACATCACTGATGACATCACTGATGACATCTCAAATGACTCTAAAGTGTTTCAAAGCGCACAGCCTTGTTGATAACAAAAATTGAAAGTTTGTTGGATGCTCATAAAATCTCATTGAAACTGATCTTTTTTCAAATTTATTGGATATATGAACTAGAAACCTTGTACTTAAGGACTCAGGGATGCCCGAGGGACATTTCCCATACTCCATGGGAATGCTACAATAGGACATCTCAAATGATATCACTGATGACATCACTGATGACATCATCCAGTGGCTGTGTGTTTCTGTAAAGTTTAAATATGTTTTACATATTGAAGAATGAGTGGATGTATAAGTGTCTGGATGAAAGATTTAGTAGGTACATGACTGAATGTATGAGTTAGTGATTAAATGTGTCTTACTGAATGCATGGGTTAGTGACTAAACTGTCTGAATGTGTGCATCAGTATGTCTGTTGTTGTGTAAGCAGCTGCATGCGTTGATCAGTAGCTATATGAGTGGCTATATGTGTTATTGATTGTTTGCCCAAGTATTTGTATGGGAGACTGAGTGTGTGTGTGGGTAGCTGGCATATATAAATGACTATATATAAGAGCCACTGATTGTGCGAGTGGCTGTATGGATCATTGTGTACTTGTATCAGTAATTGTACAACAAAGTAAGTATGTGTTAGTATATGTTTGAATAAGTAAGGTGTTCTGTGTATAACTGTATAGTTAAGGAAATGAAAGTGTGATTGATTCTTTGCATGACTGACTAGATGTATTTTTGTATTTATGGGTATTTGTTAAGCGCAAACTTTCGCTCCGGAAGGAGCATCTTGGCGCTGAGCAAGCGTGTGGGAAATAGGTGATGAAAGATCTAAATAGCTGCCAACACATCGGTATCAGATTGCTGATAGACCCAAGTCTTCAGTTGTTTCCTAAAGAGACACTCAGTCTCGATCAGTCGGAGGTTTACGGGTAGGTTGTTCCAAGCCCTTGCTGCCAGGACTGTGAAAGTTTTTCCACCCCTGGTTTTATATTTATACCTCGGGATCTTGGAAAGATTAGTCCCTGAGGATCTCAGACATCGTACGGGGTCATAACGAATGAAACGGTTGACGAGGTATTTAGGACCTATGTTTTTCAGAGATTTAAAAACTGTAAGTAAGAGTTTAAAAAGGATTCTCTTATGCAATGGCAACCAATGAAGAGAATTTAATGCTGCTGAAGCTGAAGATTTCCTAGGTAGTTTTAACACGAGTCTTGCCGCCGCGTGCTGTACACTTTGCAACTTCTTCAGGGTGGATTTTTTCACACCTGCCATCAGCCCATTGCAGTAATCGAGTCGGGAGAGTATTAATGCAACCACGACCGATTTCCTAGAAGCAATGGGGAGGAAGTCAAAAAAATTTTTAAAGATTTCATGAGTCCGAAACAGCAACCGGCCGTAATCCTGACGTGATCGTCAAAGGAAAGGGTTGCATCAAATTGCACACCCAAATTGCGCGCAGAAGACACTGCACTAGGCAGGGCCTCTGAATCTTTGGGCCACCAATCCTTCGGGCAGAAGAGCAAGTCTTTACCTAATGGTATGATTTCGGTTTTGCCACTGTTGCACCTCAAGTGGTTTTTGTTTAACCACTGAAATATCTCAGTGAGACAATTCTGGAATCGAAGCTCTGTATCCGTGCAGTTTTTGTCGATAGAGACGACAAGTTGGGTGTCGTCAGCATATGACGTGACTAGGATCCCATGAGACTCTATCACAGCGAGGAGGGGTGCCATATAGATGTTGAAAAGTAGTGGACTTAATATGGACCCCTGCGGTACTCCCGATGTAATAGTTTTTTCGCTGGATAGGTAGGGACCCAAAGACACAGATTGGGATCTATTGGACAGAAAGGATTTTACCCATGCCAAAGCTGTGTCTGTCACGCTGAGAGAGCGCAAGTTAAGAAAACTGTAGAAGTGCACCATATTTACAAGCACGTCATATTAGTCTAATAAACAGGTTATAAGAGTGTTGATTTAATAGAGTGAAAAAACATAAGAGTGTTTAACTAAATGGGGAATGCATATATCTGTGTGAGAACTAATGTAGAATTGTGTAGAAATACTAGGATGATGTTGGAATCCTACGTTATGTGGCTGTGGAAGGGGAAAATGTAATTCTGCTAAACGTAGAAATGTGTAGGCCACATGGCAGTTCACATAAAGTACAGGATGCTGTTACATTTTCTTGTGAGATAGTGGATTTCAATGTTATTGTAATTCAAAGTAGTATTGATCATGGAACTGAAATATATTTTATAGAAGTGTTTTCCATATAATTAGAGTGTGTAGTAAGCTAGAATACTGTTTAACAAAGAAATTAAATGTTTTACAGAGTGCATAGGCCCGTTTCATGGAATCCTAACAGGCCTGAATAGATAAAGTCATTTCTTTTGATCTGTATGTGCTCGTTAGTAAAAAGTCGTGCTAGACACTAACTGTGAATCCTGTTACATGGTTTACGACTTAAAGATATGGTGAAGGCCGGAATTTGGGGCCCACAGAGAAAGTGTCTTTTGCAGGTGCGAGGGGGTCTAATCAGGAAAGTGATGAATAGACTTTTGTTCAAGAGAGCATGGCACAGGCCTGGAGGAGTATTCAGGAATTTCCTGGGGGTACCGTCTTGCCGGAGAGGAGCCTGGGAAGCAAGGTCAACGCTAACGATGGGCCTAGAAGGAGTACCAGCATGGAAGTTGCCGCCAGAACCAACACCACGTGAGGGGCGTCTCCAGGGGCGTTTCTAATGTAACTGTGATTTTGTATTAGGGACAGTACCCCGGGGTGGAGGCAAGGCAGATGATCTGAGGAACCTAAGAGAGCGGATGGGTAGGCAGATAGGGAACTGCGAGACATCGACTTTGAAACAAAGACTAAGGGAAGTGTGTGATCTTCTTTGGAAGTCACCACTGCTGACACCTTTTTAGGTTAAGATCTTGCTAAGTAGGGATGTCACTTAGTCTAGAGTAGGGACAGTCTAATCTGATTTCTTCTTTTCTGTAAATGACTCATAAGCTACAGCTTGTGTTCATCCTCGTAACTTTGCTAATTCTAGAATTGGTTTTGGTGATATTCTTTTGCAGACTAAGAGCATTTAGAAAATTCATGTTTGTATTGATACCCGTATATCTTTTGAATCTTATTTTGAGATGTTTGTATCTCCAGTTAAGCTTGGCTTTGTAATAAACATTTAAAACTTTTAAGCTTCAGTGGTTCTTTAGAGTGGTGTAAGTCATTAACTGACTAACCTAGTAGTGGATTGCCTTTTACTCAATGACAGGTACCAACGGTTCAGTCGACCTGAGTTGGGATCTAGATCTATAACTATAGACCAGAAATCCCGCGTTAACAACGCCAATCTCACGCATCCTGTCTATCAGGATGACGTGAGAGATGGTTTCGAACGCTGCTGTGAGGTCGAGCAGGATGAGGACGGCTTGCCTTCCCTCATCCTGCAGGAACTTGATAGAATCAGAGAGTTCTATCAGAGCTGTTTCGGTAGAGTGGTTAGGGCGTAAACCAGATTGCTGGGGATGCAGAATATTGTGGTTCTCTACAAATGCTTTTAGCTCCGAGTGCACCATCTGTTCGGTGATCTTTCCTAGAACAGGCAGGAGTGAAATGGGGCGCATATTCGTCAAATCCGTTTGAGATTTGTTCTGCTTTTTCATCAAAGGTTTCACAATAGCCTTTTTCCATTCATTAGGCACTACCCCTGAATCTAGGGATGCGTTTATAATGGCATTGATGTTAGGATTGACTACCTCGATTAAGTGATGCAAAATGCGAGGGGGACAGGAGTCAGTTGGTGCTCCTGATTTGCAGGCCAAAATCGCTTTATGGGTCTGTTGGAGGGAGACAGGTTGGAAGCTGCAAAGAGAGTAATGGTTGTCAAGTACCTGTTTTTGGGGATCTGGGGTGGGAATGATTAAGGGGGGCGGGAAATCTTTTTGAATGTTTGCAATTTTTTCCCCGAAGAAATCTGCAATTTGGTTGCATAGATTTTCAGAGGGGGGGATTTCGGGTTGGAGAGCTTTGGGGTGAGTGAAGGATTTAACTATAGAGAACACAGTTTTTTGCTTCTGTTGGGCATCATTGATGGCCTTTGTGTAGTACTCCTTTTTGGCGGACTTTATACTTGAGAGGTATGATTTCCTCTGCTGAACATAGAGGGCTCTTAAAGCCTCATCATATGTTTTCCTCCACTTCCTTTCTTTTATTCTGCAAAGTAAATGACTCTCAGTTAAGGCCTGGGTGTACCATGGGGCACTAGGTTTCCTTTTGGGACATTTCACACAGTCGCCTTTGGGGTCAGAATTTTCCGAAATAATCCGATCCATCCAGGTGTGAAAGTTGCAAGAATCGACCGATACGTCTCCCACCAATTTAGGGGCTTGCGCCAATGGCTGGGTGTCCAACTTAATACGGTCGGTCACCTTTCTCCAGTTTACTGAGAAGGAAGGTTGGGAGCGCTTTATTATTAATGAAGTTTGGGCTTGTTGCTCAATGTCAAAGGGAATAAGACTGTGGTCAGTCCAAATTTGTGGAATGGGAGGGGACGTAATCATAGTACTTAAGTTGGGACAAATACCGTCAAGGGTGTGGCCAGCTAGGTGGGTAGGTGCGGTCACTAATTGAGCCAATCCAAAAATATTTAGGGTATGTTGAAAACAGGTGGCATGAGGGTCGACGCGCGATTCTAGTTGCATATTCATGTCTCCTAGTAGAGTGAAATGGGGGTAATGTAGCATGAGAGACCCGAGAACTTCATCTAGAGAGTCCAGAAAGGGGGTGGCATTGCCTGGAGTGCGGTAAATTAGGCCTCCCGAGAAAGAGGTAGAGGCATTAAGTTTGATCGAAAAGCCAATACTCTCGCTTCCCTTGAGAGGACCTAAATCAAATGTGTGACACGAAAAGGACTTTTTAACAATGAATGCAACCCCACCTCCTCGCCCAATTGGTCAGTCCTGTCTGAAGATAGTGAAGTCAGGAGGGAGGGCAGTAGCCAAATCAGGATTAGAGAAGTCGTTGAGCCATGTTTCTGTTATAAAAAGGGCGTCAAGATCATGACACATAATTAAGTCATGTATATCTTGGCTGTGGCAGCACAGTGAACGGGCATTGATAAGACCACCTTTAAAGTTATTACCACCGTGTTTAGGGGGGACAGAACTTTTGTGCATCTCTGTGGATGTCCCGGGAGACATCCATTTACAATGTAGACATGAAAAGGGGCCCCAAAGAAGGTCAGCGGGGGGACAGCCCTTACATTGTTCACCTATCTTGGATCGAAGTGTCATTAGATCCTTACTATCGTACCTGATGGTGGGTAGATGTTGCCCGGCGTGCCCAGCACCCGACGCGGTCCTGGCGCGGACGGGCGCAGACGGGCTTGGCTTAGGCGCGGCTTCGGCGCGCGTCCGGCGCACCCGCTGCGCCAGCCCGCTGCGCCGTCTGGCAGGTCTGAACATTATATAGGGAGAAAGAAGGGCGGGAGGACGGCGCGACTAGAGCGCTCCCCCAGCCTCACCAAAGATGGCGCCCACCGCCGCCGAGTATCGGCTGAAAAGCGGCTGGGCAAGGAGAAAGGAGATCACGAAATAGGTAAGAGTGTCAGTGTGCCTTGCTAATAATTCCCATTAACACTATTAAAAGCCCCCAAAGATAAAAACAGAACAAATATAAGAGAGCTCCAAAGTGCAATCAAGATCGTAGCAAATATACAGATTGTCACCACGTTATGGTAACACGCAGCTCGCAGCCCCAGTCACCCTCACTAGGGAGAGCTCCGTTTAGGCACCGAGCTCGCTGGGAAGCCCCGTTAATATTCCAGAAGGGCGGGAGGACGGCGCGACTAGAGCGCTCCCCCAGCCTCACCAAAGATGGCGCCCACCGCCGCCGAGTATCGGCTGAAAAGCGGCTGGGCAAGGAGAAAGGAGATCACGAAATAGGTAAGAGTGTCAGTGTGCCTGGCTAATAATTCCCATTAACACTATTAAAAGCCCCCAAAGATAAAAACAGAACAAATATAAGAGAGCTCCAAAGTGCAATCAAGATCGTAGCAAATATACAGATTGTCACCACGTTATGGTAACACGCAGCTCGCAGCCCCAGTCACCCTCACTAGGGAGAGCTCCGTTAGTTGTGTGAGTAACTCCATGGATGAGTGGCAGAGTGTGAGTGTCTGTATAGGTGTTTGAGTGCAGATGATAGTGTTGTATTGATGAGTGACTGTATGTATGAGTGATTCTATGGGTAAATGATTGGATGTGTGTATAGACCTAGCAATCAGTGTGTGCGTATGTAGTAACTGGTATTGGTGTGTCAATGGTTTCAAGAATGGTAGTCTGTGTTTAACACTGGGTGTATCAAAGGTTATATTAGAGTGTGAAGAAGTGCAACGTATTATCACATGAATGATATCATCAGTGATGTGATCAGTGATGTCAATTGAGATGTCATCAGTGATGTCATCAGTGATGTCACTGACCATGTCATGAATGATGTAATATGTGACATCATCAGCAGTGGATTGCGGGTGCGCGAAATACAGATAGTACAACTAACTATATATTAGCAATTTCAATGGTTTTTTAAATGCTAATTCCTAACTATATATGACCTGAAACCTATGGTTTTTTCAGTGAATATATATATATATATATATATATATCTATATATATATATATATATATCTATATATATATATAGATATATATATATATATATATATATCTAGGCATTATAGAAGCAGACCATTTCCTAACTGGGAGCTCCATATCACACAATTTCTGCCTATTTGGATGATTCTGGATGATATTAAACCCCAATCTGCAAGCTAAAATAAATACCTGCCAGCAAGATTTAGGGTCCATCGGTTCGCTTTGAAGCCAAGCCCTGGTGAAGCACATCCTTGTGACAGTAATGGCATAAGAGTAAATAAATACCTGCCACACTGGGAGATCTATTATGAGGAGAATGTCCCAGCATGAGCAGCTTCACATCAGAGCAAACATCAACCTCCAGCAGGTGGTTCAGTTTATGAAATATAATTGTCCAAAAAGCCACAGTGATGGAAGCCCCATGCCGTCCTCATTGAGGGGGAGCTGCAAACAGCGAATAGCACAACAAGGTTTTTTTATAGTGCCATATAAATTGCCTTTTTTTAAATCATTTTGGGAAAAACAGCAGAATAGAAAGGAACAAATAAAGAAACCGGTGCAAAGTAACCATTTTAATGAAATTACATCTACCCATAATCACCAGGTGAAGCTAAGCCCATTTTCTAAGGATTTTGGGAACAGTAAATCATAATTGAGACTCACTGTGCCCCGAATGGTGGAAGTAATCTGAACCCCACAGTATGAAGCCGTTTTAACATATCGAGGATTCCGACTTAAGGCTAGTAATGACCTGGGTTTTGTCCACGTTCAGCTTTTATCCAGAGATCTTGCCAATCTGATATGCAGTACTATTGATATTGAGAAGGGCCTCAGATGGAGATGAAGACAGAATGGCAGCGTTGTCAGCAATGCAAGAACTTCCATGCTACACGTATTGAGCTTCAGTGGGGGTAAGCGGTCTGCATCTTCAAGTTTTTGAATGTATGATTCCAAGTAGAAAGAAAAAAGCAGGGAAGGCAAAGGGCACTCCTGCCTGGTATCTCTATTAATACTGATCTTATCAGACAATTTCCCCAGTCAAACAATTCATGCCATCAGTGATCGATAAAGAGACTTAATGCCAGTTATTAACTTCTCGCTGAGCCCCATCTGAATCATTACCAACCACAGGAAGTTCCAGGAGACCTTGTTGAGCACTTTTTCAGCCCCCAACAGGATAATCCCAGCAGGCTTATCCTGTCCTTCCTCAACCTCTAAAGGAAATATAGCTAGATTCATATGAGTGGAAGTAATGCATGCAAGGATAAATTACATTTCCAAATTGAATTTTTCCTGACCGCTCGGGTAATTTGCTGAGTGCGAGATGTAATATGCATAATTACACATAAATTCGCTGTAATTTTGCATAATTAGGCTACAGCAAATTACACAAGTTTTACACACCGCTCCTATATCAACCCCAGCCTAAGCGCTGTGTGTGAGGGCTAGGGGTCCTGCGAGACGCCTGCATTTGCATCATTAGGGTGTAGTGACCAGTAGTGGCTGGTGTCAGAGGGGAGTGGCCGGGAAGGGTGGGGGGAGAGACGACAACGTAAAAAAGAGGGGGAAAAGAATTTACCTGCCGCTTCAACCCGCCGCATTGCCGGCCTTCTGCTCCTCTTTTGGCTCCATTGCAGGCACAGGCTCCCAGATTCCCATGGGGCCAATCCTAAAGCTGCTCTCACACATGAGAGTAGCTTCAGGTTAGGCCTAAGCGCCAATGATTTGTGCTCCCAAGGAGACTGGGAGCCTGTGCTTGCTGTCTCCAACCCGGCAACAAAGCGGGCTGGAGGCAGCTTCAGTGTGTATGACAGTTTGGCCAGCCTGAGAAGGCCAACCAAATCGTCATGCGTAGGGTGACCCACTGGCATTTGTGCAAATTCAGGACGGTGAGTGTAAAAATTCAGGACAAAGGGTCAAAATTCAGGACACAAATTCAGGACAGGAGGTCAAAATTCAGGACAAAACTTCAGGACAATAGGTATGTTTTACAGACACATCAGAGGTCGCTCAATAGTATATAAGTAAGCCCAGCCATTTCCAAACATATTCAACCGTTTGCAAACCTATCCATCATGTATCCTTCCATCTATCATTTCACTCATCCATCCCTTCATCCATCCCCTCATCCATCCTTTCACTCATCCTCCATTATCCATCCATCCATCCATCCACCCTTTCACCCTATTCATCTGTACACTTATCCATCCACTCTTCATCCCATCCATCCATTCACTCATCCATTCAGCCATTTACCCTTTCACCAATTCAGCCATCCTTTCACTTACTAATCCTTCCACCCATCCACTCTTTTAGTCATCCCTCCATCCTCCCTTTCTCTCTCCATCGACCCTTTCACTTAGCCATCCTTCCTTCCATCCATCCATCCACCCACCCATCCATCCATCTACTCATCCACTCATGAATCCACCCATTGACCCTATCACTCATCCATCTATCATTTCACTCCTTCACACATCTATTCATCCTTTTGTCCATCTACTCTCCCTTTCACTCACTCATCCATCCTTACATCCACCCTTTCACTCATACATCCATTCATTTACCCTTGCACTTATCAATCCATTAATCCATCCATCGTTTCACTCATCCACCTACCCACCCATCATCCACCCAACCATCCACCCACCCACCCACCATCCACCCACTCATCCATCCTTTCACCCACCCACTCATCCATCCTTTCACCCACCCACCATCCAATTCACTCATCCATCCTTTCACCCACCCACCATCCACCCACCCACTCATCCATCCTTCCATCCTTTCACCCACCCACTCATCATCCATCCATCCTTTCACCCACCCACTCATCATCCATCCATCCTTTCAACCACCAACTCTCCATCCATCCATCCATCCGTCCTTCCCCTCATCATCCATCCATCCATTCCCTCATCATCCATCCATCCATCCTTTCACCCACCCCCTCATCATCCATCCTTTCACCCACCCCCTCATCATCCATTCATCCATCCTTCCCCTCATCATGCATCCATCCATCCTTCCCCTCATCATCCATCCATCCATCCTTCCCCTCATCATCCATCCATCCATCCTTCCCCTCTATCCATCCCCTCATCCATCCCCTCATCAATCCATCCTTCCCCTCATCCATCCATCCTTCCCCTCATCCATCCCCTCATCCATCCATCCTTCCTTCCCCTCATCCATCCATCCTTCCCCTCATCCATCCATCCTTCCCCTCATCCATCCATCCTTCCCCTCATCCATCCTTCCTTTCATCCATCCTTCCCCGCACCCATCCATCCTTCCCTTCCATTTATCCTTCCCCTCATCCATCCATCCTTCCCCTCCATCCATCCATCCATCCTTCTCCTCATCCATCATCCTTCCCCTCATCCATCTTTCCCCTCATCCATCATCCAGCTACCCTTCCACCCATACATCCAGCTATTTACATGTTCTCTCCATCCTTCCCCTCACTCATCAATCCATCCATCCTCTCTCATTATCCATTTATTCAATCTTTCATTCATCCATTCACCCTTTCACTAATTCATCCAGCCATTCACCCATCCCTTCACTTACTTACTCGCCCACCTTTCCATATTAATTTTGAGCTGAGCCCTTTTGAGAAAAGGCCCATCAAGAACTTCGCCCTCGCCGCAGGGGCCGTTCCAGGACTGGGACAGAAGCCACCCAGGGCGGAGACAGGATCCACCACAGGGGGGGACAAGAGCCATCACAGGCGGGGGTGGACTGGGGCCACAACATGGGGGGACAGGAGCCATCACAGGCGGGGGGTGGACTGGAGCCACCACATGGGGGGATAGGAGCCATCACTGAGGGGAGGGGAGGGCAGGAGCCATCACAGGAGAGGGAACAGGATCCACCAGGGTGGGCACAGGGTTGGGCATGCAGTATTCTAGTATCATCTTGGGCTCCTTGCCCCCTCCTGTACAAGACAACGAGAAGACAGGCTCTCTGTCCAAAATGCCATCCCCCACTGTGATGTACAGTACTTACAGGAGATACTCTAAGAGAACTGATTGAACTGATTGTCCTCCATACTTTGTTAATCAGTGTGGGTGCGATTGTGCCATTTCTTTATTGTATTACATTATAGACTGCATGTTTGAAGAACCGAGGTTTGCTTACAATTTAGTGACAGTAATTAAGCTCAGTGAAGTGAAGCACATGCTGCCTCAGTGTAATCAGGGGTGTAATCTGGCCGAGTCTAGGATGTTTGGGGCCCTGGGTAGAAATGGAATGTGTGAGCCCCCCTCTAAATAGCAGAGACATGATGCATTCAGGGCTGTTTGCATGTGAATAGATGTCGCAGCTCCTGAACCTGCAGCCCCTCCCTCTCAGTCACCTTCGAAGCACCTCTTAACAGGTCATCAAGGGCTGGAGGTGTGAGGGTTGCCATCCCGCTGCGCCTCTCAATTGCTGCTGAGTAGCTGAGGAGCTTTGGTACAGCATCGGAGTGAAGAAGGGAGGTGGGTGCAAGCTGTGCCGACTTTAGGGTGAGGAACCGGTGCCCTGTTAAAATGACGGACAAATGGCGTCCGTTAAAGAATCCTTCACGGACAACGGACAGACGGCCGAAATTACGGACTGTCCGTGAAATTTACTGACGGTTGGTCACCCTAGTCATGCGCACTGATAAGCAGTGCATACCACTCCAAAACAGTGCCTGTCATCTCCCTGGCCCTGCTCCGAAGACTCCGGAAAACAAAATATAACGATAATAAACCCAGGTTTATTATCATTTTATTTTTCTTACGCTGCTGGACGGCTGGGCGGGCGACGCTCCTCTATCACAGCAGAGGAGCCGCTGCTGCTAGTGACTCAGGTGAGTGGCGGTACTGGAGACATGCATTTCCCTGAATAAGAACAGCCAATCACAGGTTTGACACCCATTAAGGATGACAGCATTATTGCTGAAGCACTGAACTCTTGCTAGGATGAGTGTGGTCAGTACATTTGTGTGACCCATGGCAATGATGGGACTAGACCTGCTCAGGTTATGTAGGCACTTAGTGCCCTGGATGCATCAGACAAAGAACGAAAAGCGATGATACTGAAGTCTTAGTTCATTTTGGGGAAAAGTGTCTTTTTGTTTGGGTTAAGTAGGTGGTCTTCAGGATATGAAGGCCAGCTAGAACATCTGTGGTGCAGGACAACTGGCAAATTGTGTATAGTGTGGTCAGAACACATTCCCACTTGTATTTACTTCCTAGGAGAGGACCCCCACGACAAATGGTGTGATTCTTACCATAACTTAAGTTGCAAGGGGGCTGTATGAGAAATGATTTCCGTCCCATTTAACCCCCTGACATTCACTTTTTTGACTACCTGGTTTATGGACTTCTAGAGTAGGTAAGTCTCATTCCGTTTTTCTCACTCATTCTAATCACCGTTGTAATAGATCGTGTCCGTCTTTTAAAGATAAGCTCCGCTGCTGTGCAGCTAGGTTAAGAGGCTCTTGGCTAATTTTACATGAACATGTGTGCATAGGGTTTTGAATATGTGTGCAGGCTGAGGTGTGAGACTGAGATCTAACTCAGGCCGGTATCTGCATACAGGTAATCTGACACAGAAGTGATCATTCAAGAATTGGTGCTGCCCCGGAAGGCTCTATAACTCAGTGGGCATTAATAGTGCGTGAAAGTACATCTGTAGTACTTCACTTTGAGCGAAATCTGCTTCAAACAACAGCGACACCATAGTTAGGCCTAGATTTTCGGTTGACACACCAATGCTTTGCTAAATCAGGATAACAAATGCAGATCTATTAATTTACACAAATCGGCACTCCTTGTGGCACTTCAGCACTCATTATTTTTCTCTAACTCAGCTCCAAATTAGATTTGGACCTTTGAATCACCCTACTAGGCAAAGTTAATTACCCTGTTGGCCAGTTGGAGGATGTCAGGTTTGGACACAAGATGTCACATTAGGGAGTCAGGAATGGTATGAAATGGAAGAGATGGAAAACAGAGCAGTAAAAACGAAAATCATGGAAATAATATCTTCCAGTGTCGGGTCTGGAATATGCTGTCCCAGCTACATGAAGACTAGGACGTGACTTTCTGGTCAGAAAAGGCAAACCACTATACAGAGGTAGAGGACGCTAAAGAATGTATCTGGAGGCATAGGCTGTTTTGACTCTTTCACTTGACACTTTAGTTCTCACCAGCATCTCTGTTCCCTTACTTTTGTTGTTTCTTCTCTTTCTCGGTTCCCTTAGTGTCCATTCTCCCTTCTCCCCGTGATTTTGTTTTTTCTTGGACTGATTCTTTGGCTTTTGGCTCAGCTATAGTTTGACACAAACTCCTAATTTCTCCAACTTAGAAACTGCTTTTGTTCTTGATCGAAGATTTCCCCTTTTGGTCTTTGGTGACTAGATTCTACCTTCCGATGGAGAGATGTGCACTTTATCTTCAGTTTTAGGGGCATGTTTTCTGGTTTGTATCGGTCTAATTGCAGTGATGCCTTCTCTCTGGGTAAACTCCATCATGTTTTTGGCATTCTCATTATCTATTGCAGAAGTGCACTTAGTTATTCAATACTCACTTCTGCAGCTTTTTAGGTCGAGCCTGGAATTCGCATCCGAAGGATGCGTCCAGGTGGAGACTTATAGTTAGCTGACTCGGGGGAATGAAGGACAAGAAACTGCCACGCGCTTCTCTTCGGCTGGATTACACTGCGTGCACGCGCCCTTCTTTCAGCATGTTTCTTTGTCTGTGTGAGCGTGCTTTTGGTTTCGTTTCTTCATTTCAGAGCGCTTTCAGGCACACTCACACGCACGCAGGCAGGCACACACACGCGCGCATGCACACACATACAGGCACCCCCCCTTACGTAACCGGGTTCGCACCATCTGCCATAGACACACACACAAGCGCAGACACGCACGCACACACACACACATACAGAGACACCCGTCGCACACACAAGCGCTCCTCCCCCCTCCAACTAAGCTCCATTTAGGGATGGCTTCTATATATTACGCGAATCCCCCACTTACCGGGTCTGAGGCTGGATTCCAGCTGAATGGCGGCTGGCTGCTGTTTCCGTGCAGTTTCAGTCCGGCAGCACGACGCGGGACTCTCTCCTCAGTCACGGTTGCCCCGCACTGCCATCTGCTGCTCTTCACCCTGGCCCCCTCCTGGGACCCGGGACTTCAGCTCCCACATTTCTTTTCTAGCACCGGGGCCCCCTCTTCACCACGGGAGCCCCGGAAGGAGACAGGCGCTGCCTGCAGCGTCCACATGGGCCTCCACTGGCCATGAGCCGCAGAGCATGCGCAAGCTGCATGTACGGCGCATGTGCGGCCAGCTCTAGGTTTTATTTGGGGGAGAAGAGTCAGCACTGCGTGCCGGGTGTTTGGCTTTTTTTCTGTGGCTTTTTTTTATGGAAGATCCTCCGTCGCGAGACGGTAGGTAAGTCTTGCTGTATTGATGCTTTGAGTTGGTGAATTTTCGGAAATTGACTCTGGCATGGCGCGGCCCGTAAATTGCAAGGTGACTTTATTTGCGAAATGTATCGCTGACTGAAAGAGTGAGCATGAGTGGCTGAGGGCTGGAAGAGCTAAAAAGAAGAAATAACTTGTTCGGAGGAACATGTTTTCAGGCGATAGAGTTGGGTCGCATGTCAAGACGGTAGTGTTCATCATTTTCATTCTGAGTTTACACTTAAGCACCAAAAAGTTAGACTACCTCGCCCTGCCAAGTTACGGACTCTAATATGTTCTCAGTCAATACGGAAAATAGGTCTATGTTGTGGATGGGCAGGATATCCTTCAAAGATTAAGATAACGATATTTACTGAAATTTTTAATTAGTGTAAATATTTATAAAATACTGTGATTAAACAACACTAACACGTCTCTTGTCATGATGTTAGGACGATGTGACCCATCCAGGAGACGAAGAGTGGGGCATATTATTATTTCTTTCGTTTCTCTTTAAACTCCTCGCAGGCATTCACATCTCAAACTACAATCCGTATTTTATATATACTATGCGCATTATTCGTATCGTCTTTTACAGTATAATAGCTTTATTTATGTAGCATGTGGGATATTGCGGTTTTGCCGTTTATGAGTGCGGTCAATCGTGTTGCTGTTACCCATTTCAATGAATGTTATTAAATTTATAAACTTTAGAAGAAATGTAAGCGGAGTTACTTTTGTTGGGATAACACACAGGACCCCCAGTACTTACACACAGACGTCAGCAGTGAGGCATTAACTAATTAATGTCCCTATCTGACTGAATCAGTGCCAGCCATGATTTCCTCACGTTACTGGGCAAAGAGGTGACTACAGTTAACATTTTTTTATTTTACCTGGCAGAGCCTATATTACCTCTGCGTCTCTTGTCCTTGTTTCAGTCAGTACTTCATGTGGGGAATCCTCCATGAGGTGCGGCTCCCGTCTGTCCGCCCTTAGCTTTATTCGGCCCTATGTTCTCGCAGCCCCCCTCCTGCCCTCGGTCACTAGCCTGTTCACAGCCCTTCCTCCACTCTCACCTCTCCTCGAACTCTCCCCCCTCTGCCGACCTTCACATCCACTGTTGCGCCCTCTCCTACGTGCAGCGCCCCAGCTGCCTCCTCAGGCCTCGGTGTCCCTTCCCTTCCTCCACGCCTCTCCCTCTCTTCAGAGGAGGTGCTGCACACCCCAGATCCACGTTCAAACTTATTTTTACCATTGCCCATATTCGAGTTACTCCTTATTCACCGCCTTCCCACCCCTTATCCACTCACCCACCATTCACCCCTTTCCTGCCCATTTACCACCCTCCTGCCCATTCACCACCGTCCTGCCAAGTCACCCCTCTCCCCCATTCACCACCGTCCTGCCAAGTCACCCCTCTCCCCCATTCACCCCTCTCATCCCCATTCACCCCTCTCCTGCCCATTTCAGTGCTCCTGTCCATTAACCGCTCTCCTGCCCATTCACCGCTCTCCTGCCCATTCACCGCTCTCCTGCCCATTCACCGCTCTCCTGCCCATTCACCGCTCTCCTGCCCATTCACCGCTCTCCTGCCCATTCACCGCTCTCCTGCCCAACCACCCCTCTCCTGCCCAACACCCCTCTCCTGCCCAACACCCCTCTCCTGCCCAACACCCCTCTCCTGCCCAACACCCCACTCCTGCCCAACACCCCACTCCTGCCCAACACCCCACTCCTGCCCAACACCCCTCTCAAACCAGTAAATGCCCAACACCCCTCTCCTGCCCAACACCCCTCTCAAACCAGAAAATCCTCTCCTGCTCATTCACCGCTCTCCTGCCCATCAACGCTCTCCTGCCCATTCACTGCTCTCCTACCCAGTCACCCTCTCCTGCCCAGTCACCCCTCTCCTGCCCAGTCACCCCTCTCCTGCCCAGTCACCCCTCTCCTGCCCAGTCACCCCTCTCCTGCCCAGTCACAGCTCTCCTGCCCAGTCACAGCTCTCCTGCCCAGTCACAGCTCTCCTGCCCATTCACCCCTCTCCATCCCAGTCACCCCTCTCCATCCCAGTCACCCCTCTCCATCTATTGCATCACCACAACATCACTCAGCCCCACCACCGCATCACTCAGGGGCACCACAACATCACTATGCGCTACCACAGCCTCACTGAACGACACAGCATTACTCGTAGCCACCACATCACTCAGTGCCAGTACAGCATCAAGCTTTATTCGGCCCTATGTTCTCGCAGCCCCCCTCCTGCCCTCGGTCACTAGCCTGTTCACAGCCCTTCCTCCACTCTCACCTCTCCTCGAACTCTCCCCCCTCTGCAGACCTTCACATCCACTGATGCGCCCTCTCCTACGTGCAGCGCCCCAGCTGCCTCCTCAGGCCTCTGTGTCCCTTCCCTGCCTCCACGCCTCTCTCTCTCTTCAGAGGAGGTGCTGCACACCCCAGATCCACGTTCAAACTTATTTTTACCATCGCCCATATTCGAGTTACTCCTTATTCACCGCCTTCCCACCCCTTATCCAATCACCCGCCATTCACCCCTTTTCTGCCCATTCACCACCCTCCTGCCCATTCACCGCCGTCCTGTCAAGTCACCCCTCTCCCCATTCACCCCTCTCATCCCCATTCACCCCTCTCCTGCCCATTTCAGTGCTCCTGTCCATTCTCTGGTCTCTTGCCCATTAACCGCTCTCTTGCCCATTCACCGCTCTCTTGCCCATTCACCGCTCTCTTGCCCATTCACCGCTCTCCTGTCCATTCACCGCTCTCCTGCCCATTCACCGCTCTCCTGCCCACTCACCGCTCTCCTGCCCACTCACCGCTCTCCTGCCCACTCACCGCTCTCCTGCCCACTCACCGCTCTCCTGCCCATTCATCGCTCTCCTGCCCAACACCGCTCTCCTGCCCAACACCCCTCTCCTGCCCAACACCCCACTCCTGCCCAACACCCCACTCCTGCCCAACACCCCTCTCCTGCCCAACACCCCTCTCCTGCCCAACACCCCTCTCCTGCCCAGTCACCCCTCCCCTGCCCAGTCACCCCTCCCCTGCCCAGTCACCCCTCCCCTGCCCAGTCACCCCTCCCCTGCCCAGTCACCCCTCCCCTGCCCAGTCACCCCTCTCCTGCCCAGTCACCCCTCTCCTGCCCAGTCACCCCTCTCCTGCCCAGTCACAGCTCTCCTGCCCAGTCACAGCTCTCCAGCCCATTCACAGCTCTCCAGCCCATTCACAGCTCTCCAGCCCATTCACAGCTCTCCAGCCCAGTCACCCCTCTCCAGCCCAGTCATCCCTCTCCAGCACTCACTCTATCCATCTATTGCATCACCACAACATCACTCAGCCCCACCACCGCATCACTCAGGGGCACCACAACATCACTATGCGCTACCACAGCCTCACTGAACGACACAGCATTACTCGTAGCCACCACAACACTCAGTGCCAGTACAGCATCAATCTGTGCAACCATTCAACAACAACTGGTTCAAATATGTTCTCTCAATGTTTAAAGGTTTATTACAAATGTCACAAAAAGATGTTATTTTACTTCTGTTCTTGGATTTTCGTCACAATAAAATACAATGAACTTAATCTTCAAAAAAGTTATTTACAAAAGCTATTGCCATTATATATTAAAATAACTTTTATTTAAGTATTAATGATTAAAAAAATGAAAAGCCATTGTTATTTGTAATAATAATACATCAAAGTCACGTAAATGCAACACATATTGCATTACAAATGCTATAGGTGTCACATTTGCGAAAGTTAAAACTATTGGCATTATAAATGTCAAAGCTATTAATTTGGCTATTTTCAAAACCAACACATAAATCAAAAAATTGTCATTTACAATACCAATAGCTCAAACTTTCCTAATGCGAGACCTATTGCATTGCAAATGCTTGTTCTTCTTGAAAGTGAGTCTCAGTGTGCCAGAGCAATGCAGTGCCATCCTGTACCTCAGATAGTCCAGTCCAGGTATTCTAACAGCCAGACTGCTGGAAACGAGGGTTGTGCTGTTTCTCTCTCTAATAGCTTAGCCCAACTTCCTCTTTTCTAAGCTCCCTACTTTCTTGGGAACTGAAACAGAGAGTGAGGCTAATTCTAAGGGATTAACCTCTCTATACTTTGAGCCACTCTGCATGGGTCGTGACAGAGGTCTATTGGCCTCCCCACAAAATCTAGCCATTGGCAGTAATTAGGCCTACTCTTGGGAGAGTAGAGCTTGGGAGCGGAATCTGCATGTGCTAATTACTTTTCACAATGTGCCTATTCTGGAAAAACACAAGCCCAAAGAATCAAAGAAGAGTAACCAGACTTGTGGGGCCAGTCACTGGAGGGACTGCGCTTTGAAGTTTTAGAGAGAAGGGGCTAGGCAAGTATGGCACTGTCTGGAAAGGGAGAGATATTTTAGAACAACCTGGAGGGAGTGATATTGGAGGAATACCCAGTTAGAAAAAAAGATAACCCTTCACCCTACTGCAAAGATAGACTTAAGGAATTTTAATTTCACTTGGAACCATAGGACTAGGATTTGTTTCTCCAGGGCCAGTGGCAATGGCCCCTGTACACCCGGCGGGGGACAGTATAGGGATTGACCTGCTGCAGACAACCAGGAGGGCGCCCCTGGATCTTCTGTGTACTGATGCTGCAGGAGTGTGACCACCAAAGAAAGGGGGACCCTGACTTCCTCTGACTCAGGTGCTCTACAACTGGCCAAAAGAGGCTGTGGAACCTGGTGGGTGCAGGAAGGGAGGGTGTCTGTCTTGGGGCATTGTGAATGTTCCTGAAGAAGAAGACTAAGGTAGGGCATAATGTTTCATTCTGCCCGAGGAATTGTCTGAATTTTGGTGACCCTGCGTTACTATTTGATGCGGAGTTCCAGCCAAATTCAGCCCATCCCCATGTGGCAGAATATTTCTTCTGGAAGGCTCCACAAAAAATAAGCTGGTGAGCGCAGGCAAGATTTGGTGTCCCTTGCACGATTTTCTAATGCCGGCAGTCGCGGTCAGAGGGCTGCCGTTTGAGTAGATTTTCTACCTGAGTGGAAGCAAAATGAACTCGAATGACCACACGCTCTTGGCAATGCTTTGTGCCATTCAAGCTGATTTATCAGCACTGCTCACACTAAATTGCAGTATGAGTTGCGCAAGCTGCACATTTTCTGCCCATTGGCAGAGCACCATGGAATCTCATAGAGTTTTTCTCTAACTTCACGGAACCCCATAAAGTGGAACTTTGTGAGTTTTGCCCACCCTCAAAGAAGACCAAGGCTCCAGGAAAACCAGAAAGTGCCCAGACAGGAGATGGGTCCTGTGTGAGGAGGGAGAGCAGTAAAAATGTAGCTCCCCAAGAATTGCAAAAGTTAGATTCCATAAGGCCTGGAGAAACCACTCCTGGTGGCTGAAGCGCACCACCAACAGAAAAATGTGTCTTTCCTATGCAAAGAATCATTACAGGTATTTTTGCTTATATCGCCATTTGTGGAACTGTGCCACTGGATTCAAGATAGCCCGGCTGGTGAGGGGTGATACCCCGAAAGCAGTCCCAGGATGCTTGTTTTCATTCCAGGAAAGACCTGGCTTGGCAGTTTGGACTGGACTGATTTGCATATGGCTGGGTCCAAACCGGGGGGTGTGGTAAGCAATCAAATGATAGATTAAACCCAGAACTGTGACTAGGGGTGAATGTTTAATTTGCTCAGCATCCCGCTCATCATTTGTTCTTTTTACTAGGGGGCCTGCAGCACTGCTTGTGCCACCTACAGATGTGGCCTTTCAAACCTGTCTCAGGCCTGCTACTGCAGGACAGCTGCCACAGGCATCCTGACAGTTCTAGATTCTGGGGGAACCACTCCCAAAAGGAGGGTACGGAACCCTAAAAGGGGGGCAGGGGGAGGACAGACTTGCCCCTGCCTCCTGTCCAGTCTAAAGGTACAAACCCTGGGCTGGAGGACCATTCTCAGGATACCACTCCTGAAATGGTGACGCAGAGTGGGAAAAGTATGTGATGCACCTGGGGTTTCTGCCCCCCGAGAAACCACAGAGGACAGACCCCTGGACGGCCTGGGGCCTGGCTCTGGACACTGACAGCTGTCAGTGACCTCTGTTCGTTGCTGTCCTTGTGGACAGAGCTTTCCTTGGGTTGGGGACAGAAGTCATACCCTAGGGGTGGAATGGGCCACATCACTTTGTTAGCCGTGGTGGTACTGTCGGCCTACTGGGATGCATCTGTGAACATCTTGAAGTTATGCGCATCATAGATGGGTGAGGAGAAGGATTCCCCTATGAGTTCGCTTAGTGGGCCAGAGAGTACAGACAGCGTACTCCAACTAGGTTTAGAGCTGCATAGAACTGGCATGTGCCCCTGCAGTAGAGAACCCATGTCCATCTTCTAACGACGCAGGGAAATCCATCAAGGTATTGATTAGTCTACCCTGGCTTTAGGCTGAAAGGGGTTTTGTTGGACCTGGCCCTTTTCTACAGGGTTATCCCCAAACGTTATGCCTCCCTCTGCCTATTTTCATGACCTTCTTATTCTTGGCTTTAGGACTCTGGGCACTTTACCACTTCTAATCAATTCTAAAGTGCATGTGCTCTCTCCTCAGAACATAGCATGATTGGTTTACACCTGTTTGCCATATTTGATTTACTTATAAGTCCCTTGTAAAGTGGTATACCATATACCCAGCACCTGTAAATTGAATACTACTAGTGGACCTGCAGCACCACCTGTGCCACCTACAGACATAGCCTTTCAAACCTGTCTAAGGTCTGTCACTGCAGGGCCTGTGTATAGTTTACTGCCACTTTAACTTGGCATTTACAACTATTTGCCAAGCCTTAAACTCCCCTTTTATTACACATAAGTCAAACCTAAGGTAGGCCATATGTAGCCTTATGGGCAGGGTGGTGTGTACGTAAAAGGTAGGACATATGTCTTTGTGTGTCATGTAGTTACAAACAGCCTGTTTAGTTTCTCACTGCTGTGAGGCCTACATCTCTCCTAAACTAGCTTTGGAAATTCCCTTATATATCCTTAAGTGGTCATTTCTGATCAGAAAAGAGTGGTGTTGCTAGTTTTGGTATATTTAGAATGCTAATGATAAATCATGGTTACTGGTGTAGTAGGAATTTACATTACTATTTTAAAAATGCCACCTGTAGAACGTGGGCATTTCTCTGCGCTTATGCCACTTGTGCTTTGCAGATTGACTCCAATACACGTCTAGGGCTGGATGAAAGGCAGCTACACTTGGTGCATGCTTTCCAGGGTCATTTTTTCAAATGTCATTCTTTAAACATCATCTGACTGTCTCTGATGTATAATGAGCGCCTGACTACCATGTTCGGCAGGTTTGCGCCTTTATAGAATTATTGTGGCATGTATGTTATCTGATGATAAATTGAGACACCTTTCGCCCCACGGTAATAATCTAAGTACTGTGCGCCCGACCACCATGTTTGGCAGGTTCGCGCCTTCACCATTTATTGTGTTGTTGGACATTGGAACTTTTGCCTAAATCTTTACATTTCTGGATTTTTCAAAATGCTAATTTTTTGACTTTGTGCGGAGTCGTGGCGCGTTTTGACCGCATTGTTGTAGCAGGTCCGCGCAACCCATGATGTAGCCGACTGTGGTTTAAAATGATGTCTGTTTTTCCAAATCCATTAATATGTTTCCTACACAGCCAGTGCCTGTGGGTTTACCTGGTCCGTAATAACTATTAAACTACAACGTTAGTCTTTCTTCCTCCCCCGTTTTGAAGAATACCCACGACAGTTTGCTCCCTTGTAACCCTAGTAACGGTAGTTAGTCTTTCTTCCACGAGGTTTGTAAACCTCTCTGGTTACCCGGGCAGCACTTCCTGGTTCCAGGAGACGCGGTGAGACGCCGGCTCGCACGCTCCTTTTGACAATTACAATCCCTTTGGGTAAGTCCAGAGCAAGCGGCGCGCCTTTTTCCCTTTTGAATCAGTCACCGGGGAATTGACCCTAGAACTGATCCTTCTTTTACCCCTTGGTGTTTTGCAGATGTGGTACGAGTGATCTTTTTCACTTTAAGGATTTTTGAAAAGAAACCCCGTTCCGACGGAGGAACAATAATCAGTTGATTTATTCATATCGTACTGTCCTGACAATAAGGTAGGCTGCTTAATAGCATTTCCAATGCATATGGTTTAGCAAATACCTTTGGCAAATCACTAAAATGATCGGTGCCAATATTTCTATTACGGTCCTTTAGATTCGGACAGTACACAGCGCAGAACAAGGCATTGCCTGGTTACGGACCACGTTTTTTCTGGCCGTTGTCTGCCTGCTCCGCCAGGTAATTACTACAATGTCTAATATTTGGTATGTGGCTTTATCCTCAGTATAACTTCCCTCCTTTTTTAATTTTTAACTTTAACTTAATTCAACCTAATCTAATCCTTAACCTTGAATAAAACGGGTCCTTCTCAAATGTGTCGGGACTCCTTTGAGACCGGTTAAAGTAATGAGATTTCACCTCTATTTTGTGCTTAGGAATCAGCCCCACCCTACCCTCCACCTCCCTTCACGTCCTGACGAAGACCCGCGCAGTAAGGATCTACTGTCCTACATTTTCTGGGTCGAAACGTAGACATTCATCTACAACCAAGAACTCCTAACCCTAGCTTGATATATTCAGCACCCTAGGAGTCTCTTTCACGAAAAATGTATTTTTTGATATATGCTTTTTCTTGACCTCTCATATGTGGATCAATGATATTTATGATTTGACTTGTGGATTTATGCATAATGAATTTTGATTAGTGATGTGTAACTATTTGAAATGTGTTCCTTTCCTTGCACTCTTTCCCTTCCTCCTGTGGGCGCATTGAATTTTGTGTACTCTACTATTGAGTTTTCAATCATTGAATGGCTCATGGTGCAGTGAAAATAAAAACACCTTGCACCCTCATTTGTTTTGGATCAATTCAACAAAAATGTGTGAGTATAAATAAATAATTGTTTGTTTGGTCTGGGACCCCTTTATATATACTTCAATCAATTACCCAGGTCCCACTGACTACATGGGTTCAACCCAATTATCTACAACATTCCAGACAGCCACAGCACAGTAAGGGCTGGGTGTGACAGGGGTTACATCTGCATTTATCTGCATACTGATGATCTTCCTGGGCTGGTAGAGGGAGAGGGTGTTGATAGTTCACAATTGTATAAGTTATGCCCTACCCTCACACAAAGGGCTGATTTGCCCCTAATGGTGTTTGGAGCCAGGGCTGGGTTGGAACGGATTGTTGCACACTTTTAAGGGTTCCTTAGAAGTCACCCCTTGTTCAAAGACAATTATTAGTGCAGGGCTCTAACCCTATGTTTGAGGAAGCACGTTTGGATCCCGGACTGAACCTCTGTCAGAAGGACTGCTGCACTGCTTAAAGGTCTCATCTGACTGCTTTTTTGATTGTTGCCTCACTGCCTGCTAACTGCTGTGCTGCTTAAAGGACTCATCTGGACTGGTATTCTGTTGTTGCCCTGCTGCCTGCTGCTCCCTGACTCTTGTCTAACCAGACACTGCTGTCTGTACATTCGGCCCATTGCCAGGGGACTGCTGTGCTGCCAGAAGAAACTGCCATTTGGACTACCTACTTTGTTGTGCTGGTCTGCTGCCTACCTACTTGCTGGGCTGCAGAAGGGACTGCCACTTTGCACCTTGCCTTATGTGCTGGCCTGCTCCCTGCTCTCTACTCTAGTGCCCCGCTAGTGCTCTACAGAGGCTTATTGGCTTGCTCCCCTTCCCCTCCGTGTTCTTTTGGATCCTCAGGGGGTTAAAAACGGGATTTCACTGAGCATCCTAAAACCAGTTGTGGGACCCGTGAGTCCGGCCATTTCAAGTTCTCAAAAGGACAGCGCACGAGGAGTGCTCTCTATTTCTCAGGAATTCAGTGCGGCCTCAGCATTTCCTGGGCACCCAAACCAGTGCTGTAATTCTTGATCAGAGCTCACTGTAGGCATGAGGGAATCCCTCCCCACAGCCGTACCCTGTTCTCGTAACAACCAGGATTCCTCTCCATGAAATGACTATGGGAAATATGAGGGTTGCTCCATAGGAGAGGAGAGGGGGGTCCCCAATGCCGCAACACCCACCCCGTGCACAGATGGGTGCTGTGTGCCCGTGTTGAAACCTACAAGGTCTGTTAAGAGCCCCCGACTCCATGTGATGGCTCCAACCGCCACTTGTGCCTTCCTCAGCAGTGCGTTATTGGGTCCAGAGAGGCTCCATGCTACTGGCAACCTGCCCGGTGGGGCTTTAGTCAGTTGTGGGCTTGCTGATCTGATGACCGTTCAACTCCTTTACCAACAACACGGGCCCCGGAGCGAGGCTGCCAACATCTCTGCGTGGGCAAAAGGACGCAGGTAACCACACCCTTGACAATCCCTTATGTGGGGGACCCAGTGAGGTCTCCCCGCTACCCCTTGCAGTGTGTAGGTAATAACCATATAAAGCTTAATTAGAGTACAGATGCGCTGCACCCTATGTGTTTACGGTGTTATTTAGTGGTCCATGTACATATAGTGATACCTGGTGATTTATATGTTATTTTTCCTCTAATCTAACATATAACATTAACCATATAAAGCTTAATTGGAGTGCAGATGCGCTGCACCCTATGTGTTGATGGGGTCATTTAGTGGTCCATGCACATATAGTGATACCTGATGATTTATGTGTTATAATGTATGTAATTTTCATTCTTGCTCTGTCAGGGTAACAAGTACTAACTTAGGATTTGCCATTTAAGGCGGGGAGGGAGGGAGGAGCAGCTGGGAGGCGGGAGTGGGGTGGCGAGGGGGAGGGGCCGCAGGGGAGCAGCGGCGGGAAGCGGGAGCTGGGATACAGAAGGAAAACAAGCATTGGAAATGCAATAGGTCTCGCATTAGAAAAGTTGTAGTTATTGGTCTTGTGAATGACATATTTTATTTATTTGTTGGTTTTTAAAATTGCTAAGTTGATGGCTTTGTCATTTACAATGCCAATAGTTATAACTTTCGCGAATGTGACACCTATAGCATTTGGAATGCAACATGTTTTGTATTTACGTCACTTAGATGGCAGCTCTGGTCGTTAGGCCACATCTCTAGAGAGCAGGAGAGTGCAGCAGGGGAGAGAAGCACAGCAATGCAATAGGTCTCGCATTAGGAAAGTTTGAGCTATTGGTATTGTAAAGGACACATTTTTTATTTATGTGCTTGTTTTGAAAATAGCGAAATTAATAGCTTTGTTATTTACAATGGCAATAGTTTTATCTTTCGCAAATGTGACACCTATTGTAACACAATATGTGTTGTGAGGGTGAGTGAGGGTGAGGGGTTGAGGGTGAGTGAGGGTGAGGGGTTGAGGGTGAGTGAGGGTGAGGGTGAGTGAGGGTGAGGGGTTGAGGGTGAGGGGTTGAGGGTGAGTGAGGGTGAGGGTGAGTGAGGGTGAGGGGTTGAGGGTGAGTGAGGGTGAGGGTGAGGGGTTGAGGGTGAGTGAGGGCGAGGGGTTGAGGGTGAGGGTGAGTGAGGGTGAGGGGTTGAGGGTGAGTGAGGGTGAGGGTGAGTGAGGGTGAGGGGTTGAGGGTGAGTGAGGGTGAGGGTGAGTGAGGGTGAGGGGTTGAGGGTGAGTGAGGGTGAGTGAGAGTGAGGGTGAGTGAGGGGTTGAGGGTGAGTGAGGGGTTGAGGGTGAGTGGGGGTTGAGGGTGAGAGGGGGTTGAGGGTGAGTGAGGGTGAGGGGTTGAGGGTGAGTGAGGGTGAGGGTGAGGGGTTGAGGGTGAGTGAGGGTGAGTGAGGGTGAGTGAGGGTGAGGGGTTGAGGGTGAGTGAGGGTGAGTGAGGGTGAGGGTGAGTGAGGGTGGGTGAGGGTGAGTGAGGGTGAGGGTGGGTGAGGGTGAGTGAGGGTGAGTGAGGGTGAGGGTGAGTGAGGGTGAGGGTGAGTGAGTGTGAGGGAGAGTGAGGGTGAGGGTGAGTGAGGGTGAGGGTGAGTGAGGGTGAGGGTGATTGAGGGTGGGTGAGGGTGAGTGAGGGTGAGTGAGGGTGAGGGTGAGTGAGGGTGAGGGTGAGTGAGGGTGAGGGTGAGTGAGGGTGAGTGAGGGTGAGGGTGAGTGAGGGTGAGTGAGGGTGAGTGAGGGTGAGTGAGGGTGAGGGGTTGAGGGTGAGTGAGGGTGAGGGGTTGAGGGTGAGTGAGGGTGAGGGTGAGTGAGGGTGAGGGGTTGAGGGTGAGGGGTTGAGGGTGAGTGAGGGTGAGGGTGAGGGTGAGGGGTTGAGGGTGAGGGGTTGAGGGTGAGTGAGGGCGAGGGTGAGTGAGGGTGAGTGAGGGTGAGGGGTTGAGGGTGAGTGAGGGTGAGGGTGAGTGAGGGTGAGGGTGAGGGGTTGAGGGTCAGTGAGGGTGAGGGTGAGTGAGGGTGAGGGGTTGAGGGTGAGTGAGGGTGAGGGTGAGTGAGGGTGAGGGTGAGTGAGGGTGAGGGGTTGAGGGTGAGTGAGGGTGAGTGAGGGTGAGTGAGAGTGAGGGTGAGTGAGGGTGAGTGAGGGGTTGAGGGTGAGGGGTTGGGGGTGAGTGAGGGTGAGGGTGAGGGGTTGAGGGTGAGGGGTTGAGGGTGAGTGAGGGTGAGGGGTTGAGGGTGAGTGAGGGTGAGTGAGGGTGAGGGTGAGGGGTTGAGGGTGAGTGAGGGTGAGTGAGGGTGAGGGTGAGTGAGGGTGAGTGAGGGTGAGGGTGAGTGAGGGTGAGTGAGGGTGAGGGTGAGGGTGAGGGGTTGAGGGTGAGTGAGGGTGAGTGAGGGTGAGTGAGGGTGAGTGAGGGTGAGGGTGAGTGAGGGTGGGTGAGGGTGAGTGAGGGTGAGTGAGGGTGAGGGTGAGTGAGGGTGAGGGTGAGTGAGGGTGAGTGAGGGTGAGTGAGGGTGAGGGTGAGTGAGGGTGAGGGTGAGTGAGGGTGAGGGTGAGTGAGGGTGAGGGTGAGTGAGGGTGAGGGTGAGTGAGGGTGAGGGGTTGAGGGTGAGTGAGGGTGAGTGAGAGTGAGGGTGAGTGAGGGGTTGAGGGTGAGTGAGGGGTTGAGGGTGAGTGGGGGTTGAGGGTGAGAGGGGGTTGAGGGTGAGTGAGGGTGAGGGGTTGAGGGTGAGTGAGGGTGAGGGTGAGGGGTTGAGGGTGAGTGAGGGTGAGTGAGGGTGAGTGAGGGTGAGGGGTTGAGGGTGAGTGAGGGTGAGTGAGGGTGAGGGTGAGTGAGGGTGGGTGAGGGTGAGTGAGGGTGAGGGTGGGTGAGGGTGAGTGAGGGTGAGTGAGGGTGAGGGTGAGTGAGGGTGAGGGTGAGTGAGTGTGAGGGAGAGTGAGGGTGAGGGTGAGTGAGGGTGAGGGTGAGTGAGGGTGAGGGTGATTGAGGGTGGGTGAGGGTGAGTGAGGGTGAGTGAGGGTGAGGGTGAGTGAGGGTGAGGGTGAGTGAGGGTGAGGGTGAGTGAGGGTGAGTGAGGGTGAGGGTGAGTGAGGGTGAGTGAGGGTGAGTGAGGGTGAGTGAGGGTGAGGGGTTGAGGGTGAGTGAGGGTGAGGGGTTGAGGGTGAGTGAGGGTGAGGGTGAGTGAGGGTGAGGGGTTGAGGGTGAGGGGTTGAGGGTGAGTGAGGGTGAGGGTGAGGGTGAGGGGTTGAGGGTGAGGGGTTGAGGGTGAGTGAGGGCGAGGGTGAGTGAGGGTGAGTGAGGGTGAGGGGTTGAGGGTGAGTGAGGGTGAGGGTGAGTGAGGGTGAGGGTGAGGGGTTGAGGGTCAGTGAGGGTGAGGGTGAGTGAGGGTGAGGGGTTGAGGGTGAGTGAGGGTGAGGGTGAGTGAGGGTGAGGGTGAGTGAGGGTGAGGGGTTGAGGGTGAGTGAGGGTGAGTGAGGGTGAGTGAGAGTGAGGGTGAGTGAGGGTGAGTGAGGGGTTGAGGGTGAGGGGTTGGGGGTGAGTGAGGGTGAGGGTGAGGGGTTGAGGGTGAGGGGTTGAGGGTGAGTGAGGGTGAGGGGTTGAGGGTGAGTGAGGGTGAGTGAGGGTGAGGGTGAGGGGTTGAGGGTGAGTGAGGGTGAGTGAGGGTGAGGGTGAGTGAGGGTGAGTGAGGGTGAGGGTGAGTGAGGGTGAGTGAGGGTGAGGGTGAGGGTGAGGGTGAGGGGTTGAGGGTGAGTGAGGGTGAGTGAGGGTGAGTGAGGGTGAGTGAGGGTGAGGGTGAGTGAGGGTGGGTGAGGGTGAGTGAGGGTGAGTGAGGGTGAGGGTGAGTGAGGGTGAGGGTGAGTGAGGGTGAGTGAGGGTGAGTGAGGGTGAGGGTGAGTGAGGGTGAGGGTGAGTGAGGGTGAGGGTGAGTGAGGGTGAGGGTGAGTGAGGGTGAGGGTGAGTGAGGGTGAGTGAGGGTGGGTGAGGGTGAGTGAGGGTGAGGGTGAGTGAGGGTGAGTGAGGGTGAGTGAGGGTGAGGGTGAGTGAGGGTGAGTGAGGGTGAGTGAGGGTGAGGGGTTGAGGGTGAGGGGTTGAGGGTGAGTGAGGGTGAGGGTGAGTGAGGGTGAGGGGTTGAGGGTGAGGGGTTGAGGGTGAGTGAGGGTGAGGGTGAGTGAGGGTGAGGGGTTGAGGGTGAGTGAGGGTGAGGGGTTGAGGGTGAGTGAGGGTGAGGGGTTGAGGGTGAGTGAGGGTGAGTGAGGGTGAGGGTGAGTGAGGGTGAGTGAGGGTGAGTGAGGGTGAGGGGTTGAGGGTGAGGGTGAGTGAGGGTGAGTGAGGGTGAGGGGTTGAGGGTGAGTGAGGGTGAGGGTGAGTGAGGGTGAGGGGTTGAGGGTGAGTGAGGGTGAGGGTGAGTGAGGGTGAGGGTGAGTGAGGGTGAGGGGTTGAGGGTGAGTGAGGGTGAGTGAGGGTGAGGGGTTGAGGGTGAGGGGTTGAGGGTGAGTGAGGGTGAGGGTGAGTGAGGGTGAGTGAGGGGTTGAGGGTGAGGGTGAGTGAGGGTGAGGGGTTGAGGGAGGGTGAGGGTGAGGGTGAGTGAGGGTGAGGGGTTGAGGGTGAGTGAGGGTGAGGGGTTGAGGGTGAGTGAGGGTGAGGGTGAGGGGTTGAGGGTGAGGGAGGGTGAGGGTGAGGGGTTGAGGGTGAGACAGACAGAGCAGACGGCGCAAACACACACAGGAGGCTGCACGTACGGCAATCGCAGAAGGCTCACGCACACAGCGTGCATAAGATATACCTACATAGCAGATGACGAAGTGAATGTACACACAAACTGTGCCTACAACAGTAAATTCATTCCTTTAGAGAACACACACTTAGAGTATACAAAACATGGCGCACGCCTGCGGGCATAGTCACAAATAGGCACCCATACAGTCTGCGAGTACAGCAGACGCATGCACACAGCAGAAGGCAGCCTGCATAGAAAGACACGAGTGGAGCGCACACGCAGGGACATTCACAGCGTTCACATGCACAGAGCGTGGTCACAGCTGACGCGATGCTCGTGCAGGATACAACACACATGATTGAAGAGAGAGACAACTTGGAGGAATGCTTGTAGGTGTGTGTGTAGACGATGAGGGTGTGAAGCAGCAGGAATTTAATCTCCTATTTTTTTATATGAAATGTTGAGTTGCCCATAAAACCGTGTCTTGTTAAAAGGGTTATAAAAATAGTTATGATTAAAATCCGTGACTCGCTCAGTTTTCTGATTGACATTGTATCAGCTGGGATAGATAGTCAAAGCTGTCTAGTACAAACTTCCAGTAAATTAGTATCGGGAGAGGCGGCATAACATGATTATTCGCTCTGCATAGGAGCTCTTTAGATGATGCAGTCTAATAAAAAAAATAAAGGTTTGCCAATGACATTTATCTCCAAATTCAAAGATACAGCTAACTGCTGATTTACCTTAATCAGTGACACGGTGAAGCATGAACGCATGCGGTAATGACGGAGATGCAGTTCTTGACCCGAGTTACAGTTTCACGTTTCTTACTGGGGGTTGTTTTGCAACTTTACAGATTGGAATAATAATAATCCACTTTGCTGAACAATATAACATGTGAATTCACCACGAACCTATTGCAACTCGGTGTAAAAAGTTAAAATCCCAAATCAAGACACAAGTATTGTTGCAAAAGGTGGTGTGAAGCAGCAGGAAAAGACAGCACCAACCCTAACGAAAACGAGTCAAAAGAAACACGAGAGACGGCGGAGGGCATTGCTGTGGGGAGGGGGGAGGAGAAATGCGACACGGCGGGCAGGGGAGGGGGCGGAGCGGTTAAAAAAAAACAAGACGGAGAGAAGGCAGAGAAGGGGAGGGGGGAGGAGAAATGCGACACGGCGGGCAGGGGAGGGGGCGGATCGGGTAGAGCGGCATGTGGGTGTGAAGCAGCCGGGGCCTTTGAAGTGAAGCTAAGCTTCACTTCAAAAGGTGTGGGAGGAATGCGGCTGAGGGAACAGACGGCGATTTGGTGATGTGCACACGCATTTTAGGTCAATGCGCAAGCGCATTGACCTAAAAGCCACGGGCACAGCACCAAATCGCCGCAGTTAGGTAAACTTTGTTTAAAGCCCTATAGTCTCGCTCTGCTCGATGCGCATGCGCATCGACAGGCGAGACCTAAAAAGGGGAGAGAGGGGAGGGACACGGGCAGGACGCAAGGCCAGTGGCAAAGCAGCACAAAAGTCAACAATGGGCACAATCAGAGGGGCAGAAACGAAAATACACAATAACACAGGCAGAGAAAACAGTGGAGCACAAACCAATGAGGCACAGCGGTCGGCAGCAGGATCGAACTCGCAGCTCAGCGGCAGCGTAGGGGGAAGTCACAGGGACACCATGTGTTAGAATCATGCCCCGTAACCCCAGCCCATTATTATATAAGTCAATTTGTAATAATGATATAATCAAGCATTCACAATCACTATGTTTGTATTTGATGTAGATTCTATTTTTACATTCTTTGACCCTGTGTAAAACAATTCTTTTTCTTTTGGTATGTGTTACCATTAAGCCCTGCAAATCTAGCACAATAAGTTGCTATAAAAGTCAATCTGTCACAATGAAGTAGACAAGTAGGTACAACCATCGTGCTTGTATTTGATTCAGATTTTTATGTTAATTGTTCAGTCAGATGTATTGAATCTTGAAACGTTATCACTAAGGCACACACAACCAATACGGGGCACCATTTAGAGTCTTTCTTTGGTTTCTCTTTTTCAATGCGATGGGATGTACAATTGAGCACGTATAATTTTGGCATCACTCACGGGTACTTTTGAGGCGTTAGCGACACAACACCAGTTTCTCATGAAGGAACTCGCACAGCAAGAATTCACTTCCAGGTAAGCGGAATGTTTAAGGCACGTGTTACCCTAATTAGCACGCTAGGTTGCACTACATATAATTGCTGATATCTATTTCCGTTCGTTGTTCGTTCACATGAGGTTTAGCCTGTTAGGTACGGAGGAACCGCGGAGTCAAGCAAATCTGGGAGATGTCGGAGAACGCCCTCCTTGAGGTTAGAGGACATAATCTAAGTGCACATGAATCGATGTAAGGGCGCATACCCTGTATGCATGTACAAAGGCTACACCTGTTTCCACTTTTTTATAGAGACACGCCAGTCCGGTGATTCGCTTGAAGCACTTCTATCATCATGTTCACAATTCAAAATTTGCGAACATACGTGACAAGAATTTACAATTCTATTAAGGACAGGGAGCCGAGGATTATGCTTCTCATTTCTTTACTAGGAAATGCTCAGCAGCCAATCAGAGTACAGTAAAAAATAATAACACTACAATACCCATGAACACTCTGGTTATCCGTTTCCATTAAAAAAATCAGAAGTCCGCAATTTACCAGGAAATCGGCGAACGCGGCTCTCCAAAAGCTTGTCTACTCGATCCTATACAATGCTAAAGGCAGAAGCAACAAAGTCTACGCCCAGGAAGAGAATGAAGTAGAAAGAGGAGGAGAAATTAGATCACCCACAGAGCATTGGAATTGGCTACCCAGCGTGCTAAATGCGTAGCCGAGTAAAGATAACACGAAGCAAGCCGATAAAAAAGGTATACACATTGTATTATGGAACATCGCTGGAGCAAAAAAACTATTGGATGATGGATTAGCCTTAAACGATTGGGCGAATTGCGATATAATCGCTTTACAAGAGACTTGGCTACAAGAAGAAATTGCATTGGCAGGCTTTATACACCACTCGGTAGCCGCAGAGAAATGTAAAATCTATGGCAGAGCCATCGGTGGACTTTCAGTTTATGTGTCATCTGCTCTACAAATTAATTCAGAACAACTCGAATCTTCAGACCCAAGTATTCAAGTAATTAAACTATCAGGATTAATTGCAAACAACAAAATCACAACTATTCTGATCAATTATTACACGCAACCAAAAGTCCGAGTGAAAAATATAAAAAATGCCTTATTATGTGAGGTAATATCTGACCTTCGTAGTACTGAGCCATCGTGGAACGTTATAATAACCGGAGATTTTAATTCCAACCTGATACACTCCCTGGAGGAGGACGAAATTCTAACAGCGGATAACATGCAATGGAGTATACAATTGTGCTCTCGCTACTACAAAAAAGTATTACAAACAGTACAATGACTGATGAGTATTCAAGGAGACAGAAGCAGATTCTTTGGTGTGTTCTTGATACAGCAAGAAGTTGGTTTATTCTCTCCAGATTCAAGAAATGTAATGCAAAGCCGACACGTGTTTCGTCGTGTACAGTTGAGTCAACACGACTCTTCAGGGCTTGAAAATTGGTATGTTCGTGGTGCTTGTTGTTAGGTCTGGGCTACTATCCATGTATTGGACGTTACTTGTCGGAGAGAGACACAATTCAAATGTGACTACACAGAAACGGTCTGTTCCTTTAAGATAGTCACGTAGAAAGTGCTTAAACACTGTCCGTACAGAGAGACGGCGACCGGGAACCACAGGAGGAGGGATTCCAGAACACAGCGCACCGCCTGTTGAGAGACGCACCCGTCTCCAGCGAGTCCTAAGTAAGACGGATCCCCTCCCGGCTACCTCCTGATACACCAGGAGCCAGAGTGAACAAACACAAAGATGTGTGACATTCAATAGGCAGACTGCCACTGTTTAAGCACTTTCTACGTGACTATCTTAAAGGAACAGACCGTTTCTGTGTAGTCACATTTGAATTGTGTCTCTCTCCGACAAGTAACGTCCAATACATGGATAGTAGCCCAGACCTAACAACAAGCACCACGAACATACCAATTTTCAAGCCCTGAAGAGTCGTGTTGACTCAACTGTACACGACGAAACACGTGTCGGCTTTGCATTACATTTCTTGAATCTGGAGAGAATAAACCAACTTCTTGCTGTATCAAGAACACACCAAAGAATCTGCTTCTGTCTCCTTGAATACTCATCAGTCATTGTACTGTTTGTAATACTTTTTTGTAGTAGCGAGAGCACAATTGTATATATCTGTATAGTCCCTTGACTTTTTAGACGGTTAAGGGTGTTTTTCCGCCTGCTCTTCACGCACTACATTGCTACCTGTCAATCTACACTCTGTAACGTTTAACCGAGGTAGTGCGCCTGAGTGATCTGAATTTCTAAAAACCCCACTGAAGTGTAACATGCAATGGAGTGTTCCAGAACAGATACAAGGTGGGGCAAGGACCAGAATGGATCGTATAGGCATTCAACTGGTTACAGAGTTAGAGTATCTAGGTATGCGTGTCCTGAATGGTAGGACCGATGAGGATCGACCTCCCAAAAAAACCTTCTTTGGTCCGCATTCCCAATCAACATTGGATTATACAATCGCAAGTCTTTCGTTATTTCCCTTATGAAATAGTTTTTATATTGAATACTCGCCCAGGAGTGATCACGCAATGTAACACATTAAATTCAATCTGTGCGTGGAAAGATTTCAATCTTCATATATTCTTGAAGGCAAACTATGCACAATTAATCAAAAACGTATAGACTGGTTGAATTCAAATAAAATCGAGTGGTTCTTGATAATAGAGGAAACGATGAATAACTTAGGTGATATCCCAAAGAATAATATTCAAGCATGGTCTCTCTTCTTAGAGAGACTAAAATTGAAAATGAAATCACCAGTTATGAAGGCCAATAAAATCAGTCTAAATAATACGTTGCCGAAAGATTTGAGAGATCTAAGAAGGGACCTGCGGAAAACACATAAAAAGTTGCAACCGTATGCCAAAGACTCTTGTCAAGTGGATGTTTTCTTGGCCCTACGGAAGTGCTATAAAAAGAATGTCTGGGAGCACAAAAAAGTTATGAAGGAAATATTCTGGACCAAGTTGCTCTTTAGTTCCAAAACCTCGAATACAATTACGTTCTGGAAAATCATAAATCAACTAACCAGACCGTCGAACGTTCTTACATCAAACGTGCAGGAAAATGAATGGGTTACATTCCTTCAGTTAAAATTTAAGGGAAATACAATAAGAATCCCAGGGAATCAACCCTATCTGCAACACCGCAATAAAAAGACAAGTGAGGTGGAATATAGTATACAGCAATTACCAACCAATCCAAGTAAAGCACCAACTACGACCTCAATACTCGGAACATATACTATGGAGGAGATAACAAAAGTAATTAATAAAGGCAAGAGCAACGGGGCCCCAGGGCCAAATGGCATTCCCCAAGCAGTATACAAACACGCACCTGACTACTGGAGCCCACATCTTGTGAATCTCTTTGCTGAAGTTCAAACACTAAATCAAGTACCAGAAAGTTGGCAAGGATCCATAATAATGCCTATATACAAAGGTGGTGACAGAACCAATCCACTTAACTACTGACTAATAGCACTGCAGGATGTGGAAGCAAAATACTTTGCATCTCTTCTATTAAAAAACTTGGTTACCTGGTCAGGCGAGAGAGATCTGATCCCAATCAACCAAACAGGGTTTAGAGCGGGGATCGGAACCATTTCATATATTCTATCAATAACCATGATAGCCAATAAATGCCAGCGCACCAAACAGGAGCGAACTTATGTTTTATTGATCTGCAAGCTGCATTTGACAGTGTGGATCGGGACTTATTATGGGCAAAATTAAGATCATGGGACATACCCGAGAGTATACTAAGGGGCCTCTTGCTATTCTATACAGATACATGGACTCAAGTAAAACTAGGGGATGGCACCGGACTGTCAAGAAAAGTGCCCACAGGAACCGGATTAAAACAAGGCTGTGTCCTGGCCCCACATTTATTTAATCTATTTCTCTCGGATTTCTCCGACAAATTAAACACCTGTAATGCTCACCCGCCGAGATTAGGCAACTTGCAACTTTCACATCTCGCATATGCAGACGATATTGTACTCATGAGCCTAACAAAAGTCGTCATGACCAGGCTATTAACAGAACTCTCACTTTTCATGTCCGCAAAACAAGCTGACTTTGAACTTATCCAAGACCAAAACAATGTTAATATCCAACCGACGCTCAATAGATAACAATATCTGCATTGAAGGTAAAAGGTTCCAAAGGGTCTCAAGTTATAAATATCTGGCCTATTTTATTGATGATATGTTAACTTTAAAAGCCCAGAAACATTGTCTTACACAACGAGCTGGAGCCTTGATCTTTGCATTTAGCTCCCTGTTTAAAAAACTAAAGGGCCCCTCCCTAAAACCAATACTAACAGTAATTGCTAGTAAAACCCTTCCCAGCTTATCATATGCAAGTGCAGCTATGTACGGTAAGGATGATGCCCTGTTAAACCACTTGATTACCAAAATCTATAAGAAAGTCTTTCAACGTCCCCGCATTGCTTCACCAGCGCAAATGCGCCTAGAATTTTGTGTTATGAATGAGTCAGTGGGAAGACTATATATGTGCATTAAAACATGGTACCGGATCAAAATGAACGCTACAGATAATAATCTAAACAAATTTCTGTGGCAAGAAGTTGAAACACGAAGCAATTCAGAGGCAAATAAATTCCTGACCAGTGCACTGGAATTAACATGCACCGCCCAGCTGTGGGATAAAAATTTGCCATTTAATTCATTTAAACAGGCAATAAACAAAGCAGCCAAATTTCATTCACTGCTCATTGATAAGGAAATTGTTTCCCATCGCTCGCACTCTTGGGTTGTGATCAACAGTTATAAATGACTTACTCCGGCGTTTTATCTGGATTCTACTTACTCAGTTTTTATCAAAAAAAGGTTGATGGCCCTAAGATTCGGAAAATATCCAACGTTGGCCGACGTACCAGCCTGGAAATATCCGGGATTCGCTGCCTGCCGGCTCTGTGGTCATATCAAAGAGGACATAATTCATATCATTTGTCATTGTACAGAGTTGAAACGGGAGCGAACGCTCCTTTTAAAGAATTGTTTTCTGATTAAGAGATTGCGTACCTGCAGGACAGCGATTATTGGCTGCTTGGACTCTATGGACTCACAAATTAATTGCAAGATTGTAAAGTTCCTGCTTGCTTTTGAAAAACGTCTGAATGCAAACTAATACCTTAAAACCGCATTGTATTTATCTGATCTTTTCATTTTTCTTTGTCCCTTTTAAGTTTCATGTGAGTATTTGGATTTTACCCTGTTGCAAATCTTAAATATTTATTTTTAATTAATTTTAAATTTAAACATTGATTCAGAAGTGCAAAGGAAATTTGTTATGGTTTCAATTAACTAAACAATAAAGTTCATGGAGCATTGACTCCTTATGTTTCTAGTAGGTACTTTTCGTTTTTTCATAAACATGCAAACCTTTTTTCCTCTCACCCATCACAAAAGAAGTCTGATAGCCATCCTGATTAAGTGCGTGATTTATGTTCTATGTTGTTTTGTTTTGTGTACTGTCTCCCCTTTCCTTCACTGATATAGGTCACGGCAACAACGTTAAACAATAATAGTTTTTACTATGCATCACCTTTTCCCCCTTAGGTGATACCTTGTCTGCACATTGGGAGCACTCCGGAAATAATTGTGCTCTCTCTTTGCAGGCTTATACTCAGAAATACTGAATAGCTAGAAAAGTCATACCTGTACCATATAGGTATTGTATATTTTTTAACATCACTGTACATAAATCTCTGCACATATTGATAGCAACATAGTGAGTGACTGAGGGATCGCACTCTGTCCTGACGAAGAAGCATCACAAGCTTCGAAACACGTTGACACCAAAAGAAGGAGACGCACATTTCTAGCGTAATCTCTCCGACTTCACATTTTATTTTAATAATATCAGCCTATGACCAAATAACGTTTTTTTGAATCCATAAGGCCAGGTATTTTTTAACATCACTCTCATTCACCCTTGACCCTTTTTCACTCACAACATATACACCTCACATAGCACTTTCAATTAACCAGTGCTCCAGCGTAGTCGCCAGTCGCAGCACGCCCCGTCCCGCAGCGGGCGGGAAGACCCCGATGATGAAGCACGACACCAAGGGCCCTTTTGGTGTGTGAGGGGTATTTTAACAAACATTGGGGCAGATTTATGTTGGGAATGCTCCACGTTTGTGTCACGCAACTGCGGCGTAAACGTGGCGCATCCCTACGGCCCATTTACAACGTGACGCATCTAGGCAGATGCGTCACGTTGTAAAGCCCTGCGCCACTTGTGGGCGTTCCGGCGCAGGGTGGGCGTTCCGGGGCAGGTGCCCCTCGCAAAAGTGGCTGAGTGAAATCTATAAGATTTCACTCAGTCACTTTCAGGCCAATGCTGCGTCAAAACCCTGCGCCTGCTTGAAGCAGGCGTAGGTCTTGATGCAGCATTGTAAAGGTGGGGCACCCCCGAGCCTTGCTGGAGCAACTCCAGCAATGCGCCACCTTTACGGCACAGATGCGTCACGCATCTGTGCCGTTTTTGCCCCATGGTGCGCCGCATTGTAAATGCGGCGCACCATGGGTGGCGGAGCAGCGGCGCAAAATAACTGGCGCATCCCTAGGGATGCGCCAGTTATCATAAATCTGCCCCACTGTGTATGTCTGACAACTCTTGACATACAATAAATCCTCTCCAAGGTGGTTCCTTTTGTTTCACTATCCAAATCCCCACCGACTGGCGTCGGATTCTTTCACCACCTCCGGGGACACTCCAAACCGGGTTCGCCCATTCCAAGACTCCATGAGTTCTAATCACCACAACATCTCCCACCTCGCTTCCTCTGAAAGAGGAATCTGATCTGCATACCGGAGGCCTTTCTGGAAATGGCGGATTTTGAGTCGCTGAAGTGCTCGGTAATGGAGAGGACCCGGGAAGATGGCTTGGATCGAGGAAGCTAACAGACCGACAATCCGAGCTACAGATCTCAACGACACAATTTGTTTGTGTAAAATCAACCTCAACTCCCTCTTGATAGATCGGATCTTCTGATTGGGCAAGAGGAGTTGGCAAGAGAGGGAATTGACGAGAAAACCCAGGAATTCCATTGATTGAGAGGGAATGAAAACAGATTTCTGAGGATTCACTAGAAATTCAAGTGACTGTAAAAGATCAACTGACCACTCCAAATGGGTCATTAACAGTCGAGGGCAATGAGCCATGATGAGAATGTCATCCAGATAAATTATCAGATGAACACCCCGGGCTCGCAGAGATTCTACGACAGGCCTCAGAAGTTTTGTGAAGCCCCAAGGTGCTGACGAGAGGCCGAAAGGGAGGACTTTGTACTCGAACCAGGCTCCCTACCATTGGAAATGCAGAAACCGGCGATGAGGACCGTAAATGGGAATCGACAAATACGCATCCTTCAGATTGAGACGGACCATCCAGTCCCCTTTCTGAAGAAGATCCCTTAGAAGATGGATGCCCTCAATCTTGAAGTGGCAGTACACTACCCAGCCATTGAAATCCTTGAGGTTGAGAACTAGTCTGGAACCGCCCCCTTTTTTCTGGACCAGAAAGACGTTGCTGGAGAAACCCTGAGGGTGACGAGAAGTCTGGACTATGGACCCTTTTCGTAGAAGAGAATCTATTCCCGCAGAAATTACCGACTGATCATGAAGGGAAAAAACCAGGGGCGAAGGAGGATGAGGTTGACTCAGAAAGCTGAAGAACTCTATCTTGTAACCCTTGACAGTCTCCAACACCAATGCATCGCTCAAGATCAGATGCCAATTTGGAAGAAAAAACTGAATTCTGCCCCCTAATACGACATCTGAAGTCGAGGTCAAGCTCAACTGAAGTTGAGGAATCGTGATGTCCTCCTTGATTACCATCAAAGCGTCCCTTCTTGAATTGGTTTCTTTCTTTGCGGGAAGGATAGTAGGAAGACTTAGTGTTTTTGTAGCTGAAATCCTGACCTCCTCCACGATGGGAAAGATAGACACGCTGGGTATTCCGGTTAAACCCACGGCCGAACGATCGTCCCCTATATCGTCCGGCCCACCCAAAAACCGGGCGAAAAGCCCATCTAAGGGAGGACTGAGCCTTGTCAAGCCCACTAAATGTGGCCACAAACTTAGTTAACTCCTTAAGGAAAGGTTGACCAAACAATAAACCCTGAGCCAAAGGGCCAGACTCAGAAGTAGACAGCTGTGCCAATTTGGGGTCAAATTTCAACAGAATAGAGCATCTACGCTCATAGGACATAGCACAATTGGCATTTCCCCAATTGGAAAATGGCCGTCTGAGACCACCCAATCAATTCATCTGGGTCAATGGTGGTGGAAGACACCTTGGCCCAAAAGGCTAAGTCCAACATTTTTGTGAGAGGACCCAGTAAATCCAATAATCTGCCTTGACACGAGTGCCATGCTCTATCAATACTTTTTTAGGATCCTTAGCATATTTTTTAAGGTAGGTGACCATAGTTGGATCCACCTCAGGAGTGTCAGCCAACTTGTCTGCTAAATTAAGTCGTGGACATTCCGACCGAAGATGGGTCCGCACGTCCTTGACAAATGGTTGACGAATTTGAGTCTGTACATACTCCACCACTTCCGGAGACGGAAGCCAAGAGGAAGAATTAGGGTGCACAATGTCTGAAGGATCAAATGTAAGGAGTTGGGGATGCGATGGTGCATCAACAAAATGCTCTTTACAAGTCTTCTTAGAAGGAGGAGGAGGAGAAACGTCGTGATCTGAGGACGAGGTAGAAGATGTGTCACCATCGTCTGTCTACCGAGCATGAGAGGCCAGAGTCTCCTTAGTAGACTGACCATAGGAATGCTCAGTAGAGAGAGCCTTGGCAAGTTTCACAAAGTCAAACTTCTGAGGATTCACATTTTTAGAAGACTTTGAAGAAGAACGCCCTGAAGACATAGGCAGACAGCCCTGCTGCAAAGCATAATTGGACAGGTGACGTTTTAAGGGTTCTATAGCGCGAACCAGCGCCTTATTCACGGAATGTTGAACACCCACGTCAAGAGCCTCAACCAAATCTTGCTCCATGGAGCCAGAGGTTCCTTCATCATAATAATACTCATCTTCCTCATAATATTCAGCCATAGCTACACCAAAATGTTAATAATGCCCACAAGAGGAAGTAACAATCACTGTCAATCAAATATGCCAAATGCAAGTATAATGGGCGAGTGGCAAAACCCCTAAGGCAAGCCAACACAAGTAGAAGTCAATTAAGTGTGGAGGGAGGGCTTGCCAATAAAGAGGCCACTCTAGGCACAGCCTATGCTCTATTATGCAGCCCAACTGAATATTTTGTCAGCTGGACGTAACATGGGGCTTGAAACAGGCTGTGGGCAAAGAGTAATGAAAGCGCTACTCCCATGCTGAATTTCGTGATGTTCGCCACAAAATAAACAAACAAAATGGCCACCGCGCAAGCGCGGTAACGACCGCCTGAATTAAAATAAAGAAAGGACACGCATAGTCTTTTAGCCCAGCTCTCCCGCTCCACAAAGTATAAGTGCGGGCGCCAAGCGCCCGAACCAGAGAAGGGAACACACGCTCCCTGCAACAAGGCCAAAAGGAAACACCAAACAAGCGTATTAAGCACCAGGGAAGACAAAATGAAATCGGGAAGCGCGACGAGTGCAAACAGCACGATTTCGACTCCCAAACAGCACCACAGCGGGCAGAGCACGAACAAAGAGCAGCAATAGATAAAGGTAGCTGCTCAAAGCAAATACATGTCAAGAAAACGATTAAATGCAAATCACAAGAACAATATAGTAGGAAGGCAAAGCACTTAACTAGCTGCGGAGCAGCAAAGAAAGAGGATGTAGTATTCTCTTATGGTCCCTTTATAGGGGATTCTCTAAGGTTGTCAGGTGATACCCAGAGTGTTCATGGGCATTGTAGTGTTATTATTTTTTTTACTGTACTCTGATTGGCTGCTGAGCATTTCCTAGGAAAGAAATGAGAAGCATAATCAGAGCCTCCGGTCCTGACATAGAATTGTTATTTCTCACAGCATGTTGAGAGATGAAGTTTTCTGGCATACTTGACATCGACTTCTCTTTCGGCACCTGGCGAAACTTTCGTAGAGTCGCGGTATTAACATACGCTTGAGTACATCGGGAACATGTATTCTTTTTCTTCTTTCTCTTTTTTTCATCATTTGTATTTTACAAATTCACTTAGTGGCTAATACGTTAACTATTATGCAAAAAACAAAATGGAAGGTGCACTCAAATGAAGTCAATAGAAGTAGTAGTTTAAAGTGTCTTCTTCTTTATTCAAAAAGTATTCGTGAAACATAGGCACAGCCAACGCGTTTTGTTCCTCTTGCCTTTTAGGAACTTCGTCAGGGCGAGTTCTTTATGTGGGATCAACTGGAATCAGAGGCGGTCATGTGATGTTAAGTCGAAGGTGGCCGTTAGATTCGTCGGACCAAAAGAAATAACCAAATGTCAGCGCCAAGTCAGAAATAATGTTGGGTATATTGGCCTCGTGTACTCATCAACCAAGATTCTAAAATAAGTCCCGTGGTGCATAAAGCCTTGGATCCCACGAGAGAGACCTCCGAGGTAAGGAAATCAAGCAAGTCGTTCTATCGACGCTGGTCCAGTTTTGACCCGAAAGTTTATGGCGAAGAACCCAGAGCGCCTGTGATATGGTGCTCGATTCCAAAGTTTCAGCACAAACGGCGTCCTTACCTCGGAGGTCTCTCTCGTGGGATCCAAGGCTTTATGCACCGCGGTAATACCAAGGTTTATCTGCGGTAAAAATCGCCGGAGCTCAGCGTTAAAATTTTGTCTCTAACCAAGCAATAGTGATAATTATCGCTATTGCTTGGTAATATGCCCCAAAGTATGGCTGCCAGAAAAAGAATCAAGCATTGGCAAAGCCAATATGTCCCACCTTTGAGACCCATTGTGTTTTAGTCATGCTGCACCGCACCCGGATCCTGTGCAGGATAAAGAATTTTTTTAACGTGTCATTTTGTAGACACGTGCACTACACATGCGTTCACCTACAAAATTAGTTTATTTTTAGTTACCAATCCTTATTTGATTATTAACAAAAAAGAAAAAAGTTGCAAAAGAGTTTTTTCCTTTTTAATAGGTGAGGGAAGGGGTGCAGGGGGTGAAAGCAACAGGGGGCAAAAGTGGGGGCCGAAGCAACATGGAAGCAGAAGCAAAACGAGGACATGGATGATGTTGGAAGCAAACATGCATGGGATACCGGCTGGGGAAGTGAAAAGAGGCTTAGCCCTCTTCAATGCCCCGCCCCCTCCTCACAGGGTGAGATTGTTCTTCAAGTTGGCAGGGAGAAATACACGGCTATAAAGCAACATGTATGAATAAGGGAGAAGAAGCACATGGCCAAGAGAGACGAAGGTGGGAAGAAGTATACAAGCGAGGCAACTGGAAAATACACGCACTCTTGTGGAGTACTTAAGCAAATGAAAAAAGTAGCGCTCAAAAGCGAGCAGTAGAAAGACACAAGTAATGCATCCATGCTCCAAGGGAAGGGACAAACTCACAAAGAGGCAAGAAAGCCCACATGATTTAGTGACTGAGAAGCAACCAAATAACATTGACAATAAATTCAAACAGTGGTAAACAATGAACAGGCGAAAGCCCACTGTAAGCTAGCAATATGAATCGCAACAGACAGCGCATGCACTGTCAAGTCAGACTTTTGAGCTAAAAAACAGGGAAGAAATTAAAAGCAAAAGGTAGGAAAGGAGATAAAACAAGCATTTGCAATGCAATCGATCTCGCTTTTGGGACCTTATATGTATTTAGCTATGCAGCACATTAGCCTGGGTGCTGAAACTTCTGCTGTTCTTTAACATGGAGGGAAAGTAAGCGCCAAACTGAGTGACACGCCAGGTATGGGAACACACGTAGAGAAATATTGCCTTTCAGCGGGAAATAGTATAGTCCAAAGCTCTGTATTTATTATAAAAGCAGGGCCTTCGGTGGTCATATCACTGAAAATACAAGATTTGAAAAAAAATATTATTGTCTACAAGACAATTTCTATGGACTGGAACTTAGAGAATGCTAAAGTGATTCTGGTATTTTACTGACCTCTGCTGGTCGTTTTCTATCAAGAAAGTTAAATAGAGGTAGTTGAACAGAAAAATACAAAAAAGAAAGTCCCTCAGCAGAAAGCAATTCTGGTATTTTACTGACCTCTGCTGGTTGTTTTCTATGAAGACAGTTAAATAGAGGTAGATGAACAGAAAAAAAGTCCCTAAGCGGAAGCAGACAAGTCCTAGGGCTGCTCTCCAGAGCCCACAAAGTACATACAGATATAAGTATATACTAAAGTATACACTAAAGTATATATTAAAGTAAATATACTAAAGTATATACTAAAGTATATACAAGAGGTCTTGAAGGCTTGACTTAAAAAATAGAGCACCTGCACTCACATTCTCAAAACTTGCAGTGGTGGTTCCTTGTTTCACTCGCTTCTTGCCTTTGAGGTAGGTTCAAAGTGGGGGGTATTTTAATTTTCTTTCTACTATGTCCAGAAAGGCCTGCTATGGGGTTAGTAAGGCTACGAGCTGCACTGCGTCACGCACAGGGCTTGCTATCTGCGGGAGTACAAATAATATTACGTTTTCAGCTTGAACAATAAAATTAACTGTTTCTTTCGCAAGTACCTAGCAGGAAGTGGGACCAACATGCGATTTCACAGCCGGCTGTTGTTTAATAATTCAACGTACTGTACAGCGGGGTTTACACTTGACTCAGCAGCTGCGTCTTCCTTGTCCGCGGGGTCGCTTTGTTTAAGGACTAAGAAACTGGCATCTTTATGATGCTTCAAACCTGGTTTCCTCTTCTCTGAGGTTCAAACAAAGCGTGCTTTCGCATTGCAACAGCTCCCAAGTGGCCATGTTTCAAATGTAGCATTTTCAGCCAGTTCTAGCAATTTCTCTTCAAGGGACTTATAAATCCCCACTTGCAATCAGGGAAGCTGAAATTGTGCGGCAAAGGAGGACAAAATGAGGTATACAAATAATTGAAAGTATGTAGCAAAACTAAGGTAAACTATTCAGCAAGGAAAGACAAACTGGTACATTCAATCAGAGCCGCTTAAAACATGAGCAAAGAGTTGGGGGTCCTAGCTCCCAGGACTCCACAGTACAGTGAAACGGTGTGCATAAAACACATTCCATTTTAACTTTACATCTGGGCCAGAGACGTTTGAAGGCATGGGCAAAGTGGGCTCTGGCCCAGTGCCTCAGCCTTTCAGGGGGCCCCCCTAAGAAAGTCTTGTCCTTATGACCTTAAATAATTCTTAAACAGATTGATTTAAATAACTTTTCCTTAAATTGATTTTTATTGTGAGGAATATAAGAGAGTCTATTACAGACATTTTGTAGACAAATATGTTTCTTTTTCATGCAACATCCATAAAAATGTTTTTTAGAAAACAGGACCTCACATAAGAGAAATGGGAGAGGGTGACAGAGATTCTTTGCAGTAAGATTGGTGAGCTGCTGTTGTGTTACAATATTGAAAACACACATCACTATCAGTGGTGGCTGGTGACAGTTGAAAGTGATGGGCCATAAAATGATTGGCGTACTGCATTGTGGCGAGAGAGCGACCCCGGACAACCTGCAGGGGGAATTGTTGACAAAAGAGTGGCAAATGGTGCATTTTCAAGCAAATTTGAGGAAGCAGGAAGGTTACTAAAGCAATACGATTTAATTATTTATCTTTAAGAAACTGCAATTATCTAGTGTTAACATTTTACAAAGTGGCCAGGAAGATTACATTAAAAAAAATTGAAACCCATTGCCAAAAAAAAGATTCATGTTGTATGCCTTTGTTCATGCCTTACCCCTAGCACAAATACACATTTTTTCAAAAAAGCCAATGTGCCCTAAATTACCACATCCATATTTAATATTCAGCACATTTACAAATAAAATATACCTACATGGAGGGAACGCGGCTACCCGTCCGGCCCATAATAAATTTGAACAAATATGGGAGTGCATGCCAGACTGGCTTAACAAAAAAAGATAAACACCTTCCTCCGCCAAGATGATAGTATATGTACGAGCGGCTACCGGTGGGATCTTTACTTAATTCAGCAGCCCCTCCAACAACAGATTGGAACCTCACACTTGGCACCAAGCTCTCCCATCAGAGGCCTCACTTCCAACCATGCATTATACTACAAAGCCGAGCGATTCGAAGCAGGGTGCTACACATGTCACGTAAGAATCACAGTAAAACAGAACATTAAAAAATTACATAAACATGTAAAAACATACCACGTCACGATGTGATAAAATAATGTAGCTGCATATCATATCTCAAACCTTAAAATTGCATTAAATAACATAGCGCTGCGAGAAGCTTTTAAAGGAACTCGTAATATCTGGCGCCAACATGTCTTTCAACTACAAAACACAACATTCAAGTAAATGACATTTCCTACCGAGGCTATGGAGTCTCCGAGGGGGAATGTCCACGAGGACGACGAGCAGCAGGCACCAACAGACTGTCCAGTGTGTGTCCAGATTAGGGAGCAGCCAGACACACAGCGTGCGTCCCGAAATGGCCAATCACTGCATGGCTTCACATGAAGTCACACAGTGATTGGCCATAGAAAGTGCGGCTGCGGCAGTGTGCCACCACCCACGCGCGGCACCCAATAATGGATTGCCAGCCCTTCTGCGCAGTGGACCAGCCAATCCTGGTGCTGCATGCAGCGCCAGCATTGGCTAGGGGGGGGCACAGTTACCATCCTCCCTTTTGACCACGGGGGCTGCGGCCCTGGCTGCTGTATGAAACAGCACCCTTGGGTCCCTCTGTTAAGTAGAAGGTATAGTACGTGCATGCTTGGGCTGGTGAGAGCCCAAAGATGCACATGTGCACTACTGCTTCAGCTGAGTCTGGACTGTCACTCAAGCTGCAGCAGCCCAGCCCAGCCCCACCCACTGGCGCACTTCAATTGTGTCTGGCGTGTCCTGGTAGTGGCCGCGGCGTTCTCAGCAAGGACGTCACGTACGTGAGGAACAGCAATATTTAATATTTTTGCGCTTAATACTGACAGTGCTTGACGGTGCATCCACGAGGCTTAGTGGAGCTATGCCCCTACACCCCAATGGACGCACCGCACCTGATCACTATCCCTGAATATTAGATGTAAACACCTTTAGAATTTGGACCAGTGTGCCTGAGCACTGTCAGTGACCTTGCCAAAGAGGGCATAAATGAGCTGTAACTGGGTCATACATTCAGAGCTGTTCCAAACAGCGGCCCCCAAAATACCTTTGGCCCTGGGCCCCCAAAATCCTATAGATGTCCCTGATCTGGGCTTGCCCACTTTACTCAACCTCAACCCTCAGGCTCCCAGACAGTTGAAAAAATGACATTTAAAATAATCTTAGCCCTTCCCTCTCCTTACATGACCTCACATACTCAGCCTACCCCTCTAGCTTTACCTCACTCTCCACCTCTCTCCACATCTCTGCCCCCCTTCTCATCCATGTCTACTCTCTCTAGCTCACTTATGTCTCCTCATCACTCTCTTATCAAAATACCTCTCGAACCTCACTGTTTTTATCACACACAACTTCATTTCTGCCACTTTCTGTGCTTACTTACACACCTCTACCTCGCAAGCTGCTCTCCCTGCCTAAACTTTCCCTCAAACCTCTCTGCACCCCACTGCTTTTTTCCCATTTCACCTCTCTCTACTCACTCGCCGCTTCACCATCCTCGTTCTGTTGCTCTTCCCTCTACTTCATCCTTTTTACTACCTTACACCTTTCTTAGTGCATTTTCCTCTACCTGTCTCTACCTCCACCATCTCTCTCTCCTTCTCTGTTTCTTCCGTGTCTCACAGATACTCATAGTTCTGAGGCTTCGTGGGGGCCTTGTGGGGTTTCGGGGCTCCCTGCACTGCTGGGTCTGCATTATGCATCCGATCACCCTCTCTTTCCTTTACACCTGTATCTTTCTCTGCCTCATCTCTGTCTCGGTTTCACCTCTGTATCCCTCCCTCTCTTGCTGTTCATCAGCCCTCTCTCGCTCACTACTCTCTCTAGCATGTCTGTCAATGCCACGTTTCATTTTGCCCTGTTCTCTACCTCACTGGTGTTTTTACATCGCACCGCCCTATACATCCCTCACTATTTCACCTGTCTGCCTCTAACTCACCTCTCTTTCTCTACATCTACGTTCTATGACTCACCCTTATCCGTTTCTCGACATTCCCGTTTCACAATCTCTAGCTCTCTATCTCACTCAAACCTGACCTATCCCTCCAGCTCTTTTGCTATCTACCTATTTGCTTTAGGTCAAACGCTAGAATATATTTCTAAATGGCAGCCAAACCCACAGAATACAAAGTGCAGACTAGGCCACTTGCAGGAAGAAAGTTTAACACATAATTTAACGGTCTGTCCGATTTTATTCGTTGAACGAAAAATGTTAATGAAGAGAATTTTGAACTCGCATGGCATTAAATCATGTCGGCATGCCTTGCTCTTTTTGCTTGAATGGGGAGACCCCTCAAACATCAGCAACCTTTATAAAATGCTACCTTACAGCGGATCGGCTATTGACTGAAAAGGGTCTGATGACTACTATGTAATGTTGGCTCATTATGGAATCTCCTGTTAGAAGACACTTGATCATCCCAGATTGTTATGAGCTGCAGAGATTATTAACTCGACAAGCTTGCATTAATATGGAGTGACTTCATCAAAATATTACGGACTATAAAAAGAAGGGTCAGGACGTGCAGTGTTTCATCTTTAATTACTTCAAGATTATAGGAGACTGCACGAAATTGATCGCATTTTATTATGTTCAAGGCAGCAAGATCGGATTTAATGAATTGACAAAACGCTTATATAAGATTAGATGATCATGAATATTTTAACATACTAGTATTAGCAACTCTGTGTGCAATTTAGTTCTGTCTAAAAATTAAATTGACTAAAATGCTATTCAATGTTAGAAATCAGTGCTTTACACATTTTATGAACTTGTAATTTTAATGATTCAGCTGTGTCATTATTATGGTTTTTATTAACTGAAATAAGATATACTTTACTATCTACCTATTCTTTTTTCTACTTCTCTGTAGCTTTCTTTCTAGCTATCTCATCCTCCACACTTTACCTTGTGTCTCTCCCAAAAACTCACCTATCTCTCGGTCTCATCTCTACCTCTGCTTCGCCTCTCTCACTGTTCTGTACCACTCTGCCCTTCTCAATACCCTACGCTCTTCCATTTCTCTTAACAGAGTCAGAGATGGCTGTATAGCCAGGGAAGTGCACACAGAGAGGAGGAGGGACAAGGTAGGGGAATAGAAAGAAGGAGGAAAGTTTCAGATTTCACCAGATAAAAGGGGAAAATTCTCAAAGCAGCACTTTGATTTTTACTGTTGCAATAAATGAGAGCGTCTTTTCATGAAAGTGCATTTTTTCCTGTTTAAAGTTACATTTTCAAGAGTTATCAGCATTATAGTGCTTAATTTGAGGTGGTGGTGAGCACCGGCACTTTATCATCAACACCTGAGTTTTTCATGAGCACAAGTTAAGAGCACATTAATTTACATGGAGATTAAGTGAGTTACCCAGAATCACAGGATGTTGAGCCGAAGCCGAGACTCAAACCTGGTTTCCCAGCTCCTGAACTTGGCAGCTCTGGCCATTAGGCCACATCCTCTCCCCACTTTCAAGGTTAGTAGTTGGTTCTGTTTTAAGCAGCACTAACAGGATAAATGGGCTAGTGGAAGCTGCCTCCTGACGAGTGCCCCAGCACTTATCTTTTTTTTTTTTTACAAATTAAGCACTGCTGCATATCTTATTTTAATAATGTACACTAGTCTATTAAACAACCAGCAAGTCACTGTGACCATGTCTTTTGCTGCACTGGAAGTAACAGGCTGAATTCTACATCAAATATTGTTGTTGCAAGACCAATAAATTATAGACCCAAGCGGAAAAAGGAATGGCATTCTAGATGCTTAGTCAAGCTTTCTTTTGATAGCTTTTGGCTGGCGGGTATAGGGCAGCTTGAACTTTTTGCTGTTTTTGCTTATAAAATCCAATCTTGTTTTTCATTATAAAGGCTTGAAATAGCTCAAAATAGGTATTACATTCAAAGTTGTTCTGAAAAAGCTAGGCAGCACTTTAGGATTCCAGGCATCAGACCTTATAAAAAGATGAGTCTTATTTTTGCTTGACATAATGCTAGCTTGAGAAAGGTGTCTCGGGCTAAGAATTTGTATGAATAATGAAACAAAATACTTTCATGACAAATAAGGAGTATTTTATTACACTCTCTTTGAATAAGTGGACAGGGGCATTTAGAATGAGATTTAACTGGAGGGGTGAGGAGGATTTTTAAAGTGAACTATGTGACAGTCTTGCTGGAGTACAAAGCATTTACTCAAAAACATGTTCATTTATTTCTAACACAATAACATTTAAATACAGTGGTATGTATTGTGTAAATATTTCAAAAGACACCAACAGATAAGAAAGCTCAAATGAAGGACTGTTTTAGTAATTCTAAACTATGATGGAAGCAAATATTTTAATTAGGATCAAAACAAACCAAGATACTTTACCTAGTGATGTGCAAATGATAATTAGTCGCTAAAACTTGATTTCCTCACATTGTCGTTTGTGCGATATATACTTTATCAGTAAAACTGCATGTTTGTGAATTTTAGTGGCCATTTGAATGGAAAATGTGAGGTCTGTAAATGTCAAAGTGCTACCATACCATGCTGTGTTAATATATTCGCAACAGCGTGCTCCAATGTGCAGCACTGCCTACATACCACAGCGTTGCTACTCTCTTGATGAATGGGCGTGGCTCATTTTCTACACTTGTTTTTTGGGTAACACTTGGATTATTCACTATCCCTAAGAGTTTGATGATGTAACACTGATAGCAGCACCCCTGCTCTGAACATTGTACTAGCACCCTGAGTCTGATACCTTTATCTTCAGCACCACTCTGGAAAACAAGCGCAAATACTGTGTAAATGTGTTGTTACCCCTTGCGGGCCATACTTGCTTGTGTAATTTCCACTAAGTACAACCTGGTGGTAAGTGGCATAGAAACACAGGAGCGAGCATGAATTTGCATTCAACTCCTGATGTTGGTTAAAGCTAAAGTAGGCAGTTTCAGCTCAGACTCATTATAGCGCTAACTGGTGGGATTAAATGACGCAATTGTTGTTTTTGTTTCCTGCTTCAAACAAAGCCCTTTTCTTCAGTCCATTAATTAAGGATGTATATACCGGCTGTGGAAAATTCTCATGTCCTTAAATGCCTAAATCCAGTCAAGAGCTGACTGGTGACCAAGGCACCACCTACTCTCCTGACTTTCAATGAAAATTAGACAGCGCGTAGAACTTGTCAAGAAAAGGATGGCGTTGAAAAGTTTTTGGAAATGAAGCATTGCATGACATTTCTTATGACTGCAGTTTTCATTAGCTGACTAATATTTCTTTATATGCATTAGTATAAAAGCGAGCATGTTGAGCTTCACTTTCAAAACAGCCTTAGACAATATCTTGCAAGACATCTAGCTTTCATTGCAAATGCCTCTCAGTCTCTCTCTGGTGTGTGCTTCCATCCTTAGAGCACCTATGCTACAGAGTCGTGTTTTCCCTTATCTTAAGGTCAAGAACACCACCATTCTCAAGAGGTCCTGACGTCCTAGGGTATGGATCTATGAGTCTTTTGGCAGAAGATAGACTACGACTGGCGAGGAAGTAGCTTCGGGGGGGACCAAAATAATGACCCTGACGTCCTAGGGTGTGCATCTATGAGTCTTCTGACAGAAGGCAGATCACCTCCTGGGAGGAGGTAGCTTCATGGAATCACAGAGAGAGGGCCAGAGCCTACAAGGAATTCCTGATAACCTGGGATCTAACTTTGGCTCTTTTGGTGTAGAGCAGTCTTTGTCCAGTGGCAGTGACAAGAGGCGTGACATCTGCCTCTCGAGCCTGACACATGGCACAGCCATTGGTGTTGCATTTAGAGCACTGCAAATGACCTTTTAGGGTAGGATTCTCTAGGCAGGAGGTAGTCACTGAGCAGGATAGTCAGTACCACCTTTCCTTGAATGTTTGTCAACCGAAGGGCTCTAGCACGCCAACCCACACCTCTCCCGGACATGGAAGACAAGATGTATCTCTAGGTGGCAGGAAGGCCCCACATGGAGGTCCCAAATGCATGGAGTTAGTGTGATTTTCATTTGTTGAACCTCACACATATCAATACTGAACAATGGCTGTCCTATGTTGCAGGTCCACCCAGAGGAAATGGGCAGGGGAAAACTCCCCCAAGATCAGGCTACAAGTCAGGGTTACATGCGAGTGGACGGCTTCCACCCACTATTTTAACAGGATGGATGCAGTCTACTATGCCAAGGAGTTCGGGCCCCATTGTAAATTATGTTGAACTCTTCCTGGTTTAATTTTCAAACACCGGGACACATTATGCAGCTCCTATACGTGGTCTGCCATTGATCCACAACAACATGGGGAAGGGGCTTTCTTATTTCAGACTCCTGCTTGGCCAATAACAAAGATCAAATTTGAGGGATCATCGGGTCTCCTTTTGTTTGAGTCTCCTGGCTGGGAGCAGTCTAGAGCCTCAAATTTAGATGCAAATACAGAGCAGGGAAGCATGTCGGCATGCATGTTTTTTACTTTGTTGTTTCTGGACGAAAGAAAGAGACGACAGGACTTCTTTGGCAATATAGTATAAAGTTTATATAAAGCGCATGAAAGGTCAGTCAGCTCCTTGGAACTGGAATCTGAGCTTCAACTTACAATACGGCAGGTAGTGTCTTTTATACATGTGCAATCAAATACGTCCTACAGTAGCATATTTGATAAAGTATTTGTTTAAACACAACATTATATCGAAAAGTAAAACTTTCTGCAAAAACAAGCTAATCACACATTTATGGAATTTGACTCATGCACATGTTAGTCATTACATTTCTACACCACTGCAGTACTACCAGTTGTCCTTGAATTGTCTCTTTGAAGCCTAGTAATGCTCTACTCCCTACATGCCTACTGCTCTACAAGGCGTAATGTCCCGCCTATCCTGAGCCTCTGTGCTACTTTATCTTCATATTTTCTCAGAGGCTGTTCTCACAATGCGGGCCTGTAACTTTCCATTTCTGCTGTGTCTAATAATATTGTTCCAGTCTACTGAAGCTCGGGTCTACTTCCCTCCCCCCTGGTCCTGATTCTATTTGCGTTTTCTATTCTATTAGCTTAGGCCTGTATTGCTCCTTTAATTCGTATCTTTGTACACAACTTTCTGATAATGCTTGCATGACATGAGTGGGTCTTCTTCATTTTCTAAATGTATTATAACATTGTTCAGTCCCTGTATACAAGATATGTGTGTTGATCTTTCCCAGTATTTACACACAAAAAATAGCATTTACATAGCACTTATCACCCCCGATGAGGCGTTGAAATAATTTAAAATACCACTATTCTTTCTTTTATAGCGCTAATCAGCCTGATGCAGGGTGTCAGAGCATATACAATTAATACGTTTGTAAATCAATGTACAGAATATGTTACATACGACTGCAAGGTGTAGAAATCAGATAACATCCTTCATTGCTCACTGTCCTACATTAGAAGGATTACAATGCAACTGCAAGTAACAAAGATCTATTTGTTCAAAGCAGTAACCCACTTACCTATCTACATAAAACAAAATCTGTCATCTGCATGTTACATGATGTTCTTTGCCCTCTATGCTATTTTGAGTCAAAACTGGGTCTAGACAAAAACAGATCTTTCCAGCTAGTGCATTATTATCCAGCATTATTTTACCATTATTATTCACTTAGATTTCTTGAGAACACGCATATCTCTACAATAGGTGCCTTAACCCCATAAGATTTTTTTTAAATTCAGACTTCGAAGCCAATTAAGCAGAACAGATTTACTGGCAGTTTTCTCCTTATTGCCAAATTTTTTTCGCAGTTTTTACAAAATAAGTGGCATATTTATGGGGATTTGGCATATAGTTGTGCAGCAAGCCACTTTATTGACCTGCCCTGCATCAAAGTGAAAGGGCAGGAATGTGCCTTATATATGGCATACGGTGTATTGCTGCGCTTTTCCCCTGCTCTGGTGCCATTTCAGCAGCTTAGCGCCAACTCAGGCACCCTAGCACGATGGTGCAAGGGTGCTTGTGTTGCATGGCGGGTTGTTTTTGTGCAGGAAGGTTCCCCTTCCTGCACAAAAACACTCCTGGGAGGTTTTTTCTTCTTTCTATGTGTGCTGCAGACTGCAGCACACATAGAAAGAGGAAAAAAGAGGAGAAATACAGTTATTTCTCCTTGTTGCACCTCCTCTGCGAAGGCATTCGATTTTTGTGCATATCCAGGTGTACATGGTCTTGTAAATCTGCAGAAGTGTCGAAATTCATGCCGAAATTGTGCTGCCTTGCCTTCCTCCATATCTATTAGGCCGTTCAAAGCCACGCAAGTGGCTCTTGGTGGCCTCATAAATATGATTTGGTGGTTTGTCCCACTGGAGCATCACAAAACACAAAAAGTAACACTATGGTGGCGCAAGGGGCTCATAAATATGCCCCATAATCAGTAGCGGCTGTCACAGATCAGGAGTGGCAGGACGTGCAATGTAAAAAAAAGACGAAAACAAGTTTTAAAAAGTACATTCTGTCCGCTCTCCCGCACATTGTCACAGTCTCTCCTTTCCAAAGTGGAACAGGGAGCAGCCAGGCCCCCACCCATAAACCAATCAAAACGCTGCAACACAGCGTTGTGATTGGTCTGAGTGCAGTGGATTGGCGCTCAGCCAGGGAATGGGGACCTCGGCATGTTCTCCACGCAGGCTGTAAAGCATCCTGCATGGAGAGCATGCGAAGTGCGCATGACTGTTTTGGATGTCCCCAGATGGCCGGTCAAACTGTCATTGTGCACTTGGAGTGGGCAAGCGACTCCTCCACTACTCTAAGTGCAGAGCAGCCCCACCCACCCCGCAAAGCTGTGCAACACGTACAAACAAACTGATTATAACCTCGTGGTATTATAGTTGTATTTTTCTTTCACTGCTTTGCAGCAGTGGAGCGGCACTCCTCCTTCTTAGCAAAGGAGCTGCCACTGCCCTAAATGTATAAGTTGAGGCCCAGATTTTTCATCAGGGTTGCGTCACTTTTCTGGTCAAACCCTGTTGCAAAATCAATTTTCAATTTACAATGCCACATAATTTTTTTGTGGCTTTCTAAAAAAAAAATGCAGGGCAGTACATTGCCATGCCTTGCATTACCTTACATCAGGTAGGTATTACATGGGTGATGCTTGGGTGTACCCATGCATCCACCCATGTATTTTGACGCAAACTCATATTTACAAAGACTTGTAAATATATGTTTGCACCAAACTGGTGAGTCTACCTGAGGCGGGCATAACAAGAAGAAATATCTTTATCTCTTCCCCTTATTTCCTCTTTGCATGTATGCTGCATTGTGCAGCATAGATGCAAAAAGGAAATAGGATAGCATTTGCATAACTTTATAAAAAAAAAAACTCTAATGCAAGACAGTGCATTGTGCTGGCTTGCACTATTGTGCGTCAGATAGGCATTACATGGGTGTTGCATCAACGTTGCCATACATCCATCCATGTATTTGTGTACAAATAACATACACAGTCTTCTTAAGGCACACACACACTAACTTTCCTTGGATCAGCTGTCTGTAAAATTATCGAGGTTATTCCCGATTTATATCAGGTGACATTCCAGTTAGGCCCCACTAGTGAGAGCAGTCTTAGATGCAGGGGTGGGTGGTAAACTCTTATTCATCGGCAGAGTTTGCAAAGTTTTGCCACTCCTTGCTCCGCTTGGAGTGGGGAGTTCAGCAAAAACTCTGAAAACAGCGGGTGGCAGAGTTTACCTCCTATCCCTGGGGATACATGGACCATAAAACAAGCAAAGAAAATCCTCCTCTGTGCTGGGTCATAAAACACAACGGTACCCACTGCTGCATTGACAGCCAGGCCTGAGGGGATGAGAGTATAAAAAGCTACACAGCCCTATGTTTGGCAGCCACAACGAAACTCCATAATTGCATAGACACACGTAGCTTCCTGCCCAAAGTCCCTAGTCATTTTAGCATCTCTCCTTCACCTGATATTGGATGCAGTCCTTGCTTGTCATCCTGTTGGACTGGCAAGCAGAAGTCTGGCACCCTGAGGCAAGGCTTTGAACCCAAGGACATAGAGAGTCAGACAGAGGCAGGTTCTCCAGGTGCAGGGCACATATGGCAAAGAGGATCTTGAGCAGGCATCACAGACCTACTTGACCGATGTCTGTCAGTTGTCATGATTGACAATGTCATGCAGAGTGTGATGGACCTGGTGGCCCACATCACTGGGAACTACCAACCACGCACGCAGCCTGGGAGTCATCCTCGACTCAAAACTCACCATGACCAAACAAATCAATGCAGTCTCCTCCACCTGCTTCAACACCCTCCGCATGCTCCACAAGATCTACAGTTGGATCCCGACAAACACGAGGAAAACAGTCACCCAGGCCCTAGTCAGCGGCAGACTCGACTACGGAAATGTCCTCCACGCCGGAGCCTCGTCCAAGCTCATCAACGGACTGCAAAGAATCCAGAATGCATCTGCACGCCTAATCCTCGACATCCCGCGTCGCGACCACATACCCCCCACATGGGGAACCTGCACTGGCTCCCCGTCGACATAAGAAGCTCCTTCAAGCTCCTGGTCCATGCACACAAGGCACTCCACAAAAACGGCCCAGCCTCACGGGTAAGTAGTGCGCTTTACAAATTATTTGAATGATTGATTGATTGATGGACGGGCTGAGCACTGAAGTGAGAAACCAGCCAGAGCAAGTGCAAGGCACAGGATTGTGGGAGTAGACATATTTTCATGGGCTGAGCTTCTGTTTGGCCCTGGGGTCTGTAGTATCTAAACTTGTGTCAACTGGTGGGTTTCTGAGGTCACTGTATGATGATCTGACATGAACTATGTGAGTTTCTGTACAGAGCTGTATGGGGTCTGTGGAGGACTGCCTGAGGGTCTGTAGGGAACAATATGGGGTCTCTCTGAAGCTCTTTGAGAGTCTGTTGAGGCCCGAGTGATGGATTTTAGGAGGCTCTACAACGGTCTTCTGCAGAGCAAGTCAGACCCTGAATCAGGGATAGAATGACAAGGCTCAGTTTAAGGGCCGAGGGCTACTGGCTATTTACCCCAGCTCACCAGAGAGAGACAGGCTCTGTACAATGATTTCAGTCCCCAAATCTGCACAGTCCACCCTACTATCAAGAGTTATGAGCTCTACATAACGAATGCAGGCCAGTGAATGCTCCCTCTTCTACATATAGGTACATGCTTGGCATGCAGATATGTGGATCCCTGACTGGCCAACCCCTACTGTAGATGATACAGGCTTTGCATAAGACTGCATCAAAACTGGCCAGTACCATCTATAGAGGAATACAAGCTCTTCATGAGGACTGCGCCCAGGCCGACTGTCCCCTTCCAAAAAGGGATGCAGGCCCTGTAAAATGACAGATGGCCCAGAACTGGCCATTTACTTCCATAGAGAAGCACAGTGCTAAAGGCCTGCATACCCACGGCTGGTCACCCCTTCTTTCTAGAGGGGCAGGGTCTGTGTCTTGGCTTGCTCTGCCCTCACTACATCTATGGTAGTGATTTAGAACAGGAAGAGCACCAACCAAATGACGTCCTCTAGAAAATGATCTCAGGAGGAGTCTGAAGATGAGCCAGAGAGGAGTAGGTCACAGAGAGAGAAAAATCTGGTCAAGATGAGATGACAGTGAGACAGTGGAACAAGAAAGTTGAGAGTGGAAAGTGAGCAAGAGAGCAAGGCAAAGGTTACCAGTAGCACATCCAGTGTGACCTTGTGCAAATAAAGAAATTGCCCCCATGGCTGCTGTTTGTGTTATAAAATCCAGCAATAAGCAGGTTTCAGTGGGCTCCTCAGGCCGCTGGGCCCCGGTGCCACTGCACCTGTTGCACCAATGGAACCTACGCCCCTGAAAGGTTCTCTACATACCCTGGTAAGTAATGATGGTACCCGCTATTGAAGCCACTGAAAGCGTAGACTGGAGAATGAAGGGAGATCCATGGTTGGAAAGATGCCCTCAATCTGGGAAATTAAAGGAGAGGGTGGAACAGAGAATAATAATAATAATAATAATAATAATCCACATTTGTATAGCGCACAATCACCCGTTAGGGTCTCTAGGCGCTGGGGGGCCGTCGGGAAGATTAAGCAAGCTATTGCCCAGAGTCGCATGGTGCTGGGCTAACCTGCCACCGGAGCCGGGGATCGAACCCTGATCCCCAGATTCCAGCGTCAGTCGCCCTGGCCGCGGCACCACACCTCTCCCATGAGAGGAATTGGAGGATGACTGTGACTGTTATTGTGTCAAAATTTGACCATTGTATGCTTTCCAGAAAGATGAATACCATTAGGTGCTGCTGGGAAGGACCTATTGTTATGACAGGGCTACCCAAAGAAAATGTATAGCTACCCTGGTGTCAGCCCCACTTTGGGATCAAAAAATGCAGGGACATATTTACAAGGCCTCTGCACCACCAGAGCATCACTTTTTTTGAGGCTCTGGTGGTGCACACTGCTGAGACATATTTACAAGTCCACACAAAGCCATCCTGCATAGCTTTTCATGGCCTTGTAAATATGGCACCCTTGCCGCATTACTTTGAGTGAAAGGGCATTACATGGGTGATGCGGTGGGTGTTCAGACGCATGGATTCTGGCGCATCCCTGTTGGACTGGAAAAACGAATGAATAGACTGTTTTGTCATTGCATACCTTCCTCGTTAGATAGGCTTGCTCACACCCTTAGAGTAGCAGGCCTGGGCAGAGTAACCTTGAAACTGAGATAGCATGTCCCCTGTCTCAGGATTGTAGCTCAACCCTCTGTGTCTCCTTTGTTCACCAGCTACTAATTGGAAAATTGTAGTCTGGGCGAGTCCTTAGGGATATTGGAAATGTATATCCTGTATTAGCATGTTGGCGGGGGTCAGTCCCTCTGCAGCAATCCAAGGAGGCTGGTCAGACTGGGCTCCGCTCGAGAGTTTGACTAATAAATCACTTTGGTTTGTATTCTCTTCTGTCTGACTGACTTTTCATTTATTTGGAAGGCTGAGAGGTGGTCGCGAGTTACCCAGGTGACTTTAATCTGGTAATTTCCTTCTGTTGGTGCCTGAACAGAGACCCCATCTGGTGTAGCCCTTCCTCGCCCACCGAATGGGTGATGAGGTTGGGGCCACGTCGGGTCGAATGGGAGGACCCTGCATGACTGATTCTGGTACTGCCCCATCTGTCTGACCGGGCAGTACCTCACCCAGTAGTCATCCCAGCTGGGGTTCTGAATGGCGAAACCCTTGGATCTGACTGTTTGGTCCGAAGAGTTGTTAGTGGAGAATAAATGTATTTGGCCTGTGTGCACCAGGTGACTTTGCTTTTGTTCTTTGTGGCTATGGCGCCATTTTGGTTTGTGTTTAGTACAGTCTGAGGATCGTTTTTTGGACAAGCGCTTACTTTTGTTTGAGTCCCTTGTGAACACGGTACCACTTTGGTTTGTATTTCATGAGGTCTGAGGACCAATTTTGGTAAGATATATGCACATATCTGCTCTGCATAAATAGTACATTTGTTTCCTTTTGAAAGATGCTGTGCTTTAGCAAAATGTTTTGTTTGGGCTGTCCTTGTTGTTGTACTGATGCTCAATTGGAAGAACGTCAGCCAGCACCACCAGAAGGCACTCACAATTTTGACATGTATGTGAAACATGGCCTTGGCCCTATTATGTTTAGTACGTTATGGCACAAATATACAGGAGCCAATGCCGAGTTGCAGTGGCCATTGACAGGCACTTTTGATGAACAGAAAATTAATTTTCTACAGGATAATTGTTTGCAAAAAGAAGTAGGCAGTCGATGTTTGATTCACTCAGAACATGGCAAAGGGAAGCTAAACAGAGGCGAATGAAAACAGAGAAGGAGCAGCGAGTGTCCTGTGCTTTTGCAAAAGGTGGCTTCCCGAGTGGACAAGGGTCTTGTAGACAGGGTCGCGGAGACGGTGGCCAGGACAGAGTTCAGGCTGTTAGGACATCGAAGGGTCGCACTGACCAGAACCACTTTGACAAATCTAGGGACAAACAGTACTACCACGATGCCTATGACTTGGATGAGGTGACAGGTACGTGTCACAGCTAGGACAGCCTGGGAAATGGTGATGGACCAATTCAGATACCTATAGATCAGCGTGGCCCTTATGTTACTGCAGATTTGCATGGCTCAGCTATGTAATTTTTTCTGGATACAGGTGCTATGAATAGCTCTATTTCCTGTTCACTGGTCCCGGAGCAGCTCTATCTGGCCATAATAATGTTTTGTTAGGATTTTCTGGTGTACCAGTTGTAAGCCCTATTTCTAAACCTCTCACACTGACTGTAGGTGTTGTTGCAACAGGCTTCTCGAGGGAATGATAGAGGGCGTGGTGGTTTGGACCGACTGCTTGCGCGTATGCTAGCAGAAATACTACGCATGTAGGAACAAATCACTGTGAGTAATGAAAAAAAGCACAGGTGCACCATACATTTATAAGTGTGCAGGAACAATCATATTAATGTTGTAGCACAAAACAATGATGTCCAAAGGGTCTTATTTGTTTGAATCCTTTATTTCTCAACAGTAGAAAAACGAACAGCCGACGCGTTTCGTCCCAGATGGGACTTCTTCAGGGCAGGGATAGATGGTCAAAACTTGGCATAGATAGGCGTGCACACGGATCCGACTGATGAAGTCTGTTTCGCAGAGAAAATTAAAAAGCTAGCTAAAAGTTCAAAGTGCAGTAGCCATTGGAGGTCTGAATGATATCTGTATCCTCCAGGACAAAAAAGAATATATGTATACACAACTGGGCTTGTGATTTATCTATAATTATTGATGCGATAAAGATACATGTATACTCGAAATGTGAATCTATAGGTGCACCATCCATGGGTTGTGCACCTAATCTGAATTTATATGAGAGGAGATCTTAAGGACAGAAGAAGGCGTATAATTCCAATGAATCCTCTTACTCCTCGAATAAATTTCACGAGGAGCGTTGCATGCCGTCGTCCAGAACACAGCCGTCGTACACCCTCAGTCCGTATAGCACCTGAGCGTCACTGTGAGTACTGTAAAGAGGAGGGACACTGGTGCAGCGAGTGTCCTGTGCTTTTGCAAAAGGTGGCTGCCCGAGGGGACAAGGGTCTTGTAGACAGAGTCGCGGAGACGGTGGTCAGGACAGGGTTCAGGCTGTTAGGACATCGAAGGGTCGCACTGACCAGAACCACTTTGACGAATCTAGGGACAAACAGTACTACCACGATGCCTATGACTTGGATGAGGTGACAGGTACATGTCACAGCTAGGACAGCCTGGGAAATGGTGATGGACCAATTCAGATACCTATAGATCAGCGTGGCCCTTATGTTACTGCAGATTTGCATGGCTCAGCTATGTAATTTTTTCTGGATACAGGTGCTATGAATAGCTCTATTTCCTGTTCACTGGTCCCGGAGCAGCTCTATCTGGCCATAATAATGTTTTGTTAGGATTTTCTGGTGTACCGGTTGTAAGCCCTATTTCTAAATCTCTCACACTGACTGTAGGTCCCTTTACTGTGGATTCGCCATTTTTGTTGACCTCTAACTGTGGAGAGAATTTGATGGGCTTAGATTTATTAAAGAAACTGCATGCATCAATGTATTGCTCTCTGGATGATGTTTATAGGACAATGAGTCTGAATGTGATCAGCACTAAGCAGTGTTTGTCCAAAGATGCACCCCTCCCTGCTGAATTTAAGGATGTGCCTCCCACATTGTGGGTAACAGGTGACTCGGACGTAGGACTATTGCAGATTCCCCCAATTTCCATTAAAGTTAAAGATAATGCTATCTTGCCTCATATTCCCCACTACAAAATACCACAAGAGGGAACGAGCTTTGTTGCGGATTATACAGGACCTGATTGAGTCGGGAGTTGTGGAAGAGATGACCGCTAATGTGTGCAATAGGCTTATTCTTCCCATTCTTAAGAGGGGAGCTTCAGGCTCCTCTGATGACCATCCAGATGGTTATCGTTTTGGGATTGACTTGCGCGAAGTTAATAAAATAGTGGTTCCTCAGTTCCTGGTGGTCCCTGAAATTACCGCTCTTCTAACAATGATTCCTTCCTCTGCTAAATACTTTTCTGTCATTAATTTGAAGAAGGCATTCTTTAGTATCCTGATCCATCCTGACAGCAGGCACTTGTTCGGTTTTACCCTAGCTGGCAGAAGCTTTAGAATCTGTCGAGCTCCTCAGGGCTATACAGAGAGCCCTGGTACATATAGCCAAGCCTTGAAAGCTCAGTTGGACTTCCTCACACTTCCCTCAGGTAATGTATTGCTTCAATATGTGGATGATATTCTCATTCCTTCTAACACTGAAAAGGGATGTAAAGAAAGTATGGTTAAGTTGTTGGTGCGTTTGGTTCACCATGGACATAAAGTGTCCCTTTCTAAATTTCAATATTGTCGACAGGAGGTCACCAATTTAAGTCACCTACTGTTGAAGGAGGGTAGAAGATTGACCCCCTGAGCGCATCAGCACCATTTTTTAAATGCCTATCCCTAAAACTCAGAGGGATGTGCACGCTTTTATTGGCATCACTTCCTACTGTCGCCAATGGATCCCTAACTATTCGTTATTAACAAAACCCCTGCTAAAGATGTGCATGAACCCTTGCCCTGGACACCTGAATGTCAACAGTCTTTTGAGCAATTAAAAGTTGTGCTTTGCTCTGCAACTGTGCTTGGTACGCCTGACTATATGAAGCCGTTTGTGCTGTACGTACACGAGATGGCCAGTTGTGCGATTTCTGTCTTGATGCAGGCCTTTGGAGGTAAGCAACGGCTGTGTGCTTATTTTCTGCTCTTCTTGACCCTGTCGCAAGATCCCTCCCAAGCTATAAAGAGCGGTCGCCGCAGTGGCCATCTCTATAAGGCAATCGGCTGGGCTCGTACTTGATACCGACCTCACAATCATGGTACCCTATGCTGTAGATACACGTTTGAATAAAACCAAGACACAGCACCTCAACAGTGCACTTCTAACTGGTTATGAATTGAACCTCTTTGCACCACGTGTCACAATTACAAGAGGTGCCACTCTAAACCCAGCCACATTGCTACCCCACCCTTCTGAGGGGGAGGAAATTGATATACATGATTGTATTTTTCGGATGGAGGAAGAGACGAAAGGACGGGTAGACCTGACTTATGTTCCCTTATCTGACCCCCAAGGGGAGCTATACGTCGATGGCTCTTGTTTTAAGCTAGCAGATGGCACTACAACAGCTGAATATGCAATCACAACACTGCACACAGTAGTTGAGATGTCACGAGTTCCCTACCAGTCGGTAGAGTTCATTGCCCTTATCCGAGCTTGCGAGTTGAGTGATAGATTAGTTGTCAATATTTATACTGCCAGCCAGTACACTTTTGGAGTGGTTCATAATTTTGGGCAACTCTGGGCAGATAGGGAGTTTCTCACTTCCTATGGGATGAAGATACAAAATGGTCCTCTTCTACATAGGCTTTTGTCAGCCCTGACACTCCCCAAGAAATTAGCATTAATAAAATGTAGCGCCCACAAGGCAATAGCTGATAATGTGGGAATAGGGAATGCATTTGCAGACCAGACAGCTAAGCAGATAGCCCACACGAAGATGAAAAGGATGTTTGTAGCAGGTCCAGCTAGGTGGGTGCCCGAGGTTACTATGTTTGAGGTTACTTTGCCAAATGTCAAGGGATTCAGAGTGAGGCAACTATTGAGGAGTTAGCAGTATGGCAGGAAAGCACAGCACGTTTGGATGAGGAAGGGTGTTGAACAGTCAGGGAAATAGAGATGGATGTTATCAGATGCATACGTTTTACCCGTAGTCACTATGACACACGGGCCAGCCCATATCAGTGCAAAAGGTATCTGTAAATTGTTAGATCCTGTATGGCACAATGGCAATATCCCAAAGACGGCCACCCATTTGGTCAAATATTGTATGGTGTGCATTAAGCATAATCCTGGGAAAGGCACCCCTACACCACTTGGTAATTTTGCACCTCCCACTTTCCCTTTTGAGGTTCTCCAAATGGACTACATCGAGATGGATCGAGTCCATAATTTGAAACATGTGTTAGTGGTAGTTTGTGCATTCAGTAAATGGGTTGAGGCTTACCCTACCAAATAAAACACAGCCATAGCGACTGCAAAGGTGCCCCTCATGGAGTTCTTTCCTCGCTTCGACTTGCCCCATTTGATTTGGAGTCACAATGGAAGTCACTTCAATGTGAAAGTTATCCAACTACTGTGTGAGGGACTGCATATCCAACAGAAATGTTATGCTGCACATCACCCCCAGTCAGCAGGTTTGGTTGAGAAGTACAATGGTACTCTCAAACTAAAATTAGCAAAGATTCAGGAGAGCACAGGGTTGCAATAGCCAGAGGCTTTACCATAAGCCCTTTTGTCTATGAGAGCCACGGCTCATTCTAGAACAGGACTGTCACCCTACGAAGTTGTGTTTGGGCACGCGCCAAATGTTTGGGGCATCCCGCAACCTCGTAGATTTTCAGAAATAGAATATCCTCTATTAGTGTACTACCTGTATGAGTTAACTAAAAGTCTGCCTTCTATTCACCAACAGATCCAAGGCGCACTTCCTCAGCTTCCCGAGGGGCCAGGGCATGATATTCGGCCTGAAGACTTTGTCTTTGTTCGCCCTTTTCAGAGGAAAGGTAATTTGGGGCTGAGGTGGAAGGGTCCGGTCCTGGTGCTCCTTGCCACCTGCACTGCCGTGAAGGTCACCAGCCGAAAGAACTGGATATATACCCAAAACTGTCGCAGAGTGCCTCTACCCCTACCCCCATTGGTCACAGGGTAGGGGTAGGGTAGGGATTTGGCACCTTTTCGGATGCCCAACTCACCTGGACTCAGACGGAAGCCAAGAATGATGAGGTACTAAATGTGGCAGTGCCCCCAGAGATCAAGGCTGTTAAAGAGCCCCTTTCCACTGGTACCTCTGTCTCTAACTCCCTTGGGATGGTCAGGTACCTGTTACATCTTTCCTTCTTTCCCCAGTGTACATAGCACCCTCCAATTACCATAAGGACCATCGATTGTGGCGTAGAAGTACATACTTGAACTGAGTCAGAAGAGTTATTAATCCAGAAGATGTAGATCATACAGACACCACTTTGCAGCAGTTTACAGATGCCATGAAGGGTATCATACCCTTCTGGGGCCCTATGTCAATAGCCTTAACATTTGTGGACTCACAGGAGTTCTGGAAGGGGTCATTAATACCACAGCAAGTATTTTGACAAATATTACAGCTGAGCTTTAGGCTACGAGGCTTGTTGCTTTACAAAACACGATGGCATTAGACATCATCCTTGCTGACCGAGGAGGGGTCTGCCCCGTCATTGGCAGCTTTTGTTGTGTATACATCCCAGACCATGCCCCTAATGTATATGTTACCATCCAGAAGTTGCATTGGTTCACATCTGACATCAACCAAGAAAATGGTACATGGACTGTCTCTGGATGGTTCTGGGGTCTCTTTGCATCCTGGGGTTGGAAGACTCTTATCTTCCTAGTTGCAATTGCTGGTATAATTTTCACCTGTTGCGTGTGCATACATTGTCTTCCTGCTTGCTGCGCTTACTGTGTGAAAAGACTGACACCCACACCGAAGCTTACAGTACATGACCCCAAGACAACAGCCATGATGATGCAGGATATCCAAGACCTAATGTCAATAGACGAAGGCATTTTCGAATATTGATGATGCGTATATTAACATGTAGCAGTAGTTTTCATGATATGCAAGGAGTTATTTGCTCTTAGACAGTAGTAAAATGTGTTTGCAAATGCTAAAAGGAGGGTCTGTTGGATTGGAAAATGTTTTTGGTCGACTTCTCATTGCATTGTACGATTTAAGTTAGCATTTGTGGTATCATTTTGTATTCAGCCGCCATTTTGTATCACGATCAAAACTAAACTTCTGTCTCATTCTATTTGCCTCAGCAGAAAGCAGTCTCGATATTTTCTTTCTATTTCTCCAAGGTTGAGCTTAGCTGCACTAATGAATAGGCTGTTTGTCATTGCATACCTTCCTCGTTAGATAGGCTTGCTCCCACCCTTAGAGTGGAGGGCATGGGCAGAATAACCTTGAAACTGAGAAAGCATGTACCCGGTCTCAGAATTGTAGCTCATCCTTCAGTATCTTCTTTGTTCGCCAGCTACTAATAGGAAAATTCCAGTCTGGGCATATCATTGGGGGTATTGGAAATGTATATCATGTATTACCATGTTGGCGGGGTCAGTCCCTCTGCAGCAATCCAAGGAAGCTGGTCAGACTGGACTCAGCTCGAGTGAATGACTAATAAATCACTTTGGTTTGTATTCTCTATTGTTTAGCCGAGTCTTCATTTATTTGGAAGGCTGCGGGGTGATCGCGATCGGGTCACTTCGTTCATCCCCAAGATTTATTTGCATTCTGCAACACACATAGAAGAAGGAAAACACCATCAATGATTGTTTTGTGCAGGAAGAAGTCCCTTCTTGCACATAAACAATCATCCGGCACAAAAACAATCATCCCTGCAACGCAAGTCACCCTGGCAGTGCCTGCATTGGCACAATGCAAAAACAACAGTTGATGGACAGAATGCAGAACAATGTCATACATTCACCCCAGTACAGAGATCTGGGCCTAAATCCATAGCTTTTTTGCTCACCATGCCATTCCAGTTTGAACCCAGCCATATGCAAATCAGTCTTGACCCTGTGCCTCATGGGAACAGTCCAGCCCGAACTGCCAAGCCAGGCCCTCCCTGCGTGGGCACAAGGCAGCCTATTGTGCACCAGGGCCAGCAGTCGAAGTGAATTAAAAAACAGTAAGGGTACTGTGACGCTGTGCTAAATGGGGGCCAGATGAGTAAGAATGGGGGTGGTTCATAGACTTAGCTAAAAACAAAAATATTCTGTAACTTTTTTTCAGTTTTTCATCATCAAGTAACTACATATAAAATAACTTGCAACTTTAACGAAAAATAAAAGCAAGTCGAGTTAATCAGTGGGAAATGTACCATCCTAATGTGTGACACCTCTATTAGTTAATGCACTGCAGAAATCTGTGTCTGTAGCCAGACAGCAACCAAATTGAATCCTGGCTGGAGCAGTGGAGAGGAGTTGGGGTTAGCACAAGTCTCTGCACACACTTCACAACTCACTGTGTACCTTACTCTGTGCAAGGGAGGAGTTCCATTGGCATTGCTGTGGGTGTTTCCACGCAACTCCCATGGTTTTTGACGCATTCTGAGATTTACAAGCACTTGTAAACCTGGGAATGTGTCAAAATCTTACGCCTCCATAGGGGAGGCATCAGTTGCGATGCCTCCATACGAGCAGAGGAGAGTCACCCCCCTCCCCACACTGCTGCACAGAAAGCTGGAGAAAGAAAACTGTAATAAAAATGATTTTATGACCATTTTACTTTTCAAGCTTTCTGATGAACAAAGAGGGCAGGGAAGGGACAGTGCATCATTGATGCTAATTGTCAGCAATAACGAATGGCCCCTTCACTTTGAGGTGCGCATCTCAGTTTGGCCGGCTACCTTGCTATGGCCAAACCGACATTCACAGTTCAAACTCTCCAACCCAGCTTTTTTAGACACCTGGGTTGGAGAGCAGCCACAGGGCTCCAGTGCCTTTTGGAGCTCTGATTCAGAAAAGGGGGTGGTGATGAACAGAGTGTCTGAATTAAGCAGACCACTCTTACCCAGTCCAAAGATCAGGGCTTGATCCATCACCGTTTTTTAGCTCACTGCACCATCCCAGCACCTGGCTACATGCAAATTAGTCTGTTCCTGTCCCAGTGCATGATGGGAACAGGGCAAACCAAACTACCAAGCCAATTCTTATACTGGGAAGGAAACAAGCTTCCGGGGACCGGTTTCTGGCATTTCAGCCGTCGTCGGCCCGGCTTGCTTGAATCCTGATGGTGCAATGAGCAAGGGACTCACATCTGAGTATACCCTTCCACGCTTATGTTGGACAAAATGATTCAGAAAAGGGGGGGGTGATGAACAGAGTGTCTGAATTAAGCAGACCACTCTTACCCAGTCCAAAGATCAGGGCTTGATCCATCACCGTTTTTTAGCTCACTGCACCATCCCAGCTCAGAACCTGGCTACATGCAAATTAGTCTGTTCCTGTCCCAGTGCATGATGGGAACAGGGCAAACCAAACTACCAAGCCAATTCTTATACTGGGAAGGAAACAAGCTTCCGGGGACCGGTTTCTGGCATTTCAGCCGTCGTCGGCCCGGCTTGCTTGAATCCTGATGGTGCAATGAGCAAGGGACTCACATCTGAGTATACCCTTCCACGCTTATGGTGGACAAAATGATTCAGAAAAGGGGGTGGTGATGAACAGAGTGTCTGAATTAAGCAGACCACTCTTACCCAGTCCAAAGATCAGGGCTTGATCCATCACCGTTTTTTAGCTCACTGCACCATCCCAGCTCAGAACCTGGCTACATGCAAATTAGTCTGTTCCTGTCCCAGTGCATGATGGGAACAGGGCAAACCAAACTACCAAGCCAATTCTTATACTGGGAAGGAAACAAGCTTCCGGGGACCGGTTTCTGGCATTTCAGCCGTCGTCGGCCCGGCTTGCTTGAATCCTGATGGTGCAATGAGCCAGGGACTCACATCTGAGTATACCCTTCCACGCTTATGGTGGACAAAATGATTCAGAAAAGGGGGTGGTGATGAACAGAGTGTCTGAATTAAGCAGACCACTCTTACCCAGTCCAAAGATCAGGGCTTGATCCATCACCGTTTTTTTGCTCACTGCACCATCCCAGCTCAGAACCTGGCTACATGCAAATTAGTCTGTTCCTGTCCCAGTGCATGATGGGCACAGGGCAAACCAAACTACCAAGCCAATTCTTATACTGGGAAGGAAACAAGCTTCCGGGGACCGGTTTCTGGCATTTCAGCCGTCGTCGGCCCGGCTTGCTTGAATCCTGATGGTGCAATGAGCAAGGGACTCACATCTGAGTATACCCTTCCACGCTTATGGTGGACAAAATGATTCAGAAAAGGGGGTGGTGATGAACAGAGTGCCCTGTTCCCATGATGCACTGGGCCAGGGACAGACTAATTTGCATATAGCCAGGTTCTGAGCTGGGATGGGGCAGTGAGCTAAATAACAGTGATGGATCAAGCCCTGATCTTTGGACTGGGTAAGAGTGGTCTGCTTAATTCAGACACTCTGTTCATCACCACCCCCTTTTCTGAATCGTTTTTGGCCACTATAGGTGTGGCAGGGTATACTCAGACATGAGTCCCTTGCTCACTGCTCCATCAGGATTCAAGCAAGCCGGGCCGACGAGGCTGAAATGCCAGAAACCGGTCCCCGGTAGCTTGTCTCCTTTCTGGTGAAGAATTGGCTTGGTAGTTTGGTCTGCCCTGTTCCCATGATGCACTGGGCCAGGGACAGACTAATTTGCATATAGCCAGGTTCTGAGCTGGGATGGGGCAGTGAGCTAAATAACGGTGATGGATCAAGCCCTGATCTTTGGACTGGGTAAGAGTGGTCTGCTTAATTCAGACACTCTGTTCATCACCACCCCCTTTTCTGAATCGTTTTTGGCCACTATAGGTGTGGCAGGGTATACTCAGACATGAGTCCCTTGCTCACTGCTCCATCAGGATTCAAGCAAGCCGGGCCGACGAGGCTGAAATGCCAGAAACCGGTCCCCGGTAGCTTGTCTCCTTTCTGGTGAAGAATTGGCTTGGTAGTTTGGTCTGCCCTGTTCCCATGATGCACTGGGCCAGGGACAGACTAATTTGCATATAGCCAGGTTCTGAGCTGGGATGGGGCAGTGAGCTAAATAACAGTGATGGATCAAGCCCTGATCTTTGGACTGGGTAAGAGTGGTCTGCTTAATTCAGACACTCTGTTCATCACCACCCCCTTTTCTGAATCGTTTTTGGAGCTCTGAGGCAGCCTGCTCCAGCCAATCTAGATGCTGCTCTCATGCTGCTTGAGATCAGCATCTGGATTGGATAAGGTATAGTTTGCTTTGGTGCGTCACCTCATGATCAGAGGAGTCAGAGCCATGGACTTGAGAGTGTGAGGACATGCTTCAGGCAAAGGTAAGTGTAAACTTTATGTATATGCTGAGACTGGTCCCTATGGGGCTTTCCATTTTTGCCCTCACCATCAGAGTGAAAAGAAATCTTAACTCTCTAGCAGTCTCACCCTTCACTGCCTCTGATGTAACTTCAAGAGAATCGTTATGGTTCTTTCACATTCTCATCATTTAAGAACTGTAGCATTTTCAATATTATACACAACAAACAGTGGTGGCTCCCTCGGAATGACGGTGGTGAGGTGAGGGTGGATTAAAGCACATTTTTTTTTAATTAACTTACCTTCTCCACCCCGCACACCCATCCTCCATCCTTGGTCTGCTGGAAGAACCAGAGGCCCCCAGGCTTCGGGAATCTCCCAGGAGCAGCATCGTGATTGGGCTGAGCGTCCTGTTTGGATACTCAGGTAGTGCCTGGGAGCCTAGGCATGTTCTCCACAGGGCCCGCAACACAGACCAATGGAGAACATGCCAAGTGTGCATGATGGTTTGGCTGACCGACCAAAGAGTCATGTGCACTTAGAGGAGTGCAGACCACTCCTCTCCTATTCTGGTGTCACAGAGCACAGCCCCGCCTGACTCCCGCAAAATAAAATGATAATAACGTTCTATTAACATTTTATTTTGTATTTTTCGCACTGTTTAAATAGCAGTGGGGCGATGTTCCATCACCTTAGCGGAGGAGCCGCCACTGACAACGAAGCCATATTCATTGCTTATTTACCTTATGCAACCACCAAGCATTCACAAAGACAATAGTTTGGGCTTTTTGTTTCAAATTCTGTTTATTGAGTTTTAAAATCAACACCGAGGTCAACACAATTGCAACATTGTCTTTGTAAGCCAAGAGTTACAGATATCACATGAGGGTTACAGCTTGTTCACGAGATCTTTAGCGTGTCAGGCCTACTTGTAGGCGCAGTTGTAGCATATCACAATTGTTAGCCTGTAACATTGTTTCAACCCTTCCTCCCAAAAAGAGGAACGAAAGAAAGTATAAAAAAAAGGAAACCTATTAAAGAAAGAAAAAAGAACAATAGAACCGTGATGTCATGTTACGTACGTTATTGTTGGTGATCAGGAGTGTAGGTAGGGCTTCCGACTCAGTGGAGATGCACCTTCTGAGAAGCAAGCCCCTGTCTGTTCCACTGTGACTTCATATATGAAAGAAATTGAGGGCTTTCAGCCGTGGGGCGCACGCCATCAATGGGAGCCCTTCCGCCAAATAGCCCTCCAACGGGGACCATATATACTTTTATATATACTTTCCTGGAATCTTCCACTATGTCGGACATGCGCTCCAGAGCCAGTGCCTGCCACAGGTTTTGGCTTTTTGAAGGTGTAATGTTACTTGTATTATATATCTGAATGCAAAGACAGAAGCAGCAAAATACCAGTCGGTAGAGCACACTCTGCTAAGCATTGATTTTTACCTCATGTGTTTTTAAGCCACGCCCTTAATGACATCGGCCACGTCCCTTAGAGAGAACCACCAGTTTTTCATCCCACTTAAAGCCCTCTAAATATCTTTCAGTGCAGTGCTATATTGTGCAGAATATTAATGTCAAAGCTTCCACGCGTTAAAGAAATACACTCTGTTGAATGCTGAAGAGACTTTATTATATTTTATATAATGTTTATTTTGTGATTTATTTACATAGCAAATATTTTAGAGCGTGGGCTCCGCGATCCAAGCCACCTTGGCTCGGCTCTCCCAGTTTATTTCTTGGCTCGCCCAACTCTCTATCAGGCTATTTGTTTGCAACTAAAATTGCGGTTGCAAATAATTTATGCTTTACGTTGTGCTTCGGTAGGAGAGGAGACACCAAGCCATGTCCCCTCCTCCACCCGAATAATAATCAGTCACAGGGGGCCTTCCACGAGCTTGAAAGTCGTCCGACTCTCAGTGTGTCCTTTTGTACATTGTAACTGGCCTTTTCTGCGTGGCAATCTTGTATTTCATTGATTGCAGGCTTTGCGAATGCACGATTGTAGTACGGTCGCCCACCCTGGTTCTTAAAAAGTTGGCATTCGATTCCTGGCTATCATGGGGCAGAGCTAGAAGGTTTAATGACCAGTGCCACTAATTCCATAGCAACAGCATCCAAGGAAGCAGCTATTCAGTGCCGGAGGGGCTGGAGGGGGCATCTTTCTTTCCAGAAGCTTCGCGGCGGGAACTGAGTTTACCCATTGAAATGCAACACAGGAAACTGCGCCCACCACCACCCCCCAGGGAGCCCACTTACGAGGCTTGGCGGAGTAGACTGCATATTGACAGAAGGGAGAGTTAGAAATTCAAAACCGCGAGAGAAGGCGCAGAAAAGATTATATCGAAGTTTTCTTTTGATGTGTCTTCAATGTGAGTAACAAGTCTGAGAGGCAGCGTTCCGTTCTGCCGAGGAGCGAGAGAATTACATTATCTGCCATTCCGGCTCCATCTGACACCAGGAATGAGATTAAATGAAAGCCCTGAGCTGCTGCCTCACCCCCACCCCTCCATTCCCCGGAGAGGGGCCCGCTCCGACTCACGTGGATCCGCTCTGTCGGTTCAATTTGACATGGAGGTGGACAGCGGAGAGGAAGCCGGGGTCCTCACAGAGCTGCCTCAAGATACACAGGAACTGCTCTTGGGCTGTGGTGTTCTGTTCAGCCAGGGTTTAGCACATCAGTTGGGGCTGGACGGTTTCTATTGGAACAGGGCCACGGCTGATTTGCATATGGGTGGGTCTAATCTGAGGTGACATGGTGGGCAAAAAAACATTGGGTTGGATTGCCACCCGAACAATTGACCATGGTTAGACAAATTGCAAGCATCCTCCCATCACCTTTTGTGTGTTTGTTTCAACAATGTAAGTGGCCATGGGCATGCCCAGGTGTGGGTCCCTAGCTCACTGTGTCACTGGAACCAAACTGCACCCTACTGAAGAGGACCAATCAGGTCAAAACCCATCTTGGGTCACTTGAGTTCTGGCTCAGAGAGGTGCTAACTTGACAGTTCGGGCTGGACTGTTCCTATTTCAGAAGGATCTAGGCTGATTTACATATGGGTGGGTCTAATCTTGGATGGCATGGTGGGCAAAAGAACAGTGAGTTGGAACTTGGAATGCCTCCCAACCAATTGCCTATGGTTATACAAATTGCAAGCATTCCTCTTATTGCCTTTTGGTGTTTGACGCCTCAAGATAGCCCAGAGCAAGCATACTCCTCAAATGTAAGTCACATGCATCTCACTGACGCCTTATGTGGGAAATTTTTAAGAAGTTACAGGGCAGGCCGAGTCTACTTGGCTCAAGTTAGGACAATCAGAGCCTTTTACCAATGGTTTCTAGGGCTTTACTATAAAACCCAAAACAGGGCTAGACTGACTACCAGGCAGTTTGGAATGCTGCCGAGCTGGGGGCTGATTTCACTGCAGTGGGGGCTGATTTTGTTGATGGAGACCTGCATGTGCTTCGAAATAATGAAAGCAAAACGAATTTTGTTTAGTACACGCAGGTCCCCATCAACGAAATCAGCCCCCAGCTCAGCAGCATTCCAAACTGACCGGTAGCCAGTCCGGCCCTGGCCCAAAACTGAGCACACGTTTTGATGGGGGCAGTCAATCCTGCTTAAATTGCTCCTCTGCGTTCTAGTCCCAACAAGTGCCCTTGCAAGGAATAAGAGAGATAGCCTTGTTCACTTCCCAATCAACACCCTCTTGGAAGGATAATTGTTGCATGGAGAGTAACATTGACAAAACATTTCGTCCCCACAGTGTCTTTGCACTGTACCTTACTTGCACTGTAGGGCAACTGGGCAGTGCCTGATGGGCTGGTACAACAGTTCTGCGTGTGGGCCAGTGTTTTTTAACAGTTAATGGTACGGTTTTATGGCCAGGTGGACCAGTTTTTATTGTTGATTTCCCTGATACTACCACAAGCATTATCTGCAGCAAATACAAATACATGCAGGCTCCCATAGCTCTCAAAATACATTTAAAGTTACCTTTACAAGGTCAAAACTGGCCTGGTTTGCGAAAGTTGCCATTTTTTTAACCTATCTGGTTCGCTAACGAGAGGCACTTTTATTTTCGTGCCTGGGCCTATTTTTTGCCCCAGTCCGACCCTGCCTACACAACCTTACATGAGGTCTATTTCATCTTCAGTCTGTGCAGGCTGAGCTTGTTGCTGTCCGCAAGGTGGGGTAGCACCTGCTTAAAATGCATGTATGTACTCCGCATTGCCCACCAAGCAAAATTGCAATGACTCTGCCCTGGCCCACCCAACTATCTCATGTCCTCTGTCATGGCATACATGAATGCCCCTGCTGATAGAGGGCAGAACGATAAGGCCTCTATCTTCCAGGAATGCAACTCATCTCAAGTGCACTGGGTCCTTGGGCATTCAGCAGGGGCACCAGGGCCTCAAGGCTTCCTCACATGACCTGTTGGTGCCGGTCTTTCACTGGGGATTCAACAGACAATTTTTAGTTCCTCATGCCTCAGCTCCTTCCCTGACAAGGAGGCCTTAAAGAGCTCTTCGCAGGTTGCTGCACTTCTAGGTTCCTGTCGCTGAACCTGATGAAGGGGAGCTGGTAGTCATTCACCCCAACCTGGTATACGAAAGGGTTTCTCGGTCTTCACCTGTGTGGGACCCAGGTTCTGGTACTTTCTTTCTTCTAAGTATGCAATGATTTCAGACAGACTTTTGGATTCCAAAGATCCAACTCTGGAACCAATTTTGGGCAGCTCTTGTCATTTGCTTATTCCTCTCACCTTGCCAGCCATAGCAGGAATCCGGGTGGAGTTGGGAGTCTCTTGACAGGAGACACGAAAACAAGGACACAAAGGAGGGACAGCCTGCACCACCTAACTCCCTGTTAACCTTTGGGGGTAGCACTTCCAGGGAACAATAGAGATAGAAAGGACAGAGTATTTCTAAATGTTTCAAAAAGGTCTCTCTGCAATCCTACACATACTCTCATTCCTAGAGCCCTTGGATTTATTGCGAGAGCCTTTCAATCTGCATCTGCTGTTTGGCAGGCCCCTTCGATCCTTCATCTAATGTTCCACTTGCATGATGGAAATCAAAATAGATCCTAGTGTGCCAACAGTCAAGCAGCCCACAGACACCTCACACTCATCCTATTTCATGTGCATCGCCCATGCACACATTCAGTATACAGAATAGACATTCTTGGCTTCTTGTTGTCATATATGCGCTCGTGGTGGACACGTATCGTGATAGGGTCCGTCCAGCACTCTTTTACTTGACTTATTCTTACTTCAAACTCCTTCGTTGTTGTGCACTGCTACCTGTAGTGGCTAAGTCTACAACCACTTTTATCAATGTCTTGCAAAAAGTGAGACACCGGGGGGTCCCGATGCCTATGGTAACATCCTGCACACTTTCACATGAACCACTGGGTTCTCCTCTGGTATATGTGTATGCCAAAAATAATGATAATTCAAATTGTTTTCATTTGTATCAATATTCTTTGTTTATTCTTTCTTTTTCATTCGTTTGAATCCTTATGTTTTCAAAACAATCCTGTATCTCATCTCCCATTTACCCAATGCATTTCGGGTCTATGGTGACCCTTCTTCGGGGGTCTCTAATAAAGAAAATCAAGAAAAGGTCGCAATCAGCCCTTAAACTGAAATTACATTAATGCATAGTACACTGCGTTTATACAATGTGAACAAACATCTATAGTTCACCAAATATCCTGTATATACCATCACAGTCATTATTTACATCACACTTCTTTGTGTGTATCAACGTTAAAAATTACAAACACCAAAACTGGCCAAAATTTAACCAAAAATAATCAAGCCCCTTGTTAGAAAATTATACCAACTACCATTCCGTAGTTCCACTCAACTAAATCAAAGTTTACTTAAATAAACATTATTAGCGCGCATTCTGTGCCTCCCTCGTTTGTGTACTTACTGGGAAATGGAAAGTGGAAAGCGTCCCTCGTTTACGTGTTCTCAGCGAATCCACTGTTACCTTACATCCTTAGTATCGCCTTTTAAAGCTCTCTGCGCGCTGATTGGCTTAATTGGCGATCACATGATCGCGACCTTGGACTGCGTAGTCCTTATAGTGTTTTATTTGTTTGATATCATTACGCTCTATGTGGATGAGGATATTCGCCAATTATGCGCTGCTATGAAATTAATCTAATTTCAAGAAAAATAGTTATTCTGACACAACTACATCATGAACAATTTTCAATCATTTTCACTCAACGTTTTAAACACATAATATTTACAAAGCAGTGTTATTCAATATTATGTTACGTGACTGGGCTCACTCAGGGTGAAAACAATATAAAATATGTTAAAACAAATCATATTAACTTTGGTGTCGGCCATTTTGGATAGGGAAAGTCTCATAGTCATGCAGGAAAACTGAACTTGGCTTTTCATAGTATCTTTATAAAAAACAGGATAATTCTATCCTGTCATTGAGTCCATTCGGTTGTAGGCTGTCCATTTTCTTTATCCAAAAATACTCTGATCTTAATCTTGAAATATGAGTGTCTCTTTCAGGGTGATGTTTGATGACTTCCAATATTGTGAAGCGAAGTTGTGCTATGTTGTGCCCAGCTTCTTGCCAGTGTGTAGCCAATGTGGACTTCGTATTTTTCAATCGGATATTACTTTTATGTTCAGTTATTCTTATTTTGATTTTTCTCTCTGTCTGACCTATGTACAATTTTCCACATGGACACTTGATTCCATAAATCACATTCTTCGTGTCACACGTTCCTGAGTGTGATAAGGTCACTTTTTTTCCTGTCATAGGATGTGTGAATAACTGTCCTGTCATCACATTATTGCAATGAATGCAATTTTCGCACCTTTGCATGCCTTTGTGGTTAGTCTCCTTTGGTGCATTCTTCTTATTTAGCAATTCTTTAAGATTCTTAGATCTGTTGTATGCAAAAGTGATGTTATCAGCAAACAGTGGTTCCAGATCCGGTTCTTTAGTGATCAGTACCCAGTACTTTTTCATGATGTTGACTATTTTTGCTGATTGTAAGGAATGTTTTAGAACACATACTGTTTTCTTAGTGACTCCTTTTTCTTTGGTAACTAATAAAGACTCTCTTTTCATCTTCATTACTTTGGTTTTAGATTCTTCCAGTAAAGGAGTGGGATAGCCTCTTAGTTTGTATTTTTGGATCTGCTTGTCGATGGTGGAGAGCAAGTCTTGTGGGTCAGATGTGATTCTTTTTTGCCGGATGAATTGAGATATTGGAAGATGTTTCTTTAATGAAAAATGATGGAAACTTTCATAATGTAAACCACTGTTCCTGTCTGTTTCTTTGGTATATACACTTGTTCTCAACTTATTCTGTTCAAGATGGATTTTTACATCTAGGAATGCCAGTTCTTTCTGATCCATTTGGTGAGTGAATTTAATCCGGTCATGTACACTGTTCAGTCTCTGAATGTTCTTAATCAATGTTTCTTTTTCACCCTTCCATATCAAGAAGATATCATCGATGTATCTTTTAAAGACCATAAGACCCGATGACCAGTTTGTGTCTTGAATTATGTGATCGTGCTCAAATTTGGCCATAAAGGTGTTTGCGTAGGACGGTGCCCCCGCAAAGCCCATAGACGTTCCACTGCATTGTTCATAAAACTCACCTTCCCAATTAAAATAACTGTGTAGTAGAGCAAACTGTAGTAGTTCAAGCATTAGGGTTTTTTCTCCTCCACATATTTCGTTGTTGAGTAAGCACCATTCCATAGCTTCGATGCCCTCCCTGTGGGGGATTGAGGTGTATAAAGCTGTCACATCTATGGAGCATAACCATATTTCTTCGTCAATTGGAATGTTTATTGTGGATAATATGTTCAAAAATGCAGTGGTATCCTTTATGTGTGTACTCCATTTCTGAACTAGAGGTTGTAGGAACCAGTCTAGGTATTGGCCCAGAGGTTCTGATAGTGATCCACAAGCTGAAACTATAGGTCTAAAAGGAGGTTTTATTGGGTCTTTATGCACCTTCGGGAGCATGTAAAATTGAGGTCTTCTGGGATATTTGATCTGTAAAAATTGATATGTTTTTGTCGTAATCCATTTCATCTCTAGAGCTTTGTCTAGAATAGTTTTAAGTGTCTTACCAAAGATTTCAGTCGGGTCTTGGTCTAGTTTATGGTAAATGTTTTCATCTTGTAAATGAGTTTGTACACTTTCTTTGTAGTAGGTGGTGTTCATTACTACTATTGCTCCCCCTTTATCCGCTTTCATTATGGTGATGTCGTTGTCATCTCTTAGGGTTTGTAAGACTTGCCAATCTTTTCTGGAAAAGTTAGTAGTGGTACCTCCTGAATATTTTATCTTTTGGATTTCAGTTGTTACAATCCGTTCGTATGCGTCAATAGTTTTGTGTGAGGTGGGAGCACAAAATGTGCTTTTAGGTTTGAATTCTTTTAATTCCATCTCTGGTCTTGCACTTGGAGGTAGGTTGTTGAAGAAGTTTTTAAGTCTTAAATTCCGTAGGAATTTGTAGATTGATATTTCTGTCTCCTGGGCATTCGATTTATATCTTGGGACAAACGTGAGACCTTTGTTTAGTACTTTTGTTTGCTCTTTCATGAGTTCTTTATTAGAAATGTTGATTACTAAGTTGGTTTCGTTTTCTTTGATCTCAATTCTCTTTCTGCTACGGTTTCCTTGGTTTGTATCTTTTCTTTTTCCTTTTCCCCTCCTTGTTTTTGTAGCTCTATTGTACTCGTTGAGGGTGCATTGTTTGCTGCTGGGCTGATCTCTAAAAAAGCAACCTTCTCTTGTTGATCCTTTCGACTAACTTTCAATATTGGTCTCCTGTTTTGTACATCTGAATCCGATACCATACTTTCTTGTGATGAACTTACATTGGTTTGTGGTTGTTGCCACTTTCTCTGGTTGTAAACTTCAGCCCAACTGTACACCTCTTCCAATTTGTAATCAATTGTGTCTCTTCGATATTTTTTGATTTTCCTCTCTTCAATCTCTTTTGCATATCTTTCAAGTTTTTTATTAACTTCCTCCAATGTGGCATCTAGGTCTTCGAATTGATTTAATTCAGTTTTTACTTTAGCCAGTTCTTCTTCAAGCATCCTAAGTTCTTTTGCCAGCTCCTCCACTATCAGCAAAATCAGGTCCAAACTACATTTGTTCAAAATTTGATACCATTTTGTTAGAAAAGCCTTGTTGTTCCTGCATAGCATAGGTTTAAGCGCTATTCTTAAACCCCTGGGTATTCGTTGGTTCCTATGATAATGTATCAAGGTTGTCGCGTGTAATCTTTGGTTTATCTCTCGTTTGCTTGCATTTTCAAGTTGTTTGATTAGTTGCATTACTGTACTTGGTTGTGGGCTGAAGGCTCTAGTCTCCTTGATCAAACTGTAAATTCCTTCTGCTTCTGCTGCGGTGTATACTAGAGTTTCCGCTTTATTTGTCGTTATTTGAGCAATTTCCTCTAAATTCATCTTTGCGGTGCTTGGATGGAGGGTAGACTAGGTTTATGAATGTATCGTGATAGGGTCCGTCCAGCACTCTTTTACTTGACTTATTCTTACTTCAAACTCCTTCGTTGTTGTGCACTGCTACCTGTAGTGGCTAAGTCTACAACCACTTTTATCAATGTCTTGCAAAAAGTGAGACACCGGGGGGTCCCGATGCCTATGGTAACATCCTGCACACTTTCACATGAACCACTGGGTTCTCCTCTGGTATATGTGTATGCCAAAAATAATGATAATTCAAATTGTTTTCATTTGTATCAATATTCTTTGTTTATTCTTTCTTTTTCATTCGTTTGAATCCTTATGTTTTCAAAACAATCCTGTATCTCATCTCCCATTTACCCAATGCATTTCGGGTCTATGGTGACCCTTCTTCGGGGGTCTCTAATAAAGAAAATCAAGAAAAGGTCGCAATCAGCCCTTAAACTGAAATTACATTAATGCATAGTACACTGCGTTTATACAATGTGAACAAACATCTATAGTTCACCAAATATCCTGTATATACCATCACAGTCATTATTTACATCACACTTCTTTGTGTGTATCAACGTTAAAAATTACAAACACCAAAACTGGCCAAAATTTAACCAAAAATAATCAAGCCCCTTGTTAGAAAATTATACCAACTATCATTCCGTAGTTCCACTCAACTAAATCAAAGTTTACTTAAATAAACATTATTAGCGCGCATTCTGTGCCTCCCTCGTTTGTGTACTTACTGGGAAATGGAAAGTGGAAAGCGTCCCTCGTTTACGTGTTCTCAGCGAATCCACTGTTACCTTACATCCTTAGTATCGCCTTTTAAAGCTCTCTGCGCGCTGATTGGCTTAATTGGCGATCACATGATCGCGACCTCGGACTGCGTAGTCCTTATAGTGTTTTATTTGTTTGATATCATTACGCTCTATGTGGATGAGGATATTCGCCAATTATGCGCTGCTATGAAATTAATCTAATTTCAAGAAAAATAGTTATTCTGACACAACTACATCATGAACAATTTTCAATCATTTTCACTCAACGTTTTAAACACATAATATTTACAAAGCAGTGTTATTCAATATTATGTTACGTGACTGGGCTCACTCAGGGTGAAAACAATATAAAATATGTTAAAACAAATCATATTAACTTTGGTGTCGGCCATTTTGGATAGGGAAAGTCTCATAGTCATGCAGGAAAACTGAACTTGGCTTTTCATAGTATCTTTATAAAAAACAGGATAATTCTATCCTGTCATTGAGTCCATTCGGTTGTAGGCTGTCCATTTTCTTTATCCAAAAATACTCTGATCTTAATCTTGAAATATGAGTGTCTCTTTCAGGGTGATGTTTGATGACTTCCAATATTGTGAAGCGAAGTTGTGCTATGTTGTGCCCAGCTTCTTGCCAGTGTGTAGCCAATGTGGACTTCGTATTTTTCAATCGGATATTACTTTTATGTTCAGTTATTCTTATTTTGATTTTTCTCTCTGTCTGACCTATGTACAATTTTCCACATGGACACTTGATTCCATAAATCACATTCTTCGTGTCACACGTTCCTGAGTGTGATAAGGTCACTTTTTTTCCTGTCATAGGATGTGTGAATAACTGTCCTGTCATCACATTATTGCAATGAATGCAATTTTCGCACCTTTGCATGCCTTTGTGGTTAGTCTCCTTTGGTGCATTCTTCTTATTTAGCAATTCTTTAAGATTCTTAGATCTGTTGTATGCAAAAGTGATGTTATCAGCAAACAGTGGTTCCAGATCCGGTTCTTTAGTGATCAGTACCCAGTACTTTTTCATGATGTTGACTATTTTTGCTGATTGTAAGGAATGTTTTAGAACACATACTGTTTTCTTAGTGACTCCTTTTTCTTTGGTAACTAATAAAGACTCTCTTTTCATCTTCATTACTTTGGTTTTAGATTCTTCCAGTAAAGGAGTGGGATAGCCTCTTAGTTTGTATTTTTGGATCTGCTTGTCGATGGTGGAGAGCAAGTCTTGTGGGTCAGATGTGATTCTTTTTTGCCGGATGAATTGAGATATTGGAAGATGTTTCTTTAATGAAAAATGATGGAAACTTTCATAATGTAAACCACTGTTCCTGTCTGTTTCTTTGGTATATACACTTGTTCTCAACTTATTCTGTTCAAGATGGATTTTTACATCTAGGAATGCCAGTTCTTTATGATCCATTTGGTGAGTGAATTTAATCCGGTCATGTACACTGTACACTTGAAGATGAAAAGAGAGTCTTTATTAGTTACCAAAGAAAAAGGAGTCACTAAGAAAACAGTATGTGTTCTAAAACATTCCTTACAATCAGCAAAAATAGTCAACATCATGAAAAAGTACTGGGTACTGATCACTAAAGAACCGGATCTGGAACCACTGTTTGCTGATAACATCACTTTTGCATACAACAGATCTAAGAATCTTAAAGAATTGCTAAATAAGAAGAATGCACCAAAGGAGACTAACCACAAAGGCATGCAAAGGTGCGAAAATTGCATTCATTGCAATAATGTGATGACAGGACAGTTATTCACACATCCTATGACAGGAAAAAAAGTGACCTTATCACACTCAGGAACGTGTGACACGAAGAATGTGATTTATGGAATCAAGTGTCCATGTGGAAAATTGTACATAGGTCAGACAGAGAGAAAAATCAAAATAAGAATAACTGAACATAAAAGTAATATCCGATTGAAAAATACGAAGTCCACATTGGCTACACACTGGCAAGAAGCTGGGCACAACATAGCACAACTTCGCTTCACAATATTGGAAGTCATCAAACATCACCCTGAAAGAGACACTCATATTTCAAGATTAAGATCAGAGTATTTTTGGATAAAGAAAATGGACAGCCTACAACCGAATGGACTCAATGACAGGATAGAATTATCCTGTTTTTTATAAAGATACTATGAAAAGCCAAGTTCAGTTTTCCTGCATGACTATGAGACTTTCCCTATCCAAAATGGCCGACACCAAAGTTAATATGATTTGTTTTAACATATTTTATATTGTTTTCACCCTGAGTGAGCCCAGTCACGTAACATAATATTGAATAACACTGCTTTGTAAATATTATGTGTTTAAAACGTTGAGTGAAAATGATTGAAAATTGTTCATGATGTAGTTGTGTCAGAATAACTATTTTTCTTGAAATTAGATTAATTTCATAGCAGCGCATAATTGACGAATATCCTCATCCACATAGAGCGTAATGATATCAAACAAATAAAACACTATAAGGACTACGCAGTCCGAGGTCGCGATCATGTGATCGCCAATTAAGCCAATCAGCGCGCAGAGAGCTTTAAAAGGCGATACTAAGGATGTAAGGTAACAGTGGATTCGCTGAGAACACGTAAACGAGGGACGCTTTCCACTTTCCATTTCCCAGTAAGTACACAAACGAGGGAGGCACAGAATGCGCGCTAATAATGTTTATTTAAGTAAACTTTGATTTAGTTGAGTGGAACTACGGAATGGTAGTTGGTATAATTTTCTAACAAGGGGCTTGATTATTTTTGGTTAAATTTTGGCCAGTTTTGGTGTTTGTAATTTTTAACGTTGATACACACAAAGAAGTGTGATGTAAATAATGACTGTGATGGTATATACAGGATATTTGGTGAACTATAGATGTTTGTTCACATTGTATAAACGCAGTGTACTATGCATTAATGTAATTTCAGTTTAAGGGCTGATTGCGACCTTTTCTTGATTTTCTTTACTAGAGACCCCCGAAGAAGGGTCACCATAGACCCGAAATGCATTGGGTAAATGGGAGATGAGATACAGGATTGTTTTGAAAACATAAGGATTCAAACGAATGAAAAAGAAAGAATAAACAAAGAATATTGATACAAATGAAAACAATTTGAATTATCATTATTTTTGGCATACACATATACCAGAGGAGAACCCAGTGGTTCATGTGAAAGTGTGCAGGATGTTACCATAGGCTCGTGGTGGACACTGCAGGCATGATGGGTATGCAGTGCCTTACATATGCTGTGGGGGTACAGAAGGTGGCATAATAGAGAACTCTATGAAAATGCCAAGCTGATGTCTTGTGAAGTACATGCGTGTTTTTGCGTACTATAAATAAAAAAGCTGCCGTTTGTGAGTACAATATGCATATTTTCACAAAATGCTGATCTATTTGGAGACAAAGTAGTTTGCACGTGACAAATGAAAAGTGATTAGGTGTGTACAACACAAGACGGCCATTTTGGGGTGTGAGGGACCGTTCCATCTCTCTGAACACCTTCAGCACAGTGGCGCAGCTCTCAATGGTGCAGCAGTGCAGTGGCACCGGGCCTAGAGGCTTTAGGGTCCCACCCATCGGGACCCAGAGGCTTTAGGGTGAATATATGATTATACCACGATTTCAATTACCACGCATGGCTTTACCACGCGAATTTTACATCGCAAGTGGCTTTACCACGCTGGTATTTACAACGTAGGATTTTACTACGCCTAGAAACGTCTTACCTGCACGTCTTTCTCTACGAGCCCTTACTTCCATCCTCCATTGAAACAAGCGTCAAAACACGTATACCAAAATAAAAAAAGGACTGTTTTTTTGACGTACACGGCACGTCTTTGGGGGAGGCTCTTTCCTTTTTCTTTTAAAATTATGTTCGTTATTTTTTTTAAAGTAAACTGCTTGTTATTTTTTGGGGGGGAGACCCCCCCCAGCCCCCCCTTGTTATTTTTGGGGGGGGAGACCCCCCCCAGCCCCCCTCTGCCCCCCAAGCCCACGCAGAACGACTCGAAGGAATACCACATCTCCCCCCCAGCCCGTGGTAAAGACGTCGTGGAAGGCACCCTGCGTGGAAGGCACCCTGCGTGGTAAGTGTCACGTGGTAAATGTTAGTAGTGGTAATGCCTTCGTGGTAAATGATGTTGCCCCTTTAGGGTCCCACAGAATACTGTTTAGTGTTGTAGTGAGGGGGTCTGTTTGAATATCTTGCATCTGGGTGACGGTCCGCGGCACCCTTGCTCCGCCACTGCTTCCGCACAAATGATAGCTACGCCATTGTAAATCACGCTCTGCCCAGGTGTCTATGTCCCTTACTACTGTAACATATAAACGTAATACCCTTGGTAGTAATTACTCTTGAAACAGCGAACCCCGGCCCCGGGTGAAATACTTTTCAATTCTGTGGCAAAGGCCGTGATGGAAACTCACTGCGCGTTACCTGTGATTCCATGAAGGGGTTCCAAGGCCCGCTGTTCTCAATCCAGCACCGGTAATGAGCAATCAAGTGACATCGGCCCCGCGAGGCGCTTCACCGGGAGAGAACACAACACAGATCAACCCATCATTCGCCCACCACCCACGCGCGCGAGACGATCATTCACCGTTACCTGGCGCGTGCTCGAGCGATGGAACATTTCTAGTCAGAAACACGGTCCGGTCCCTCCGTGCTTTCGGCGAGAAACGCCGCCTAGGGGGCCAAGGATAGGGGTTAAGGGAAGCGCCCAGAGGAGAGTAGCATGTGTTCTGTGCACTGGGGATGATTAATCACCTGAAGAGCGTAATCCGGGGGTGGAAAGTGGGTTTTTTGTTTGATTGAGCACACTCCCCTCCCACACCTGTCACAGCTAAATGCATCAGAAAAAAAAATCTATCTGACAGTACAGAGGAATTTGACAAGAAGTTATTTTGCCTGCGGATGTGGGGTTGATGAAGAGGAGGGAGGGGGAGGGACGGTGACTCACCGGTGTCGGAGGGTCCCAGAGGAGGGCTGTGAATCCCTGAGTCCCACAGAGCCCAGGGAGAGGACAGCAATCAAAGGAGCCCAGAAAGCAAAAGCAGAACCAGAGAAGATGACAAGCAGGTGCACAGCTGGGCAGGGCTCGCAGCGAGATGGGCAGACTTTCTAACAGACCGGTTCACCCAGGGTTTTAAGTGGGATGAAAAAACTGGGGGGTCACTCATAGGGCCGTGACCGCTGTACTTAGGGCGTGGCTTAAAACACTTAAGCTAAAAACGTGTGCTTACCATAGTGTGCTGCCTGAATGGTATTTTGCTGTTTCTGTCCATTCATCCAGTTATATAACACTTCAAGTAACATTGCACCTACAACAAGCCAGGGCTTTTGGCTTCGTCAATGGTTGTAAGTTGCATAAGATAAATAAGCAACAATTATCGCTTCGTTGTATTTAATATTAATAACTCGTTCTTATACTGGTACAGCAGCGTACCTATGAGTAGTTTGGGAGGGGATGCTAGGGGAAGGTATGAGGTATCTACATTACTCCATATACACCGCCAGAACAAGCTGTGCTAGCTGCTTTACGTATTTAGGGGCAGATTTATGAAGGCCTTGCGCCGCCGGTGCGTCACTTTTTCCCATGTTAAAAATGACGCACCGGCGGCGCAAGGCCTTCATAAATCTGCCCCTTAGTGTTGTATAAGATGTTAACATGTTTTTGCCTGGAAACCGGGTGGCATAATTGTACTGCAGTGGGAGGATGTGTTGGGGGGGTGCAGGAAAAGCAATCGTTATTTATACTATGGACTGTAGCTAACACTGCCTCACTCGGAAAATGGAGAACTCGCTGGTGTATTCCCTAAATGTTAATGGAGAGAACTGTTATGGGATGATGACATGATTCGTTCAAACAACTGTATGATTCTAAAGTGCAAATGCAAAATAAAAAGTAAAAAAAAAAAAAACTCGTTCTTGTGGGCGAAGTTGTAGCGTAAGGCTTGAGTATCCACATTTGAGCTGTAAAAACAGGTTTAAGCCTGGCACTCTTTGATTAAAAATAGAAATATGCCCTTGTGTGATGTAACTTGTGCTCATGTAAAGCGCTCCAAGTTTGCGCTACATAAAACTGAAAAACTAGTCTCTTTGAAGTTACATCAAAGGCAGTTGCGGGTTGTACCATTGCTGAGTTGTTTTTTTTTCTTCCACGTTGAGGGTAAAAATGGAGAGCCCAATAAGGACCCCTCTTCGGCACCAGCTTTTTAAAACTGGCAGTACTTGAGCATGGCAGGACCCGACTCACTTAAAGACCTGGGTTCACCCTAAAAGCTGGTTGGTCCGGTAAAGAGTCAGTCAGTACAGCAAATTCTACGGGAGATGCACAGGTGAAAGGCAGTTTGTCAAGTGTTGGGTAGTCCGACACTACCGGGAGGTGACTAAAATGCCATGCTCAGTCTCTCTAGGCCTGGCCTCTCAGGGCCAGGTGCGCAACACCCATTGGAATCAAAGGGCTTCATCCCCATCCCCGCCCCCCCGCCCCCTTCGTGTGTGGCAACCCGGGCTCAGACAGCTCCCGGGCACACACACAGCCGCACCCTAGCACTTCACAGGTCTTTAAAAGACCATGTGCATGTTAAAGAGGCTTTGTTGATGTTTCACCCCTTCTAAGAGCCCCTGCAGCTCCACTCAACCTACTGCTTAAAGTTTCAGCCCCCCCGAAATTTTTTCTTAGCTCACCCCCCGAAATGTGGCTCTAGTTGCGCCTCTGCTCAGGGCTAGCATTGTCAAGCAGGCAAGAAGGTTGATGTGGGATTGAATGTCTAACTCAGGATGCACATTTAAAACAGGCAATAGAATGTCCAAGCCCTGTTATTGTTTTTGTAAATAATAAGGCTTCCATTACCATCAAGGAAATATGCTGAGTAACTGCTGAGGTTTATGGCATCAACAGTATCACCTGACTGTGCATTTTAAGTTACTCTTGTAAGGGATCTGCATTCAAGAGTTACCTGCATGAGTACCCAAGTACAGTGCCTGTGGGCAAATTTTCACAGGCTCATAGTTCAATGGCTGACAGACTTCGGGCCTCATTATGACTACGGCCGTGGTGGCCGTGCAGGCACCGCAGCACTTTTGGTCCAACCGCCCTGTTATGAGTTTGGCGGTTGGACCGCCAAGGGACCGCTGCAGTCACTGGGGATCTCAGTGGTGTTGCAGTAGTGTGACACACAATATGCTGGTGGTGCCCCTGCAGCACCGCCAAGCATATTGCGAGTTTCCTCACATCCACACGTTTCCTGCAAGTGAGCCCGTCATGGAAAGGGTGGCAGTGAGGAAACTAAGGGGTTTCCTGCAGGGCCCTCTGTTGCCTCTGAGCCAGGGGAAGCATGCAGGGGGGCACATGTTGTGCTCCCCCATATGCATACAACCCCAGTTCCTGCATGGTATGGACAGCACAGTCCATGCCGTTCAGGGTAGTTCTTTAGCGCTCATATTGCGGTGCCTTTCTAAGGCTCAGATAGGAGCCTTAGAAAGGCACCGCCGTGGGACCACTGAAGCAACTCCCGCCAGACCAGGATTAAACTCCTAATCTTGCAGGCGAGGTGCAGACGGCTTTGGCGGTCTCGCAGCGGGGCGCAGGCATGGTGGCCCGCTGCAAGACTGCCAAAGTAATAATCAGGCCCTTTGTTGGCCTTAGTAGCAGGGGCTGCATGGAGTGAACATGAGGTGTTCACTGCTAGGCATCGATTGCATTGTTACTGTTGGTTACAGGTGTGGCTAAAGGCTCAGTCTGTCACACCAGGGGAAAAGCAGCAGTGATGGCAGATACATTTGCTCACTCGTTGAGCCAGTTGTGGTTGCTTGCGCACTCAAAGCATACAGCAGGGTGTTATTTGGACTCTCACAGGACACAGCAGGGTGTTATTGGACTCTCACATTATACAGCAGGATGTTAGTTGGACTCCTCAACCTGTGAGAAGAAGCGATCGCGTTGCTGGTCTTTACAGTTAGCGCGCAATAATGTATTGTCCCCTACATCACTCGATCAGTGTTGGGCTTTCTGTGGCCAAGGACATCTGGATGAATGCTCCATGGCTGACGCCTTAGATTGTCAAAATCAATGGGGTGCCCCTGTGACTCCCTGAACCTGGGGAATTACTAGTATAGAAGAACAATTGGTTATGTAGAGAAACATAACATTTCTTTTTATATCAATTGTTTCCTGAAAGCTTAGGAAATACCAATGCATGGAATGACATATATATTCTGACATATACAAAAAAGTACTCACACAAATAGATCTACATACTTACCTAGATACATTAATTCTTCTTATATCTTAAAGTGTAACACATGTCCAATAGCAAAGAAGAAAACACAGGACTGTTCTTTAACATGAAAAACATGTATTAGTGCTGTACAAAAAACTGTGTCTTAACATACACCATAATGCAAGACACATGACAATATACAAAGAGACAGAGAAAAAACTACATTTGGTGTCCATTCACTATTCGAATATACTCAAACATATTGCATCATTTCTTATTGATCAGTATGTGAGGTAATGTAACGGATCACCTATTCGTATCGTCGACGTTTCAACCCTATCCAACAAGTGTGTTCATGAAAACATCGCAACGAGTCTTCCTCAGGACTGGAGTAAATTGTTTAGCCTATGTGATAGAAGACAATACATGTCAGTGCCATAACAAACCACTTTATTGAAGAAAGGGGGAGGGAGGGTGTTATAACCGTCAAACCTCACTTGGTCCCAGTCATCAGGTACCAGCACAATCCTCGTGGAGGTATCGTAGAGAAAGAGGAATCGTATGCATCCTACGGTAAACTGGGGCCTCTCTGTGGACCGAAAGCATCAAAGTTGCAGAATATAAATACCACAATTTAATATACAAATGGAAAAAACACAAGAGAGATAGAGTACCTCTCCTACCTGGTGTAAAAATTCTTAGGGGCATATTATCAAGAACGGCATTACAATTATCCCCCCTTTAGCGACAGGAAACTGCAGCTAAAGCGGCAACAATGAGCTTGATAATATGTCCTTGAGAATTTCAATAGAAACCCATGTTCACACCAGAACATGCGCTTCTATGGAAATTCACCAGGGCATATTATCAAGCCCATTATCGCCGCTTTAGCGCCAGTTTCCTGCTGCTAAAGTGGCGATAATTTTAACGCTGTTTCTTGATAATATGCCCCTTACTTTCTTGTAGTCACGATAAGGCACTAAGGGGCATATTATCAAGAACGGCGTTAAAATTATTGCCGCTTTAGCGGCAGAAAACTGCCGCTAAAGTGGCGATAACAAGCTTGATAATATGTCCTTGAGAATTTCAATAGAAACCCATGTTCACACCAGAACATGGGCTTCTAGGGGAATTCACAAGGACATATTATCAAGCCCATTATCGCCGCTTTAGGGTCAGTGTCCTGCCGCTAAAGCGGTGATTATTTTAACGCTGTTTCTTGATAATTTGCCCCTAAATAAGTTGGGCCTTTATAAGAGCTTTCACAAATACCTCCAGGGCCATACAAAGGATTCCCTGACACACATTAACAAAATGTTGTTTAAAAAGGTGTTGTTTAAAAACAAATATTTAGTCCTAGAGGTGTAAGCTATGGTAAATGGTCCAACCCCCGCCAGGAAGCTCACCTCGATTACTAAGAAAAAAGGGATAGAAAAAATCCGACATCCAGGGTCTCGCTCTGTCCACGCTGATTCGCTGAAGTGTGGTGTGGTAGAAAAACTGACAAAATACTAAAAGCGGCCGCTACGTAAGCATGGATGCCAGTCCTGCAGCGTGTCGTAAGGAAAATTCCACAACATGTGACAGCCTTCAAATTGTCAAATGATGCGCGATGTGTCAAACGTGTGATGAAAAGGCCTGCGTCATTGTGACGGCTTTGTGCTACCCATGGTAACCAAAAAACAATCCCCAGACACTAAACTAGCACGTACACAATCTGCAGATCGTTGAAAAATACTAATATATACAAATATCATTCTAAGGAGAAGAAATATATCTGTCACCACTATTGCAACTATTTTGAAAGACGTTTCTTAACTCTATATCAAAATATGGTCCGGCTCTGTTCACAATGAAGTGAGGTTAAAAATGACAAATTATTTCGAGCGGCCACTATGAACTCGTGCACCCTGGTCCTGCATTGCATTGAGAGGAAAAAATCTCTACGTGCGGCAGCCTTCAAACTGTCAAAAATTGCGCGATGTGTCAAATGTGTGATGAGGGGGTCCACGTCATTGGGACGGTTTAGTGTTACACCTGGTAACCAGAAAACATTTCCCAGTGACTTAGCTAGCATGTATACAATATGCTGATCATTGGAAAATTGGGCAAAGGCTGGTGTGACCGATGAAAGCTCGGTCGCCAGCCTAAAAACAAAGTGGCTTATTTACAAAAACTGATGCATTGGCAGGGATGCGTCATATTTCTAGAACCTGCGTCAGATACCCTTAGCTCCTTCGCTGCGGCGGCCCGCCCGCTCAATAGAACGCGCAGCGCAGGCGCGACGGGCGGGCCATGACGGAATTGCTCCGTCATCAGCACACCGCCACCGCGGCTGATGACGGAGCGGTTCCGTCATCAGCATCGATGTAGTTAAGAAGCTATTGGCGCACTGTATGTACGATACAGGACTCCATGGCGCAAGGATCCACGTATGCAGCAGAAATATTGGTGCATCTTTGGGCCCAAAAGTGGCACATTTCTGTACTTGGTCATAAGACTGACACAATTAAAGCAATGTTTAACAAAACAGAAGCTATTCCCATTGTAAAGCCACTGTGTCAATTCCTATACCTTGTTTGAAAACTCGTATGAATTATGACGAATTCAAGGCTTTGCGTGACGTAGTGAAATCTTATAAATTTCACTGTGTCAGTTCTAAGTGGCTTTTTACTAGGGAACGCCTACCCTGCATACATTTTACACAGCACAGGTATAATGTGATAAAGGCCTGCATAAACTGGCACATTGGGCCCAAAGAGTCAGTTTGTAAATATGGAGCACTGAATATGCCGCTGCCGCGTCAAAAATTAAATATTAAATATGCCCCACAGTGATCAAGGCACTGAGGTTTGAAGGATGCCACTAGTGGTGTTCTTCTTCTTGTACCTCATAGACAATATGGGGCAAATTTACTATAAAATGACACAGCGTGGCGCTGCAAGCCATCCTGCTGCACCGAGCTGCATCATTAGGAAAGTGCAGGGATGCATCACATTTAGAGCAAAAAGACGCACCCCTGTGCTTTCATCTGCCTAGTACCAACGCAGACACCCTTGCACCATGGTGCAAGGGTACCTGCGTTGCAGGGATGATTGTTTTTGTGCAGGAAGAGACAAAGACAATAATTGATGGTGTTTTCCTCCTTCTATGTGTATTGCAGAATGCAGCAACATAGAAAGAGCACAAAACTAGGAGAAATAAAGGTATTTTTCCTCGTTGCCCCACTTTAACCCCTCCCTTGGGGAGGCGTCAGAGTCTGACGCATTCCCAGGTTTACAAAACCTTGTAAATATTGGAATGCATCAGAATCCATGGGTGTTGCATGGGAACTCCCATTGCAGCAAACAGGGTTGGCTTTAGCACTGGTGGCGCACTGTGCGACAATGTTTGTTGGCGCTCCCCCAATGACCGCCTCCACCACAGATTCCCTCACTACCACCATTTGACAGTGCCCCTCAAGTCTCTATAACCACAGTCTCTTAGTTTCATTTAGTTTTATAGAGCCACTCATACCAGTTTAAGATGTCAGACCACTTTACATCACACACGCATTTCACAATCAATCATCAGTGTGTAAATCAGTATGTAGGAAATGTTACATAAGACAGACGACTACAAGGAGTAGGAGTCACATTTAATTAATTCTGGTAGACAGGATAGTTTAAGAGTGCTTGGTCTGGAAAAGCACAAATTCCGAATTTAAAATGTAACACCATTGTTCGGGGTTTTCTTTAATAATAAGAATTGATTTCTACCCAAATGAACGTGGTGGCTCCTCCACGTGGGCGTCAGAGCATTGCCCCACTGCTTTCTCGCAGTGTGAGAAGCAGAAACGTAAAATGGCATGAATACCATTTTACATTTCTGCTTCTCATACTGCAAGAAACCAGAAGAAGGGTATGCCTGGTTGGGGGTGGGCGGGTTGGGGAGGAGTGGTTAGCCCAATGTTATGGGCGCTGACTGTTTGGTCGGCCCCAGGGCCGGCCAAACCAGTCATTGTGATTGGCTAACTGGGAACCTGAGTGTGCTTCCTGTGGCTGAGCGAGGGAGTACCACGGAGGAGAAATGCAACAAGGAAGCGGCGAGAAGGTATGTTTTTAATTCATTTTTTTATGCCCGCTTCCTCCCACATCCTTCCCCCCTCCCACACCCCTATCTGATCCGTGCCAGCCACCGCTGCCTTTCACACAGACAGATTTATTAGACATTACTGAGTATTCCACAGGCAGCTAAGCATATCTGCTAAAATAGGGCCGTCAGGGTGCGGCTTTCACAGTGTTCATCAGTGAATCTCTCTGATCTAATACATTTTGGATATATGAGCAGAAGCGTGATCCCAATTTTCCTCCCATCTTCTAGAGTTTCCAGCCCTATGAGAAGCTGGGAGAGGGCTTTGGACAGATTTCCTCCTATTAATACTGCCTCCGCTATCCCATCCATTAGCTCATTTGTAGCATGGGAATTCTAGTCTGCTGATGACACTTTTGGCAATTAGATTCCTTCCCTGGTGTGTGTGGGGTGTGTGTGTGTGTGTGTGTGTGCACGTGTGTATGCATGTGTCTGTCTGTGTGTGTGTGGTTGAGTGTGTGTGTGTATGTACATACTGACTTGGGGGGCTGGAGAATGCTGGTTCTATGGTAGGACTGGATACATGTCTCTATACCGATGGTGCCAATGTGATAGACCTTGAGAGGACATTTGCGATCCCTAGCTCTCATTTATGCTCCTCAGGATTCATAAAGCTAAAACCACCAATCCTGGAGCCAAGCGGAATATAATTTGTTGGACCAAAAGTGTTGGTAGGGTCACCATGAGAAGGTGTCCCCCATATTGAACTTATTTACTCTTCATTGGTAGATTGAGTATGTGAGGGATGAAATACCAGAGAAAGAATTAGGGAAGATAAAACAAGAGTGAAAAAAGGGACACAAGGGGAAACAAGAAGAAAAGGGCAAACATTAACAAAAAAATATTTTGGCCGGATGAGGTGGTCAAAATGGCTACTGAGTGGACTTAATGACAATGAAACAAGTCTAGAAACTAAGAAGATAGCCTGAGGTTTAGATGTATTAGGGGCTGGTCACGGATATTAGGAAAGGGTTTGTTTCAAATCTGGGCAGTTTAGTTATGGATTTGGAGAAGGAGGTGTGTAATGAGATTTTATTTATAATTGATACAATTTTAGAGATCATGAATGGAGGGAAAGTTAAACGCTTAAATATGTATCTCCTCTTTCAACATGAAAACAACTTATTCATTCACAGCTATTTGATGTGTGATGCTCAAAATCAATGAAAAACCCCTGTGTCTCATATTGTCTCTGAAAGGACAGACAAGTGGCAAATAATATTACACTGGTGCCAGTATAACATGAGTTGGAAGGATAGAATGCTTTGTACAAGTGGATTAATAAATATACTGCCAAATAAAGAAAGGGCCTGAAACTAGGCCTGGGCAGAAAAGTTTGCTCTGTTTCTGGAGTTTGTGAATACGGCAACTCTGCGTTCCGAGGAAAACGCAGACTTACCGATAAACTCTGTACTCCGCAACGGAGCGGAGTTTTGTCCATAGGCACTCTCATAGCTTAATTTTGCATGCACAGTGAGTGCGACGAGACTTGCCAGGTGCTCGACAGCGCCCAAAAGATTTTCTAGCTGCCCGCGAGATTTTACAAACACTAGCGCTGCTTTAGGCCGCGCCTGCTATGTCGGGTGTTTTTTTGTGTCGTAGGCAAGCGCGATTGAGAGCAATTGACCGCCTCTGTAACCTGGAGAAGATTCTCTCCTTGAGAAGCAGCAAAATCTCCTCAAAAAGACAATTTGGAGTTTATAACTTCTCAAATGGAAAGCTCTACTTTTTTTGAGCAAGTAGTTCTTTTTTTTAGAAACTTTTTTTTCCAACAGGAAGAAAGTGCCCCAGAGACTCCAGCTTCCTGTTCCTCTCCAGCAGACTACTCCCAGTGCTTTGTCCACCTCCTGGTCACTTTTAATTTGGATTTGGATTTGAATCTGGAAGGATCACTTTCCTTGTCTGTAGCTTATATACCATTGGATTTAAGGACTTTGTATTTGAGATTTCACAACTAATTTTAAAAACTGTTGTATAAGGGTGTTGTTTGTTTGATAGATGGCATGCACCAGGATTTATTTGTACTTTTATTCGATTTTTACAATTTATTGTGGTGGGTGGCCTGCAGTTTCAGTAGGGGCGAAGTTTTTTATTGCATGCAATTTTTCTTCTTTTATAAAGAAAAAATGTTGCACAATTTAGTACATTTTCTCCATGTATTTTAATACATGTGCAACATTCATTTATTTCACTATATAATCCAGTCTCCTAATGGGCCTTACAGCCAGTAGGCCCAGTACTAGTCATGGGTGCATGAAACAACTGTTTATGTGGTGCCTGTTGAATTGAATCATCATTTAGGCCATGGATGGCATTGGATTAAATTACAAATTGTGGGTTTTTTGGGGCACATCTGGTTTTTGTCTGCAAACAGTGTATAGGTGGGGTGTTATATTTGATGCCTTTGGAAGATGTGTGTTGCTGTTAAATTCTTTACCCCAGTTAATGTTCTTTTGTGGCATTGCTGTATTAATGCTGTTTTCTCCTGTGTTACTATGCCTCCTTTGTCTGGCCAGTGTGTGAGTGTGTTTGCCATTGGCCACCATTTGTCTTTTCATCCATGCCATGTGGCCAGGGGCCATTTTGTATAGTCTGTGTACACAGGCCTGCATGTGTTCTTTGTTTTCCATGCCTCCTGCTTGTTATTTGACCATGCGGCTGGCGGACATTTTTTATAGGCAACCAGTGTGCTTGTTTACCGAAGGCCGGCATGCTTTGTTTGTTGTGGTCATGCTTCCTTGCTGGTTGTTGTTGTTGTTTTACCATGTGGCTGAGAGCCATTTTGGGTAGGTAGCCACTGTGCTTCAGCAATATCCCTGTATGTGTTCTTTGTTGTGACCATGCCTCCTGCTTGTTGTTTGACCATGTGGCTGATGGCCATTTTATGTAGCCACCCAGTGTGCTTTTGCCATAGGCCTACATGTGTTCTTTGTTGTGGCCATGCCTCCTTGCTGGTTGTTGTTATGACCATGTGGCTGGAGGTCATTTTATGTAGCCACCCAGTGTGCTTTTGCCATAGGCGTACATGTGTTCTTTGTTATGGCCATGCCTCCTTGCTGGTTGTTGTTGTGACTAAGTGGCTGGCTGCCATTTTGCGTATCCAGCCAGTGTACTTTTGCCATAGTCCTACATGTCTTCTTTGTTGTGGTCTTTCCTCTGCTTGTTGTTTGACCATGTGGCTGGCGGCCCTTTTTGGTAGCCATGCTTCATTGCTTGTTGTTTGACAATGTGGCCATTTTGTGCAACCATCAATTTTCAAAGCCATTTTAATTTGTATATAGTGGTTTACGCCTTATTGTTTGTGCTCTTTTTTTTAAACTTTTCCCTGACATCAGTTTAATAAGTGAATATGTTTGAGGCCTAGTAACTCATACTAAATGTACTGTATGAACAGTGCATTATAATATATACTTTTTTGCATTTTTCTCCTGCACCACTGCTTGCCTCCCAAATCCCAATGGGTTTCTCTAGTACATCAGCAGTAATATTTTTGAATTCATATTTTTGTATTTTTATACAAATTTTTTGTATTTAATTTTAATTTGTTTAATTTGTTTGTTTTAATTTGTTTTTTCAATGTTTTTGTAAAGTATTTTTTTAAATAACATTTTATTAATTTAAGTAAATTTGTTTTAAAAAATGTACATTTGATTTTGATGTATTTTTAATTGTTTTTATTCTTTTTAATTCTTTTTAAAAAAAATTATATTTTCCTTAACCTTCATTATCAACTCCATGTCTTCCATAAGTGCACAACAGCATTCATTTTCAAAGGATTATTCCATTGTCACCATTATTCCATTGTCACCTGTACCTCCCTGAGTGTCACAACCCAACTTGATGCACATAAAGCAAACAGTTACATCTGTATGTTGTTCCTATTTCTTATCCATCCTGCGTGTACATGAAAGTTTATGTTGGCATCGTTTTAGGAATGGAACATTGTATTGTTGTTAATTATTTATAACTTAAGTAACCACACTAAATGATATTGTTTGTTTGTACTACTAATTCAACTGCAAAATGTCACATTTCACTGATGTTCTTCTTGCTTGTTTGCTTTTAGGTGCACAAGAGAAGAGACATCACCTGCAGTACTGTCAGACAGAAGTCCTGTGCACAAGGTGACCCATGACCACACAACACGGACATCACTTCAGCTTGTGAAGCTAAGTGCCGCTGCCAACTGACAGCTTCAAGATGGCCCAAAGAAAGGTGCTACCAAGATAGTGGCCAGTGATAAGAAGGAGCTTACCACCATTGGTATGTCAACCCGGGCAAAACATGTGCCTGACTCACCAGGCTCTGGGGAACAAGCTGGGAGCGGCATAACCCGATCAGCTGCCCAACCCTAACCTAGGCCCAAGCCCATGTTGGACACAGAAGCAGCCACTCTAATCACGGCAACGCCGATGAGCAGTGACATTGAATTTGAGTTACCTCTTTTGCAAAGTAATACCCAAGTGTTGCCAGAAACTCAGTTAAGTTGACAACAGCAGCTGCAGTCAGCAATAGTAGTTACTACCGAAGTAAGAGCCCTCCAGGAGATTGAGCTGCATGCTGAGGAAGTAGAAGAAGTGCCTCTTTCAGAAGATCCATTGTTTTCCAGATCTCCAGCAAGAAAAAAGGAGGGGAACTGCACCATCTTCTTCTCCAAGCCCCTCTACTGATGATCAAGGCTTCACTTGGATGCCACCTCATTCAGAGACACTCCAGGAGAGGCTAGTGAAAAGGAAGATTCCTGAAAGCCTTAGAGTTATGGATGAAGATGATGAGTCAGTCATCATGGATGTTAGCCCAGCCCCAGTAGAGACAAACGTTACCCCCATCTCAACCTGCTCTGAGGAATGTGGCACAGTTACCACCACCACTACAGCCAGCTTCCATATTTGCAAGACCTCCGCTGCGACCTACATCCTCAACCACCTCAATAGAAGTAGGCACTGCAGAGAGGTAAACGTAAAACTGGCCACCTACCGCCACTTCTTCTGACATTGGCAGTGGCACCAGAGTCAGAAAGTTGACCTCCCCAGTTTGTGACTTCTTTTCGTTTAGCAATAAGTAGCTGAACATTGCCATATACTCCATTTGCAGAGCAAGTATTAGTCGAGGTAAGCTTGGTACAATTTATGGTACTGGAGGCCAAACAACCTATTAAAGAAAACACCACACAATCCACTAGGAGAAGCACCCTGGCAGCCATAAAATAGCAAGTGGTGTTGGAGAAGTAGGTGAGAGCACGGATTCATATCCGATCAAGGTGGATGGTGAAGATGAAGAAGAGGCTACTATTCCTGGCATGTTTAGGTGGGAGGGGCAGTAAGAACACAACCCAATGGCAGGATTTTACAAACCGAAGCTGGCTAAAATGTTAGCACTTTACGTGCTCCCTTTTTCTTTTGTGGAAGGAGTGGGTTTTTTAGAATTTGTTGCAGCCATCTCCCAGAAATAGAAGATTCCCAGCCAGACCTATTTTGCCAGAGTTGCTGTTCGAGCACCACATCACGAGTAGTTGGACAAGCTTTGTGGCAGAGTGCTGTTCACACTATCAACCTGGCAACAGACCTGTGGACCAGTTGCCAAGCCCTCATTAAATGTGCATCACTGCATGCTACATCTCTTTTGTGGGGGTTAGAGAAATTATATCTGCAGGTGTTGACACTGCTGATATTTTTAATGGTGCTCAGAAGCATGCAACAGTAGCCATATTTGCCATGGAGAAGTCCAATACAGCTGCAAACATCTTGGATGATTTTAACAACAAGCTTTTGAATGGCTGCAACCTAGAGGGCTTAGCATTGTATTTGTTGCCATGGACAATGTCAGTAATATAGTTAAGTCTATGACAGATGGTGGCTATTTCAGGGTCGGGTGTTTGGCGCACTGCGTCAACATGATTATACAGTACTTTCTCAAAAAAGAAGACCGAGTCAGCAACTTACTGTCAACATGCAGAACAATTTGCACTCATTACAGCCAGTCTTTTAAAGCCCGGAGGCAGTTGAGGATCATCCAGCATGATAATAGAATGCCAGTTAAAGCACTCTTACAGGAGGTGACGACACGTTGGAACTTGACTCATTACATGTTGAAGCATATGTTTGAGCAGTACAGACCGATCACTGAATATGTCATGCAAAGAGGGGAGGCAACTGGCAACTGTGTAAGGCATGATCATTGCGATGGACCAAAGTGGCCTAGTTAAATGTATGACAGAGATGCTGCTTCCTTTTGAGATATTCACATGGGACGTCAACAAGGAGGACAGTACCATGGGCCAAGCTATCTTGTTGCATATGCTGCAGGAACAGATAAAGGAGGTGTCCAAAATGTATGCAGGAGTGGACAAAAAAAAGATGCTCATGAGTTGGTGGAGAGCTTAATCCTTAACTTATCTGTTACTACAAGGATGCAAAGAGATATTGTGTCATCCAAACATTACATCTGTGCCAGCCACTATTCTTTATCCACAGTACAAACAATTACTGGCCATTTCCATTCCTTTTTCAGATGTTTCAAACTACAGGACGTGGATTGCTGAGCAAGCCAGTGACCTAGAAAAAGAGTAGCTGGGAATCAGAGGCCCACTCCAGAGCACAAGTTCTGCGGTGCAGCTGTCAACTTCAATAGAATCTGAGTACAATGCTGTTGGCTCACTGCTGCCAAACCCAACATCAAGAACACCAGCAACAACAACAGGAACAGGAGCATCACTCCCAAAATCTGCATTTGATTGTTTTTTAAAGGCAAGGCTTAAGTCCAGTGCAGAGGCAAAAGCAAAACAGGCCATGCAAGGTGACGCACCAATGACTCTTGAGAGGATGGTCTAGGCCTATCTGGATGACCCAACAGAGGTCTATCTTTATCAAAGCCCATTGGTATATTTGCATGGGAAGAGGCACCAATGGCCAGTGCTCAGCAGGCTAGCAATAAAGTATTTGGGTTCCCCGCTAGCCAGTGTGTCTGCTGAGAGTGCGTTCAGTGCTTCTGATGCAGCTGGAGCAGTTGTCACAGTGAGAAGGACCAGTCTCTCACCCCAAAACATGGTCAAAATGAATCAGCACTTTATACCACTGAATTATACCATACCTGAAGTACGATAGGAGGATGAGGGTGATTAGTCAGACTCAGATGTCAGATTGGTAATGTGTTACCTGACCAACTTCTGGATGAACCACCTGAGTTTGGGGACAAACTCTACTGCCCCAACTACTGAGTAGGCCTGGGCCAGCGTAGAACTTTCTTCGCTGAACTGCTTTGACAAAAAAAACGCTATAGCTAGGGAAACATTGTATTATTTTGTTTGTTTGTGTCTGACTAACCAATGCAGCCCCACCGTTTTAGACACATGTATAACCAGATTGGACTTGGACCAGTGTGCAGTGATGAAGCCTCCCTCCCTTAGTAATCAATATAGTTGGAGATTGCAGAGACTAGGAGGAAAGTAGTAGGAAAAGAGTACCGCATAACTAATTGTTATATTCTATTAACACATTTTAAAAACAGGCTGCGCTAAAAGGCAGCAGTGCAAAGTAAAACACCCCCAAAAAGATTTAAGGCATACTACTTGGAATTTACCACCTTGTCTACAACTTGGATTATTTATTTAGAACATTTTGGCGACGAGGATGTTTACATTGAAACTTCCTGCTTTCTATCAAGCGTAAGAGAAGATCGTTTGTGTATACTCAGTGAATTACAGTGTCTTACTGCATGACAGTGAATTACAGTGTCATACAGTATGAGGAGCAAGTGCCAATCTTCTCAATGAAAATGAGACTTTCTGCTTTACAACAAGCATCAGAAGAGATCGTCAAGTAACATATTAATGGAGATTTACTGTGTTTGACAACGTGAGCGCCGTGCGCCATCTAGTGAGGCTTCCTGGGTACTTCATCTAACTTTAAACAAAGGTATTTGTCATTTATTTGAACACTTTCATGACCTGTCCGTTGTGAGGTGTTGTTGTGGAGACTCGGACTACAAGCTCCTTGACATGCGGTTTGGAAATCACTGCTATCTAATTCAGGTCAGACTGTTTTTATTCATACTTGGTAGTATTCAATATTAACGATGAGCTCATTCTTAGCGCTGTGAGATTATTTAACAGTTACTGACGCATTTCATGTGACATTTGAATTTACCACGAGGCTCTCTCTTACCTCGAGCTTCTGTCGCGTGGACTGCCAGCGTCACAAGAGTTTCTGTGCAATCCACCTCTGGAGTTTCATCTCTACTATGACGTTGTGCGAGTCAGCTAGAGCACGCAGCTGCTGTGAGCCACCCGACTCTGATGACTCTTACGTGCCGCCATCTTGAATATGCCTGAGGGAACTGCCGGAAATTCCTATGGCGAAGATTGTTTGACAAGACTGTAGCGAAGTTTGTAATACTCGGTTGAAGTTTTCTGCACTCAATAGGTAACCCGTTTTTCTGTGAAAAACATGTTTACTCTTGGATTGTTCTCACTTACTACTGAGTTTCTAAGACAATTGGCGATTTTTCTACTGTACAGTAATTGGAACTACATTCTGCTATAACCGGAACCTGGTGTCATTTTCTTCAACCTTGATTCTCTGGGATGCTTTGACATATTAATGTCTTCGTTATGCTGATTTATTTAGTTTTCTCTGTTTTATCCACAACCTGCTTTACTGAGATGTGACCATTTTTACTTTGCTTTATTTCATTTGTAATGTCTTGCATGCTATTTCGTTTATGACAAAGTGAACTTTATCCTGGGTTTCTTTGGCATTTGCCTTGTTTATATGATATTACATGCATTGCCATGTGTGACTGTAACTGTCATTTAATAGGCTTGTAATGTCTTATGCTACAATTTAAACATGCCTGTGATGTGTTTAGCAATTGCTATGTATGAGGAGGTGTACAACAGCCGTTGTTACTTACGTGGTTGATATTTTCAGTACCAGTGTATTTAATTCTGTTTTATTTGCATAGCAGAAGTTTCACCTGTTTTATTACTTTATTTTCTTAGGGTGCTGTTCATTTTGCTATTCTATTGGGTTTTTCTCTGGTATCAAGCCTAGTTCTTGCTGGGTATTATTTATTGTCTACATATTTGTGGCAAAGTTAAAAGATTGCAGTTTCGGTGAGGGTATCCCTGTAATTTACACAAGATGAGTGTACCACGTTTCATTCTTGTTGTTTTCATGGGTGAGGGTATTCCTGTAATTTACACAAGATGAGTGTATCCCGTTTTATTCTTATTGTATGCATGGGTGAGGGTATCCTTGTAATAATCACGGGTGAGTGTGTCCCGTTTCATTTTTGTTATTTTCACGGGTGAGGGTATTCCTGTAATTTACACAAGATGAGTGTATCCCATTACTTGTTATTTACATGGGTGAGTGTACCCAGTTTCATTCTTGTTGTTTTCACGGGTGAGGGCATTCCTGTAATTTACACAAGATGAGTGTATCCCATTACTTGTTATTTACATGGGTGAGTGTACCCCGTTTCATTCTTGTTGTTAACATGGGAGAGGGTATTCCTGTAATTTACACAAGATGAATGTATCTCATTACTTGTTATTTACACAGGTGAGTGTACCCGTTTTCATTCTTGTTGTTTATTTGGGTGAGTGTATCCCTGTGCTGTTCCTGGTGTTTTTTGTTGAGCACTAGTTTTCACGCATGTATTTTTCTTCATTCCTGTTATGGTCCTGTCAAGTCTTTTGTTTTTCAGTGCTGGTTCGCTGTTAACTTCACGGCTCTTGTTTTATCCATCTTTTCTTCTGTTGCCATTGACTGGATCTTTGATGCATAGGGGAGCCTGAGACGTCAGGTTTACTTATGTTGTACGTGCGTTTCTCTTCTTCTTTCTTTTGCCTGTGACTTAGTGTGTCTACAGGTGTTTTTGTTTTGTTTTGCCTTCCTTTGTGAGAAATAGGGATGGTGTGCGTGCCATTAATTTGCTTGTATTTCTATTCATTATCATTATCATCTATTCTTTTCTTTCTTCCTCGCTAATACGACTGTGTGCAATATTGCAAGTTTTATCATTTCTATTTTCTAATTGCAATGTTGCGAATTATTGTGTTTTATTGCTGTTGAAGGAAAGGGGATATGTTGTACCTTGAATCATCTCCTTCTTAGCTGCTCAGCCAGAATGAATGTGATGTCTGCGTGGAATTTTGGGATGCTGGTTGACAGATAGAGTAGAATGTGAGTGTGCCTGGTTGTGTGTGGAGAATGACAGTTGAAGAAAGTGGGCTGAGCAGCTACCATAGAGCTCCTGGTGGGACCTTCCATATGATCTTCTTAAGACCTATAAAAGACTTCTATGGAACATGTAACAAATTACCAATAAACCTCTTACATGGAAATACTACCTGGCTACCTTTGGTCATCTGCGCAATTTATTTTATTACACTATCCTATCTGCAAAAGTCAAGAAATTATCCATTCATCATTGCTTTGTTCTTCCAGTATTCTTATTCTTCACCTGTGGCTTTGATACACAACAATTAATTTTTACATTCTCTCATACAGTCTTTCACCATTGAAACCCATCCATCCATATACATCTAATCCATCCATCCAAACATGGCTCACAATGAACCTTCGCCAACATCCATTTACCCACCAATGCATCCTTTCACCCATTTACCCATCCTGCTTTGCCTTTAACCCCTTCCATGCTAATGACAAGGTCAGCTCGTCATGCAGTGCACTGGAGCTGTGCTTATGACGAGCTGACCTTGTCATGAACAATGGAGTTTTCAATTAATCAGCACAGGAGGGGAAAAGCCTTAGCAGCCAAGGTGTTAAACCACCGAGCATTCCTTTTACCCACCCAGGCAGGCATCCTTTCACCCATACGCTTTCAACCACTCAGGCAGTCATCCTTTCACCCATAAGAAACGTATGTACCAAAGCACTCCTTATAAGTAAATCAATGGTATTGTTGCCATACACAGTGTTGTCAAGAAAGAATCCCAAAATCAGAGATCAGAGATCAGGAGTCATTAATTTGTTTTAGAAACTTGTACTGCAGTCCAAGATACAGCTGACACGTGTTTCGTCACTCAAGTGACTTTGTCAAGGCAATACAACTGTTGTCACGATCTCGTGGGTCAACAGGCCTGGGTAAGGAAGATGTTCCTTGAATTTCAAGAAGCTCTGCTAGATAGTACTCTCAAACATTTTCCTCCGTGATCCCAAATGTAAAAGAACCAGTGCTGGTTAGTAGTCAAGAGTGACCTGTTTGGCCCTGATACTGCTGATAAGGTATCTAGTAGTTATTATAAAGTAGTTCTGTGAAGGAGCTCCTTGATAAGCTTCCTCCAAACTGAGAGCTGTGTCTCGATATCTCGACAACGCCGCTGGCTTTCCTTCTGCACTGCCCATCGGCTGAAGAAAAGGGCAAGAATTCCTGTTCATTTCCCCTGCACTGGCGCACAATGGGTTGCCGTGCAACAACGCAGGCACCTTTGCACCATGGTTCAAGGGTGTCTAAGTTGTGATAATGATTTTTTGTGCAGGAAGAGAAACCTTCCTGCACAAAAACAATCACAAGAGGCTTGTTCCTCTTTCTATGCATGCTGCAGAATGCAGCACACCTAGAAAAAGGAAAAACAAGGAGAAGTAAAGATTTTCTCCTTGCTGTTCCACCCTTACTCCTCCCCTGGGGAGGCGTTTGTTTTGGTGCTGCAGTGTAAAAAAGCCATGGATATTGCTAGGAACGCCCCCAGCAACACCTATTGCATGCCCCTTTAACGCAGAAAACGGTGTTAAAGGGAACGATATTTACAAGGTGGCATTAAACCAAAAAAAAGTGGCTTAGTGCTGCTTGGTAAATATGGAGCAGGCTCTTGTGCCACCGAAACGTCACAAAATGTGATGCACCGGTTGCGCAAGTAGCTTATAAATAAGCCCCAAAGAAAAGAAAAGAAAAAAGATTCATGGAATAGGTATCAATCTCCCCAAAAATATTCTGACAGGAAAAGGCAAATGCAGTAACATTGACCTTTCTAAATCAGATCTCCTATAGTACTAGTATCGTTGACCTATTCCTAATTTCCTAAACCTAACCCTATTCCAAATTTCCTAAACTACATTTTGGCGCTATTAATAAATTGCAACAAATGAGCTCTGTTTCACGTCTCATTCTCAATCTCTCAGTCTCAAGTTCAACCCCTTTTGACGGGCCAACTCAGTCTGCATTTTGTTCAATGCATTGACGCCTGCATATTACACATCGCCGGGAAATTGCTTGGGTTGGTAGCGGCAAAAAAAGGCACAGAGAAGTGAGAGAACGTGCTACCTCACTATAACTACTTTCTTAGGACAGAGGAGTTGATAGATTAGGCCAGTTGATGCTCACGCAATGCCATTTTCTTTTCAGGTGCCATTTTAGGTTGTTCGAAACTAAATCCGTCTATTTCTGACAAATGCCCTTTGCTAAGTTTTGTTTTTGTAATGATCAGTTTTGTTTTTGTAATGAGTAACTGTTCATGCCAGCGCATAGCTTTCCCACTAGATAAGGCCCCTTCTTCTACTTGTCTGGCAGTTCGACAACAGCTCAGGGTAAAATGGCCTTGTGCTGGGTTGTGCAAGATACAAGAACAGAAACCTTTTTTTGTATTACTGTCCAGTTACATCTGCCTGGAAAATTCCACTGTGGGCGTGTCTTTGCCTAACCAATGTATATAATGTATCTTTACGCTTGCTGATCTTCTGTTCCCTCTGTAGCACCCTCTCGAGACTATGCAGACAAGGCCCCGCTCTGAGCGTATATGAATAAACAGCTATTGGTATATATTCTCCTCTAGCTCTTCGACTCTTCAATTGGTGCGGAAGGCTGAGAGGTGGTCAGTGGTGACCCGGGTGGCCCTAAGCAAGTCACTTCCTTCAGTTGGCACCCGAACAGGGACTCCTTCGGGCTATGACCCATCCATTTTCCACAGAAGGAAAGGAGGATGAGGACATCATCAGGTCAGACTGACGGCTCAGGGATCTCTTCACGAAGAGCTTTGTTTCTCGCAGATGCTGCCTCTGTCCCACCAGAGGGTGCCTCGCCCAGTGGTCATCCTGACTGGGGTCGAACCCGTGATATGACTGTTTAGTCTGAAGAGTCAGCAGTGGAGAACTGGTTTGTCTGTGCCTCTGATATCAGGTGAGTCTGTTTTGGTTATATGTGGATGCGGTACCACTGTGGTTTGGGTTTGTTTGAGTCTATGTGCTGTTTTGATGAAAAGTGCTTGCAAATACTTTGCCAGGTAAAATAAAGTTTTTTTTTCTTTTCCTTTGCAATGCCTGGTTTTGGTAAGATTTGGAGGTTTATTGTGTCGTTTTTGTTATACAGATGCACGATTGGCAGAATCCCAGCCTGTACCTCTTGAGGGAAGTCCTAATTTTGATATCTACATAAAACATGGCCTTGGCCCTATTATGTTTAGTACATTATGGCACAAATATACGGGGGACAATGCAGAGTTACAGTGGCCTTTGACGGGCCCTTTTGACAAACGGAAGATCGGATTTCTCCAGGAACAGTTGTTTAAAAGATGTAGTAGACAGTCTATGTTTGATTCTCTTTGGACTTGGAAGAAGGAGGCCAAACAGAGAAGGTTAAAAATGGAGCGAGATGTTAGGAAAGGGAAAATGCAAACACTTACAGAAAAAGGTGTAGCTTATGACAAAGACAAGCAAGAGACAGGCAGAGAACATGAAGATAGGAGATTTTGGTTGCAAATTGATTAGTCTTATATGGTTCAGGAGGATGGGGATAATTTTATGGAGGCTTTGTTAGATACCTGACCCTAGCCACCATATGTCCCCGAAAGGATGCCTCCCATTATTCCCCATCAGCAACAACAACCTGCCCAGGGTGCTTCAGTCTCTACAGCAGTTGTATCTATTAATCCAGTTAATGTAACCCCTACTCCTTCTCTTCCGTTACAGTCTCTGACTACTGTAACACCTGCTACCCCCATTCCAGTCATTCATCCTCCATTTTCACTGATTACTGACATGCCGGTACGTGGTTCAGAAGATAGAGATTTCACCAGATATAGGGAACGGCTCAGTCCGTTATTGCGATCGGGAGTGGGGGAGGAAGAGAAGAAAGTAATAGCGGATCAGGCAATACAGTGGGTGTTGTAAAGAACCCTTTTTGTAGGGTTATCCCCAAACTTTTTGCTTCTTCCTCCTATTTTTTCCTGACTTGTTTGTGTTGGTTTTAGGACTCTGGGCACTTTACCACTGCTAATCAGTGCTAAAGTGCATATGCTCTCTTGTGCTATGGATTATTGTTTCCATGATTGGATATTTGATGTACTTGTTAGTCCCTAGTAAAGTGCACTGTGTGTGCCAGGGCCTTTGAATCAAATGCTACTCGTGGGGATGCAGCACAGATTGTGCCACTCATGTGAATAGCCTGGAAAAGGTACCGCAGACCAGTTTGTAACTGTCATGTCGACTTGGCCCATGCACACACGGGTCGGTCCCTAACCTTCCCTTTTCTTACATGTCAGACACCCCTACAGTAGGCCCAAAGTACCCCTGTGGGCAGGGTGCAGTGTATGTGAAAGGTAGGACATGCCCTGGTGTGTGTGGCATGTCCTGATAGTGAATTACAGCCCATTTCGTGTTTCACTATTGCAAGGCTACCTGTTCCCCATAGGACAGAATGGGAAGTTTGTTTATAACTACTTATAAACATAACTGGCCCTGGGAACTAGGTGAGAAAATAACATTTAGTATGCCTGAACTCAGAATTTAGCAATGCATCTTTTAGTAAAGGCGATTTTTACATTCTGTGTTTGAAAATACCACTTTTAGGAAGTAGGTATTTTCTTGCTCAGTCATCCCATGTGCCTCTGCTGGAATGTGGATTGCCTGTCTGGGTTTTGGACGACAGATAGCTAAGAAGCAAGGGTGGCTCTGAATAGTCTAGGTAGTTAAGGAAAGGGCTGAATAGACCTGGCTGCGATGGGGGAAGAGGAAGGAGATTTCCTTGCACCTCAAAGGGCCTGGTCTGCCTCTGACAATGCCTTCTCCACCCCCTGCCGGGAAATCACACCAGAGAAGGCAAAACTGGTTTTGGCTGGGCACAGGCACCCTCTGCCTAGAGGATCAAAGGAATTTTGGATACAAATACTGGGGCCCAGACCCCTGAACTTTAGAACTCTTTTGGATCAAGAAGACTGACAAGTCAAGTTTCAATACTTTATTCGACAGCATTGTCATAAAAGCATTTTTCCCCTATTCTAAACAGATATAAATACTACACTAAGTTTAAGAACAACATAAAATACACATTAAATACAATCAAATACAAAGATGCTGGCGAATTCTTCCAACTTAAAAATTCATGCATTTTAAAAATCAGAGTCACAGTGCCTAGTTCATGAGAAATGGGATTGATCTTGAAATTAAATGTTTTCCATCATACATAATCAGTTGCAGTTAAAGTGCGCGTGCGAATTATCCAGGCCCATCCCAAGTATTTGGCTAAGGCGATTGCAAGATTGGGGGCACAATTTTATCTTAATATTCTTAGTGCTTCTAAGCATTTTCTTATACCCAAGTTCCTGCAAACCGGTTTTAGCCATCTACTTCTTGGGGCAACATACAATGGGCAAGCAAACAAAAAATGTGGGATGTCTTCAACGTGTACCTTGCAGAAACAACATGTATTTACATTGCCTGGAGACCATTTAAAAGTAAAAGCATTTAAAGGTAGTGAGCCAACTCTGAACTGGAAATACAGCTTTCTATCCAAGGGTTTTGTAATCAAATCCCAGTACTGTTCATATTTTGGGGTTATTTTGAACTCCAAGTACTGGGATGCCAACATAGAGGGTTGATTGGAAATTAAAACAGAGTGATGTACAATGTCCCAGTACATTTTTTTCAATAGCGCCTTAGATGGAAAGGCGGCGGGGTCAGTGGTAGTCCATAGGTGGTCTAAGTGCAATTTTTGGAGCAAGTTCCTAATTTCTTTAAGCCAGGTTATTTTATGGAACCGATCAGAGCTAATAATGTCCATGAGAGCAGATGCATAATGACCCAGTTCAGGTGTAGTCTTTATGCGCCTCCAATATAAAAGTGGGCGCAACCGAGCCATGTCCTCGATCTTTTTCCTCCCAAGGTCATATAGGAGCGGGATCGATGGAGTACTCTGCGGGACACCAACCAACCGGTGAAGGAATTTGTTCTCTGCAGTTGCCAAGACGCTCAGATTGGTGAAGCCCCATAGCTCTGATCCATAAAGACAAGCGCCCAGCACTTTCATACTATAAATCTCCATTATAGGCTGAATAGGTTTTGTTAATGAGGATTTATATTTTTGTGCTATGGCCCCAGCCAGCTGATGGAACTTTAGGACCACGGAATCCATATGAGATTTCCAATTCATACTACCCTGCAAAGAGATACCAAGGTAAGTGAAAGCATTCACTTCTTCCAAAATAGACCCATTAAAATATATTTTTCCCTTGAATTGCTTAGCGGGATTCAAATTCATAAATTTGGTCTTTGTAGTATTTAACTCCAAACCCCGAATCCGACAGAAATCTCCAAATGCATCAATTGTCTTTTGTAATCCGCTAGGGGTCCGCGAGACCAGTAAAGTGTCATCAGCAAACATTAATACTGGAACCCGCTCCCCATCTAGCGTTGGGGCATCTGTTGGAGATTTCTTTAGGAAGTCTACTACGCCGTTAATATAAAGGGAGAATAAGGCGGGGGCCAGGACGCATCCCTGCCTTACCCCACGCTCCACGGGGAAAGAATCTGTAACGTCCCCCTGTGCACCCCATCTAATCCTCGCGTAGTTGTTTTCGTGCATACGCACGAGTAAAGTCAATAGTTTAGGGCTAATTCCAAGGTCGCTCAAAGCAATCCATAATTTTTGTCGGGGTACTAAATCAAATGCTGACTTTAAGTCAACAAAAACAGCATATAATGGACCATTTGTCAAAGTCACGTTTTTCCAGTATAAGGTTAGAAAATGGAATACCTGATCGACGGAGCTAGTTAGGGGTCGGAAACCAGCTTGGTACGGGGAAAGGATATCCTTATCATCTATCCAGGCTTGAATTTTATTTTGTATCATTCTACCCATCAGTTTTTGTGCTGAATCGATAAGGCTGATGGGCCTGTAATTACTTGGTAAAGCCTTGTCCCCTTTTTTAAAAACTGGAATTATCTCCGCACCCTTCCAAGAGGGTGGTATCAAAGCTCCTTGAGCGATAGAATTCGCAAGCCATACAAAATATTGGCACCAGTTAACCCGGTCAGATAGAAATACATCTGCCGGTATTCCATCAATTCCTGGAGCCCTACCTCTAGTCACCCCGTCCAATGCTACATTTACATCTTTCAATGTGAATATTTCATGGCTATAAAATACCATTTTGGGGCACGGATGGGAAAACGAAGTCAAACTATCAGCATATTGTGGTTTAAAAAAATCCGCCCATGCTTCCTTTGCTACATGATTTTTTGGGCACTCTGCAATTCCCCCCCTGCCCCATTTTAAAATAGCCCAAAATTCTTTCTGTTGCTTAGCTGCACAGGCTTTTTTAAGATCTAACCATTGATTTTCATCCCACAGCCTTTTTGCCCTAACTTGAGCCTTTCTATAATCATCCCTGGCCTTCAGCACTCCTTCTTTAGTCCGCAACGCTAGGCTAAGGTTCTGCCGTGCCTTTCTACAAGAATGGTCATACCGTCCTCGATTTCTCTGGGGGGCAGGACCCTTCCTCTGCTGTACTTTTTTTAAGAAAAACCCCTGTAAATTGGCAAAAAACTTAGGATGTGACTCTTCAATCAATTTGTTAAAATTTGGATCATTACAATAGACCTGCAGTCTGCTGACCTCTTTCACAACAGCCTCCAGTAAGTCCTGCTTATCCCCTGGCTTGTCCAGCAATGTTGCCCATCTAATGTGGCGGAGGTTGTTAGTTGTAATGACATCTAGCGGCATAACGCCCCTTTCCTGTTTAAGTGAACTTTCTCCTTGGTCCAGATTAAAGAGGAAGCACAATGGATTGTGGTCACTCTCCAATCTAGATGTCACCTTCATATCTGTTATCTTGTGCCAGTCTCTGACATCTACAAGGATGTAATCTATCCCACTACTTGACCTTGTATTGTCAAAGGTGTGCACACCCTGGAGGTCTGAGGGGGTGTGACCATTTACTGCCCTCAACCCCCTAGCCAAGCACAAGCTCTTCACCTGTATTGCCACCTCAGTCCATTTCTTTACCAGGGGTAAATCCAATTGAGGGATTCCCCTTTTAGTATCTTCCACTAGGGACATTTCATTATCCTCGTGACCTAGTGGTTCGAATGTGGTGTTCATGTCTCCCCCACTAGGATAGTGATATGTGTTGGAAGATTTTCTAAATCATTATCTAAAGCTACTACCACCTCAGCAGCTTTACCCCCTTGTGTTCCCCTGGCGTAGATGTTGTAGAGGGCCATATCTTGGTCATCGGCCCATGTTATCACAATTGGGAGTAAATCACAGTTGTTAACGGGCCTCGCTCTAATAGTACATTGTAATGATTGGCGTACCCATGTGATTAACCCCCCTGAGGGCCGCCCTTTTGGGTTCTTTTTCGCGGGGACAAAAAAGTTTAAAAAACCCTGCCGATAAACGGGAGTCACTGCCCAGGTTTCCTGAAACATAAGTACGTCATAGTTGTCAACAAATTCGCACCATTCAGGGGACTCTAGTTTGTGATGAATTCCCGCCAAATTCCAAGAAAGAAGTTTTAGACATGTCTTCGACGTGCTGGCCCTCCCATGTAATGGTGTTACATGCGGGGGGTAGGTCAAGATAGTTGGGGGGCTAATTTCCCCACTACATTCAATGATGTCGGGAATCGATGTCAAATGCCCCACAATACAAGAAGAATCCCCACTAGGACTGAGTGTCCTACCATTACTAGGATTTGTTGTGGTAAGCTTCATGTCAGCACCTATTCCCCTCTCTTGGATTCCTATTCCCCTCTCTTGGATCCCTGGTGTATTGTCCTTGACTATACTCATCCGCCCTTTCAGTCAATCACACTCGTTGAGGCCAGAAAGGGCAGAACATCTATTCTCCATCGGTATGCCCCAATTGCTTCTTATGCCGAGGGGTTTGCCTTTTCTTAACACAGGGTTCCATTTAGTTTTAAGCACTGTAGGATTTGAGATATTTCCTTTTCTTGCATAGAAAAAATCTAGCGTTAACGGGACTATTTCTGTGGTTCTACGCTGGGGGGGATATATATTTGCTAAGATGTTTGGCAGCACTTCGGGGTCAGAAAGGTGCAACACCACACTATCCCCTTTAAATTTTTTGATATAACCCCCAATCCAATCTACTCTTCTAGCTTTCACAATTTCTTGTGCCAACTGGTCCATCCCTCCCGGGGTGAAGGCCATGTTCCTTGATAGCCAGTGGAGTGATTTATTTATCAGGGAAGATGTATTCTCTTCTTGCCCAGGTTCCAAAAGGGGAACATTTGCCAGGGCCAGTATCAGGGGGGATGCCTCCACAATTAATTCTACAGGCCCCTTCTCTATATTAGAATCTGCCAGTCTGTCCCTTTGACTTGGCCCTTCAGGATGACCAATGTTAGTGTCTAATCCCCTGGAGCCCCCCCCCTGTGTCAATAGTCAACATAGGGATAAAGGGAGTATTTTCCAATAATTCTAACCTGGGAGCTGTCTGTGTATTTTTTGATTCGACTCTAAGTGTTTTCTGCTTGGTAACATTTGCTGCTTCTTCTAATGATTTTTGCAGAAGACCCCCCAGCCTATTCACCTCTTCCGTGAGGTGGACTATTTTACTTACCGCAGTTTAAATGCGCCTTCTGGCGCTCTCTCCCCGCGTCTGTAGCGCGCCGCCACTAGGCCTGCTGGGTAATGTAGTCCCCGGGGCGGCGGCGCGAGGCTTCGTGGCTGTGTGACTCTCGGCGGTGGCGGCTTGAGGACCTGGCCCTTCTCTTGACTCCTGGCAGTGGCGGCGTATCAGGTAAGTCTCCCCCGCTCTGCCGGGGCGTCCGCAGTTTAAATGCGCCTTCTGGCGCTCTCTCCCCGCGTCTGTAGCGCGCTGCCGCTAGGCCTGCCGGGTAATGTAGTCCCCGGGGCGGCGGCGCGAGGCTTCGTGGCTGTGTGACTCTCGGCGGTGGCGGCTTGAGGACCTGGCCCTTCTCTTGACTCCTGGCAGTGGCGGCGTATCAGGTAAGTCTCCCCCTGACAAGAATAAGAGCTGGAGAAGCTGTGAGGAGGATCTACCACTTTGCTGTGTGCCTTGCTGTGTTGGTCTGCAGTGACTGCTTCTGTCTTGGGAAGTTAAAGTACTGGACTGAACTTTCTAGAATCTGCTTTGTGAGTTTCTCTAAGGGCTTGAGATAGAGCTTGCCCCCTGTTCAAGAAGGCTCAGGAACAGCAAAGACTTCAAGCTCTTCTGTCCGCAGCACTGGGGACTGTGTATTTAGTACTTTAACAGAGGAAAAGCAACTTGACGACGTCTACAATGCCGCTGGTGACTCCGTGTCCTGACTGCACCGCAGAGGGCACTGCCGCAATGCCGCATGCGACCCTGGTCTCACCGACGCCGCCTGTTGACACCACCACCAAGCCGCTACTCGTACCGTGACCTGTGGGCACAGCACTCCGCACCGCCTCACTTCACGACGAGGCCATGGCACCGCCGCAAGGCTGCAACGTGACCCTGGTTTTACGACATAATCTGACGCTGCCACCGAGCCGTTGCTCGCACCGCAACCTGTAGGCACTGCACTCCACACCACCTCGCTTCACGATGACTCCTTGGTATCCCAGACGATGCCGCTCCACGTCAAAATCAACGCCGCTGCTTGCATTGTGGTTCGAGGGCACCGCTTGTAAAGTTACACGACGCACCGCCCTCATCCCACACCGACCTTGGCTACCAACGCCAGTGCCATTGACTCCAGTTCGTCAGCCTACCACAGCTCTTCAGCAACGATGAGGACGCTGCTCGCACCACAACCTATGGGCTCCGCACTCCATACCGCCTCACTTCATTTCACCACGACGCCATGGCACCGCAGAGGGCACCGCCGCAATGCCGCAACGCAACCCTGCTCTCACCAACGATGCCATCTGATGCTGCCACCGAGCCGTTGATCGCACCGCAACCTGTGGGCACTGCACTCCTCACCGCCTCGCTTCATGACGACGCCTTGGTATCCCCGATGACGCCGCTCCACGTCAAAATCAACGCCGCTGCTTGCACCGTAGTTCGGGAGCACCGCTTGTAAAGTTACATAACGCACTGCCTTCATCCCACACCGACCTTGGGCTACCGACGCCGGTGCCATCGACTCCAGTTTGTCAGCCAACCAGAGTGCTTCAGCAACAAGGACGATGCTGCTTGCACCATGACCTGCTAGCACCGTGACGAGCATCGCCTTCATCTCGCACCACGACCCTGTTCTCACCGACTACACCATCTGACATCGCCACTGAGTCACTGCTCGTACCGTGATCTGAGAGCGCCGCACCACAGCACCCGACGCCAGACCGACACCAGCGCTCCTGACTCCAACAGAGAGGAGATCGACCTGCGTGTGAATTCGAGGGCCCTGACGACAACTGCACCGACCTTCGGAACCGACGCCTGTGGACGCCATGTTTTTGGAAACTCAATGAGAGGTCGCCGATGCCCTACATGTCTAAAAGGTACTGTTTGTGGGTCTTCCCGACACCATAGCTGGCCCGCGATGCCGCAGTCAGACAGAACTGTTTGGATTTGTTTGCTCACACGCAAAGATATCCCCGGACGGAGCTATCGACATCAAGGAACTGTTTTTAAAGAGTATTTTGATAACTGTGAATTTTAAGTACTGTATTGTGGATTTTGATCGTTTTTGGTCTTTTCTTAAGTATATAAAAATATTGATATTTTTCTAAAGTGGTGTGCTGTTCTTTTGTAGTGCTTATGCTGTATTACTGTTGGTTATGTGCAAATGCTTTACTCACTGCCTCTAAGATAAGCCTGACTGTTCATGCCAAGCTACCCAGTGAGGTGAGCAGGGGTTATTTTAGGAGTGTAAATCCCTTATCCTGACTAGAGTGGTGGTTTTAGTCTGGTTTTGACACAGTCCCTAGCCTGCCAAAAATCCCATTTCTAACAGTTGGTTTGTAATGTAATATATAATTGTGAGGATATCTGGTGGGTCATGCAAGATTTTGAACCTTTCATACAGCAGCATGCCTTTAAGTACATGTCTTCCGCACTTATTGTCCTTTGGCACTCACATATTGAAACAGAGGCTCCCCAAATATTATTTGATATTAGAGATTGCGTATTCTTACAGAAGCAGACTCCATGATAAGAGTCCCACTCAAGTAACTCAGTTCCCAATGCATGAAGTTCACCCAATTAACCACCTGGAAATTCTTGAAGTGACGGATCAACAGCAGTTATCAAAGCGGCCATGGCTGCCCGCTTTCAATAACAAGGGGTTTATACTCCATGGAAAAGGAGTGAAGTTTTGGCCCTTAAGGCTACTTTGCCTGACCCTATGAAAAATCCTACTGCCTATTATAAAGAATTGACAGAATTCATGACTGTTGCTGATATTGAAATGTTTTTTGGTCTGCTGGTTCCAGTTGATATTTGGTGGCACGTACATACTCAAGACCATGTTGCAGAGATGGGCGGAACTTGGGATGTGATTAAGGGCTGGGACCGAGATAGGAAGCCAGGAGATAAACCATGTGCTGAGTTACTTGCCTTGGCAAGAACACTAGACCTCTCCCTTGCAATAATTTTGACAACTGGGTGTTACCTCAATTCATTACATAAACATCAATATTTTATAGGTGCTTTCTTCTTTTATTGTCTTTGATGGTTGTAGATATTGTAATTTCTGTGTATATTGTTTTGTTTCTTGTATTGTAGTATGATGTATTTTGTGTTGTTTATGGGTTGATTGATGCGTATGGGTATGTGTGGAATGAGTAGGATTGGAATGACCTTTATGTATATATTTGTATATTTGTAGATATTGTCATTTCTGTGTATATTGTTTTGTTTCTTGTATTGTAGTATGACGTATTTTGTGTTGTGTATGGGTTGATTGATGCGTATGGGTATGTGTGGAATGAGTAGGATTGGAATTACCTTTATGTATATATTTGTGTTTGGGGCTTAATGTAAATATTTATGATGTACAGACAACTAATGTGTATAGATATGAATGGGATGTACTTTGTTACAACGCATGCTTTTACTACGCATGCCTTTACAACGCAGGTTTTTCAACGCAAGTCGTTACAACGACTTGCGTTGGGGGGTGCTGGATAGTGAATAGTTTAATTTACTATTCCAACTCCAGTCCCCGTAGATAGTAGGGAAGGTGTTGGATAGTAAATTAAACTATTACCTATCCTAGAGCGCCCCCAGCGCAATTTGTTGTAATGACTTGCGTTGAAAAACCTGCGTTGTAAAGGCACTGCGTGGTAAAAGTTGCGTCGTAAAGGATGTTTCCCTGAATAGTATGTTGAAATTTTTGACTCAATAATAAAAAAAGAACTGTTTATGTAATTCTGGTCTGGGACAATATTGATGTTTATGTAATGAATTGAGGTAACACCCAGTTGTCAAAATTATTGCAAGGGAGAGGTCTTGTGTTCTTGCCATTGTTATTTCCCTGCCTCCTCTCCTCTCCCTGCATTCCAGTGTTCAGGGACCCTCTTTTGTTTGTCGAGTTACTTGCCTTGCCCGGTCATATAATAGCATACATGTATACACCTATTCCACCTAAGAAAGTTAGTTGGGATCGATTGACTGCCTGTCAACAGAAGAAAGATGAAAGTGTGTCTGATTTCTTCACCAGGATTGAAGAAACATTTCTGGATTATAGTGGGCAGGATATGTCTACAGAAGGGGTAGTCCGTTTATTTGTTGTCACTCATCTTCTCCCTGAAATTATGTCTAGACTTATTTATTTATTTATTTATTTAAGGTTTTTATAGAGCGCGTAGTCACCCATGAGTCTCCCAGCGCTAAGCCTCGTAATCCTGAGGGGAGGGAATGCGGAAAAGTAAGAGTGATTATGGGAAGAGGAGGGTTTTGAGCGATTTCCTGAAGCGAAGGAGATTCGGTTCTGTTCTTAGTTTCAGAGGGAGCGCGTTCCATTGCTTCGCTGTGTGAACCGAAAAGCGGCGACCTCCTGAGCGGGCTTTTTTCACCTTGGGTACCACAATGAGGTTTTCGTGGTCCGACCGGAGCGCTCTAGTAGGTCTATAGGGGGTGATACCGTTTTTGAGAATTGGTGGGCCTTCCTTGTGGAGCACTTTGTGAGCCAGGCAGAGGGCCTTGAATACCACTCTTTCCCTGATCGGTAGCCAGTGCAATTAATTCAATGCGGGTTTCGCAGATGTTCTGGCCGGGGTGTTCGTGAGCATCCGGGCAGCGGCATTCTGGATTTTCTGTAGTGTCTGGAGGGTGGTTTCAGGGGCTCCCAAATAAATGGCGTTACTGTAGTCCAGCCTGGACACAATCAGGCGTTGGATCAACTGTTTCCGGGAATTAAAAGGGAGTAGGGGAAGCACCTTCCTGCATGATCTTAGCAGACCGAAACAGACGCCGGCCGTCTTCCTTGCCTGCGTTCTAAAGGTGAGATCTTTCTCTAACCATATTCCCAAACTTTTGACCTCCGTCTTGGGGGCAGGGGGTTCACCAAGACAGGCGGGCCAGATGTTCGGGGGTAGATCTCGCGCTTTTTGACCCAGGAGCAGAATCTCTGTTTTTGACCCATTTAGTTTAAGGGCTGAGTCGTTCATCCATTGATGTATATTGGAGAGACAGCCGTGGAGGTTGGAGGGCTCTTGCTTGGGGTGGGATAGAGTTACCACCAGCTGTGTATCGTCAGCATAACTGATGATAGTGACTCCGAATGGGGTGACCATCTCCTCCAATGGGGCCATGTACACGTTAAATAACGTGGGGCTAAGTGACGAGCCCTGTGGTACACCACACCGGAGGGGGATGGCAGGGGAGCGGCTGTCACATTCCCAGACTTGGAAGGAGCGTTGGCAGAGAAAGGATGAAAGCCATTTCAGAGCTTTGTCTTTCACTCCGATGTTTTCCAGGCGTTGCGTTAAGACCTGGTGGCTGACAGTGTCGAAGGCCGCACTCAGGTCCAGGAGGACCACTGCCACTGATCCTCCTGTGTCAAGAATGTCTCTGGCCTTCTCCACTGCTGCAAGGAGAGCGATGTCAGTGCCCTGACCTGGTCGAAAGCCCGTCTGGGAGTTCTTGAGGAGGTGGTTGGTTTTCAGGAACTGTGACAGTTTTTTATTTACGAGTTTCTCAGCGACCTTACCAATCCAGGGGAGGAGAGAGATGGGTCTATAGTTTGATAGATCTTCAGGGTCTAGTGAAGGTTTCTTAAGAAGTCCTTTAATGACCGCTTCCTTCCAACTAGGGGGGACTTCACCTTGGGTTAATGAGGTGTTAATCAACTTCAGGCACCTGAAAGCACCTGGTCCACGTCCTCTCCCTCTGTTATCTTAAATATGGCCCAATAATATGAGCACAGAGGCAATGAACAGAAATACAAAAACATAAGGATCTGAAGACAAAGGTATTATTGCAACAGGCATATCGGGGTAATACTAAAGGATGAGAGCCCCAATGACAACTCCCATGTACTAGACAGCCTCCAATGACACCTCTGGGACAAAATCAGTGTGCTTATTGTAAGAGGAAGGTCACTGGCGCAGCCAGTGCCCCGTACTCTTGCAAAACGTTTTGTCCACTCAAGGAAGGGTTTTTGGAAATAGGGGTCGTGGGACTGACAGACAGTAAAACAATACAGCTTCTGTGGGCTGTTCTAACAATTATTTTGATGACTCTAGGGACGGGCAGTATTATAATGATGATTATGACCTTAATGACGCAACAGGCGTGTCTTACAGCTAGGACTGCCAGGGACAGGGTAAGGGACCAGTTCACATACCTGTAGATCCGCGTGGCCCTTTCTAGGAGTACCGGATGTAAGCCCCATCTCGCTCCCTCTTGCCCTTATTGTTGGTCCTTTCACTGTGGACTATCTATTTCTTTTGACTTCTAATTGCGGTGAGAACTTGATGGGTTTGGACTTGTTAAGAAATTGCACGCTACTATTTATTGTTCCCCTAACGATGTTTATTTCACCATGGGTCCGGATGTGGATACTAGACAGTGTCTATCTAAAGATGCCCCCCCCCCCTTCTACCTGAATTTGATTTCTATACAGGTCAAGGATAATGCTATATTGCCTCGTATTCCTCAGTATAAAATACAAAAGGCAGGTGAAAGTGCCCTTCTTCAGATTGTCCAGGATTTAATATGTGAGGGAGTTGTCGAAGAGACTAGAGGCAACATATGCAGTCGTCCTATTCTTCCGGTCCTAAAAAAGGCACTCTCTTATACTTCTGATAAAGCTGATGATGTGTATCGTTTTGTGATTGACTTACGAGAGGTCAAAAGAATAGTAGTTCTGCAATTCCCAGTGGTTCCTGATATCACTAGACTTCTAACCATGATTCTATCTACCGCAATTTGTTTATCTGTTATTGATTTGAAAAATGCATTATTTAGTATTCCTATACATCCAGATAGCAGGTATCTGTTTGGATTTACACTAGCTGGCAGAAGTTTTCGATTCTGTTGCGCTCCTCAAGGTTATACTGAAAGTCCTAGTGTCTATAGTCAAGCATTAAAAGGTCAGTTGGATTCACTCTTGCTTTCTCCAGATAACGTATTGGAGCAGTATGTTGAAGATTTGTTAATTGCTTCTGATACGGAACAGGGTTGCAAGTATAGTACGGAGAAATTATTGTTGCATTTGGCACATCATGGTCATAAGGTTTCCCTTTCCAAAGTTCCAGTACAGTCGACAGGAGGTTACCTATTTAGGTCACCTACTGTCATAGGAGGGTAGAAGGATAACGCCAGAACGCATCAGTACGATCGTTAAAATGCCCCTTTACAAACTTAAAAAGATATGCGTTCTTTTATAGATATCACCTCCTACTGTCGTTAGTGGATCCGTAATTATTCCTTACTACTCAAAACTTTGCTTGCATTAACAACGAAAGCAGTGCATGATCCTTTGCCTTGGACTCAGGTTGCCAGCAATCTTTTGAACAATTAAAAGCTGTGCTTTGCTCTGCTCCAGTGCTAGGCACACCTAACTACAGGAAACCGTTTGTGCTGTATGTCCACAAGATGGCTGGCTGTGCTCTTTCTGTCTTGCCCCAAAAATTTGGTGATGGACAGAGACCTTGCGCTTATTTTTCTGCTATGCTTCACCCTGTCGCAAGGACCCTTTCAAGTTGCCTGCGAGCGGTCGGTGCTGTGGCCACTTCAGTTAGCCAATCGGCTGGACTCGTACTCAATACAGACCTCACAGTTATGGGACCTCATGCTATAGACACATTTTTAAATAAGACAAGGACACAGCACCTCACCAGTGCACGTTTTACTACATATGAATTGACATTGTTTGCTAAGCATATTATGATCAAAAGATGTGCTACTCTGAATCCAGTCACGGTACTACCCCTCCCTTCTGAGAATGATGTAGTCGACAATCATGACTGTATTTTCCAGACAGACGAAGAAACGAAGGGATGGGTAGACTTGACTGATGTTCCCTTATCTGACCACAAGGAGAACTATATGTGGATGACTCTTGTTTTAAATTACCAGATGACACCACTACTGAGGCTTATGCTATCACTATGTTGCGCACAGTAGTAGAGCTATCACAAGACCCCTATCAGTCAGCCCAAGCCATAAAACTTGTTGCCCTTATACAAGCTTGCGAATTGGGCAGAGGATTGGTTGTCAACATTTATATAGAGAGCCAATAAGCATTTGGGGTCGCAAATAATTTTGGCCGATTGTGAGCAAAGAGCGGGTTCCTTCCTTCTCATGGCACTAAAATACCACATGGACATCTCATACTGTGATTGTTATCTGCACTGACACTCCCTAAGAAAATGGTGATTGTGAAGTGTTACACCCATATGAAGGTGACTGATGATGTAGACAGAGGGAATGTGTTTGCAGATCAGATCGCCAAAGAGACTGTTTGAAGAAAGATGAAGAAAATGTTTGTTGCAGGTCCAACGGGATGGGTTCCAGAGAATGCCATGTTTGAAAATACAGTTGAGAGTGTGAAAGAGATACAAAGTGATGCCATAATACAAGAATTAGTGGTATGGCAGGAAAGTACAGCACAGTTAAAAGAAGAAGGATATTGGATTGATAATACTGGAGAGCAGAAATGGATGTTACCCAATGCATATGTGCTCCCTGTGGTTACTATGGCTCATGGTCCAGCTCATATTAGCGTAAATGGCATTTATAAATTATTGACCCCGGTTTGGTGTAACAATAACATTTCCAAAACTGCTGCACATTTAGTGAAAAGTTGTATGATTTGTACAAAGCACAATCCAGGGAAGAGTACCTCTACACCAAGTAGTAACTTTGCACCACCTATATTTCCCTTTGAAGTCCTTCAAATGGACTTTATTGAGCTGGAGCGATGTAACAATCTCAAGTATGTCTAAATGGTTATATGCACATTCAGTAAATGGGTTGAGGCTTACCCCACTAAAGACAATACGGCCACCACAACTGCAAAAGTACTCCTTAAAGAGTATTTTCCTCGCTTCAGAATGCCCCAAGTTATCTGGAGTGATAACGGGTCTCATTTTAATGGAAAAGTGATTAGATTAATCTGTGAAGGTTTTCCCATGAAACAGAAATTTCATGCTGTCAATCACCCACAGACAGTGGGTCTTGTTAAGAAGTACAATGGTACGCTCAAACTGAAATTGTTAAAAATTCAGGAAACAGCAGGGTTGAAATGGCCAGATGCTCTTTGTTAGCTCTTTCGTCAACTAGAACTACAGCACATTCTAGAACTGTTTTATCACCATTTGAGGTCGTTTTTAAATGCCCAGTGAATGTCTGGGGCGTCCCTCAGCCAAATAATGTTTTGGATATGGAATATCCGGTGTTGCTTGATTATCCTGGGCAGTTAACAGACAGTTTGCTTTCTATTCACCAACAGGTGCGAGACTCCCTACCTCCTGAACAAGAGGGACCTAGCCACAACATCCAGCCTGGCGATTATATCCTGATTAAGAACTTTCAAAAGAAGAAAAGTTTGGAGCCAAGATGGAAAGGTCCTGAGCAGATTTTGCTGGTTACACAGACAGCTGTAAAGGTTTCATGTCGAAAGAACTGGGTCCATGTGACCCATTGTACGAGGATACCTTTGCCGTTGCCTCATGACCAGTTGGTCAAGGAGGGAATAAGAGACATTGAATGTGAGCAGGTGCCCAGATTTGTGCCTTTTTAGTGATGAGAAGTTAATCTGGACACAAGCGACAATGTTCTGAGCGAGGCTGTTCCACCAGAAGTACAAGCTATCCAGGATTCTCTGTTCAATGATCACACAGTGCCTGGGACTTCCAGGTACAATCTACGTTCTCGGACGAGGACCACCGAGTCTAAGGAGAAAACAGAATATGGATGGACTGTACAAGGTAGGAAAGTACTGACTAGCAGTACCACCAAGGATTCGAAACAGGTCAATTTCTACATTTGCTTTGTTCTTCCTGCTTGGACATTAGTTAGGGAAGTATACCCTGAAGGTATACCACCTTTATCAGCGTGGGATAGATTAGGACAGAGCTTAGGACAGAGCAAGCTCCACTGCCAGTGCTCAAGAGCGCCAATTAATTGATGGACAATAGGAGCCTGTACCAGTGAGGCTCTGACAGACACTGGAAACACAATCAATCAATCAAAGTTTAAAAAGTGCAGCTACTCACCCGTTAGGGTCTCAAGGTGCTGGGGGGGAGGGTGGGGGGTGGTGTAGTGTGTGCCGGTGAGGTGGATAAAAAAAGCCAAGTCTTCAGTTCCTTCGTGAAGCTGGGGAGGGAGATGGTTTGTCTGATGTGGACAGGTAGGCCGTTCCAGGTGGTGGCTGTGAGGAAGGAGAAGGAGCTTCCTCCTGTTCTGGTTCTCCTGATGCGGGGTACTTCTGCTAGGGAGAGCTGGGATGAGCGTAGGGCCCTGTGGGGTACGTGGAGGTTTAGTCGCTGGTTCAGGTAAGCTGGTCCGGTGTTGTGGAGGGCTTTGTGTGTGTGGGTGAGGATCTTGAAAGTGATTCTTTTCTCTATGGGGAGCCAGTGCAGTGTACGTAGGTGTTGCAAAATGTGGCAGTGTCAGGGTAGGTCGAGGATGAGTCTGGCGGCGGCGTTCTGGATGTTTTGCAATTTGCGGGTGAATTTTTTGTTCATTCTGGCGTAGAGTGCAGTGCCGTAGTCCAGTCTGCTGGTGATGAGGGCATGTGTGATGGTCTTTCTATGTTCAAGGGGGATCCATTTGAAGGTCTTGCGTTGGAGGATGAGGGTGCGGAAGCAGGTCGAGGTAACTGAGTTGATCTGATGGTTCATGCTGAGGCCGGGGTACAGGATGATTCTGAGGTTGCAGGCTTGGTTGGCGGGGTGGGTGGTTTTCCAAGGGTGGGAGGCCACCCAGACTTGCTCCATGCTTTGGGGTGAGGGTCCATGATGAGTACTTCTGTCTTGTCTGTGTTGAGTTGAAGGCAGCTGTCTCTCATCCAGTCGGCGACTGCTTTCATGCCTTTGTGGAAGTTGTGTCTGGCCTCATTGAGTTCGAGGGAGAGGATGAGTTGGGTGTTGTCGGTGTAGGAGATTATGTTTATTTCGTAGCTTCTGACAATGGTGGCTAGCCAGGCCATGTAGACGTTGAACAGCGTGGTTGTGAACCAGTTGGTTTTTTTGTGTGGGTGTTGTTGTTCTTTTTGAAGGGGGCTATAGTGTCGGCGATCCAGTTGTGGAAGGTGCGTGCTGCGGTATTTGGGTCATCATTGTGTGCGGTGGTGGGGGCGGCGAGGGCAGCGGTGAGCTGATCGTCATTTATTCTTGTCCAGTTTCTATGCGATGGCTGGAGTTGGGGGTCTGGTGATGGTGGGTGTGTTTAAGGTGAAGTAGATGCATCAGTGATCTGTCCATGGAAGTTCTGTGGTGTGGCTGAAGGTAGCAGAGGTTTCTGTAGTGAAGATGGGATTGAGGGTGTGTCCTGCAGAGTGTGTTTGCTCTGTCACGATCTGTCGAAGTCCTATGTTGTGGAGGTTGTCTAGGAGGGATGCAGTGTTGGGGTCTTGTAGATTCTCAATGTGGAAGTTGATGTCTCCCAGCAGAGTGTAGTTGGTGACTGCGATGGCTTGTGCGGAGATGCAGTCCGTGATGGAGTCGGAAAAAGGTGTGCAAGGTCCGGGGGGCGGTAGATGATGGTACCCCTGATAGTGGATGTCAAGCTGGTGTGCAACGTGAAGTGGAGGTGTTCCATCAGGTCATGGGCTTCTTTGGAGTCTTCGGAGTGAGTGTTCAGGCAGAGGTTGAACCTGTGGACGATGACAATTCCCCCCCAGGGTGGCTGGTACGGTCTTTCCAGGTGATCTTGCATCCCTGGGGGATGGGGATGGCAATGTCTGGGCCTGAGGTGTTGTTGGTCCAGGCCTCAGTGAGCAATGCAAGGTCCGGTGTGGTACTGATAGAGATCGTAGGTCACCCGACCAAATAATTTCACCATATATTTTTCGGGCCCATAAATTTCATTTCAACATATACATTAATCAGATGACCTCACGATTCTACTACCAGTAACCCTGATTCCTTCCTATTTGAATTCTAGTGTACCCGACTTACCATCCACCGTTACGGGTACCTATGACCACGATAGATCAGGGAGCTAGCTGTAAAAGAAAAGGCAGGCAAAATACAAATACCAAATTCTTATACCTTACTTTGTATTCATTGAAATGACCACGGACAACTGAGAAGTTTTAAGTGTTTATCTTAGTATTAAATTTCTTTAGAATATACATTCCACTACAAGGAGACAGTCTATAAACAAATTAGCAAAGAGTACATAACCATACAGAAAAATTATAAGGGCAATCATTTAAGGCCTGTAAATCCGGGAAAAATAGTAAATGCGCTTTAGCAGAAATGTAACTTTAAGGAAACCTATGAATGGACAAGCTTTACATGTACTAGAATTATACTATTTGGACATATTCCATGAGTGAGAATCTAGAAAACCTATGCATCTATAGGAAGGGTCGAAAAGTGGAACACGGTATAGTTCTACCATTATTTCTTCAATTCAGTATTTAGGAGAACATTGTAAAACACATCTAAATTCATAAACAGTATGGAGAGATTTGTACTCTAAAAGGTAGGGAAACATAGGAACATGCTATGGAAATAAATGCATAGACTTTTCATTTAGAAGATTTTGCGGAAAGCATGGAAAATTACATATGCAAAAGGTATGTCTTTATTAAAGCAAAAACAGAAAAATAGAAAAGTGCAGCATAGAGTTTTAGCACTTATAATTACCTAGACTGGTGTGAAAACCAACCCTGGCCACGGGTCAGTTTAAGGACAGGATAAACCCCAAGGAAGGAAAGTCATCAATGGGACAGCAGGTGCAGAATGGACACCCCAGGACAGGACAGGTAAACCAGATTAGGATCAGGACAGGACCACCAGGACACGAACAGCACCCGCAGTTCGGAAGCAACGCCTGCGCTCTACCCTCTCTGCAGTTATCAGTCAGAACCCCGATTGGGTTAGCGAACTCCCCAGCAAAGTGCTCCGCCAGCACTTAAGGTTTAGTAAAACCTTTGAGTCTATGGTCAAATTCGGACAGAGTGCTCCGCAGCACCTCTGTATCCGTCACCTATTGAGTGCGTTGGGTCAGTGACAGGTCAGCTATTCAGACAAGTCGGACAAATTCTCCAGCTGAACTTAGGCTAGATATACTGTTTTCGGGTCAGTGTACCACCCCCCAATGTTGCAAAGTGTCAGAATCCCCAATTTCGATTGGTCCCCATGTAGGATAGGTTAACACACCAATCAGAACAGACTTCTGCAAGTCCTAATTTACATCTTATGGTACCGCCTAGCAGATTTGGGGTTCCCATGACCTATTCTACAGAATACAATAGCAGAATATACAATTGTTGCAAATGCAGTACAAATTCTGTTTCTCCGGCTGGGTGAAGGTGCATCTTCCCAGGCACATCTTGGCAGGGACCTTCAGTTGGCACTTGGTCAATGCCACCAGCCGCATACTGGTCATGCGCAACAGGGACCTTCAAGATGGTTCTCGTCTCATTCAGACCCCCAGTTATCGCGGTACATGAAAAGTAAGCGAAAACAAATTAAAACATAGAAATAAATGAATGTACTACATCTCATGTGTTGGTACTTTATATTTCACTCTATAAAAATATACTATGCGATTATAGATTAGTGCAATACACAATAACACGAGAGCATCTGTGCAAGCTTCACCACGTTTAATACATAAGCAGTCATCTTGAGACTATAACGCATGCGCATATTCTTCCCACCAAAACTCCAACTACGTCACGTCACGTGAGTGTGACTAACGCATGCGCAGAAGCAAATTTCAAAGCAGCGGCCATTTTAAGGACGAGAGTTAATTGTTTTAGTAAAACACATAGGCAAGCGTCTCTAAGACACACGCACATCCAAAAATAAATGAAATTAGTAAAACGAACAAATTGGATTACCGGGTTATGACAGATTCGAGGTTCATGACTCAAGCAAGTCGCGTAATATGCGAAATCTTGCTCTATCAATCCCCTCTTTGATGATATTTACTATCATCACAAACAAAAATGGAACCAGATGCCAACTTTTCTCACACTTTGTACATTTCTATCTCTTCCAACATTCGATTCAATTTCTCTTTCACATCTTTATCAGGGTGAGAGTTTTTCACCTTTTTGTAAATCTTATTATTCAAATCTTCCAATTCAAGTTCATCCACACTCCGTTTCACACCTCTTCTATTCATAGTGTATTTCTTTGTGTGTTTGCGACATTTGCAACAGACAAATATGAGGAAAAGGAGGAAACCTATCACTCCAATTGGCATCAGTACCTTAAACAATAGACTTTTACCTAAATTAGCAAACCAATGACCTACATTGGAGAGACCATCAACGAGTCTCTTCCAAGCACTGTCAACCTCCAGTGGTTTGAGTTCCTTTTCCAAATTATTAATGTTTTTCACATACTTTTTGATCTGTACACTTTTGTCCGGTATGTAAGTGCAACAATGTTGCGCCTTCAGCATCCGGCAGACTCCGCCCTCCATTGCTAATAAGGTGTCAAGCGCAAGTCTGTTCTGCAAAACCATTGATCTGATCGCCACCATTTCGGTATTGACCAATAGATATCCATGAGCTGCGTCAGTAGACAGCACATCCACTATTGTGGATAATTTGCAAATTCTGTGTGTGTTCAGAACCACTCCCACTCCAGGTATCAGTGCACTAAAAATACTACCCATTATTTCACCTACGCTTTCTCTTTTACTACGCACTAAGCCATTAGTGTTTTCGTTGCTTCCAGCAATTTCATTCACATGGTATATTTTCAGGAAGACAATGCCAAAGTAGCAGCTTCCATACCAGTGATCCGGCAATTTGAAATAAGCCTTGTTTCCACATATATAATAAATTCCGGGAAACACAGGTTCTGACCCATTTTTGAAACCCCAACCTCCAATTACCTTGTAATTGTGTTCGCATTGACTGGAACCAATGAAAATGTTATTATAATAACTAGTCTTTCGCGGTGAAGACAGAGTTTCCCTTTCCTTTCGAAATCCAGCAACAAAGCAGGACCAGCCCCACCATTTGAGATGCTTTCCATGTTTTCAGCCCATTTAGGAGTTTTCTGTCTTTTGTCATTTGCCTTTCTTTGGAAACTCTCTCTTCTTTTCTCTGCCATGTTTAAAAATATTTTTTCTTGTTCATGTAATGAACAGGTCAAGTTGTCTCTGTGTGCTTCATTTAAGTCTATGGTACCTATAGTCAGAAAGTATTCTCCCATATAACGTGTAACGTCACTTTTAGTATGTACAGGATTCAAATTTCCACATATAGGAAGTTCAGAAAATATCACATCAGCGTTAGAGTAGTAGTACTGTAACGGTCCTCTTTTGTAAAATAAGCTTGCTAAAATACTACAGGAAATTCCATAAGTCACGGGCAGGTGATGATAAGTCACGCCTTCAGCTACAGAAGTAGGTAGCTTCATGCAGACATAACAGTCTTCTATTTCCATAGTTTCTACATAGTGCACTAAAAGGTTTGCAAAAACATTTAAATTAGTCTGATTCTTAACTCCGTGGTAATGTAGTCCTTCCTCATCTGATGCTTCTAAGTCTCGTTTTGTTTGTCTGAGTGCTTTTTCACGTCTTTCTACACTTCGTGTTGTCAATGCTTCAGTGTCAGTAGTCACAGTCTGTGTAAGGTCAATATTAGTATTTTTGCTCACCATAAAAGGAATGAAAACTGTTAGTCCTATCCATATTATTATCACTATAGCTATACTACATATACATACTTTGCAGCATGTTTTGCAACAATTGCGTTTAGGCCTTCCATTCACACTTGAATCAGACATTTTCGTTCCGAAGAAGTTTCTCAACCCCTCTTTGTAACTTTACACAGGTAGCTTACACTGGGTAACTTCAAGTGAGTTCGTCTTCTTCGGCAGACAGATCAGCAATTTGTTCTTCGTCACTTTCGTCAGTTATATCAAGATCCTCAAACTCTTCCAAAATTAGGTATGTCCATTCAGGATCTTGGTATTTCTCGTTCAGTCTTTTTATTCGATCACTCCTTCTTTTGGAGTTTTCTCCAGCTTGCTCTGAAATACGGGAACTTTTCCTTCTTTCTGCAAGTTTTTCTTCTACTGTTTTTATTCTCAGTCTCAGTTTCTTAATATATCCTGGTTCAATATTTTTCTTTTTCTTGAGTCTTTTAGCTGGCACTGTAATTTGGCTTTCTTCTAATGCTCTTTTATTTTCGTTTGTTTGTGGCACTTCTGCTTCTGTCTCTTCCCTTCCTGTCTGACTAGTCCCAGGTCTTGTATCTGTTTCTTCTGCCTGGTTACTAAGCTGGCCTAGTTCAGGAGAATTTTGGTTTTTTCTTTCAAATGTCTCTATTTCTGAGTCCTGAACACGTTCTTCTAATCCTATCTGATCCTGCTCAAGCACTTCGATCTCTTGATTTTCTTCTGCTCGAACTTTTGGACTAGTTTTAGTCTGTTCCTTTTCAGTTTCAGGAGTTTGTGGAGGTGTATCGATCACCTGTTCTGTCCCTGTCTGGCCTTCTCCTTCCTCAGACTTGACGTGAATCTCAATGATCTGAGGCTCTTCGCCTGTGCCTATCTCCTCCTCTCTATTCCACTCTCTATCTTCGCAGGTTCGCTCTCTTGTTCTGATTGGGTCTTCAGTTAGGTCGATTATGGGTATCCAATCATCTTGGCTTGTGCTCGGTTGTTCGTCATCAGCTACTTCAGGACCAATGTCTGCAGACCCCTCAGCTGGACAACCTTCAGCGCCTTTTTCCTCGTCTGGAATCACTTTCTGTGTATGGCTGGCATGGATCCACTTGGAAACGCCTGCACACTTCACCGCTGTTGTGGTCACCAGTATTATTTGGCGTTTCTCTCCCCACCTCGGTGCAAGGCAACTCGAACGAGTATTTTTCTTGATTCTGACCCAGTCACCAGGGACCAATTTGTGGACTGGAGTCGTTGGATTGGCGACGGCGTCTTCCCCAATCTGGCGAGAGATAGAATGCACTTGGTCACCTAGTTGCTTGCAGTACTCAAGTACCAAATCATCAGAAATGTTTAACAGTTTGTATCCTGGTACCCATGCTTGTCTCATCACTCTTCCCATCAGGATTTCATGGGGGCTCGGGCCTGTTTTTCGGTCTGGAATGCTCCTGAGTCCCATCAGAACAAGAGGCAAGGCATTTATCCAGTTCATGCCAGTAGAATTACACATCTTTGCTAATCTCGATTTTATAGTGCCATTTATTTGCTCTACTACTCCAGCAGCCTCTGGACGATATGCACTGTGTAGCTTTTGTGTGATCCCGAATGCTTTGCAGAGCTGATCGATTACCTCATTCTGAAAAATGTCCGCCTCTATCTGATTCAATAGTGACTGGAACCCCGAACCTAGGTATCAATTCTCGTAGTAACAATTTTGCTACTGTTATGGCGTCACTCTGTTTGGCAGGGTAGGCTTCCACCCATTTTGAAAACAGGCAGACAATGACAAGGACATATCTGTTTCCCTCACAACGAGGCATGGTAATGAAGTCAATCTGTATTCTCACAAAGGGACCCCCTGATTTTCCAATTTTCCCCAGTTCAACTACTGTTCTTTTCCCAGCGTTGAACTGCTGACATGTCAAGCACCTCTGGCAGAGTGATTCTGCTACCTTCCTGAACTTCGGATTGTACCATGTTTGTTGGAAAACCAGAACCATGGCGTCCCTACCAGTGTGTGAATTTCCATGTATCAGTCTGGCCATAGAAGCAAGCAGATGTCTAGGCAACACAGGCATACCATTTGGGCCCACAATGACACCATCCTCGCTTCTTGGTCGACAACCAAGTTTTCTCCACTTCTCCTTCTCCTTTGATGGCACAGCATGCTGCCAATCTCTCACCTCCTCCCAGGTAGGCACTTCTTCAAACACCATAAGTTGGCAGCTGTTTCCAGTTCCACCCAATTTAATATTCACAGACATGCGGCTTTTTGCACAAAGTCTGGCCACCTCATCAGCAAAATTATTTCCCAAAGATACATGGTCAAGGCCCTTTTTAAGAGCAGCACATTTGACCACTGCCAGTTCTTTCGGTAATTGGATTGCCTCCAGTAAATCCTGTACCACCCTCCCATTTCGAATGGGAGTACCTGAAGAAGTCAGGAACTCTCGTTGTAGCCACAATTGGCCGAAGTCATGCACAACCCCATAACAGTACTGGCTATCAGTATACACTGTTATTCTTTTGTTTTTCCCAATTTTGCAGGCTCTTATCAATGCGATCAATTCGGCTACTTGTGCAGACTTCACCCCAAATAAACAGGAGGCCTCCGTAATGCTGTTTAGAGTGACTACAGCATAAGCAGCGCTTAGGCCTACAAGTTCGTGTCTCATACATGAACCATCCACAAAGAACTCCTCATCATTTACAGGCAAAGGTGTTTCCTTAATGTCTGGGCGTGGTTTAGTACTGAATTCGGTCAGGTCAATGCAGTCATGCTCGTTCTCTCCTTTATCTTCTACAATCATTGAGTCAGGGAGTAAGGTGGCTGGATTCAGAATATTACATCGAGCAATGACTACATTTGCAGCTCCCACGAGAATCCTCTCGTATTTAGTCAACCGACTAGGGGTGAGATACTGAGTCTTAGTTCGGGTCAACAAAATCACAACTGAATGAGGAACATATACAGTTACAGGATGTCCCATCACAATAGATTCACTCTGCTCTAAACTTGTGCAAGTTGCAGCTACTGCTTTCAGACATCCAGGTAATCCAGCAGCCACTGGATCCAAAGTGGCAGAAAAATATGCCACTGGACGTCTAGTCAAACCATGCTCCTGAGTTAAGACTGACAGTGCACAATTGTCTCGCGTGTCACAGAACAGGACAAACTCTTTAGAATAGTCCGGCATTCCCAAAGCAGGGGCTGTACACAGACAATCTCGTAATTTAGTGAATGCTGTTAAGCTTTCATCATCCCATTCCACTGGGTCCTTTGCTCCTTTCTTTGTCATATTTATCAAAGGCTTTGCCAGGACTGCAAATCCCACAATCCATTGCCTGCAGTAACCTACAACCCCAAGGAACATTCTGATCTCTTTCTGAGTACGGGTTAACTGCATCTTTTGAATTATTCTGACTCTCTCGGAGGTGACTTTTCTGATGCCTTTTTCTATCTGGTGCCCCAGATATTTCACTGACTTTGAACAGAACTGCAGTTTTTCAGGGGCCACTTTATGTCCCTTTTCACCTAGGTGATTCAGCAAGGCAATGGTGTCAATCACACAATCTCTATGACTTTTAGATGCCACCAAGAGGTCGTCTATATATTGCACCAATACAGACTTTCCAGGTAAGACTAACGATTCAAGGCACTTTTTCAAGATCTGATTAAAGATAGAGGGGCTTTCTGTGTACCCTTGGGGAACACGATTCTAAACATACACATGACTGTTGAAAGCAAATGAGAAAATAAATTTGCTATCTGGATGCAATGGGATCGAAAAGAATGCGTGACATAGGTCTATCACAGTAAACCACTCAGCATCCCAGGGAATCTGATACAGGATCACTGCTGGGTTCGGGACAATAGGACAGCAAGGAACCACAATTTTGTTTACCTTTCTCAGGTCCTGCACTACTCTGTACTTGCCACTAGGTTTCTTGATTCCAATAATGGGAGAGTTACATGGGCTACTCATTACTTCTTGTATGATGTTGGCTTCTAGCAACTTCTGTATTTCAATGGCAACTCCTGCTCTCACTTCTGCACTCATTCTGTATGGCTTAGTATTGGGGTAAACTGCATTTTCTCTCATGGTTATTTGTATGGGATCTACATTTGCCATTAATCCTACATCCTTTCCAGTAAAGTCCCATACTTCTGATTTCACTGTCTTTTGGAGTTCTTCGGGTAAGTCTTGTATAGTCATTCGTTTAATTTCTGAGTCAGGTCTGATTAACATTAATTTATAGATGCCATCTTCGTCTGGGGTTTGAATTTCGACGCCTTTTGGTGAGCAAAAGATGGTACAGTTCATTTTGCACAACAAATCACGTCCCAGTAAGTTTACTGGACTGGTATCACAAACGACAAATCTGTGCATTTCTTTAAAATTCCCTATTGTGATCTCCATGGGCTCGGTAACGGGGGTACTAATTAGTTGATTAGATACACCCACTACTTGGATCGCTTCTCCCGAGAGGGGTAGGTTTGGAACGTCCGCTGTTCTCACAGTAGAACGGGTAGCACCAGTGTCCAATAGGAAGGTGACATCATTTCCATCAACCTTTCCTTCAATGTATGGCCCTGACTGGTCTACCGGCAAGGAGGCGCCAAGTACGCACTCCTCGTCCTCCCCTCTCAGGCCCCGTCAGTACTGGTCATCACAGAGAAAAGTGTCATTCAACAGAAACTGCGAAGTTGCTGCATTTCTATTCTCATTTCCTCCCCAGATTTCTATGTCGTCACCCTGCGGTGATTTTCCCTTGTAATTTGGTTTTGGCGCTCTGGGCAATTGACTTGCTTTTACCTGATGCTGGGTCTTTCTTGATTTTTCATTCTGCGTCTGTGGAATTAAATCAGGGGTTTGGGTATTATCATGCTGTAAATATGGACACTCGTCTCTCCAGTGCCCTATTTCTCCGCACTGGTGACAGGGAAATTTCTTTTTAGCTTCTTCTCTACTCATTTTCCCCTTGGGCTTCCCTCCACCCCCAGGTCCTTGATTTTGGGTGTTCATATTCAATTTACTCAATTGTTTTTCCTGCTGTTCGGCTAACTTTACTTGTGCCCACATCACTTTCTCCTTTAAAGCCTTTCGTTTATCTGCCATCTCGTCCTCACAGTACTTTGCGTACCGTAGGACCTCATCCATTTTCTTAGACTGCCAACAAATCTTATTGTCTTTAATCCACTGGCAAATTTCAGGTCTTAAACCGTTTACAAACCTGTAAATGAAGTGGGTCATGTCCTTCATCTCGATGTTATCTATACCACTGTACGTTTTGAACACCTGCAACAGTCTTTCATAAAAAGAGTGCACAGTCTCATCCCTTTCCTGCGTGGTTCTATCTATCTTAGTCCAATCAGTTTCCTTTGCAGGCACCTTTTGCTTCAGATGTTGAATTACCTGATCGTATTTCTTCATCACTTCATTAGAGGGTGCTCCTGTGTTAGCATCCCTCGGGTATTCCTCACTAGGCCAAGCTATGGCGATCTTACATTCGGTCCATAAATCTACAGGGACCACTATATCAAATAACCCATCCAAGTCTTTCCACAGGCATTTCTGTACCTTTACAAACCTTTCCACTTGCCTGTACCAGTCCACAGGCTTCTCTCTTAATTTTGGGAAATCATTTGTAAAGGACACAATATCCTGTCTGGACCAGGGGACATGCACGTATTTTCCACCTGGCACTTCGCGCATAGGATATAACTGCTCTGGTTTGTCAGTTTCCTTTAGAATGAATTCAGGAGTCACTTGTTTTGACCTAGCCTCATCTTTCTTTTTGGCCCACCTGGCTTTCCATCTGTCCACATCTCCCCATTTCTGCAATACTGTCAGCAATTCTTTGACCTGTGCCTTTTTCCCTGACACATTCAGGTTTTCAAGATCTTTGTCTGAGAAATCTGCTCTCTACGGTTTCTGCAACGGTTTTGATTTCGAGATATCTATTCCCATACTAGCTGCAGTGTCAGTTAGTTTTTCATGGAGTACTCTGGCATTTCGAGTAAGGCTTTTGCAGATAAACAACAGCTCTTCTTCTGAGTAGGTATTTAGTCTATCTAATCCTACATTTCCGGCCAATAATTCTTCTATTTCTATTCTCAGTTTGTAGAGGTCTAAAGGTTTCGACTGAAGAGTTTGTTTTTCTAATTCTCGACTCCATCTTTCAATTTCTTCAGGAGTCACTACCGTGACGCTCTTAGTACCTGAAGCTGATTCCATTTGAATCTCTCTCGTATTGAAAGGATTATGTCTTTTCTGTATCCTTTTTCCTGTCTCCCTAATGGGCAGATCCATTAGCGAAACTTCAGACTCACATTCACTTGTGAGATCATCTACAATTAAGGGTTCTGGTCTCGGCTGTGCTACAACTGGGGTAATAACTGGAGTTTTTTGGACTCCCCTGTCGGTCCCCATACAATGGAACCACTGGTCCAATAGTAATCGGGATTGTTAACTGGGAGATTTTCTTAATTATTTCAGCTCTCTGTTTGGCTAGAGCCTCTCGTTCCCTGTCCTCCAATATCCTTTCGACTGAATTGTCATGTAATACCTGTGGGGTCAAAGTTGGGGCATAACTCGGGGCAGTGGGATGTGTCTCTCTTGGTCCCTCACCATAATTAGGTTTTGGAAACTAGCTTCCTGTGCCTAGGGATCTTGGTTCTTCCTCATATTGAGGGTTTAAGAACGGCATTCCTGAACTTAATGGTCTTTCCTCACCTTCATAGGGAAGTCTAGAGCAAAACCCCCTTTCTCGCGAGTATCTTGCTTCTCCACTAGTGGGTATTTTTGGATAAATATCTCTCGCATCTATGGGTCCTAAATTCTCAGTATAGGGAGGTATATGACAGCCCCCTCCTACACTTGCGGATCTGGCCTCTTCCTGGGGCGGAGGTCTTCGAGAATTATCCCCTTCACTAGAAGGTCGGTGTCCTTCATTATAAGGAGGCGGACTTCTTATAAACATGTCATCTAACAATTCATCATCCGACTCTCCAATGGGTACCCAGTGTTTGCATTTTTCTGTTTTCTTTTCCCCCTCGGGAGGACCACCCGCTGGCATCATTGGAAACAGTCCCTCTACAATCATATTCTGTCTCCACTGTTTCATCTTTTTGTCTCGGGTCTCTTGCTTCAATTTCGGATAAAATTTTGTTAACCCTTTATCCATTCGGGGCTTATCCCTTTCAAAAGCCTCGATTTCCCATTCCTCTTGGGCTTCATACTGCGTTAGTCTAGGTCTGGGATGTAAATCATTCATTCGGGTTCTCAAATTAAATAGAATCCTGCCATTAAATGTACCTTCTAACGGAAAAGCCAATACTCCGTCATCTTTTGTGTATTTCGCCCAGTTTTCCAACCATACACATGAGTGGTACCCTTTATCAAACATCATGAATGATGCGGGAGTATTAGGTGGCGGAATGACAACACCTTCTCGAGTCCTAATTGGTTTGTCCTTTTTGAAATAATTCTTTACTTTGTTTACGAGTGACAACTTTCTCTTATTTCCGTACATAATGCTAGTGTTATGACCTTTCCACTGATCGTTTTCAAACCCTAAATGTCTTGGATCTGGTCTAGTATGCGGTCTGTACGTATGCCACATATAATTTCCTTCAATCTACTCCTGTTTACAAAAATCACTTCCAATCTAAACGCGTCTCTTATTTTCCGTGCGACCAATGAAATGCACGAATTCAAATAGTCTCGACCAATGGGTGCGCGGCCTTTTCGCGAGACAGTTCTCACGCTTCGGCACTCACCCCTCCTTTACAATTTCAGCTCCGCTACACACCCGCTGCGTCTACCAATCCCAGCGCGGCACGGAGTGACGTCAGAGCAGCTTCGTGACTGACTCCCTCCTTCACAAGGTAACGGCAACTAAATTTCTCTCTAAAGTGCTTGTGCTTGGTTATTTAACAACTAATACACATTCGCCACTGTACTCAAGTGTCTAGACAGAAAAGATTTGTTTCACTGCAAGTAAACTACTTCCATTTACTTTTCACACGCTACGGATAGATCTCTTCCGCCTACCCTTCACTCAAGCATTAGGGAACCTGCTACTTCTTCAGACTCATTCACTTTCTGGGATATTCGCTAAGTCTAAAGTTTCACCCGCGAACCCCTCTGCTATCACTCAAAGCTCCGACGAACCTGCTACTCCTTTCGATGTGACCCTTAATAGGTTATATCACGCTAGAAGTTTTTGCCAGCGATCTCGTTGCTAACATTTATTCAAACATGCATTCAGAAAACCCTAGTTAGTGCTTCCAGTTCTGCCTAACCTGCACCAACTTTCCTGGAGCCAGTGACCTCACTGCAAGTGGATTCTCTTCACCACTCGCTATTCAATTCCCCGGGGATTCCCAACAAACATATAACGCTTAACTTACAAATGTGTTAATACATATATCAGCACAATAATAGGAAAACCAATTTAAAACATTTCATAATTTTTCAAAGCAAACATTTTTACGTGAGTGATCAATTCATGCAAATTGTTTTACTTCCGTAGCAGCATAAACACAAAACAAAAAAACGTTTTAGCAGCATCCAACTTATCTAGCTTAACTAGTCCTACCTAACTTTAACTAGTCCCTAACCATTACCTCTGCTACCAGAAAATTACTGATAGAGATCGTAGGTCACCCGACCAAATAATTTCACCATATATTTTTCGGGCCCATAAATTTCATTTCAACATATACATTAATCAGATGACCTCACGATTCTACTACCAGTAACCCTGATTCCTTCCTATTTGAATTCTAGTGTACCCGACTTACCATCCACCGTTACGGGTACCTATGACCACGATAGATCAGGGAGCAAGCTGTAAAAGAAAAGGCAGGCAAAATACAAATACCAAATTCTTATACCTTACTTTGTATTCATTGAAATGACCACGGACAACTGAGAAGTTTTAAGAGTTTATCTTAGTATTAAATTTCTTTAGAATATACATTCCACTACAAGGAGACAGTCTATAATCAAATTAGCAAAGAGTACATAACCATACAGAAAAATTATACGGGCAATCATTTAAGGCCTGTAAATCCGGGAAAAATAGTAAATGCGCTTTAGCAGAAATGTAACTTTAAGGAAACCTATGAATGGACAAGCTTTACATGTACTAGAATTATACTATTTGGACATATTCCATGAGTGAGAATCTAGAAAACCTATACATCTATAGGAAGGGTAGAAAAGTGGAACACGCTATAGTTCTACCATTATTTCTTCAATTCAGTATTTAGGAGAAAATTGTAAAACACATCTAAATTCATAAACAGTATGGAGAGATTTGTACTCTAAAAGGTAGGGAAACATAGGAACATGCTATGGAAATAAATGCATAGACTTTTCATTTAGAAGATTTTGCGGAAAGCATGGAAAATTACGTATGCAAAAGGTATGTCTTTATTAAAGCAAAGACAGAAAAATAGAAAAGTGCAGCATAGAGTTTTAGCACTTATAATTACCTAGACTGGTGTGAAAACCAACCCTGGCCACGGGTCAGTTTAAGGACAGGATAAACCCCAAGGAAGGACAGTCATCAATGGGACAGCAGGTGCAGAATGGACACCCCAGGACAGGACAGGTAAACCAGATTAGGATCAGGACAGGACCACCAGGACACGACCAGCACCCGCAGTTCGGAAGCAACGCCTGCGCTCTACCCTCTCTGCAGTTATCAGTCAGAACCCCGATTGGGTTAGCGAACTCCCCAGCAAAGTGCTCCGCCAGCACTTAAGGTTTAGTAAAACCTTTGAGTCTATGGTCAAATTCGGACAGAGTGCTCCGCAGCACCTCTGTATCCGTCACCTATTGAGTGCGTTGGGTCAGTGACAGGTCAGCTATTCAGACAAGTCGGACAAATTCTCCAGCTGAACTTAGGCTAGATATACTGTTTTCGGGTCAGTGTACCACCCCCCAATGTTGCAAAGTGTCAGAATCCCCAATTTCGATTGGTCCCCATGTAGGATAGGTTAACACACCAATCAGAACAGACTTCTGCAAGTCCTAATTTACATCTTATGGTACCGCCTAGCAGATTTGGGGTTCCCATGACCTATTCTACAGAATACAATAGCAGAATATACAATTGTTGCAAATGCAGTACAAATTCTGTTTCTCCGGCTGGGTGAAGGTGCATCTTCCCAGGCACATCTTGGCAGGGACCTTCAGTTGGCACTTGGTCAATGCCACCAGCCGCATACTGGTCATGCGCAACAGGGACCTTCAAGATGGTTCTCGTCTCATTCAGACCCCCAGTTATCGCGGTACATGAAAAGTAAGCGAAAACAAATTAAAACATAGAAATAAATGAATGTACTACATCTCATGTGTTGGTACTTTATATTTCACTCTATAAAAATATACTATGCGATTATAGATTAGTGCAATACACAATAACACGAGAGCATCTGTGCAAACTTCACCACGTTTAATACATAAGCAGTCATCTTGAGACTATTACGCATGCGCATATTCTTCCCACCAAAACTCCAACTACGTCACGTCACGTGAGTGTGACTAACGCATGCGCAGAAGCAAATTTCAAAGCAGCGGCAATTTTAAGGACGAGAGTTAATTGTTTTAGTAAAACACATAAGCAAGCGTCTCTAAGACACACGCACATCCAAAAATAAATGAAATTAGTAAAACGAACAAATTGGATTACCGGGTTATGACAGATTCGAGGTTCATGACTCAAGCAAGTCGCGTAATATGCGAAATCTTGCTCTATCAGTACTATAGAGGAAGTCTCAGATTTCGGTGGCGTGTTTGTGAAGGGAGCGGACGCTGAGGAGGATGTATTTCAGGGTTTTCGGGTTCAGAGAGTTGCTGTGGTTGGGTTGTGTTGGGTCCCGGGTATTGATGGTGGTGCAGATTTGCTGGCAGCGGATGCAGCTGAAGGGACCGTGTGTGTTGCCTGGAGGTGCTTGCTTGCAGTTGTTGTTCTGTCCTAGGTTGAGTGTGTTGAGTTTTGCTGCAGTGTAGAGGCAGCGGGTGGCAGGACCAGGGTTCCGGGTGCTGGCAGCGGTCGGGTCGCAGACAGGCGCAGACGGGCTTGCCTTAGGAGAAGAGGACAGCTGGGAGGCGGGAGCGGAAAAACAGCACGAAAAAAGGGGGCAGCTGCAGCGGGGGAGTGAGATAGGCGGGAGAGCGAGAGTAAGAGAGAGAGAGCGGAATGAGGGGAGAAAAAAGAGGAGGAGAGAGTAAAACATAGAGATCGAAACTTACAAAAAGGGACACAAAAGGAACAGAACACGAAAGGAAAAGCATATAAAGAGTGAACAGAGGCAAGAGAGGAAAAAAGAGAAAAGAGGCAGAGGGCAGCCCAGTAGAAGAGCATAGCTCTCCCATTAGGCACCAGGGATGAGGCGCAGGCAAAAGTCTGCAGGTGTAGGAGGGCCCCGAACTCTTGACAGAGGTTAGAGTTCAGAGGAACAGAAGAGCTTCACTTGCCGGTGGAGCTACGAGGTGGCAGAGCAGTTCACTGCCTAGGTCAGTGAGGTTGAATTACATTTTCTTATCGTTTTGTGCTTCTTCTTTTGTTTCATTATGCATTCTTTTGGTAGATAAAATTAATGAGGAGGAGCAGCCAATAGCTCCTAGCCAACGCAGTGCAATTTGGCCTCCTCGAAGTAAAATTGTGTGTGTCATTGCTCTGGTAATGGTGGAAGTAGTATTATGGAGGGGTATTATGGTTCCTGGAAGATGTATATTGTGTACCCACATTTGACATAAGCAGACACATTCCTCTGAGACGCAACAAGAGGGCTACAATGAAAAATGTGTTTGTGGCAACACATAAGAGATTCTTTGGGAATGGGACTGACTGCTATCCTATTGGCTCTGTCGATAGCATTTAGACTGCATACCCATTGTTACTCGTTAATTACACATACACTTGGCCACCAGACTTTGTAGAAGTGAAGGGTATGTTTGGACTAGCTTACCCAAGGCCATGTCTGTGTTGCTGGAAACCACAGTGTAAGGATTACCCCGGCTGTGACAACGGCACGTATTGTGATAATTTTGAGATGGAAGCACAGAATATAGCACTTGTGGGCTGGCATTATAAACAATTAACAGTATCCTGAAAGGCTGGTTATTATGCTGCTTGTTGCCCCATAGTGAATTTTACAGACACTTCTTTGTACATGATTGTTCAGGAACAATACTGTACAAAAGAACATTTTCCCTAGAGCATTAATCAGATCCAAATACATCTGGAATTAATTCCAGATATTCTACAGTAAATTATGAGTGGCCGAAAAATACCCACCCAGGGTTTTATTTTCTGTCCATTGGGACTTATTCCAGAGTCTATTATGGTACTGAAGGTGTGGCTTTAGAATGGTACTGCCTGTAGGCGTGATATGTAAGCACATCCAACCAAAAAAGAGATGGGTAAAGAGGACACTAACGAAAGAATTTTGTGCAGGAGTCACAGATATAGAAGTGAATAGCTTAACAATGGTATCACATACATCCTGTCCTCCATATTTACCTTAGGTGGCATGGCTATGGCCAGAGAAAAGAGAGCCAGAGAATATTTTGGATGTAAATTGCAATTTTTTCCGATACCACAGTGGCGGCTTTGAGAGATATTACCACCCAATTGGTAAGCATGCTGGTGTATTCGGACAAGACTAGATATGCAGTAGATTTTATATTGGCCAAGTCTGGTGGCGTTTGCACATTTATTGGCGACCAGTGTGCTATGGGTATATAACATTTGGAAAAGAACATAATACAACACATTTTGGACATAATTGATAATGTCAAGGGCATGGAGAGTGGAAATTGGAATTGGTCTAGGGTCGGTACCCCTGGGGGACCCTCTAGATGGCACCCCTGGGGGGACCCTGTGGATGGTACCCCTGGGGGACCTAGGGTCCGGTGCCCCTGTGGAGACCCTCTAGATGGTACCCTGGGGAACCTAGGGTTCGGTACCCCTGGGGGCCATCTAGATGGTACCCTCAGGGGCCTCTCTGCATGGTACCCCCGGGGGACCTTTCATAGGTACCCCTGGGGTACTTAGGGTTCGGTACCCCTGGGGGACCCTCTTGATGGTGCCCCTGTGGGACCCTCTGAATGGTACTTATTTATTTTTTATTTATTAAAGATTTGTATAGCGCTAGCTGGACCCGAGGGATATCAGAGCGCTTCACAACAAGTATAGAGGCATCAGACAGACATTGAGGACGGAAAACAAGGCAAGGGGCACAGGGGCAAGTATAGTCTGTACAATAGCAGCCAAGCGCAAAACAAGGTGGAAAGTCATACGCAAGTCAGCCGGCTTTGGGGTCACAGAGATAATGGAACTTCAAAGTCCAGGTGGAGTTCTAGTCTGCTCCAGAACGCTCGAGGAAAAGTGACCCTCTACATGGTACCCCTGGTAGACCTAGAGTTCAGTACCCCTATGGGACCTAGGGTTCAGTACCACTGGGTGACTCTCTGGATAATACCCCTGGGGGCCACTGGATGGTACCCCTGGAGGACCCTCTGGATGGTACCCCTGTGCGACATAGGGTTCGGTCACCCAGGGGGTCCCTCTGGATGGTACCCATGGGGGACCCTCTGGATGGTACCCCTGGGGTACCCTCTGGACGGTACCCCTGGGGATCTTCTAGATGTTACCCCTGGTGGACCTAGGGTTCGGTACCCCTGGGGGACTCTCTAGATGGTATTTCTTCCATTGCTTGACCTAAATTTCAGTAACTCCGGGGACCCTGTATTCGGTTTTCCGGGGGACCTAGGGTTCGGTACCCTTGGGCAACCTTCTGGTCGGTGCCCCCAGGGGACTCTCTGGGTGGTACCCCTTGGAGACATAGGGCTCTGTCCCCCCAGAAGGACTCTGTAGTTGGTACCCCTGGGGGGCCTAATGTTCGGTACCCCTGGGGGACTTAGGGTTTGGTATCCCCCAGGGCACCCACTGCTCAGTACCCCCCAGGGAATCCAGAGTTTGTTGCCCTCAGGGCATCACATTGAAGTAAACAGCACAGAGATGAGTGTATTTGCTGGAATTAATCTCATCCATTGGTAGTTATTCTTACCTCAGATTAGATTCAGCTATATACAAATCAGCCTTGATCCTGCTCCAGTAGGAACGGTCCAGTCCAATCTATGAATGCAAGCCCTCTTAGAACCAGTGAGGCAACCCACCACTCTTTCGCCCTAATTGGAGTTCTTCAGTCAGGTGCAACTTGGTTCCAGCAGCACAGTGGGCATGGGACCCATATCTGTGCATACCCGTCACACTTAGACTATCACACTGATGTAAACAAAACAGCAATTGTATGCTACCTCAAAAAACAATGGACCAGAATGCTGCCCTAAGCAGTGGCTGAGATTAATTTAAGCATTACATCTATCACCTTGTTGTTGAAATTTTGTAGGCAATGCACTGGGAAGGCCTTGACTGAGGAAGTCTGTTAGCCAGTCTTCCCACAGGGTACATGTAAAAAGACCTGAGCTCTGGACTATGAACCTGTTACCTCTGTGGGTGGGTGTGTGAGTAGCTGTATGGTTCTCTCTTAGGGTGTGTGATTAGGTTTGTTGATGTGTGAGTGGCTTTATGGGTCTGTGAGTGGGTGAGTTAGTGACTGTATAGGTGTGTATATGGCTGTGTATGTGGGTGTAGGAGTGCCTGTGTGCATGTGTGGGTCTGATGCTGGATGCGTGAGTGGGTTGTGAGTTGGTGCATGAGTCTCTGAGTGGGTGTGTGAGCGTCTGAGTGGGTCTGTGAGTGGGTAAGTGGGTGACTTAGTGGGTCAGTCAGTGGGTGCATGAGTGTCTGAATGGATTTGTGAGTAGGTGCATGAGTTTCTGAGTGGATTTGTGAGAGCATGCAAGAGTTTCTGAGTGAGTCTGTGAGTGGGTGTATGAGTTTCTGAGTGGTTCTGTGAGTCTCTGAGGGGGTCTATGAGTGGTTGTGTGTCTGAGTGGGCCTTTGAGTGGGTGTATGAGTCTCTGGGTGGGTCTGTGAGTGACTACATTAGTGTGTGAATGGGAGTGTGAGTCTCTGAATGGATCTCTGTGTGTGTGAGTCTCTGTAGGTCGATGATTGGATGAATGAGTGCTTGAATAGATGTTATTGGGTGCATGGGTATGTGAGTCGGTCTGTGAGTGGGTGCATGGTATAAAAATGTAGGGAGCACATGGAGAAGGTCCTCATGCCAGTCCCCCCATGACTGTCTTCCTGTCCAGCTTGCTTGCAATCTGCTGGCTTTGGTTTTGTGCTTCCTCTGCTCTTTTTCTGCTCGTTTTCTGCCTCTTCTCTGCTCGTTCCTGCCCTCTATTTTGCCTCTTTCTGGTCATTCTGGACTCTATTTTGCCTCCTTGCTCCTGACCTTTATTCTGCCTCTTGCTGCTCTTTCTGACCTCTATTTTGTCTCTTGCCACTCGTTTCTGGCCTCTATTGTGCCTCTTTCTGCTCATTCTGCCCATTATTTTTGATCTTTCTGCTTGCTGCCGACCTCTGTTTTGCCTCTTTCTGCTCGTTTCTGGCCTTTAATCTGCCTTTTTCTGCTACCTTTTGGACTTTATTTTGCCTCTTTCTGCTTGTTGCACTATAACAACACTATATTTTGGAGGACTTGAAATGTATTACCATCACACACTGTGAGGGCTATAAGATTCTTCTATTCACAGACCATCTATGTGGAGGTTTGAACATATTTTTAACCACATACTATATTTGTTTGGACTTTAACATCATTATCTTCACACTCTATGGGGCATATTTACAAGAGCTTATCGCCAACAGAATGTCACTTTATGTGACATTATGGTGGTGATAAGCCCTTCATCTTATTTGCAAGGCAGCGTTAAGCCACTTAACTTGGCTTAAAGCTGCCTTGTCAATAAGGCCCCCTTTCACATAGCACTTAGAGTGAGAAGGACGGGCAATGGGTGTTGCGGTGCGCTTTCTGCCTCAACATGCATTGCTTTTTGACGCTGCCCCCTAATTACAAGAGTGACATAAATAGGAGGCAGCACCAAAAATAAGACCAGGGAAAACCTGGTCTTAACCTGGTGAAACGAGGAGAAATTATTAATTTCTCAATGTTTTTGCTGTTTCTAACAGCAAATAGCCACTAGTGATTGTTCATGTGCAGGAAAGTGTCCCCTTCCCGCACATAAACAATCATTAAGAAATGACGAGTTGCAATTTCTATGTGTGCTGCATAAGGCACAAATTGCCATTACTGATTGTTTATGTGCTGGAAGGACAACTTCCTGCGCATGAATAATCATTCCCTGCAATGCAGGTACCCTTGTACTATGGTGCAAGGGTGCCTGCATTTGCGTTAGGCAGCTAAATTTCGATTCATAAAGGGGGTGGTGATGGACAGAGTATCTGAATTAAGCAGAACACTCCTACCCAGTCAAAAGATCAGGGCTTGATCCATCACCGTTTTTTAGCTCACTGCACCATCCCAGTTCAGAACCTGGCTACATGCAAATTAGTCTGTCCCTGGCCCAGTGCATCATGGGAACAGGGCAGACCAAACTACCAAGCCAATTCTTTACTGGAAAGGAAACAAGCTTCCGGGGACCGGTTTCTGGCATTACAGCCGTCTTCGGCCCGGCTTGCTTGAATCCTGATGATGCAGTGAGCAAGGGACTCACATCTGAGCATACCCTTCCACACTTGTGGTGGCCAAAACGATTCATAAAGGGGGTGGTGATGGACAGAGTATCTGAATTAAGCAGAACACTCCTACCCAGTCAAAAGATCAGGGCTTGATCCATCACCGTTTTTTAGCTCACTGCACCATCCCAGTTCAGAACCTGGCTACATGCAAATTAGTCTGTCCCTGGCCCAGTGCATCATGGGAACAGGGCAGACCAAACTACCAAGCCAATTCTTTACTGGAAAGGAAACAAGCTTCCGGGGACCGGTTTCTGGCATTACAGCCGTCTTCGGCCCGGCTTGCTTGAATCCTGATGGTGCAGTGAGCAAGGGACTCACATCTGAGCATACCCTTCCACACTTGTGGTGGCCAAAACGATTCATAAAAGGGGTGGTGATGGACAGAGTATCTGAATTAAGCAGAACACTCCTACCCAGTCAAAAGATCAGGGCTTGATCCATCACCGTTTTTTAGCTCACTGCACCATCCCAGTTCAGAACCTGGCTACATGCAAATTAGTCTGTCCCTGGCCCAGTGCATCATGGGAACAGGGCAGACCAAACCAAACTACCAAGCCAATTCTTTACTGGAAAGGAAACAAGCTTCCGGGGACCGGTTTCTGGCATTACAGCCGTCTTCGGCCCGGCTTGCTTGAATCCGGTTTCTTGCATACAGCCAGGTTCTGAAACTGGGATGGTGCAATGAGCTAAAAAACGGTGTTGGATCTAGCCCTGATCTCTTGACTGGGTGAGAGTATTCTGCTTAATTCAGAGACTCTATCCCTCACCACCCCTTGTTGTAAATTATTTTGTCCACCCTAAGCGTGGAAGGGTATACTCAGACATGAGTCCCTTGCTCATTGCACCATCAGGATTCAAGCAAGCCGGGCCGAAGACGGCTGTAATGCCAGAAACCGGTCCCCGGAAGCTTGTTTCCTTCCCAGTGTAAGAATTGGCTTTTGTAGTTTGGTTTGCCCTGTTCCCATCATGCACTGGGACAGGAACAGACTAATTTGCATACAGCCAGGTTCTGAAACTGGGATGGTGCAATGAGCTAAAAAACGGTGTTGAATCTAGCCCTGATCTCTTGACTGGGTGAGAGTATTCTGCTTAATTCAGAGACTCTGTCCCTCACCACCCCTTGTTGTAAATTAGGCAGCTAAATTTGGCGCTAGGGAAAATGCAAGAATCTCCCACCCATCTTAGTTTTCCTAAAACTAGGCACATAAACACGGTTAGCTGACGAAGATCATAGGAACCTCAGAGGTCTATTGCAGCAAAACATCCTTTGTAGTAAACTCAGTCCTATTCCATTTATCGCTTTGTAAGCCACACACATGGCTGTGAAAATACTTCTTCCTTCGACTGTTAACCAGTGGAGCTCCTTCACGCCGCTTGAAGCAGAGTCCAGCCTGGATTTGTCCAATGCCAGTTTGGCCTCCATCATTTGTATCCTGTGTGACCTTTTTAAGCAGATAATCTGCGGCTACCAGCAGAAGTGTGTTGCAGTAATTGATTCTGCTTAAAACTGTACATTGCACACTACCAGTTTTCTTACCGCGTGAGGTAATAGTTGAACAAAAATTCTTATATCTCTCATCAGTCCATGGCACCTAGCCAATGTTTTTAGGTTTCGCCTGGCGTTCACTGCGCAGCAGTGTCACGCAGGCGAAATATTTTGATCTCCAGTACTGGGGCGTTAACCTGCCTCTTTCTTCCATTGGCTAGCTCCATAAATGGAGACTAGCCATTGGAAGAGAGATGTGTCAATCATTGAGGGAGCAGATTCGTGGGCATTTCTGTGTTTTTTAAGCTCCGCCCCTTTTCTCCGTCATGCAGCGGAGGGCGTTTGTTTATTTATTTATTTTTTCCCAAGGTTTGTTTTTGTCATTCCTCCGAAGATGGTGCCCGGGCAGTAGCTTATTTGCGAAGCTCCGCAGTGCCGTCTTGAACCAGCGGACGTGGCCGCTCCGGGATGCCGGTTTGAAACTTTCGAGTTCGTATATTTCTACAGATTTGTAAAACTTACTTCCTGCACAATATATTTCAATGAGCTGCTTCCAATCTCTTTGTCCCTCTTTTCGACCTCTAGGCACTAGAAGGTCTGGGAGGATAGAGCAACATCCACCTATATAATTCGCTCTCCCCTGGCTCGCGGGTTAATGAAAGGCAGGTACCCCCCACCTGACTCTACCCAGAGTGGTGGCTGGCCGTGCCGAGACTATGCCTGGCTACCACAGTCAGAGGGCAGCTGTGCAGTGCTACATGCTGCCTGCTCGTTCTGCCTGCAGAGCATCTGACTCGCTCCCGCAGCCAGGCTGATCATTATGCAGTTCGTCTAATGGCTCCCGTCTCCTCGCCGCATGGAATTCACTTTAAATAAATGACATTACTTGGAACGCAGGCAGGTGGGGAGGAGTGCGGGTCACGAGGAACAGCGGCCAAAAGGAACACAAACATGGCTCATTCCTGGCCCAGCACGCACCAGTACACTGGAAACTGTCACACACAAGACAAGCCTGCATGGAAGCAGTCTCCGTGTGTCAAGATCGGATGTATTTGTATTCCCTGCACTTTATAATGAGGGTTTCAGGGATGTGCAATTATGTGGTGATTTTGAAAGTTTGTTTTGTAGTTCAAAAGCGGTCATGGTACCCGCTGACAGACGCTTCACAGCTGCTTACTATTATAAGCCGCTTTCCCAACTCGGACCAGAGGCAGACCCGCCATCTTTAAAATACTACGTGAGAAGTGATGGGGCTTGAAGTGGCCAAGTCTGAACAGGGGGCGGGGCTTTCAGTCTCACACCACCTGGCCATCATCGGAAGGGGTGAACTTAGAGCCCTGCACTGCCCGAACCGACCCTCCCTGAAAAAACAAATGTTAAAGGCTTCGGAGGCTGCTGCCGACGTTAATGGGAGGTTGTAAAATATCTGATGAACCTTTGCTGCACTGAGCCCCACATCAGAACATGAAACCTGCTCTCTGCATGGGTATCCAGCGTACTCTCTGCTCTCTGCTAGATCATGTAGCCCATAGAGTTTGTTCTATTGTGTTGATGACCTCACAATGCTCACGGTATTCTGCTGATTGGCTAAACTGTAATGTTTCGACCGCTGCACTGCGACTGCTCGCTTTACTGGTCAAAGGAAGAAGATGGCGGGTACCGGTGGCGAGAACCGGCTGATGTTGCTGCCAATGTCCCGCATTCGTGTCATCATGAAAAGTTCCCCAGATGTGTCCAACATCAACCAGGACGCTTTGCTGCTCACCACAAAAGCAACGGTGAGGGAGGGAGGGACGGGAGGTGTCAGTAGAATGGCCCCTGAAGTTTATAGACATGATTCGGAATGGGATGGCAAGAAACGATGCGTCCAAGGTGCTTGAGAAACGGTGTGGGAGACCATAGAAGGGTGCCGTAAACTCTGGACTGCGTCAGGGTGGACAACTGACCGTTTTTCAACCACTATAATTATGGGCTGAACAAGGATAACTTGTCCCTGGAAGGTAAAGATCACTCACTCCAATGCTCTCTGTGCAATTTTTCAGTGGGGATTGGACGCAAATGGCTGTGTGTGTGTGGCTGTGTGTGTGGCTGTGTTTGTGGGGCTGTGTGTGTGTGGCTGTGTGTGTGTGTGGCGGTGTGTGTGTTTGTGTGTGGCTGTGTGGCTGTGTGTGGCTGTGTGTGTGGCTGTGTGTGTGTGGCTGTGTGTGTGTGTGGCTGTGTGTGTGTGTGGCTGTGTGTGTGTGGCTGTGTGTGTGTGTGTGTGTGGCTGTGTGTGTGTGGGGGTGCTCTGTGTGTGTGTGGGGGTCCCTGTGTGTGTGTGGGGGTCCCTGTGTGTGTGTGTGTGTGTGTGGGGGTCCCTGTGTGTGTGTGTGTGTGTGGGGCTCTCTGTGTGTGTGGGGCTCTGTGTGTGTGTGGGGGTGATCTGTGTGTTTGTGTGTGGCATTTGCGAGAGATTAAGCTATTGGCATTGTAAATGACAATGCCATTTATTTATCTGTTTTCAAAACCAACACATAAATAAAAATGTTGTCATTTACCATGCCAATAGCTCTAACTTTTTCAAAGGCAAGACCGTTGCATTGTAAATGCTTGTTTTAATATGGGTTTCCATGGATAGCTTCTCATTAACCCTTTCCTTGCGCCCGTCAGCCAACTGCCGTTGCGAGCACTACCTCCGTAGTGCTGCGCACGTCCGTTGGCTGACGAGGCCCCGCCCACTCAATGGAACGCCCCGCACCGCGGCGAACTTGCCTCCGCGGTTAAGGCGTTAATATAGACCTCTAGATTTTGGACTAACTAGGCTGTTCTAAGAGCCTCATCACTAATCCAGGGTCAAAACATTGTTTGGGAGAGTATACGGCACTTGGGATGGGGAGCAGCACAGAAACTCTGTTTTGCTAATTGCTGCAGCGCACTCAATTGGTAATTAGCAGCTGTCATATTTGCGCCCAACTTGTACCAGGCTCCAAGTGTACGTGTTAATAAAATGTTATTAAAGCTAAGAGCATGTTTCTGATAGAGAAAATGAAAGCGGTGTGCTAAATGAAGGGGAACTGCGGGATCATTTATCAATGCACCTTCCTTGTTCAGGCAGGGCAGGATTGGCCCTACCGGGCACCAGGCGTTTCCTCGGGAGGCTAGAAGAGTGGGGGCCGGTTTTGAGATAGTAGGGACTTTTTTTTTTTTTAACTGGAGGCCAGGCCCCCAGTAACAAAAGCAGCAGTTCTTCACGCTTGCAGCCCCCCACTCCACCCGGAGGGCTGGTCTGATGAATTTGCCAGGGCAGCTTAGTGTTCCCAGTACGGCCCTGGTTTAGACTGTGTCTTGAGGGGGTGATTACATCTTCTTTTCAGCATTTTAAATCCACAACAAGAGCCGTCTGTTAAAGTCACTATCTCTTTATGAATCTGATTTAAATATGAGGAAAAAGGCGGGCTCTCTGACGTGGGTGCGGCCTTGGAAATATAAGTATGAACCACTCACAAGAATCATCGCTTCTGTCAAAAAGGACTTGCATAAACTTATGTGGCCTAGAATCACATTGGCATCACTCACCAGGAAGTGATGTGGATCTAAAACAAACATATCAGACATTACATTCTCACTTGAAGAACTGTATACATCCCTCTGTAACTACTGGGAGATCACCACTTATCCATTGCCGGGCTGCCATTTTGGATATGCCATCCATTTTTCTGGGGGGTAATGAGCAAAATAAAAATTGACAAACTGAAAGCTATACTTTTCTGCCCAAACGTAGACAAACCAAGGTGAACTGGCTAGCTTCCCTGGCTGGAAGCAGTCAAATTTCCTTTGCGTGCTATAAACGTTTATTCAATCGCACCCAGGCCTGTAATAAAGTTATTTCTTATGTCAGTCTGTTGCTGTGTTTTAATTTGTTGATCTCAGAATAGGCAGACAAGTCAATACTTTAGACACCAAGGGCCTTATTTATGAAAAGTGACGCATCGCTGCGTGAAAACAGCGATGCGTCACTTTTCATTGCGCCCTCCTTGCGACACCAATGATGCGTCATATTTACATTATGACGCATCATTGCGCAAGGAGTTACAGATACGTCAGTATTTCTGACGTATCTGTAAGGGCAAAAGTGGCGCATTGCTGGAGTGTGTCACAAAAGTGACGCAACTCCAGCAATGCTTCCTTTATGTGAAAGGGCCTGCGTCAGTCTTACGCCTGCTGTGAGGCAGGCGCAAGATTTTGACACAACCGCGTCCTAGAAGTGACGCAGTGAAATCTCATAGATTTCACTGCGTCACTTCTACGACCAGGGCCGGACTGAGAACCAAAACCGGCCCTGGCAAAGTGCTTGGCCGGCCCCCTGGGGGTGCGACCGAGTTCTTTGCCAGGGCCGGTTTTCGGCCGATTTTGTTACAGGCCCGATTTTGCAGCAATGCTGCAAAAACGACCCTGTAACAAAAACGGCCCCCAAGGCCCAAAACCGGCCCCCACCCTTGCGGCGCACCGGGGGATTGCCCGATGCCCGCAACGGCCAGTCCGGGCCTGTCTACGACCCTTTCTTGCGTCAATACGCCCCCCCCTTGCATACATTATATCTGGCGCAGGTATAATGTGGCGCAGGGGTTTACAAAGTGACGCATCTACCTAGATGCATCACTTTGTAAATATGGCGCAACAAGGCGCATTTTTTACGCTGCCGGTGCGTCACAAAAAGTGATGCACCGGCAGCGTAAAAGTGATGCAAGGGCCCCAAAATGAGGCCCCAAGCTCTTTGCAAGCTTTGCAAGCTCTTTGCAGGACACGTGCAGGAGCTGACCACCTTTATCCGAGTCTTAACTGACACTGTTTCCAGTCCTGGACTTTTGTGTGATACCCTAAGGCATTCTGGGTGTTGCAGTCCTGTTTTGTTTTCACTGTCCTGATTAAACTAACTCATTTGAAATCAGTGATCTGTAGGTGAAAAGTTCAGGTGCCAAGAGATTGTCCAAAATGACATGGGGTGAGTTAGTTACCTGACACGTGCTGTATAGCACCTTCTGCTTGTAATGTATTTCACTTTTATTGATGTCTGCTACAGCCCTGAAAACAGTGCAGCAGCTAGAAAGTTCAAACAATACCATTAACATATATTGGCTCTGTTTGCTACTCCAGAGCACCCGCCCATTTCTCAGTGGCGATATATAATAATAATCCACATTTTGTATAGCGCACAATCACCCGTTAGGGTCTCTAGGCGCTGGGGGCCGTCGGGAAGATTAAGCAAGCTACTGCCCAGAGTCGCATGGTGCTGGGCTAACCTGCCGCCGGAGCCGGGGATCGAACCGTGATTCCCAGATTCCAGCGTCAGTCGCCCTGGCCGCGGCGCATGAATGAATGCATGTTTGCACTATAATGTTTGCGGTTGTTTTTGTAGTCAGTGAGCACCCATAACCAAAAATATCTTCCTCTGAAATGATTTTCCAGGTTTTATGTTGCGGTTATATTTATGGCACAACACGCCTGTAAAACTAGTGATCAAATGCACCTGTTGAACAGATTTGTGTACTACTTGCAGGTTACAGGTTCAAATTCTGGCTCTGTTGGCTCACCTCATCATCACACATGGATTGAAAAAATGCAGAATTATGCCACCAATTACCAGGGATTCAGGACTTCAGTGAGGTATCTTAAGTTATTTTCTATTCAGAGAGCACAACGTACGCTGAAACTTCTTAATGCTACAAATTAAAGCAACACGACCACATAAAAGAAGCAATCAAATGAAGTGACCACGCAGAAAGATCTCAGGGAGTTAAGTAATTAACGATCATAAAGCAAAATCTTACATTTTCTGCCAAAGAGCCAAAGGGAGTGGATCATCCAACCTCAGATAGTGAATCATGCCTAACTCAGGTAGTGATATCTTAAAGATCAGTGATCAACAAAATCCAACTGGCATTAGACATTTTTACAAGGACAAGATACCAGCAGCCCTTACACTGAGTCCAGAAAGTGGGAGCCGAGGAAAATAATATCCAAATATCCAACTTCAAGAAGTTGTAATGAATTGGAGACTAACTCCGGCTTCTGGGGATCACGGTTCGATCCCCGGCACCAGCGGCAGATTAGCCCAGCACCATGTGACTCTGGGCAATAGCTTGCTTAATCTTCCCGACGGCCCCCAGCGCCTAGAGACCCTTATGGGTGATTGTGCGCTTTACAAATGTGGATTATTATTATTATTATGTTTCCTTTGACGGGAAGACCTCCCAGCCTGCAGTTTCAGTGGGGGGTCTGGTGAGGGCCGCCTGCCATGCTAAGAGATCTTTACCTGTCCGCTGCGGATCTCTGTGATGAAAGCGCAGCGGGTGATCGATTCATCCCAGTTGAATGCCAACAGAGCATCATTTTTTTGGCTAACTCAGCATTCATTTGTGTGCTTCAGAGGAAAAGAAACTCCCAAAGCAGGGTTTTGTTTCTGAAAGGCAAAATATCAATAACCCTGACAGACAGGGAGTTTCTCCCAAAGGATGGGGGCTATTGACTGTTTTCCATGTCTAGTTCCATCATGGCTGCATAGAAGAGCTGAGGCTCCGCTGACTGAAGTCTAGTGGTGCCCACCCCAGCTCTATGCGGGGCCGGGAGGGTGATGGACGGCGCATCTGACGTTTTGGGCAAATACCCCCCACCCGTCTGCCAACTTCTAAAGGTCCCCTATGGCTTCCTTATCCTTAGCTGTTAGTAGATCAAATCCTGACACCTTCTGGATTTTAGACATGTTTATTCAGAGCATTCATATCAGACGAGGAGTTCTATAGACACAGCTTTATCAAAGTGCTGCAGGACTTTCAGAACTATCAGGAAATTACTTAAATAGACGAGTCTTTAAAACTCTCCTGAAAGGAAGGAGCTGTTACATTTGTCTAAGGCCTCCTGGGAGTGAGTCCTACAAGGAGCTCGCAGTGGATGGAAATTTCTCCTTCCTTTCTTTCTGATACTCTTCTGTGGATCTGAAGCTATTTAGCAACAGATTTAACGTTTCTTGACAGTCAATAAGGACCATTGGGCTTAATTTAGATCTTGGTGGACAGGTTACTCTGTCACAACGGTGACAGATATCCCAGATCATGATGCTGAAATATGAACCCCATTCTATCCTGTGAGATTTAGATTTCAGCGCACTGGATATCTATCACCGTTGTGACGAAGTAACCCGTCCACCAAGGTCTAAATCAGCGCTAAATCTCGGCTCTGTATAAACAGGGGCATTGCCATGTAATTTCTCAAAGCTACTGGCAGCCAATGAAGACTCTGAGGGGCATATTTACGGGAGAAGTGGTAGAGCGTGGCATTAGTCTCCTAGGTTTAACACATTGCGCTGCCACTTCTGAAACGCAGGGCTGCATCGTATTGACAAGAATACGGTGCAGCCCTGCGTTTCTCCATGCGCTGGCACTAATTTAGCTGCCTAGCGCCAATGCAGGCCCTCCTGCACCGTTGCACAAGGGTGCCTGCGTTGCAGGGGAATATTTGTTTATGTGCAGGAAGGTGTCCCTTCCTGCATATAAACAATCAGTGATGGTGCTTTATAACTTCTGTGTGTGCTGCTTAATGCAGCACACATAGAAGTTGCAAAATGTCATTTTCTTTCAATGATGGTTTATGTGCAGGAAGGTAGACCTTCCTGCACATAAACAATCAAGGGCATTTTGCTGTTTCTATGTGTGCTGCACAAAACAGCAAAACCATGGAGAATTTAAACATTTCTCCTCGTTTTACCTGTTTAAGAACAGGTTTTTCCTGGTCTTAATTTTGGCTCTGCCTTCTATTTACGCCACCCTTGCAAATAGGGGGCAGCATCAAAATCAATGGGTGCTGCAGTGGAACTCCCACCGCAACTACCATTGCCCTCCCCTTTCACGCTAACTGTAGCGTGAAAGGGGCACTTATTTACAAGGCATCATTAAGCCACGTTAATAAAATAATAATAATAAAATTAGTAAATAAAGTGAAGCCCCTATTGCCACCACAATGTCTGAAAAAGTGATGTTGTGGTGGCGATCGGGGCTTGTAAATATGCCCCTGAGTGCCTCAAGCATATATTTGGAGTCGGAGAGAAGAAGGACTGCCTTCTTTTTACACAAGTTACAGCTTTTTTATATTAGTTTGCAAAGTACCCGCTAACAGAGGATTGACATAGTCTATTTTGGAACAGATAATAGCTTTTAAAGTGGTAACCCTTTTCTCCTACAAGGTAGGTGCTTGGTTTTTCATAGGCGTTTAAGATGGTAATTCGAAGAACACATTTTCTGATAACATGTACATCAATTTTCATTCATTCATCCAAAAATATTCTCAGGAATTTTGCAAAGGCCTTTTTTCACTTCCAAGGAACCAACGAAGAAGTAACAATATTCATCTTGCAGCTTTTCGGCCAATATTCATCAAATGAAATTCTTGAAGTATTTGCCGCAATAAGAACTACTGATTTGCCTTCGTTGATGCTTGAGTAGCCTCAAGACCCTGGCTACATTCTATCTATCTGCATAGCAGAGAAAATTGACATTCAGCTTGATCAGCAGTTCATGCAGTGGTTGGACAAATACATTAAAAAGAAGAGGAGAAGATTTGAGCCCCCAGCGAACCCACAGGTGCTCATCATGGTATCCAGCCTGGCACTGGTCCAGGGCCATTCTAGTCCTTTGGTAAGAGAAAAAAGGAAACCAACCAACACAGGAGCATATTTACAAGGGGATATTGCCACTAGGACGTCACTTTTATTGACATTCTGTTAGCGATATCCCCTTATTTACAAAGTGGCATTAACTTGGCTTAACACTGCCTTGTAAATAAGGCCCCTTTTCACGCTTCACGTACGAGCTGTGATTCAAGGTGCTTTTCTCCAATTGTTTTATGGCTTGCATTTTTTTTCTCTACAGTTTGTTTTAATTGGAATTCGGCAATTCCTTTTACAGCAACAAGCAAATGCCACTGACTCTTGATCTTGAAGCAGATTTTGTGACTTAGTTTTACAGTTCTGTGCTTCCCTTTACCAACACTTTTGGGTTGCTTTTAACTTACATCCCCTTCTTTGTATGAGTTGCATGTTAGTTTGTTTGTTTTTGCCTTAATTGTTTGGGAGTAAATTTGATGTTTCCTTTTACAGTAACAAACAAATGCCATGGACTCTTGAAGTAGTCCTTGAGACTTTATGTGTGTGTAGGCTATGTTTCTTGACTTTTTAAAGTTTCTCAATTTTGGCTAGTGCTGCGGTTAATCTATTTCTCCTTAAAACCCGTGTCCTCAATCTCATATGTATTCCACCTCTTGTCTGTGAATACAAAGTATGTGTATGTGTAAAGCTTTTCATTTTCCTTTAAAACCTGTTCCTAAGTCCTCGTTCTTATATGTATTCCACCGAAAGCACTTTCAGGTGCCCTACATTCATATGCATTTAGGCGCAAGGAACATAGCCTAACAGCCACAGATCCACTCCACTCAAATGTATCCCAATCTACTCCACTCCAATCCACCCCACTCCACTTCAATCCATCCCAATCTACCACACTCCACTTTACTCCACTCCAATCTACCCCACCCCACTTCAATCTACCCCAATATACACACGTGTACCCCACTCCACTCCAATCTACTCCTGCTGCTGATCTCCCGAGGCGACTCCGGGAGCAACAAGACTTTTAAAGCAACCTTCGCTTTTTAAAAAAACTTGCCCACACACCTGCACTGCGCCTCGAACCCGGCGCTCGGATCCTTCCTGGCTGCCCCTTCCCTGCACGCGACCAGAGACCAGACCGCCGCCGCTGATCGCCCCCTCCTCGCCTGAATCTCGGAGGGGACGGGCGGCTCCACCATCTTGGGCGGGTCTGGCCTCGGCGCTGCAGCGCTTTGGCTCCTCCTCCCCTGGCTTACTTCTTAAGGTGCTCATTCACCTGGGCTCATCGACCTGCTGCTGATCTCCCGAGACGACTCCGGGAGCAACGAGACTTTTAAAGCAACCTTCGCTTTTTAAAAAAACTTGCCCACACACCTGCACTGCGCCTCGAACCCGGCGCTCGGATCCTTCCTGGCTGCCCCTTCCCTGCACGCGACCAGAGACCAGACCGCCGCCGCTGATCGCCCCCTCCTCGCCTGAATCTCGGAGGGGACGGGCGGCTCCACCATCTTGGGCGGGTCTGGCCTCGGCGCTGCAGCGCTTTGGCTCCTCCCCCCTGGCTTACTTCTTAAGGTGCTCATTCACCTGGGCTCATCGACCTGCTGCTGATCTCCCGAGGCGACTCCGGGAGCAACGAGACTTTTAAAGCAACCTTCGCTTTTTAAAAAAACTTGCCCACACACCTGCACTGCGCCTCGAACCCGGCGCTCGGATCCTTCCTGGCTGCCCCTTCCCTGCACGCGACCAGAGACCAGACCGCCACCCCTGATCGCCCCCTCCTCGCCTGAATCTCGGAGGGGACGGGCGGCTCCACCATCTTGGGCGGGTCTGGCCTCGGCGCTGCAGCGCTTTGGCTCCTCCACCCCCTATCCCGCCCCCTTGACCCTCCCTCTTCATGTGTCGTCCCCACATAATTGTTCCTGTCTTCCGGCGGCGCAGCGGGCGGGCGCAGCGGGCGCGACGAAGGCGCGCCGAAGTTGCGCCCAAGTTAAGCCCGTCTGCGCCCGTCCGCGACGGGCCGGGACCAGGGGCCACACACTCTGTCTCTCGCTTGGTTTACACTGCTGCCCAACTTATTGCACTATCTGCCTTTCCCTCTCCTGCCCCTCTCCCCCTTCATCACCTACAATCACTTGGCATTCTCTCTTCTCCCCTACTTCACCTGACACATTTCGCTTCCGACTCTCTTTCTCTCCCCTCTATTTCATCTCCGGTTCCTCCTTCCCCTTCTGCCCCCACGGTTGCCTCTGCCTACCTACTTAACACCCGGTCCGCAGTTAAACACCAGACAGCACTTTTCAATCTTTTAACCACTGATTTTCCAGACTTTTTATTTCTGACCGAAACCTGGTTCACTACTGACTCTCTCCCTGATCTTCTAGCCATCCTCCCTGACACCTACTATGCCCTCCGAGCTGACCGCCCGGATGGCAAGGCCGGCGGGGGGGTGGCGATGATTGTCCGGTCGCCACTTAAATTTCAGCTCCTTCCTCACCCCCCTATTTCTAACGTGGACTACCTGGTGGCCCGTTCCCTCAACCTCCCTTCCCCCCTCACTGTGGTTCTTGTCTATCGCCCCCCTCAATCGATGCCTTCTTTTGTAGCCTCCATCCAGGAGTTGCTGGCCACCCTGGTGGTCAACAACTCCTCCGCGCTTCTTCTTGGTGATTTTAATTTCTGGCCAGGAGATCCTAAGGAAGATCTTTCTTCCAAAGACTTCTCTGCCACTCTTCACTGTCTGAACCTTACCTCTCACGTCACAGCCCCGACCCACGTGCACAGCCATATACTCGACCAAATCTGGTCGTCTTGTCCCCTTGCCTTACCTCCCTCCATCTCTCCCTGTGTCTGGTCCGATCACTCTATTATTTCCTTTTCTGTTCACTTAGGTGTGGTCAACAAACCCTCTCCCCCTAAAAACCTTCTAGCCCGTAACTGGAACCAAACCGATCTTGATTCCCTTTCACTCTCTTTGGTTTCTTCCGCTCCTGATCTTACTTGTCTTCCCCTTGAATCCCAGGCCAAAGTCTTAAGTACATGGCTTGCTGCTTCGTGTGACCGCGTGGCCCCGCTTAAAAAGATCAAAGCGGTTCGTCCATACGATGCGCACAAATGGTTTTCCACTGAGCTCAAAGCACTAAAACTTGATCTCAGGCGGGCGGAACGCCTCTGGAGACGTCTGTATTCCCCTCCTCTGCGTGTTCAGTACAGACAACTTCTTACCAACTACAAAAAAGCAGTCCTTAATGCCAAAACCTCTTATTTCACGGAGAGAGTATCGCTCTCCGTGAATAAACCCCGCGAAATCTTCTCTTTGGTTCGCAATCTTGCCACTTCTGATCGCTCTTCCCCCGGCTTGGTTCCCTCCCAATCCCTCTGTCTTTCACTCAATAACTTTTTTATCGACAAGATTGCGAAAATTAAAGCTAACATTCCCAATGTGCCTCAGCCTATCCTCACCAGCCCTGGCACTCCCCCTTCCTCCTCCCTCGACACTTTCCCCCCTATTTCCCCTGACTTGTTCCACAACTACCTGTCTAAAGTTAAATCTGGTTCTCCTTTGGACGGCGCTCCTGCGCGTATCCTCAAAACCCTTTTCACTAATTGTTCTGGTCCTCCCCTCACTCTTCTCAACTCCTCATTGGCCTCCGGTGCTGTCCCCTCTTCCTTTAAATCTGCTGTTGTTCTCCCTATCTTAAAAAAACCTGGTTTAGATCCTTCCCTCCCCGCTAATTTCCGTCCCATTTCCCTTCTCCCCTACTTGGGCAAGATCCTAGAGACCCACGTCACCTCCTGCCTTTCCTCATACATCGAGGACAATGGCCTTTTAGCTTCCCACCAGGCGGGCTTCCGCCCTGGCCATTCTACAGAAGCGGTGGTTCTCGCGGTCTTGGATGAACTCAAGGGCAAGGCAGATGTTAACCTTCCCCAAGCCTTGGTGCTTCTCGACTTGTCCGCTGCGTTTGACACGGTCGACCATTCCATTCTTCTCGACCGTGCCTGCGCAGCGGGCATTCGGGGCGCGGCCTTCTCCTGGCTAGCATCCTTTCTTCAGGACAGGCATCAGGCCGTTCATCTCTCCGGTTTCTCTGCCCCCTCCTGTCCGGTCACCTGTGGTGTTCCTCAGGGCTCCTCTCTTTCCCCTCTCCTCTTTAATCTGTACATCTGTCCCCTTGTTTCTTCTCTTCTCAAACTGGGGGTCTCTGTATATAATTACGCAGATGACCTCCAGCTTGTCTTTGATCTGTCTTCTTCTCCCGATTCTATCCCCAAGTTCAGTTCCACCCTTATCTTTATCTCTGAGTGGATGAGCGCCAACCATCTTAAGCTCAATCCCGATAAGACGGAACTTGTCCTCACGGTTGGCCCTTCTAACCCTTGGTCTCCTGCACATTGGCCCCCTTCTTTTGCCCCCCCCCACGCCCTCTTCCTCTGTCCGCACCCTTGGCATTAAAGTCAGCTCTGACTTAACCATGCACAGCCAGATCAGCTCTGTTGTGTCTGCATGCTTCCTTTCCCTCCGTCTTATTCGGAAAATTTCTCGCTTTTTCACCACCGATGCGCTTAAAACCATAGTCCTGGCTTTAGTCATCTCTCGCCTCGACTATGGCAATGGCCTGTACGTGGGCATCCCTTCCCACGAATCCCGACGTTTACAGGCCATTCAAAACCAAGCTGCCCGTCTCATTCTCTCCCTCCCCAAATCCTCTCACATTACCCCGGCTTTGAAATCCCTTCACTGGCTCCCCATCCGCTTCAGATCCCTTTTCAAACTAGCTTGCTTTGCCTTTCGTGCCCACTCTCGCTCTGCCCCTGCCTATATCACTTCCCTCATTTCTTCCTATGTTCCCAGTCGCACCCTCCGGTCTTCCTCTCTCTCCCTTCTTCACATTCCCCGCTTTCGCAAATCCAGATCCGGGGGCACTCGTCTTTCCGTCTTGGCTCCCCAGTTCTGGAATAGTCTCCCACTTCATCTTCGTTCCATTCCTATTCTCAGCCATTTCCGTAAAGCCTTAAAAACTTTTCTTTTTTCTTTGGCTTTCCCTTCTTAGGTTCCCTTGTGTCCCCCTCTGTGAGTTTGACCCAGGTCCCCCAGCGCCAGGAAGCCGCTTGGCAGCAGTGCGCTTTATTAAATATTGTTTTCATTTCATTCATTCATTTAATTTCATTCAATCAAAATACCCTAATCCACTCCGATCTACCCAATCCACTCCAGTCCACACTGATCTACAACACTCTACTCCAATCAACCCTAGTCTTCCCCACTCTAATCTAGACTGCTCCACTCCAAGCTAACCCAACCTACCCCACTTCACTCCAATCTTCCCCACTCAACTCTACCCCAGTCTATACCACTCCATTCCAATCAACCCCACACATAACTTCAATCTACCCTAATCCATTTCAATCTACTCTACTACAGTCTACCCCAATCTACCTCACTCCACTCCAATCTACCCTGAACTAACCCGATACAACCCAATTTACCCCCTTACCACTCCAATCTACCCACCCCCTTCTAATCTATTCCAATCTACCCCTCTCAACTCCAATCCACCCCTCTCCACTCCGATCGACCCCAATCAACTCAATCTTGCCCAGTCTACCCCAGTACACTACACTTGACACCACTCCAATCTACATAAGTCTACCCTGCTCCACTCCAATCTAGCCCACTTCCCTCCAGTCTAACCCAATCCACTCCAATCTACCCCAATCTACCATACAGTAATCTACCCCAATCTAATCCCGACTCATCCGTCTGTGGGTAGGATGCCACAAGGGATCCGGCTCAAAAGTGGCGCATTGCTGTAATTGGTCATAAGACTGACTCAACTACAGCAATGCGTCAGAAATTAGAGGCGATGGGTCAGTTTTTACTGACGCAAGTGGTCTCATGTTTGGAGACTAATGTAATAGATTGTGAAAAGGTGAAAGACTCTTCTTGAACTCCAATACATTGGTCCTGTATGTCACCCATACAAGTAGGTATAACGTACTTATGTGTACCACTATGCCACATATGTGTGACATATTAGGAGAATGTACAATGTAAGTGCATACAGGTTTGTGATGGTGTGTGATGTGAAATTTGCTGTGTTACTTACTTTATGTGTGCACTCACTTACACTTTAACCACTCACATATCCCCCTACCCCTTATCCCCCTTTCCATTAACCTACCATCCCCTCCCACAAATTCACAAAACAATCTCCCGACGCACTCTACCAAAGCAAATCTCACTCCCTCCAACACCACCCTCTCAGCCAGAGCATCTCCGAGATATGACTCTACTAAAAGTCACCATCCCCCTACAGGCACCTTCCCCTTCCTAGAAATTCGTCCTTATGGACAACAATCAAAGTCTCCCAACTCTCCCCACGCAACAGTATGCAACAAACCGTTGCTTAAAACAAGAGTACTCCCACCACATGCCCTCGGCCAACCACAGGAGAACATAGGTGACAATGATATAGTAACTCACCCTCTCACTGACAGGCTCACACCACCCCCAGACTGTCTCTCACAAGACATCTTGAACCTAAAGTCTCCTGACTCACTGAATATGTCTCAAATACTCTCTTGGGTGGAAAGCCAACTAGAGATTATAACCAGACCCCCCAGGATATAGCGGCATGGATTAGCAAATTTAGCGGCACAAAAATGGAAATTTAGCGGCACAAATATGGAAATTTAGCGGCAATTTTGCGGCATTTTATTTGGCCATTTTTCCTACAACAAACACAGATTTCTTTGTTTTTTGAGTTATTTAACAACATGAAGCTATGAATGCACTTAAACCATGTCAGTGCATTCTGATATGGCCGGAGTGCTTGGGTGTGGTTTGGTGACGTGCAACTCTTCATCAGCCTGCACTGATACCTGACGGGGGCTATAATTAACTATAATTCCAGCAAGCATTTTAGATTCTCTTATAGCCCACATCAATGGTTCTAAAGCCAAAATAAAGTGAAGCAGTGATCGTGAGCAGTCCTGCTGAGTAATTCTATATAATTCTATTGGATTTGATGTGTTCCTTTTAACCAAACGTATACCGAATCAGGAGTTAAAAGTAGCATCCACCCTTACCCCACCTGTCTATTCTAATTTATAATGTTCCTGGCAGGGTTCCCAGATGTTATAGTGACACAGAGGACATCCCAAGCCTCATTTATCGGTCTCTCTGAGAGATCTGCTCATGCCTCTTAGCTGTCCAATCAGAGGGGAAGGCACTCTCCAATTTTGTGCAGTATCCCTTCATGCAAGTACCATACTGTATGCTACTGATTTTGCAGGTTTTGTGCTGCTGCAACCACTTGCCACTTGATTTCATACTCATCCCATGGTCGCAGTCCATGTTAGTTTCTTGTTGATGGTGGACATGCTGTGTCTAATTTTGCGCTCTGTTTACATTTAGAAAATATATTTTGCATTTGGTGGCACTGTGTCACAGTACTTTGCTCCAGGCAGGCAGATGCAGCCTTAATCGAGTCTGACTCGTGCAGTATGTTAGTTGAATAGATAATATGCAAGACACCCAAGTATGAACATACTTCCTCGATACAGCCGAAAAGTGAAGCAACAGCTGCTACTTTGACGGCCCACCTCTTTCCACCAATCCTGGCCCAGCTCTATTAAGAGCGGCGAGCGCTTCAACGAGGACAATGAACAGTGAGGCCTGCAGGGGCGTGTCAGCAGCTGAGCCGCGGTTTCGCTTTAAGACTCCCGCTGGAGAATTGTGTGTATGCACCCCGTGTGAATCGCAGTAGCCACTGCCTTTTTGTGAAGCTCAGAACGCCGCATTGCATTGTAGGGCTAGATGGGCATGTCTGGATTTCGGCTCACTTTTGTTAAAATTGCGGGATTATTACCAAAAGTGCCGATTTCGCGGGCACTTTGGTAAAAATCACGGCATTTTAACAAAAGTGCCGATTTCGTGGCAAACCGCGAAATCGCGAAATCCTGGAGGGTCTGTTATAACACAAGGCCTAAGCAAAATACTATCGAACATCACCACACATCTGGAGCCTATCCAACGCTTACACTCCCCTCCTACTGTCCCCAACAAAAAACACTCAAGCCCCCACAATCCACAGACACACAACTGGATCTCAATCCCCCTCATTAACCAGCCTCAGAGATCCAAAAGAACAAGCGTCGCAATATCCATGAAAGAGGTGACTGATCTTGCCAACTCCTACACAACTAACAACCCCAACTACACAATCCAGGTATTCACGGGTTATGGGAGAGATCACAACCTACCTAGAATGGAGAGGCCACAGGCCCTCCTCATGAACATACCCATGGCCCCTCCTCCAAAGAAACCTGACAACAAGACAACGACCCACTGCATGCTTATAAACTGCAGTTCTGCGACCAAACAAGCAACAGAACTGGCGGAAACCATCCTAACCCATGACATTGATATCGCTTTCATCACAGAAACTTGGCTGAAAGAATCCTCCTTACCCATCTTTGACATGCTTATACCCCCCCGGGTTCTCAATCATAAACAAAGACAGAAAGAACCATTGTGGCAGGGGTATTGCAATCATCCACAAGAGCAACATCTCTATAACGAAATTGACTCCCTCTCCTACAACCCATTTGAATATCTATCCACCACCATTAAGACGAAGGACAACAAAACGATTCACTGCCATCTCCTCTACCACCCGCCAGGCAAACTTCCCTCTTACGGAGAGCACCTCTCTGACCTGATATCACACTGCTCTCCCCTAGACTCCAACAACATAATATTAGGGGACCTCAACCTACATTGGAATGATGCAAATAACACTCTGATCCAATCCCTAAACAAACTTCTTCTCAATAATAACCTTACCCAACACTGCACAGATCAAACGCATAATAGAAGCTCAATCCTGGATGCCATTATAGTTCAGGAAGATACAGTTACTATCGACCACATCCTCCTGGTCAGACCACCACATCATTCTATTTCACATTAACCATCTGACCCACTGCCTTACCCGTCCACACGATACTCTTTGTTAGAATTGGGGTTCTCTAGTTGGCACAGGTAGCTACTTGTGACAAATAGGGACCCTCTCCTCTAGTCAGAGTAAGGGGGATTACACTCCTAAAATAACCCCTGCTCTCCCCCTTGGTAGCTTGGCACGAGCAGCAAGGCTTTATTTCAGAGGCGTTGTAAGTTAAGCATTTGTGACCACATACAGTAACCCAGTCACAACACTACAAATGGACACCACACAAGGTTTTATACAAAAAATAAGTATATATTTTATATAGAGTTACCACAAGACCAATAAACGACAAAAATAATCCACACTACTATTAGATTTCAAGAGTTCTTGTAAAAAGCCTTAAATCAAGGTTCTATGCGAATCGGTAGCCTGGTCCGGCTACAGCGTTGTTGAAAATAACACAGAATATAGCAAATCCAGCGGACCGCGTCGGTACGGGCCCACTCAAATGTCGACAGACTCAGTCACAGTACCTTTTACTTGAGGCGGCGGGCACGGATGTGCGAGCCGGTTCCGGTGTTCATCGCGGTGCAGAAAGGAAGCGTTGCAAAACGCGGTGTCCCTCTATGCAGTGCAGGCAGCGGCCCGTTGACATAGTTGGTGGATCCAAGGCTTCCATTGCAGGGCGAGACGGTGCTTCGATGCGGTGCTTGCAGCTTGCGGTGCGGCGATAGAGCCGGAGTTCGGGAGCTGGCGTCGATCAGTCCGGACAGCGATGCGAGTCGGGTGGTGCGTCGCGAAGCGTGTGAGGCAGTGCCCAACTCCGGTGCGGTCACAGGACTCGGAGTCAGCAGCAGGGACCTCTTTGTTCAAACCAGTACGAGGCGGTGTAGCGAGAAGTTGCACGTCGCGGTGTCCACCAGTCACGGTGCAGGCTACGGCTCGGTGATGGCGTCAGGATGGAGTCAGTGAGCGCAGAGCTTGCGTTGTTCAAGGCGGACGTTGCTCGATGCGGTGCCTACAGGACACCGGGCAGGTCGCGAGAGTCGGTCACAGCTCCCTGCCTCTATAGCCACTGAAACAGCATTTCCAGCAGCAATTCATAAAGGCTGGTGAAGTCCACTGGTCCTGGGACTTTGGTCAGGGGGCAAGCTTTCTTCCAAGCCCTTGGAGATCTTTTCACAAGTTGAAAGAAAAGTCCACAAAGTTCTTTCTCCTCTCTTTGGCAGTCAGGCAACCACTGCAGGCCAATACCCCAAGTAGCACTTCAGCTTGGGAATAGTCTCTCCTCAGTTTCTTCAGGTTCCTTCTCCTCAGCAGAGGTTTCGTCTTGTAAGTCCAGAAGTGATCTAATTTCTTGGGATCAGGGTCCCAATATTTATATCCCAAAATCCTTTGTTCTCTGAGGGGAGAAGGGCCTGTGCCCAGTCCAAACCAGTTCTGAAGCACTCTGTTTACCAGACTTCTCCTTTCCTTTCACAGCTCAGGGCAGGCACATCAGACGCCCCACAGGAGGTGGAGCCAGCATTGTGGAAGGCAAGTATAGTCCTGGAGCACTTTGTTGACAGTCTTCCTTCTCTTCTTTCAGTGTGCAGGGCAGAGACATCAGCGGCACCACAGGGGGTGGAGCCAGCACTGTGGGTGGCGGGAATTGTCCTACTCAGGTCCCAGGTGCAACTCCTACCTCCCATCTAGATGCAGATCTCTCTATTCACCACTGGGCTGACTCATTCTGTCTCCTGGAATCCTCCAGCCCTGTTCCTGTCCACTGGCTACAAAACTCAACTTCACCCAATCCCCTCTCTGTACCCAGATCATAAATAGCTCCCTGAGTACTGGAAACATGCCAGACTGTCTAAAGATGGACCAAGGTACCCCATTATTAAATAAAATGGGCTAGGACCCAAGCAACCCCAATAACTTCAGGCCGGTCTACAATCTCCCTCTCCTATACAAACTCCTGGAAAGGTGTGTTCTCCTTCAACTTAATCAACACATTGACAGCCACAACCTTCTAGATACTCACCAATCAAGCTTCAGAACAGAGACAGTGATCCTGAACATCATAGATAATGGAATTACAAATTAGAGGGATAGATGTCGCCCCTTTCTTCATGGAGGAACAGGGTAACAAATCGTCCACTAATTTGTCATCCATTCAAGGAGTTAAGTCATTCACTTCAGACTGGTCTTTAGCTAAGACTAAAGATTTAAAAATTCATGTAGCAAATAACGAACGCCAAGTACTGTACAAAAATCCTCCTCCTCTGAAACCAGTTTTGATGAATGATTTATCTAAATGGAGTTGGTTGCCAGGTGTCCTCTCAAGCAAATCCACTTCTTCTCTCAAACCTCATTTAAATTTTTAACATTGATTTGAAGATTATTTCTTGGAACATTGCGGGTTTGAAGAATAGTCCAGATAAAATGTTATTTCTACAATCCTTAGCAGCTGATATTATCTGTCTTCAGGAGACTTGAGTGGTTGGTAAACTGATGATGGAAAAAGACTATTTCGTTTTAGATGGTAGTGCACTGCCCTCCAGGAGAGGCCACGCGAAGGGCGGAATAGCATGTTTACTCTCCAACAAGATTAACTGGAATTTCTCCCATGTCCTAGACCCGAATAAAATGTTCCAGGCAATAACTCTGAAAAATCTGGTTAAAGATGGTTCAAATAAATCGTTGGTTTTGATAAATACCTATATTCCCCCTGATACCTGCTTCAATGTTGGCCTAAAGTCGTTTTTTTCTTTTATTTCTAAACTTATGGATGACACTTCCCCTACTTATGTATTGTTATTAGGTGATTTTAACTGTAAAATTTCTAATTGTGGTCTTGATTTATTCAGGAACAAGTATAAGGAAGAATCTCTCCATATCCCACAAGCGCAATTCCCGGTGAATATTAGGTCCAACAAAAGAGGGAAATTATTTTTGGAAGGTCTTTCTAAGGTGGATTGTATAGTAATAAATGGTAGGCTTCCATCTGACACCCCTGCCGCTTTTACTCACAAATCAAAAAACGGAGAATCGATTATTGATTATGTGGTGGCTGTTGCCTCCTTTTTTCCATTTATGAAGGATGTATTGGTTGTTGACTCTGTATTAAGTGACCACAAGGTACTGTTTCTTACAGTCGATCTCAAACCTCCCTTGTCGGACTCTTGGCATATTGATTCTAATTTAGTGAGTTTTGGAGCTAAGTCAGGGAAATGCTATTGGAATTGTGGGGTTATTAAGAATCTATTGAGTCTTTTGGTATCTACAGTGGAGAATTTGTCCCATTGGAACGGGAGGGAACTTCTGGGCTTTTCAGATTTCCTGGATTCAGTAACCTTAACTGCTAGGAAAGTTCCTCCTATTAAAAAACCTTCAGTCCTACCCAAACCACTTCGGCAATTAAACATTGAAATAAATAAATTGATAAGGGGGCAATACTTACTATTTAACAAAGATCGGTATCATAAATTGGTCCTGTTAAAAAGAAGGAGATCGAGGTTGAGGGCTAGATTAAAAAGAGACAAGGATGTTTCTCTATAGATTAAACTCCGGGAATCCTCACATAAGGGCCATGCCAGGACATTCTGGTCTTTAATTGCCGAAGGTTGTGGCTCTAGAACCCGTCCCACCCCAATCTCCATTGAAGAGCAGATTTGGGTCCAATATATTAAGCAATTGTATAGCAGTAATGGCCTTCAACAGGATAATGATCCTTTGTATGAGGATCATCTCCCGTATGATCCCCCGTCCGAAAAGGATATCGAATTAGCTATTAGGGGCATGCGCTTTTCTGGTGCGATGGGTCCAGATGAGATTCCAATTTCTGCTCTAAAACAACATTGCGAATTATGGAGTAAAATTCTCTATCCAGTATTCAAGTTTTGTTTTATTAGCGGTACTGTTCCTACATCTTGGAAGGGGAGCATACTAGTTCCTCTTTTCAAGAAGGGAGCTAGAGATCTCCCCCAGAACTATCGCCAAATTGCACTTTTAGATGCTATTGGTAAGGTTTTTGCTAAATGTCTCCTTAATCTAATTAACGATTGGGTGTCTCTGGCTGAAATCTTACCTTATGGACAAACTGGTTTTAGGAAGAGGCATGGTACCCTTGATAATTTGACCGCACTTCAAGTTTTAACAGAGAAATATGTCAAGGTTCGTGGAGGGCGAGTTTATGGCGCCTTTATCGATTTCTCCACAGCTTTTGATAAAGTGGATAGATCAGTACTGTGGGGAAAGCTATTTGATTTGGGGGTGCCATCCTCTCTCATTAGATTGGTTCGTGCTTTGCATACGGATACCTGGTGTAGAGTGTTGTTGGGGGGGGGAAGAGGTCTGTCTAAAATTATTGCTACATCCAATGGGTTAAAGCAAGGTTGCTTGTTAGCTCCTTTGCTGTTCTCTTTATATGTAGCCGATTTACCCCAGGCTCTTTCTGCGAGTACCGGTATTGCTCCGAATTTGGGGGGCTCCCCAATTATATGTCTTATGTATGCTGACGACATTTTAATTCTTGATTTAACGCCTAAAGGGTTGAATAATCGACTGCATGCATTACACAAATATGCAGGAAAGCATCACATGACAATAAATATCGCAAAAAGCAAAGTGATGTGTCTATCGGGCAGGAAAAATCCCAAATATGTGAACTTTCATTGGACTGTAGGGGGCCAAAAATTGGAAACAGTAAAATCTTATACTTTCCTTGGCAAAATTGTTATGAGCAATTTAAGTGAAAAACCCCACATAGCTAATAATATCCGGAAAGCTATTGTCCAAGGAAAGAGCTTGGTATCCCTATATAAGGCTACAGGTAGAAGACATCTTTCGATATTGTTGGAGGTATTTAGAGCAAAAATACCCGCCTCCCTACTTTATGGAATGGAATTAATTGATATAAAATGTTGGAGTTTCTTAAACTCCTCTGAAGGTAAAATCCTACGTAGCCTTTTTTCTATCAATACAGCCAGTTCAACAGCTGCTCTTAGACAGGAACTTGGTTTACGCAGCAGCTGGGTTCAAGGTTTAGCGGGGAGTGTTCGCTGGGCCATTAGCCTGGATAAGGGTGAACCTGGCAAGTTACGATATCTTATTAAAACTGAGCTACTGGGGAACCTTAATGATCACTCCAGGATCTTAAAGTTTTTGAGATATGCGGTGAACCGTTCACAATTAAAGAAGAAGTTTTATTTTCTTTATCGTCATATCAGTTGAAATTCCTTCTGAAGTCTGCATCTTGGGAATTGGGGTTTAGGTTAGACAGAGAGTTTCGCATTCAGAATAAGGGCAACACTCCATTCATTGATTCCTGTATGATTAGGAAAGCGCAACCTTATGTTCATTGGAATATTCCACATGGAGTTAGGCGCCTGGTGCTTTTATTAAGGCAGGATTTGCTCCCTTTGAAATCACTCTTATCAAAATGGTATGGTTCATCAGCTATATGTGATTTTTGCAATATGAATAATCAGGATTTGCCTCATGTTATGTTTGTCTGCCCAGCTCTAATGTCTCATAGGCGCAAGTGGTTAAGACCGATTTGCCTCCAATTGAATATTTTTTCTGCTACTGCCTTCATTGCGGCCATGAATAATCTCCCAAATGAAATGTTTTGTTTTAAATTGTTTAATTTTTTGTTAATGTTTCTTGAATTTGTATTAGGTGAAAGTTTTGATGTTCAGTTTTATTATGTACATCTTTATATTTCTATTTCTTGATGTATACACAATGTTCCTTATGAAGCTTTTTTGGAACGTAATAGTTTGTCTTTTATGTGGATCTCATGTAAGTTCCGTAATCATATAATAAATAAACTTAAAACTTAAACTTAAACTTAGATGATGTTTACAAATCACTCGATGCAGACCGTGGCTGCCTACTCGTACTCCTTGACCTATCGGCAGCCTTTGACACGGTTGACCACAATCTGCTCATAAATTCACTCCGCGAAAGAATTGGTGCAGACGAGGTGATCCTACAATGGTTTACCTCCTTCCTTCAGAACCCTCACAAAGAATAAAAATTAACAACTTCATGTCTGACCTTTTCCCCATTCCCCATAACCAGGGGTGTCCCACAAGGATCGGTTCTCTCCCCATCACTGTTTAACATCTACATGGAGCCCCTCACCTCCATACTCAAAAAAGCCAACGTCCCCTTCCACCTCTATGCAGATGATACCCAGGTCTACATAGAAACATCCTCAATTGGAGACATACAAAAATTAAACAACACTCTACTAGAAGTCCAACACTTGCTATCCCACAACCAAGTTAGGCTCAACCAAGACAAAACGGAAATCCTTTTCTTATCCAACAAGGAGCAGACCCCCCTAGTCACAGAATGGCTAAAATACATTGACGCTCCTAATTGCAAGCTTACCCTGACAGACTGTAAAAACCCAGGGTATCACCCTGGACCCAAGCCTAAACATGGACAAACATATCAAGAACTCAGCAAAGAGCACATTCTTGAACCTAAAATTACTCAACAAAATAAAACCCTTAATCCCCCACAATGACCTTAAACTGGCCACACAATCCTTGGTGCTGTCCAGATTGGACTACGGGAACGCAACTCTCATGGGCACCTCCCCTCCGAGTAACTCCAAATGCAGCTGACAGCATGATCACAGGAGCAAAGAAATACAACCACATTTCTTCCTCCATAAGAGAACTAAAATGGCTCCCAATCGAAATGCGTGCCAACTTCAGAACTGCCTGTCTCACACATAAAGCTCTTCACACCGTAAAAACCAGCCTACCTGACCTCCAAACTTAAAAAGGCAGGACAAACGAGGAACATCAGGAGCACCAATACCCTTCTTTTCATTCCGCCGAAAGCCCGCAAACAAAAAACCCTGTCTTGCTCCTTCTCTACAAATGCGCCCAAAATCTGAAACTCAATACCAGTCCACATCAGAACTAATCTCCCCTTCGTAAACTTCAAAAGCCAGCTCAAAGACCTCTTCCTCAACCGATCTCACCCGCAGAGAGAGATGCCTCATAATTTGAGAGAGCTCCATCACCAAAGGAATCCTGCCAAGAGCAGAACGTAGACACCTCAATAAGAAGACTTCCCAGTTCTTTTTTGTTTAACTTGTTCCCAAGACCGCCGGAACAAGATTTGACACAAGACAATACTGTTTATTGTAATACTGTATAACTAATTGCATCACAATATATGTTGTAAAGCGCTCTGATACCTACGGGCCTGGCTAGCGCTATATAAAACTCTTAAATAAATAAATACCTGTTGAGGGGATGTGACTTGATTTCACATGATACTGTTTCAAGTCACTTGAGCTGGTCAGATACCTATGCCACAGTTAATGTGACATTCCTACACCTGGGTTTTAGAGGCATAGGAATTTTGACACAGCTCAAGCTCAGCAGCATGTTTCCCAAAGATGTGTTACTTTTGCAAAATGTCATAAATATCACTGCATCCGTTTTATGGGGGATTTTAGGTGCCTACCTTGCATATATTAAAACTAACCCGACGCAGCCGATTCTGACAAAAGTAAAACCCGACACAGGCCTAAGAAAAGTGATGCATCTGCCTAGAATCATCACCTTGTAAATATGGTGCAAAGAAAGCGCCTCCACTGCGTCAAAAATATGGAGAACAGAGGCGGTTGCAAACTCCTTGTAAATATGCCCCTCAGTCTTGGCAAATTCAATCAGGGAAACACTTTTTGCCACGTTAAAAGTGACCCACCGGTGGCGCAAGAGGCTTGTAAATAAGCCCCAGAGTTGTGTTTTTTCTAGTGACTTCGGGTTTGCTAACCTTTCAAGAGGTCAAGAGTAATATTTATAGCATTTAAGCATGCATGAGATTTTAACCACAACTTCATAGCATTTTCCATCACTAATTAATACTATCTTTACTGTCTTCAGAAGAATGAAAGGCAGAATAACCATTTCCTGAATTCCAAGCAATGGCCTCCTGCAGGCTAGATATCTAAAGCACTAACTTTAACCCACAAAGCTAACTTAATTGAATTGCACCTTGTGATTTGATGATTTTACACAAAGGCACTCGACCTACTGTCTCTGCCCTAGTTTCTTCGAAGCTGGGACTTTTATGTTAGATACAAGCACCTGCGGCAGGTGCCTTACCCCACTGAACGACCTTACAAGGATCTGAACCTATGAACCTGCAGATTGTATACCCATTTTGCAGCAAATGCAATAATTCATTGATCTCTCATCAATCAAAAGGCGAAGAGTTGTGTTACTCCATCCCTGTCCTGAATACCTTTCAGAGGGACAGTCGGGGAAGGTCCGGCCGCAGCACTGACTTGTGAAATTATCCCCCAATGTTCCTACAGGTCAGTCCGCTTCTTCATGAAATATCCCTGTCTTAACATTCCCCAACTCAACAGTACTGTTTTTTATTAATTTCAGGTCGGTGAGTCATGCCTGCTCTGATTCCAAGTTGCTACCTGCAGTTTATACACACATTTCTACAGCAGGACCATTCACCTCTCCTGCTCCCTACCTGCACTACAGAGTGTGAAGCGCTATGAAGTTCTCCAGCCTTTTGCGCCAAACTGTGTAGTCCGCCTCCAGCCCGCCACAGGCACACTCCTCCCTTTCACGCTCTGTTTTTATTAGTAATCTTAGATTTTTAGAACACTGTACAACTAAAACTCTAACATTTTGAGTTACCTTTGGTTACCTACGCCAATATGAAAGAGCATTTATGAGATGCGGTGCATTCCTGTCATTTTAGCCAGCGCCGGTGCATAATTTGGTGCCTAGACTCGACTAGTTTGGCGAGCATGGAACAGATTAATACAGCGTTCCCCAAATAAACACTGGCAGATTAAAATGCAGTCTTCTTGTACCTACCATTAAAGTGGTGGAAGGACACTACGGTTGAGGTTTTAATGACCTGGCGTCACTATTCATGGTGCAACACATGTCCTGAGGATGGTCTCGAGGGGATGTACAACGTTGTTGCGTTGCGTTGTTACAACGCATGCTTTTACCACGCATGCTGTTACAACGCAAGTTTTACAACGCAAGCCTTTACAACGCATTGCTTTGGGGGGTGCTGGATAGTGAATAGTTTAATTTACTATTCGAACTCCAGTCCCTGTGGATAGTAGGGAAGGTGTTGGATAGTAAATTAAAACTATTCTCTATCCTAGAGCGCCCCCCAGTGCAATGCGCGGTAATGGTTTTTGTTGTAAAACCTGCATTCTAAAAGCACTGCGCGGTAAAAGTTGCGTGGTAAAGGATGTTTCCCGTCTCGAGGATTTACAGTTTGTGAGACAGAAACGTTGACGCAACAACAATTCTTTTGTGTATTCAATTACCAGTGAATGTGTTTGAACTGCATGTATACTATTAATTAATTTTAATATATGGCTACGGTGTTAACATTGCCCATATATTTTTGTGCAAAAGGTGTCAGATACTACTGCATATGTTACAAACGATGAAGCAGTAGACATTGAGTTGCCATACATATATCCTATGCTCTGTTGTAAAGATATTTGAATATTTGATATTTGAATATGTACAGAGATCAAATCTACGATAAAAAATAACTGTTTTGATAACATTTCTTGAGTTATGTGGAATTATGTTCACTGATGTGACGAATTCAAAACTTTAAACAAAGTTAAAAGAGTCCTCGAGGATCACTTATGTCTTGTTATTGAATATACCCAGTTCCTTGGGGAATAGTGGGTTGCCCTATTGTTGTGTTGGACTATTAGCGCCAATGCAGGCACCCCTGCACCATGGTGCATGGGGGCCTGCGTTGTTGAGAGGATTGTTTTTGTGCAGGAAGGGAAACCTTCCTACAAAACAACAATCCATGGAGGCGTTGTCCTCATTCTATGTGTGCTGCAGAATGCAACACAGATAAAGAGCAAAAAAACTAGGGCGAAATGAAATCATTTCTACTGGTTACAACTGCTCTGGGGAGGCAAAAGGTTTTGGCACTGTGACAGGTTTACATGATTTTATAAATCTGGGACAGTGTCAAAATCAATGGGTGTTGTGTGGAAACACCCACTGCACCACCAAGGGAACACCTCCTTGACACAGAGTAAGGCAAAGCAGGGCTTTGCGCTGCTTTGCCTTACTCAATATCTATTAGGCAACGTAAAGCCACGCGGGGTGGCTTTGCGTTGCCCCATAGATATGATTGAGAGGCCTGCGCCACTGGAGCGTCAAAAAAAATGATGCTCCGGCGGCGTAAGCCTCTTGTAAATATGCCCCCTAAGCTTTAACCTGAGGGGCAACCCATACAAATATGAAATAAGACCATGGCTTTAGGTGGATTAAAAACATTGAGGGGGTCGGGTATCTCAAAGGGGTGTGGCCTATGTAATAAAGGGTGTGGGTTAAACATGTACTCTAAAAATCTGTGCTAGCCATAGTGTGCTGCCCAACTGTTTTGCTGCCTCCTTATGTTATTGCATCAAGGCAAATAATAGAACAACTAATATTACATATAAAACAAGACAAGAAAATGGGCTTTGTCAATGGTTGTTAGTTGCATAAGGTAAATGAGTAACAACAATGACTTCTTGTAAATAATATTGAAAATGTTTCAGTTCTTCAATGAGACTGTTAAATAACTTTAACACTCCATTTGGGATGTTAAATTAAACACTTTGCAGAAACTCACATGCTAAGGTATCCCTGGCCCCCCTGGCTTACTCTGGTGTCCAGGGTACCCTTTGCCTGGAGCCCAATATGATCAGGATATTTGCTTTTTCTGTGCCCTTTAAATGTATTTGTTCAAGCAGCACACCCAGTCGCAAATTTTTCAAAATAATTGTTTGTATTTAAGAAGTAAAATGCATCACCCTTCCTGTCGTTTGACTTGATCAAAAGGGCCAAAGGGCCAGGGGGGGGGGGGTGATCCAAGGGGACGAATTTATCAAACTTTGTCATGCAAAGTGACACAAAGTGATGCAAAGACTTGATAGGGGGTTTACTTTCTAGCCCAGACCTTTTTGGCCCTGAAATCACCCCTTTTTGTTACACAAATGGCGATATGCTATGCTTTGTACTCCATACATCATAGAGCGTCCCATGTGTATACTAACCATGGTGTTAAGGTGTGTGACTGGCGCTAGGCTGACTGTTTGTGCACCAGCACAGGAGAATAGAGCAGCAACAGGCCATATTTACTAAATATGGTGCTGCATTACCTTCTTACCCAGGGCAACACAATGCAGCAGCTTTGGTTGCTGCACTGTGTTGTGCTTCAATTTAATTACAACAGGCCAAGGTGTTGTTAACTGACACAGGCAACATCTGTCACTGAGATCCGCAAAGTGTATACAGTGGGAGAAAGACAAAGTGGCAGATTTACTAATGTGAGAGGGAAACAACGTGCATTAAATCCCCACACTTTAATTCATGTGATCCCTAGCAAATCATGTCAAGTATCTCATATAGGCAATTATAGGCAAATATCTCATATAGGCAATTATAGGCAAATAATAACCCTGATTATGTGCATCACGTACTTGGAAGAACTATTACATACCTATGTTATCATTTGTATCCTACCTACCTTTTAGGGTTCAGCAAAGGGTCATGGAGTTGTATGAACAATTTGCAGCTCTTCTTAAAGATAGAAACTGGTATATTTTCGAACAAAGTTTTCTTTATTTTGTTTTTCACGGTCTCACTCTTACCAAGCAGTGGTAATGCAATATGAAGTAGTTAAAATAGGAAATAAGCACATGCAATTTCTAGCAGTATAAATGGGGCAACTCTCTCAATAATCTGCATGCAGCACTTGTTTGCAGCGCTTTTTTGCCTGGCGTGTTTCCATAGAATTCAACACAGGCAGAAAATGAGAGTAAGAACATTCTCTGCAGCAATAGTACTCTTCAGTGCTACAAAGAATTCAAAGACCCTACTTTCTTATATTCCTACCATCGTACTGTCTTTAAAATAAAAAGCAATGCAAGAGGATTAATTTCCCATCATCCATCTGTGACATTATTGGATTTCCCATCATCGATCCAGTGGGTAATTTGTAAAATAATAAGTGCCAGGGCTCCCCTCAGGAGGCAGCACTCACCGGAGAAATGTACTAGTGCAAACTGCCCCCTGAGGAGAGCCCCAGCACTTATTATTCTGGAGAGGAAGTGTCCCAATGGCTAGAGCTGCCGATTTCGGAGCTGGGGAACCGGGTACGAGTCTTGTCATGGCACAAAATCCTGTGATTATGGGGAAAATCGTCTGCCTTCCGAAAGAGTGTGTCCTTAATTGGTGCCATAAGTACCAGTGCTGAGGATTAGGTGCTGGTACTGAGCACCGGTAAGCACCGGCTCAAATTAAGCACTGCATAGATCTGAAAAGGACGGGACATTGCTTGTTTTCCGCAAAAACTGTCTTCACTTAATAGAGGCTGCAGCAAGGATTCACAGTGGATAAGTGCTGGTGCTTGTCGATGGCACACCAAAGGCATGCTAAAGTCAAGGCCATCTGTGCCCAGCCACGCCAAGCACCAGGGTCTCTGCTTTTCTTCCCACCCTCCTTCCCCCGTCAGCACTCCTCCATGACTCCCCATGTCTTAAACCTTGTTCACATCTCCCAGCGCTACTGCCATGCCTCGCTGCCCAACACTGAAGGTGCATGCTCCTACACTGCCTGCCCTTTCATATGCATCCTCCCACACCTACCTCATTCCCCTCTTGCATCTAAAACAACCAACACAATCAACATGCACCATCACACAAACCTGACCCCAACTACACAGCAACCCTCCCTGGCCTGCATATTCCTTATCAGTTGGTACTTCACTAAACACGACACCACAATTTGGGATCTGCTACACCACTGCACACCAGACCAGCTCTTCCTGACTAAAACCTGGTTCACCCCCTCGTCAACCGCAGTCATTAACATGGGAATCACCCCTGGATACAAGATTGCAAGACAGGAAAGGACAAACAGACCCAGCAGGGGAATTGCTGTCATATTCAAACAATCCATCCAATGCTCCACCACCTCGGAAAGCACCACCAGCAACATGGAACACTTGACCTTCAATTTCTTTATCACCTTTAAATAATCCAGGCACCAACTTTAGCTGCACCATCGCAGACTTCTTCACCCCCCTGACCATTGACTTCAGCGCATTCATCTTTCTGGGCGACATCAGCAACCACCTAGAAGACCTTACCAATCCTAACACAACCAACCTCCTAGAGGAGCTCAGACTCACCCAGCAAGTGGAAGGGTCTACTCACAATGCTGAACACCTACTCGACCCCATTTTCACCGGCTTCAGCAACATCATAGGAGACAAGCTCACACTGATAACCTGGTCCGACCCCGGCCTCATTAACTTCACCATACCCATCCCACACCACCCAGAAATGGCATTACCGAATCATCACAACACGACAGGAAAAAATCTCAGAAGCATCCCGGTCATCCAAACCTCATGCCACAGCCATGGACACAACAACAAGCTCCCCTTATGCATCCCCAACTTCAACATTTGGATCACCTCCAGCACAGATACCATAGTTGCTCACAAAGCCAATAAAATCACGAGAACCAGACTAAAAGCAAGTTGGTACACTAAACAGCTCAGGCTAATCAAACACCACTTCAAGCAACATGAACGCAGATGGAGACAGTGTCAGAATGACACAGCCAATAGCAACTACAAATCTACCATCAGCAAGTTAGAGCCACCATGTGCTCCACGCTCACTGACCTCATCGAAACAGCACCAAGAGTGCCAAGAAAATCTTTGCAATAATGAAAAACTTGACATCTCCAGCAGCCAGCTCCACAACTGTAACCCCCCTCTTGGGACCTCAGCTTTCTGCTATCTCTATTCTTCAGCAACAAGATCACCAGCATCTATAAAAACTTTGAGTCCCTAACAGACCTTTCCAGTCTTTCAGCTCTCCTGCCCATCCCTACTAACTTCCTGAGGACCACCCTGACCACTTGGGGCATGATCACTAGCCACGAAACTGCAGAGACCATGCAGTCCATGCACTCCAGAGCACCCTCCGACCCCTGTCCTCACCACATCCTTATCACAGGACTGTATGTCATCATGAAGCCCTCACCCCAATCCTGAACAACTCAATTATCCCAGCCACTTATCACTTGGAACAACACCACAGTACTCCCCTCTAGAAACCTTCAACAAACCCAAAGACACTAGCCAACTACCTGCCTATCTCCCTGCTACCCCACCCAGCAAATGTAATGAAAACAATGACAAACATATGCCTAGCCACCCACCTTACAACCACCTCCTTGACACCAATTAATCCATTTTCAGGCCCAACCACAGTACAGAAACCACCCTCATTGCCACCACAGACGACATCCGGATGATCATGGACAGAGGTGACAATACAGTCCTCATCCTACTGGATCTTTGTGCAGCCTTCATCACTGTCTCTCACTCCATCCATAACCAATGAATGCACAAAGCCAGCCACCCCCAGACGGTCAGCCTGGTCGCCTTTACCTCGAACACTTTCAACTTCATCTACGGAGTTCCACAAGTATCCTCCCTGAGCCCTGCTCTGTTCAAGGCCTATCTGACCCCACTCACCAGAATCATCCGTGCCCACAAAATCAACATTGTATCCTATGCTGATGACACCCATCTCATACTCTCACTCTCCTCCAAGACACTAAAACCCCCAACCAATTTCTTGGCCTGAATGACTTCAGTCATCAGATGGATGAAAAACAATTATCTCGAATTCACCACAGATAAGACAGAATTAGTAATCTTGAGGATTGTTGAGGCCCCTGGCAAAACACATTCTGGGGTCCCCTATTAGGAAGAATTCTGAAATTTATTCATCGTTTTCTTTTAATTCAGTGCTCCCTATATGCCACACAATACTGAATAATACATTAGACTTTCAGAAACGTGGACATGCCCAATGAGCCCAACGCTCAAGCTGCCCACGATGTGCCAGTCAGGTTATATGTAATAACGGCAGATGTCTTTTTGCACATAGATTTACGTTTTTTGTCTTGTAACATGTTATATAGAATTCAGGGGCTTATTTATGAGCCCCTTGCACCATCTGTGCCTCACGATGCGTGACACACCAGCGGCGCAACCTGCTTCGTGGAATTTAGGAGCACAGGTAAAGTCACCCTGCGTGGCTTTACATGTGCTTGTAAATATCGCCCCATTTCACGCAACACGTTGCATGAAATGGGGCCATATTTATGAACAAGGAGTTACAGGTACGTCAGTATTTCTGACATATCTGTAGGCGCAAAAGTGACGCATTGCTGGAGTGTGTCACAAAAGTGACGCAACTCCAGCAATGTGTCCTTTCACATGGGCCAAACCCCATGTGAAAGGGCCTGCGTCAGTCTTACGCCTGCTGTGAGGCAGGCGTAATATATTGACGCATTTGCACCCTAGAAGTGACGCAGTAAAATCTCGTAGATTTCACCGCGTCACTTCTACGAGGCTTACTTACATGGGAACGCCCACCCTGCATACATTATACCTGGCACAGGTATAATGTAGCGCAGGGGTTTACAAAGTGATGCATCTTCTTAGATGCGTCACTTTGTAAACAGGGCGCAACAGGAGACATGTTTTACGCTGCCGATGCGTCACCAAAAGTGATGCAACGGAAGCTCAAAACTGTCGCAAGGCCTCATAAATAAGTGCGCATATAGAGCAGCACTAAAAAAAAAATCAATACATTCAAACGCTACACTATTATTAGGGCCTTTTTGGCTGATCAAATTATATCCTCTGACAACTCTGCCAAAGACGTTTTTAGGATTGTTCAGGGCTTCATCAAGCCAGAGGCCTTGAAAAGCACCGTAGCGCCTTCAGCCACCTTGTGTGAGGATATTTCTTGCTTCTTTCAGGAGAAAATTAAGGAGCACTAACCTTGCCCCCACCTAAACTTCACTGCTCAGACGCTTGGCTTGAATTTCACCAGTTCAGCTCCGAAGCGTCCCTTAAAGAACTGATCAAAGTCAAATCTGGATCTCCGATTGACCCATGTCCGCCTATGTTTTTTACTCTACTCTCCCGTTACTGAATCCCTCACTTAACCAGATTTGGATTCATCCGTAAACTCAGGCATTTATCCATCTATCTGAAAACTGCATTGGTCCAGCCAAATCTTAAGAAAGAAAATGCAGACCCGGCTGAATTAAAGAATTTCAGGCCTATCTCCTTCTTGCCAACGCCGGCCAAGATCCTGGAGAAGGAAGTGCAGAGACAACTATCAGCATATCTTGAGTCTAACAACCTCCCCCATGATGCCCAATCAGGATTTAGGTCAGGTTACAGCACAGAGACAGCTCTGCTTGAGGTGGCAGAAACAATACGTGGAACTTTGGATCATGGTAATTGTGCAATGTTAGTGCTGTTGGACTTGTCCGCAGCATTTGACACTTTTTCACACCAGATCCTCCTGGAGAGGCTTGAGCAGATGGGAGCAAGGTGTACCGTCTTAACTTGGTTTCACTTCTTTCTTGGGGACCACTTCCAGAAAATCTTTCTACGCCCACATGTCTCCTCTGCTTGCCCTCTTGTCTGTGGAGTCCCCCAGGGCTCTGCCCTGAGCCCGACCCTTTTTAATGTCTATCTTGCCCCACTTGCCTCAATTATCGAGCAATACAGTGTAAAGGTGGTCTCATATGCTGACGACACCCAGTTGGTGTTCTCTTTTAGGGATCACTCTGAGGGAGCTTTTATGAACTTCAAACAGTGTCTGATTAACATCTCTTCCTGGATGACTGACAACTGTTGAAAGCTAAATACAGACATAACAGAAGTTCTATTTTTGAATCAGCCGTCTCCTCCTAAAGCCGACCTCTGGTGGTCAACGGAACTTAATCCTCCTCTTCCAGTACCATCTGCGAGAAATCTAGGGTTTACATTTGACTCTACCCTTTCGGGAAAGCCCAGATATGCCATGTCTCATCCTCATGCTTCTGGAAGCTGAAAACCCTGAGGAATTCCTTCATCTCCTACCAATGGACTGTAGGAAAACGGTGGTTCACGCACTGATCACCTCACAGCTAGACCATACCAAAAGTCTATACTTGAGTCTCCCAGCTTACCTGATAAGAAAGCTGCAGTCGTTCAGAATGCGTCCTTCAGACTCATCAGAAATGGCCCACTCCACCACCACATTTCTCCACACTTGCACAGCCTGCATTGGCTGCCTGTTAACAGAAGGATTAAGTTTCAGGCTCTGACCCTTGCCTACAGGACTACCGGAGATACTGGCCCCCAATACCTGAAGCTCAGACTTCCCAACTATAATCAGGCTAGGATTCTGAGGTCGAATCACCAGGAACTCCAACCCCTGCTTCAAAAAAGCCAGGCTGGGTGGTCGATTGTTTGCTCTTAAAACCGCCTCTCTTTGGAACTTCATGCCGGAGCACCTTCGAAAAGGCCAACTCAGAACCTTTATTTAGGAAGACTCTTAAGACCTGCCTTTTCGGCCTACCTTAGAGCTACCCCCACCAGGTACTACCATTCTGCACCTGCTGTTAGCGCCAGGACACCTCCGTCGGAGGTAGCGTGCGCTCTATAAGTTGCAACAATAATAATTATAATAATAATTACATCTCTGTGTCTGTGCTCGAATCCCTTAGGCCGCCTAATAAAGTTATTTGAACACTACACTTCATGCAGGAACATCAAAAGTTAACTCCGCAGACTTCACTGCTCCGTGCTGACGTCATCACGCGTTGCTTGATGACGCGCACACGACCCAACCTCACACCCCAGTGCTGACATCATCATTCGTGCGTGATGATGCACACATGACCTTAAGGCTTTTAAGGAGACCGTCCCAGGAAACTAACTATCCTCGAGATCCCGGCCGGAATTGCAACAGGGGATACATGCTGGATCTCAGCAACTATATCTCATCACCCGTGTCGCTCAGTCTGTGTAATGGGCACTCATGGATTCAGGTGACCCTTATTGGTAATAAGTCATGCGCATGCTTTCACCCACACAAGTGTGTCAATGCTGTGCAGTGTGTAATCTGGAGAGAACTGCTTGATGAAGTAAGTAGGACTCCTGTCCAGCCGCACGCCAGCAAACACTCAAGGATTACTTCATATTTTTTATCTTACTCCTAAGGTTTGACAATAGGCAACGCCCCCGGCAAGATCCATGGTGTTCCACATATTTGCGTCTTAAGTAAGCTTTTTTATACTTTCTTGTCTCCGCCATGTTTGGACAACAACATAGCTTTCACTATGTTTTTTTAAATAGGAACCACATTTCCTGTTTTACCGATCACTTGCATCGCCTTGATCACAACAGGGGAGCCCGAGAGTTACGGATCCTCTCCCACTAAAAAGTGAATTTCTAGTACAAATTCTCTTCTTAAAAAGAACCACACCTCTATCAGCACATGTGTGAATGAAACATGGAGAATCTTAGTATTTTGCGGTTCTCTCCAGATGACACACCGCACAGCATTGACACACTTGTGTGGGTGAAAGCATGCGCATGACCTATTATCGATAAGTGCCATCTGAATCCATGAGTGCCCATCACACGGACTGAGCGACACGGGTGATGAGATATAGTTGCTGAGATCCAGGAACGTGGATCAGTATTTCTCACCGTTTGCACTGATGAATGTTATTACTGCGATGGAATGTGTGAGTTTTCTTAAACGTATTACTCTCATGTAATATCTTTTCTTTCAGAAATCAATCAAAGTAGAACCATAAGTTGGCGGTCCATCTCGCATAACATGTGTGCACCTTAGCGAGTGCACACCTGACTACTTTCACTGGTCCTGAAGAAAGCCTTGCGACAACGCATGAGAAGGCTGAAACATGTAGACCTTGTCACAAATATACCACGGATGTCAAAGGTCAATATAACCAGATAGGACACCCACCTACATTTTAATCTTGTCCTGTGACCCCACCAATAAACTTCTTGGGTGCATAGAGACAATCTTAAATCACTTTTCACTTGTCACTCTGCACACACAAAAAAACGCTTCGCTGTAATCAGGCGTTGCAGCACACCCGGGAGGCATTCGGTCCCTTGGGTGGGAACCCTATGATGAAGCATGTCACCAACTAGGTTGGTGAGGAGGGTTCTTTTTAAAAAGGATTTTTTTTTCCTTTTTAGGTTAATACAAAACAGTAATCTATCCAGGAATTGCTCCTTTTTTAGGGCTCGCCTGCTGATGCGCTTCAGCGCATAGCTGGCGAAGCTCTATTGTGGCTTAAACAGAGGTTAACCACCACTGGCGATTCCACTGGCGATTCCTTCAAGTGCATGTGCTTTTTAGGTCATTGCGCTTGCGCAAGCCCTAAAAAGCGCGTGCACAATGCCACCAGCCGCCTGCCTGCCTGCCTCGCATTACCACATCAAAGGCAGCCCTCCGAGCGCATTTCTCACCCCCTAATTATTCACGGCCGGTCGGCAGGCACATCAAAGGCTGCTGCTGCCGTGACTCGCATTTCTCCTCCCTCCTCCCCTATCACTGCCCAGGCCGGCCGTACTTTCTCTTTACACGGGCGCCCATTCCTGAATCACTTGAAATCTCTCCACATTATTTGCATTTTGTTAATTAAAAAAATTAACTACAACACAGCGTTGCACATTTTTCTCGACTTCGGAAGGATGAGTCCCAATCTCATTTGTGCAAAGTGTTGTAATGGGATTATTGGAGAGTTAGAGAAACGTGCTCACAATACTTTTACGCGATGCTTGCTTCATTCGGCATTATGCTCAGTAGTGGATCGGATACTTTAATTTATCATGTAGGTCTCCGCTGCCAAAGAAATTCCACATGCCCGACGGCGTCTCTATCAGCCACACATGAGGCAAGGTTAATGTTGATATTTTACCGGACATAAGACTGTATCAACATGTACATGTTGCTGCGCTATGTTTACTGCGCTTTTCAAATAATTTGCTGCGTTTTAACAGAGTGCATCCAAAATATAAGCTGTATGTCTCACTGCTTGTTAAAGTTTTCAATTCTTCTCTACCTTTCCAGAAATTTTCGTTAAGTTGTCTTAAGTGCCATTAATTGGTCACCATCACCGCCCAGGCCGGCCGTACTTTCTCTTTACACGGGCGCCCATTCCTGAATCACTTGAAATCTCTCCACATTATTTGCATTTTGTTAATTAAAAAAATTAACTACAACACAGCGTTGCACATTTTTCTCGACTTCGGAAGGATGAGTCCCAATCTCATTTGTGCAAAGTGTTGTAATGGGATTATTGGAGAGTTAGAGAAACGTGCTCACAATACTTTTACGCGATGCTTGCTTCATTCGGCATTATGCTCAGTAGTGGATCGGATACTTTAATTTATCATGTAGGTCTCCGCTGCCAAAGAAATTCCACATGCCCGACGGCGTCTCTATCAGCCACACATGAGGCAAGGTTAATGTTGATATTTTACCGGACATAAGACTGTATCAACATGTACATGTTGCTGCGCTATGTTTACTGCGCTTTTCAAATAATTTGCTGCGTTTTAACAGAGTCAAGTCAAGTCAAGTCATAAAATTTGTATAGCGCACTACATACCCAGAGGGTTTCAAGGCGCTTAGGAGGGGAGGAGGATTATTTGTCAAATATCCACGTTTTAAGCTGCTTTCTGAACGCTAGGTGGTTCTGGGTGAGGCGAAGGTAAGCGGGGAGTGAGTTCCATGTTTTAGCAGCCAGGTATGAGAAGGATCTGCCTCCCATGGTGGTCTTGTTAATGCGAGGTACCGTGGCGAGGGCTTGGCTGGAAGAACGTAGTTGGCGGGAGGGGGTGTAGAAGGATAGTCGAGAGTTGAGGCAATCTGGTCCGATGTCGTAGAGTGATTTGTGTGCGTGGGTAAGCAGGCGGAAAGTGATCCTCTTATTGACGGGTAGCCAGTGGAGGTCTTTAAGGTGACCAGAGATGTGTTCGTTGCGTGGGATGTCTAATATGAGCCTGGCTGAGGCGTTTTGGATTCGTTGGAGTTTCTTCTGGGGTTTAGCGGTGGTGCCTGCGTAGAGGGTGTTTCCGTAGTCCAGTCGGCTCGTGACCAGAGCGTGGGTGACTGTTTTCCTTGTTTCGGAGGGGATCCAGCGAAATGTTTTTCTGAGCATGCGAAGAATGTTGAAGCAGGAAGAGGATACGGCGCTGACTTGTCTGTTCATTGAGAGTGAAGAATCCAGGATGACGCCAAGGTTCCGTGCGTGGTCTGTCGGGATGGGTGCTTTTCCAAGGGCTTCCGGCCACCAAGAGTCGTCCCATGCAGAGGGGGATGTACCTAAGATGAGGACTTCTGTTTTGTCTGAGTTCAGTTTCAGACGGCTTTGTTTCATCCATTCAGCAACTTCTTTCATTCCTTCGTGTAGGTTAGTTTTGGCGGTGCTGGGGTCATTGGTGAGAGAAAGGATCAGTTGGGTGTCGTCCGCGTAAGAGATGATGTTGAGGTTGTGTTGGCGTGCGATGGCCGCGAGGGGGCTCATGTATACGTTGAAGAGGGTGGGACTGAGTGAGGATCCTTGGGGTACGCCGCAAATGATTTCAGAGGCCTCGGACTTGAATGGAGGAAGGCGGACTCTCTGGGTTCTTCTGGTGAGGAACGAGGTGATCCATTCAAGTGCTTTTCCTTGAATTCCGATGTTATTGAGGCGTTGTAGAAGGGTGCTGTGGCAGACTGTATCGAATGCTGCAGAGAGGTCGAGGAGGATGAGGGCGACTGTGTCTCCATTGTCCAGTAGAGTTCGAATGTCGTCTGTTGCTGCGATGAGGGCGGTCTCAGTGCTGTGTTTTGCTCGGAAGCCAGATTGTGAGGGGTCGAGGGATTTGTTGGCTTCGAGGAAGGCGGCGAGCTGGTTGTTGACGGCTTTCTCGATGACTTTGGCCGGGAATGGAAGAAGCGAGATGGGGCGGTAGTTTTTGAGTTCGGTGGGGTCCGCTGTTGGTTTTTTCAGAAGGGCGGTGAGTTCAGCGTGTTTCCAGTCTTCAGGGAAGGTAGCGGAGTTGAAGGAGCAGTTGATGACGTCTCGGAGGTGCGGTGCTATGACGGAGTCTGCTTTGTTGAAGATGTGGTGAGGGCATGGGTCTGTGGGGGATCCTGAGTGGATGGAGTTCATCAGGCGGATGGTGTCCTCAGTGGAGATTGGGTTCCAAGCGTTAAGGGTGTTCACGGGGGGAAGAGGGTCAGCAGATGGTAGGGTGGGTTGGTTTCCGGGTTGGTTGTCAAAGCTGTTGTGGATGTCTGCAATCTTGTTGTGGAAAAAAGAGGCTAGGGAGTCGCAGAGGGTTTGAGAGGGGGTGATGTCGTTCGAGTTGGCCGAGGGATTGGAAAATTCCTTGACGATGTTGAAAAGTTCCTTGCTGTTGTGGGCGTTGTTGTCAAGTCGATCCTTGAATGCTGTTTTCTTGGCTTTTCGGATCAGTTGGTGGTGAGTGCGGGTGGCGCTTTTGAAGGCGTCCTTGGTGCTGGTGGTTGGGTCTTTTTTCCAGGCCTTTTCGAGGGAGCGGCAGAGTTTCTTGGACTTCTTGAGATCATCGTTGAACCATGAGGCCTTCTTGCTGCCAGGTTTGCTTTGACGTTTTTTCAGTGGGGCTAAGGTGTCGGCGGTGTTGGATAACCATAGGGTGAGGTTGGCGGCGGCTTCGTTGGCGTTAGAAGAGAGGGCTGGGGAGTTTCGAAGGAGCGATGCGGAGATTTGGTCCGTGGTGATTTTCTTCCAGTTTCTTTGCAGGGTAGGTTGAGAGTGGTTGATGGGTTTCGGCTTGTTGTAGGTGAAGTGAACGCAGCTGTGGTCGGTCCATAGGAGATCCGTAGTGTGGCTGAAGGAGACATGATTGCTGGATGTGAAGATGGGGTCGAGTGTGTGACCTGCGATGTGGGTGGGGGAAGTGACTAGTTGTTTAAGTCCTAGGTTGGCGAGGTTGTCCAAGAGGGTGGTGGTGTTGCGGTTGTTGATCTTTTCAAGGTGAAAGTTGAGGTCTCCCAGAAGGATGTAGTCTTTGGAAGGGAGCGCGTGTGGAGTGACGAAGTCCTCGATGTCTTCACTGAATTTTGCGCGGGGTCCTGGTGGTCTGTAGAGGAGGGTGCCTCTGAGTGTGGTCTTGGGGTCGATGTGGATCTGGAAGTGAAGGTGTTCGGAGTTGGCGAGGTTGGCGTCAGAGCTGGTTGAGATGCGGATTGATTTCTTATGGACGATAGCGATTCCTCCTCCTGTGTGGCTGGTACGGTCTTTGCGGGTGATTTTGTAGTCTTCAGGGATGGCAATGGTGATGTCTGGTGCGGAGGAGGCATTCATCCATGTTTCCGTAAGGAAGGCGACGTCTGGAGAGAAGGTGTCTAGTAGGTTCCAAAGGTCAATGGCGTGCCTGTGCACCGATCGAGTGTTGAGAAGGATGAATTGTAGGTGGTTGGGATCGGGATTCTGTGGTGTGGTCGTAGTGGAGATGTTGTCGGTGTCGCTGAATCTGCAGGAGTAGCAGGAGAAAGGTCCATGGGTGTGTCCAGGAGCGGCTTGGACGCAGTTGGGGGCGCGACCGGGGTCAAGGGCTAGGAGGGAGGCGGCATCATATGTAATGCGGGGGGGCTGGGGAGCGCGAGGGGCATGGGGTCTGGCGCTGGGCGCGGTCCAGGCGCGGACGGGCGTAGACGGGCTTACCTTTGACGCACCTTCGGCGCGGGTTGGGCGCGAACGCTGCGCGTAAACGCTGCGCGCGGGAACTGCTGTCATATATGGATAGTGGGGAGGGGGAGGGGCGAGGGCGGTTCAGCTGGGAGGCGGGGCGGGCTTGGGCGAGCACAAACAACAACACCCAAAATGGCAGCGGAGGGGAGGGTGGAGAACAGCGCTGGGGACAGTCGCGCCAAATGTGGAAGGCTCTGCGCAGGTAGAGCGGGTCAGGGGAACACAGGTTCAAGAGATATTGTCCAATCGCAAAAGAGTATAATCGGAGCAGCGAGGAGTGCAGCACAATGCCAATAAACAGAAAGCACAATCAATTAAGTGCGGAGCAGCGAGCAGGGCAGTGCTATGCAAGTAAACGGATGGAACAATCAATTAAGTGCGGGACAGCGAGCGTGGCAGCGCTATGCTAGTAATCAGGAATGCAATTGATGAAATGCGGAGCAGCGAGCAGGGCAGCACTATGCTAGGAATCAGGAATGCAATTGATGAAATGCGGAGCAGCGAGCAGGGCAGCACTATGCTAGGAATCAGGAATGCAATTTATGAAATGCGGAGCAGAGAGCAAGGCAGCACAGGCTTGTACAACGATACCGGGTCTCGCCAGGGAGACTAGGGAGCGACCACTCAGCACGGCGGTGGAGAGGGGATCACAGAGTGCATCCAAAATATAAGCTGTATGTCTCACTGCTTGTTAAAGTTTTCAATTCTTCTCTACCTTTCCAGAAATTTTCGTTAAGTTGTCTTAAGTGCCATTAATTGGTCACCATCACCGCCCAGGCCGGCCGTACTTTCTCTTTACACGGGCGCCCATTCCTGAATCACTTGAAATCTCTCCACATTATTTGCATTTTGTTAATTAAAAAAATTAACTACAACACAGCGTTGCACATTTTTCTCGACTTCGGAAGGATGAGTCCCAATCTCATTTGTGCAAAGTGTTGTAATGGGATTATTGGAGAGTTAGAGAAACGTGCTCACAATACTTTTACGCGATGCTTGCTTCATTCGGCATTATGCTCAGTAGTGGATCGGATACTTTAATTTATCATGTAGGTCTCCGCTGCCAAAGAAATTCCACATGCCCGACGGCGTCTCTATCAGCCACACATGAGGCAAGGTTAATGTTGATATTTTACCGGACATAAGACTGTATCAACATGTACATGTTGCTGCGCTATGTTTACTGCGCTTTTCAAATAATTTGCTGCGTTTTAACAGAGTGCATCCAAAATATAAGCTGTATGTCTCACTGCTTGTTAAAGTTTTCTATTCTTCTCTACCTTTCCAGAAATTTTCGTTAAGTTGTCTTAAGTGCCATTAATTGGTCACCATCACCGCCCAGGCCGGCCGTACTTTCTCTTTACACGGGCGCCCATTCCTGAATCACTTGAAATCTCTCCACATTATTTGCATTTTGTTAATTAAAAAAATTAACTACAACACAGCGTTGCACATTTTTCTCGACTTCGGAAGGATGAGTCCCAATCTCATTTGTGCAAAGTGTTGTAATGGGATTATTGGAGAGTTAGAGAAACGTGCTCACAAGTTACATTTTTATGCAAATCATCTGAGTAAATAAACAATAGCATGGTGCCGTTTGCGTCCTTGACTTGATCTGGTTTTTATTTTTATTTTGCTATTATTCTCACAAAGGCTAAGGTCTGCCTACTTTAGTATTAAGTGCTATACGTCGCATAAGCAACAGCTAACCATTCACTCACCCACGCAACGCCACTCACCCACGCAACGCCACTCACCCATGCAACGCCACTCACCCACGCAACGCCACTCAGCCACGCAACGCCACTCACACACGCAACGCCACTCACACACGCAACGCCACTCACACACGCAACGCCACTCACACACGCAACGCCACTCACACACGCAACACCACTCACACACGCAACGCCACACACACATGCAACGCCACACACACATGCAACGCCACACACACATGCAACGCCACACACACATGCAACGCCACTCACACATGCAACGCCACTCACACATGCAACGCCACTCACACATGCAACGCCACTCACACATGCAACGCCACTCACACATGCAACGCCACTCACGCATGCAACGCCACTCACCCACGCAACGCCACTCACCCACGCAACGCCACTCACCCACGCAATGCCACTCACCCACGCAACGCCACTCAGCCACGCAACGCCACTCAGCCACGCAACGCCACTCAGCCACGCAACGCCACTCAGCCACGCAACGCCACTCAGCCACGCAACGCCACTCAGCCACGCAACGCCACTCATCCACGCAACGCCACTCACCCACGCAACGCCACTCACCCACGCAACGCCACTCACCCACGCAACGCCACTCATCCACGCAACGCCACTCATCCATTTGCAAAACGAAAAATGTCAAACTCTTCTATTGCGAGACCTATTGCATTTTCAATGCTTGTTGTTGATTGTATTAATTCTTGGGGGACCAGGAGCGGTTCAACTATACCTTTTTCTCTTTGTGTTTAATTATAATATTAAAATAAAACATATGCAGATAGAGCTTGAAATTGTACTCTGAGGGGCAGCTTTACAAGCCCCTTGCATCTTTTTTGGGCCCACTTTGCGACCCTTTTTGTGATGCAGCGGCGGCGTAAAAATGTGGCCCATTTACAACGTGAGGCATCTAGGGAGATGTGTCACGTTGTAAAGCCCTGCGTCAGATATAATGTATGCAGAGTGGGCATTCCCACACAAAATAGCCTTGTAGAAGTGATGCAGTAAAATCTATAAGATTTCACTGCTCCACTTCTAGGATTACACTGCATCAAAACCTTATGCCTGCTTTGAGCAGGCGTAAGGAGTGATGCAGCACAATGAGGATAGGCCTTCCCATGCATTTCTGGAGTTGCATCGTGCTTGCCACATGACTCCAACAATGTGTGACTTTTGCTGCAACATAAGCGTACAAATTTCTGATCCATCGGTCAATCCTTGCGCAATGGTGTGCCGTATTGTAAATATGGCGCATTCATGGTGGCGCAAGGGTTTCTCAGGGTGGTGCAGGGAAAGTGACACATCTCTACAGATGATTCACTTTCTTGTAAATCTGCCCCTAATTGTTGCATACTTTGTGTCACAATTAAATCCATCTCTATAACTGGCATTCTCACTGGAGCAGTGAAAATCAAAATGTTCAGATGAAATCTAATAATTTTTAACACTTCTGTAGTTAGACAGTGATCACCTACTCTGCTCATTAAGAGAACGGAAAATGGGAAGGGGTGGGGATTAGGAGAAGGACAGAGAACTCATGTGAATGGTACAGCAGGAGGAAAGGTAGGGAGAAAAAGAAGCCAAAGAGGATGAGGTAAAGAAATAGGTAAAATAAGGAGAGACACAGGGTATGAGGTGAACTAGGGAGAGACATAAAGTAAAGGGAGAAATAGGGAGGTAGCCAGAAAGAATGACACAGAGATATGGAAGAAAATAAAAGAATAGAGTGAGGAAGATAGAGCTAGAGTTAGGGAGAAATAAGTGTAGAGAGTGGTGTGTTATGAAGAGAGAGGAAGTTTAAAGAGAGGCAAGGCAGAGAGCCATGCAATAGTCAGAGAAATGCAGAGCTATGCAAGGTAGAGAGTGCTGATGTGGAGAGAAGGGTTAAAATGAGAAGTGAGGCATGAAAGCCATGTCAGTAAAGAAAGGTGTAAGGCAGACAGGAAAGTAAATAAAGGCGAGAGAGATACTAAGAGGAATGCGTACAGAAAGAACTGAAGATGAGAGAGTTGAGTGAGGCAGAGGTGGGGTATGTACACTGAGCTAGAGACAGAGGGCCATATGTATCAACATACCCTTTAGCGATTCCTAAATAGCAATTTTTAAGGAATCGCTATTTAGAAATCGCAAAATGGTATGTATGAAGAAATTCGCTATTTTTTAGCGATTCCTTAAAATTGCTTAATTGCGATTAGCAAATTGCTAATCGCAATTAAGGAATAATTTCCCATTCATTTCTATGGGCCAGGAAGCCCATAGGAATGAATGGGAAATTATTCTCAATTTGCGATTCGCTATTTGCTAATCGCAAATTGAGAATAATTTCAAGGGTGCAGGGGTGTCTCAAGAACACCCTGCTGCACCCCTGAAAATGACGTGTGTGCGCATATGGTGCACATACATGCCCTAAGGGCATGTATGAGCGTCACATGGCACCATTGGATTTTCAAAAAAATGCTTTTTTAAAGGATTCACAACTTACCACCAACTAGAAGTTGGTGGTAATTTGCGATTCCTTAAGGGCAATTTGGAATTTCTTTTTTCCTTGATACATTGCATTTAAGGAATCACAAAATTTGCAATTCCTTAAATGCAATCACAAAATAAGGAATGGCAAATTTTGCGATTCCTTATTTTGCACCCAATTTGTTTGATACATACCATTTTGCGAAAATGGGTTCGCAAACGCTGAAATTCTGCGAATTTCGGCGTTTGCGAACCCATTTGGCCTTGATACATATGGCCCAGAGAGAGGTAAAGCGAGAGGGGTGAGGTAGAAGAGGTTAGCTGGAGCATGTAGAAACACAGGAGAAATATAGCTGAAGAGAAAGAGAGATGGTACAGAGAGCCGGCATAGACAGTCAGAGATAGAAACGTGCTGTAAAGAGAAAGGCGGAATTAGTAATTTGTGAGCTGGGAGATGAGATACAACAAGAAAGAGAAGGACATGGAGTAGAAAAAGGTGGAGGTGAAAGGGATGCGAGAAGGACAATGGGAAAACTTTGATATAGGCGATGTTATGGGACTTTGCCTACTCAAGAATTATGAAAACTGGTGTGCTATGGTGGTTTACATACAAATGCAATGAAAATAACTAAAGGCAATAAGGATAATGGCATCATGAGACTGACTGCAGATGGATAATACTAATGCATGGTGACTGAGTCTGTAAAACCGGTAATCTGAGGGCAGTCACCGATATGAGTACCAAATTTAGCACCGTAGACAGCTGCATAAAGCCTCCAAGGTATAATGAAGTGCATTGGTCTGTTTGATTTCCAATAATTATTTCTGATTCCCTTGCATTCTGAGCAGAAATCTGAATAGTTGTGCAGCTAGACCATAAAGGGTTCTACAACACTGAATATTTGAGCAATACTTAAATATGCATTGTATTTGCCCTCTCATATTTTGAAAACATCCTGTAAATCAAAAATCATAATATATTTTATTTTCTGCTACGAAACTCAATACTATCTCCAAATCCCCCTCAACCAGACTGAAACCCAGTTACTTAAAACCTGCCTCAAATCCATGCAATCATGGATGTCACCAAACTATGTGATGCTAAATGGCATAACGCCCAAATTCTTCCTGTTTGTCAACAAGGCCAAACGCTTTCTGATTCAGTCATGGCCATCCTAGTTAACCCTAACAGACGTCACATTCCAACAGACAAGACTGGCCAAATCCCTTGGATTTACCCTTGACTCAAAACTTGCACTCAAAGAACGCTTTGCCAGGAACAGCAAAACAGCCTGGTTCCAACTCTCTTTCCTGAAAAAAGTGAAACAGTTTCTCCCAGGAGAAGACTTCATGATGAGAGTTAAGACCCTGGTCCTCCCCCACCTAGATGGAGGCAGCGTCCTGCTCAAAGCCATCACAAAGAGCACCTTTGTGCCCCCGAAATCAATTCTTCACACAGGAGCACAGATTATCAAGAGGTTGAACAAATCCGACCCCCTCACCCTTGCATTAAAGGTGTTACAGTGGATCCTCCTGCAAGACCTGGCCATCTTCAAGATCAGCAGCATCCCTTGCAAGGCCCTCTACACCAAGACCACTGTTCACTTAGCTAACATACAAACAATATCTGGAGGTCAACATCAGACAAGGAGCTCTGGCACCAGATCAGAGATTAATTACAACAGTACGGAGACACAAAGTTGTGTCTCAGACGATGCCCTTCAGTTCTGGAATAACATCTCCTCTGACATCAGAAGAGCACAAACCCCTCCCACAATTCAGGAAGAAACTGAAAATACATCTCTTCAAGGAACACTACCTCTGATAGGCAGGCTTCTTACTCCTTCCCCTTTCTGTTCCTCCTCCCTCTAGCCCTGCTGTCTATCTATCCTCACTGAGACCTGCCCCTGTACAGCCCTGTAGTGTCGCTGACAGTGGAGTATACCACTGCAGCACACGCCCCCTCCCACTGTTCCTCTTAGTTTACCCCTCGAGCATGAGGGGACCTTGGTTCAGCCCAACGTGAGCGTTGGACACGCTAAGCAGTCAATAAAAGGCCCAGGGCTCTGGGCGTGGTCAGGCTAGATACCCGCCACCAAGAGTACACGTGTGTCCTACAGTGTCTGATTCCTAGGCCCATACCAGGATACTACACTGGCGACGAGAGTGGTTGTTTGTCCGGCCCACTGCGTGCCCTCCCGCCACCGCCCACACCTCTGCTCCAGCAGCACAAGTGGCGCGCTCCCCGGCGACCCCTGTGCCGCCGACAGCCCGCCGTGGCTCACCTCGGCGTCGCCGCCAGCCTGCCTGCTGCTGCCATCCGTGCTGCCTGCCGGTGCCCGGAGCGCCTTCGCCCCGCCTCTCAAGCCGTCCACGGTCCTTCACTGCTACATGGCCCGGAGGGCCACAGCCAGGTACCCCAGGGTGTCTGCCCGCCACCCCGCAGCCTCCGGCCCCAAAGCCACGTTTCTGTCCCCGGGCCCGGTCCCGGCGACTCTCCAGTAGGCCCGCGCATGCGCTGTGTGCGCCAGACCGCCACGTGTCGGACGCGCTACGCGGCCTACCTGCCGTTCACCACGCATTGCGCGTGTCATCTAACCCTGCCAAACCTCACGCATCTCGCGGACAAGGGCCTACGAGTCCTCCTCTGTACCGGCAAGCCATCTACTGTGCCAGGTTCTCGTCTGGTAGCTGCTAGTGCCTACTGCAACTGTCTGCAGCCCCCCCTGCTAGCCTCCCCTGCTGGGTTTCATTCATCATGGCAAACGTACCACCTTTGGAACCGTTTGCAGTCACCGGAACCCCCCCTTCTCAGGCGGCCCGGTGGAGGAAGTGGGTGGAGCAGCTTGAAAACTACTTCATCGCAGCGGATATCGCTGTAGCACGATGGCGCGCCATGCTGCTACACCTAGGGGGTGAAGCAATCCACGACATTTCCAAAGACATTACGGAGGGAGACCCGCCTCACACGTACAACACCCTGCGGGACGCCATCACAAGGTATTTTGAGCCGTTCGCCAGCGCGGATTACGAACGCTTCCTACTCCGTCAAGCGCGCCAACTCCCAGAGGAGTCCGTAGATGTGTTCTACGCTCGGCTCAAGAAGTTAGCCAGCACGTGCACTCTCCCGGATGCGGAGGATGAAATTCGCACCCAATTCATTCAGGGGTGCGCCTCCCTGAAACTGCGTGAGAGGGTGCTAGAAACGGACGCCATGTCCATGCGCGACATCCTAGCCCTGGGGCGGTCTAAAGAACTTTCCAAGGCCCGTGCTGCCCACATGGAACCAAAACCAGCGGTCACGGTCAAGACGGAACCCGTGTGCGCCATCAAGTCGCAACCTGCAGACAACCGGACGAGGCCTCCCAGGAAAGGGCGGCCGAAGCAGGCCCAATCCACCAACGATCAAGCATGCATGTGGTGCGGAGGTACCACCCCCCCATAAAGGCACCTGCCCAGCCCAAGGCAAAATCTGCAGTGCGTGCGGCAAAGCCAATCACTTTGCGAGCGTCTGCCTATCGTCGCAAAGGAGGAAGCAAGGTGCTCCACCCAGGAGGGTGCGACAGATGGCACCGTTACCGAACACGTCAAACAGCAGCGACATGGACGACGATGAAGAAGAAACCGCATCCGTCCACGTGGTGCGCATGCTCAATACTCTAGCAGCCACATCTTCGACCGAACCAATGTGCACCGTCCAAGTGCATGGCCAAGCAGTCAGAGCCCTCATCGACACAGGCGCGACGATAAACCTCATGGCCGCCAGCGTATACCAGTGCCTCGAAAATGCTCCCATACTCCACCCCACAAGAGTGCAAGTGTTCGCCTACGGAACCCGGCGCCCGCTGCGCCTGTGCGCAGTATTCCGGACGGCTGTGTCCCACGACTCAACGCAGCTACAGGCAAAGATCTACGTATCCCAAGAAGGGTCAGGATTCCTTCTTGGTTGCAGAACAGCACGAGAGCTCGGGCTCATACACTTTGCCCTGACAGTACAAGCCCAAGGTTTGGACCATCTGGTTTCGGAACACTCCTCGCTGTTCGAGGGCATCGGATGCTTAAGAGGGCCCCCCGTCCGACTCCACATTGACCAGTCGGTGGCCCCAGTAGCCCTCTGGCACAGACGGATCGCTTTTCACCTCCGGCCCAAAGTCGAAGCCGAGTTGAGGATGCTTGAACAAGCCGGCATTATTGAACGTGTGACTGGACCCACACCATGGGTATCCCCCATTGTGGTTGCCAAAAAGCCAAAGCAGCCTGAGGCAGTAAGGATATGCGTGGATATGCGCCTCCCCAACCTAGCAATTAAGAGAGAATGTCACCTGACGCCGACCATTGACGACATCATTGGGGAGCTCGCAGGGTCCAAGTGGTTCTCCAAGATGGACCTGAGGTCAGGGTACCATCAGATTCCTCTTCACCCGGACTCACGCCCGATCGCGACCTTCTCCACTCACGCAGGCCTGTGGAGATACACGAGACTTAACTTCGGCATATAAAGTGCAGCCGAAGTTTTTCAAAACATCATTCACAACGTCCTACAAGGCCTCGACGGAGTGCTCAACGTGAGCGATGATATTCTGGTACACGCCCCGACCTTAGATGAACACATCAGACGCCTCCAAGCAGTATTCAACCGGCTAAAAGAGAGAGGACTAACTCTCCACAGGGACAAATGTGAATTTCTATGCAAAGACATCAGCTTCTTTGGATACAAGTTCTCCGATCAAGGAGTGGGGCCTGATCCAGAGAAAGTCAAGGACATCCACGACGCGCCAGCCCCCACATCTGTAACGGCTGTCCGCAGCTTCCTAGGTATGGTGACATACTGCGGGCGGTTCATTAAGGATCTGTCAGACCTGACAGGGCCCCTCCGCGACCTCACAAAGTCAAATGCCACCTGGACGTGGGGCCCGGAACAACAAGAGTCATTTACAAAGACTAAGGCAGCCCTGTCAGCGGACACCACCCTGGCCTATTTCAACCCGCAACACGAATCGCAACTGCTAGTGGATGCCAGCCCCACAGGCCTCGGGGCCATCCTGTCACAACAACAGGCATGCGGAGAGTGGGCCCCAGTGGCATACGCCAGCCGTACACTGACGCCTACCGAACAACGCTATTCACAAATTGAGAGAGAGGCCATCGCCATTGTATGGGGGTGCCGCCATTTCCATATATACCTCTATGGACATCCCTTCTCAGTGATCACCGATCACAAGCCCCTCATACCACTCTTCCAAGGCTCATCCTCTCGCCCACCTCCGAGAATCGAAAAGTGGGTGCTACAGTTGCAGGAGTTCCAGTTTACAGTGGAGTACCGGCCCGGCACACGGAACCCTGCGGATTACCTATCGAGGCACGCCCGTCCAGTCACCGATGCTGAGGCAGCCGAAGCAGCAGCCACAGAAGAATACGTCCGGCTGATCGTCGAACGGTCAAGACCACGGCCGATGTCCCTGGATGAAGTGGCGAGAGCCACCAAAGATGACAACTGCCTCCAGATGGCAATCCACGCCCTAGAATCTGGCGACTGGAAGGCGCTACAAAGCCCGGCATCTTTCCGCACTCCAGACGCCCAAGCTGTCCTGAAGGCCCTGTATCAAGTCAGGCACGAGCTATCCATCTCAGCCGAAGGATGCCTCCTGAGAGGCCCTCGCCTTGTATTGCCCAACAGCCTCGCCCAACAAGCTGCGTTATTGGCCCACGGGTCACACCAGGGGATCGTCAAGTCTAAAAACAGACTCCGAAGCAAGTTATGGTTCCCAGGACTCGACAAAGCCGTCGAGGATGTAGTCCAAAGCTGCCCAGTGTGCCTAGCGACGAGCCTACCAAACCCTCCAGCACCCGTGATCACCGAAGAAGGGCCAACGTCCCCGTGGGTACGAGTAAGCGCAGACTTCGGCAGTCTCCCCGGGGGCAAGTACATGCTCGTTGTGGTAGACGACTTCTCTCGCTACCCCGAAGTGGAAATTGTGACATCAACAGCGGCGTCTGAGGTGATCCCTAAGTTCGAGAAAATCATCGCCACCCATGGGCTCATGGAGGAAGTCCGCACTGACAATGGGCCCCCGTTCAATGGCAGCGAGTTTACAGAATATCTGCAGAGCCATAGCATCAAACACAGACGGATAACACCAAGGTGGCCCCAAGCCAACGGAGAGGTTGAAAGGCTAATGAGAACTTTAAACAAAACAATCCAAATCGCAATAGCCGACGGCCACTGTCTGGAGCTGGCCATCTACCAGTTTCTCCGAGAGTATCGCCTGACCCCACATTGCACCACAGGAGTCTCCCCAAGCCGACTCTCTTTCAACCGGGCTATCGCTGACACCATACCACACCACCCCTCGTGGGAGCTAGCCCCAACCCCCAGGAACCGGTCCATGTAACAGCGCGCCAAGAACAACCAGGAAGCGTCCCGAAGACGGAAGGCAGCGGACAGCCCGATCCAAGTTGGGGACAGGGTTCTGGTAAAGGATCGCCATCCTGGCGGAAAGTTCCGTCTACCCTTTGAGCTTGACCCCTGGAGGGTAATGGAAGTAAACGGGACAATGGTCACTGCTGTCAGGAACGGAGAAGTAGTAACAAGGAACGTTTCGCTTTTCAAAAAAACACCCGAAAGAGGTGAGGACTTGGAACCGGACGACTGGCAGCTGACCCCCCAGCGCAGACCGTCAGAGCCGACTGGAACAGACACCCTGATAAGCCAAGCCGGTGACGTCACCCCGAGCGAGAAAGAGCCAGAGAGACCAGCAGAAGACCCCAGCGTCAACGAGAGAGAATCAGAAGACCAATCCCCGACTACGGCGGAAGGGCAAAGCCAAACAAGATACAGTCTACGTCCGTGCCCAAAACCTTCCCAGAGGTATCGAGACTTTGTGGCCCAGTGCTGGCGTTGAACTGACCGAGATGGCTGACCCCGCCGAGAATAAAGTAAGACTGTTCTGATTTATACCCCACATGTTATGTTTCTCTCAGAAAATTCAGAGGCTGCACCAGAGACAGTTGGCGAACTTTGTTAAATGCAGCCTGTTATGGTGATCACAGCACCTCTATTGACTATGAAGAGACTTTTGTGTGCCATTGTATCCCAGTTTGTTTTATCCCTAGGTAATGGAGGAATGTAGTGTCGCTGACAGTGGAGTATACCACTGCAGCACACGCCTCCTCCCACTGTTCCTCTTAGTTTACCCCTCGAGCGTGAGGGGACCTTGGTTCAGCCCAACGTGAGCGTTGGACACGCTAAGCAGTCAATAAAAGGCCCAGGGCTCTGGGCGTGGTCAGGCTAGATACCCGCCACCAAGAGTACACGTGTGTCCTACAGTGTCTGATTCCTAGGCCCACACCAGGATACTACAAGCCCCTCGTTGGTAGCCAGCTAGGGCTGCACTTTAGAGATACTAAAACAAACAAGCACAGGCTGCTAGCTAGTACAGAAACACTAGTGGCATTATTCCTGGGCACAGTAAGTAGTTAGTACCAGTGGCATTTCTCCTGATATAAGACGTGCTTCAAGGAGCTGCTAAGTATGGGCACTGATTAAAAGTGAAATGTTTAGAGTTTGTTTACCCTTCTTGAATAAATTGTTGATAATACAATAGACAGTGTTGAGGGCCAGTGGATTTACATTACTTTTGTTGCAGCAGTGTTTACCACATGATAACGAATTTGCTTGATTTGCGCGATACTTTTTCACATAATTTGCAGATTTCACCCAAAATGTTAATGGATGAAGATACTGCCAGAGAATGTGCTGCATGACTTGTGTTTTGCTGATTACATTGTGATAATCTTACTGCATAATTTAGTACTATATGCAGCATACTCGTAATAGGCCCAACAATGGTAACGCGCAGCAGACGGATTTGGGGGCTGTCAATATGATAATGAAATCCATATTTTACAGGGACTAATGATAATGTGTTTATGTGTTTTTCACCCCCTCTGGCACCAAAACCTGCCTCCAATACCTCTAACACCTTTTCTCTTCTTACCATCACTGTTCCTATCCAATGAATCCTTTTCCGTCCCACCCTTCCCACAATCAGCTGTCCTTACCCAATTTATCTTCTTCCATATGCTACTCTTTCCGCCGTCTCTAGGGGGCATATTACCAACAACTAGCAATATTTATCGCTAAATGGGCTTAGCAAGCTTTTTTTTATCGCCAAGCATCTCCGGATATTATCGCAGAGATAACGTGCTATTAGCAACGTTTATCTCTAAAGCGATAAAATATCCGGCGATAGCGGTGAAATGCGTGAATATCGCTGAGAATACAGCGATATTCACGCATTAACGCCAATAGGGTCTTGGCCATAATATCCACCTGCCATTGGATATTATGGCTAAGAACTGGTCTGAACAGGCGTTAGCTTTTGGAGATATTCGGGCTTAGCGCGAATATTTCCATCGCCACGCCTGCGTTGATAATAGGCGATAGCGATGTTAGCGACTGTTTTCAGTCGCTAACAGGTTGGGTACGCCCACTTTGCATGTCCTTAGCGATAGATATCTCTGACATGCAGAGCGGGCCCCAAACCGCTCACAATCGCCTAAAAGCTGTCATTAACTGCTGTTAGTGACAGCTTGCTGATTGGGCGATAGAATTATCGCCGCTTAGCGGCCGAAAATGGCCGCTAAAGCGGCAATAATCTCTTATCACCACCTTGATAATATGCCCCTAGGTTCTCCTTATATCTAAACTCTCCTTCTCCAGCAAACTCTTTCCCTCCCCAACAAGACTGCCTTTCCTCCCTTTCACCTACCCTTATCTCTTCCTTCACTTCTTTATCCCACTTGTTCCCTCCCTTACAAGCCTCATCTTACTCCATACATCTTCCTCTCAATTGAGATGCTTCTTACCAGACACCTTTCCTTTTCCATTTAATTCTTTCTCTCCACTTAAACTCTCCTAATCTCTTAATGAACTTCTCTCCCCCGCTCTTTCCCTCCCTCTGAAGGATGCTCCTACTCCTACCTCACACCTAGTGCCTTTCCTTTCCTGTGGGATGCTTCTTATTCCACACCTCTCATTTTCTGTTTCATTTTAGCCCGCCCATCAGTACCCCATAAATCATATTCACTAAACTTCTCTTTCCAACTCTCGAGTCTCATTAGTCTATACCTATCAATTTCTAGCTCCCTCTTTATTTCCTTCAAACCGCTGTTCACTTCATACCTCCAACTCTCGAACCATCTAGTTTAGTTTCCTTGCCCTCAAGATGTCACCGACCTCATTCCTCTCCTCCACTACACCATTCTTTCCATCTGAGTCTCTTTAGTCCAAGCCTCTCCTCTTGTTCCCTCTTTCCTTCCATCGAATCACTTCTTTCTCTCATACAGCTCCTCCTGCATCCGCCTTTATGCTATTCTTACCAACACTTTGCTCTCAACCACTTACCCATCTTCCATCTTCACTGTTTCTAAAACGACTTCTTTTGATTTCTTGCCTACAATTGTCAAACAGATCTTGTGTAAACTGTACATAAACTTACAGTGGTTTGTAGCTGGCCCATTGCATACCATTGGGTGGTTTTCTTATAAGTTTTATTTGCTTGCTTCTTATTCAGTGGCTTTCCTTGCTCTGTTTGTGTTTGTTCCTCCCTGTAGCATAGCTTCTTTATCATCCTTTTAATTGAATGTTTGGTGTCCTTCCATTGCTCACATTCAAGAAACTACATTTTTCTTATGGCAGCACATGAGGGTAAATGTGTGTTCTTGCTCTCTCTCCCTCATGTGCTGCTTCCCCCTCAAACACCTGTGCTCCACCGTCCCCTCATCCCAGCTCGACAATTGCTTACCAAACTCAGTTTTTTTTCTTTTTTTCTTTATTCCCCATTTCAAGCTGGTTCATGACCCAACATCCCACACTAAGATGCATTGACTTTTCCCCACCCACACCTCTGTGGTTTCCACAGCCCTCCTTTCACACTCTTTTTATTTTATGTTTTTTAAAGTACTTCATTGCAGAGTTTTTTCTTCTGAGCTACACATCATCGACAAAAAGCATTTATTTTTGCAGTCACTGCACAAAAAAGTGCAAAGGGGTTGTTAGCAAAAGCCAATAGTTGGAAGGGCCTTTGCTAATGCTTGTTTAATTCGCATCTCGTGTCCTATATAAGGGCAGACACGCCCCTCACACCAGCCGAGCAGTGTCACCGTGACCAGTTATGCATGGAGAGCTCTTGGGGTTCCTCACCATGGTCGTGACTGGGGACAGACTGACTTCCCTACTGGACAGCAGCTGAGAGTGTATGCAGCCGGCTGACCCAGGGAGTGTGACAGACTCAGTAATTTTGCTCTGAGGCGGGATTAAATATCCCTGTTGAAAGCCCTTGGCTGTACCAATGATGCAGTGCATTTTCCCAAAACTATGATCACTTTACAAGGGCACTAGGGGCCGTATTACGTATTGGCATTGTTTGCGCCCATTATGGTGTTTGTGCTGCCCCAGTGCAGCGCATTCATGTGAAAATACGGAGCAGATGCTCCCTGTTTTCACAGTGCAGGCGGCACCCGCCGCACTTTTACAGGGTAATAGAGATCCCCTTGCAGGTGGGTGCAGTCAGTGACCTCATTTACCCCTTGCAGAGGGCTGCTGTCAGGGGGCGCACTGAGAGTGCGCCACCATTTAAATGGCGCACCGTCAGTGCGCCTTTTGAGGGCTTCTTTGATTCTGCGCCCTGTCTGTAATATGGCGCGAGCGCAGAGTCCAAGGAATTCCCTCATTTGCATGGGGCACACCCCTATGCAAATGAGAGAACACTCTCTAAAGATGGTGCTAGCGGTATTATAGAAGGGGACGCACACGCATCTGCGCCCCCTTCTATAATACCATTGTGCCCCGGGGTGCGCAAAGTGGGCGCAAACGTCCATTGCGCCCCTGGGGCACCTTATGTAATACGGCCCCAGGCTTGTGCCCTTTCACTTCTGGTGATTTGCAGCAGTTCTAAGATGGTATTAGAGTTTCTTGTTGCTCAAATGGCTGTAATTTCTGATATTTATATGTTTCCCTCGTCTTTACTGCTTAGTTTTGCTCGTCGCAAAGTGTCACTCATAGTGGTTGAAATGTCACTCATAGTTACACTGAAAGTATGAAAATGTCACACATAGCAATCTGAAACCTTGGCAGCTATGACTATTCTTTCCTGCCTAACTGATTGCACACCATCCAAAAAGACAGCCTCCCACCCACCTCTTCATTCTTGTTAATTTAAAAAACATATCCACTTATGTCTTTTCTTTGGAAGTATTTAGTGAAATAATTGGTTTGTGGCGAATACTGTGAAATTTCTGATCCACGATGTTTTCACTTTCCTCTGTGGAAGATCAAGTTTGTAATTACATTATTTGAAAAGAATGTTACGGTTTTGTAAGGGCACGTTCTGGCAATGAACTGCAAATAATTACACTTTCAATATAAAAACACATTTTAGAACTGATTGTATTAAAATAATTTCATTCAAATATATTGTAATTCGAGGGCACATCAGGTGAGCTATTCACAGAATCAGATGCCACCACCATAGGGGGGAAAGCTCTTTGTTCATTTTTTGTTTTAACCCTGTATATCGGTTGGAAGCAGAGCAAGAGAATGATAACTAATGCTGTAAACAAAGGGTTGCTGCCAACAAAGGACCAGAGTTATGAGACCCACAGGGACATTTATAAATAGACGTTTGTAAATAAAAACCTATGGTCATGGAGTGTTGCTGCCCTCTAGTGGTGATTGTATAAAGTGATCCGTCATTAATGCAGATGATGCTCTGTTACACTATAGCTGACGCAGGACCTTTCAGACATGTAGGTGCAGCTTTCCTATTATAAGGTTGCGCAGAGCAGCGACCAAAGTTGTTGCCACTGCTTTGTACTGGGGGAAAACAGCATCACAGAGCCATATTTACTGATGCTTCTCGCTTTTCCTGCAGCAAGGATGCATGGTGCCACACATACACCGTGGCACTATCGTGCAAAGGCGTGCCTGAAATCTAGCGTAGGTTTTGTCCTGGAAGACAACCCTTCAAACACAACATCCTAGGTCAGGACAAACATGTCACACATTTGATGTGTGTTGTTCAATGCAGCACAAATGCACTGTGTGAAATGTTAGGATACATAAAAAGACCTCTAATTTTGTGTCTGCCTCAAGAAGGTGTTAACTTTTGTAACAATGGCCTGCCTAACAATTTCAGTATCTAGGCCTTTGCCTCAAAAAACATGGGTGGTTGCTCTGCAACACCCAATTATCAACCATGGAACGCCCTCTTGGCATAGGGCAGCACAAAGCAGAACAATGTGCCATTTGGGCTGAAAAAGAGCGTTTTTTAATCACAAAAAAAAGTTTTGTGCAAGGAAATAAACACCCTATCAAGACTGTGTGCTGGTGTGCATCACTTTGTGTGACTTTGCAGCGGTGAATAGTCTTGATAAATCTGCTCTGTAGATTTTCCCACTTAGACAGTGAAAGAAGGTTCCAGTTGTTTACAGACAGGGAGGTAAGCTTACCATTTCTCCATTATTTATAGAGTCCACGTTAGGAAAAGAACCTTCATTTACTAGGAATCTCTGAGAGAGAATTTATGAAAAAAAACATAATGAGCACCAATTGCTTCACCCAAAAGCTGTTTTAGGGTCACATCACAAGTATCCATAACATGGGCCAGTGTAAATAATTGCATCATTTTTGTTGTGGTGTTCTAATTTTTTTCATGATTTTTTCAAGCTTTAGAACTCTCAGCGCTTTCTCAAAAGTAAACAATACTAGCGTGCTTGTGCGTCCCCCTAACCCATTACCTGTGCAATAAGAACTCACTGATTGGCCTATTTAACTTTCCTATAAGTCCATTATAAATGGTGCCTAAAATGCACCTAGGGCATGGAAGGTTTAATCACATATGTGGTCTGCAGTGTACATTAACGGCACCCATATTTATGACATAAACATATGGCTGCAAGGAGCACCACTGTGCTCTGGTTAGGCTGCAGTTTAAGAGTACTGAAGTACTGCAGTCACATATGGCAAGCAAAGTGTATTTTTCTTGTAGGAAAACCTATTTTTATGTGTTATTAAGACACCCTAAAGTAAGCCCGGCAAGCCCCTGAAGCAGGGTGTCACACTTCACCTTTAAACAGTTTGTACTCACGGCAGCTGAAATTTTAGAGTAACAAGGAAAACCTGAGAATCACTAGGGACTTGAGTAATATTGTAGTAAGGGAACACAGTGGTCCATACGGAAATAATCACAGCAAATGAAAATGAAGTGGTCATTTAATTACAAAAGATTGTATACAAAAAACAGATAACGACGTAGTGGTGGGTCTCAATGACAAACTTGCTTGGTCTTCCCTTATGCATAATATACGGGCGATAAAAAAAATCACACACATTTTCAAGAATAGTGCAGTCCGCTAAGTAAGAGAACATCGGGGCAGATTTACAAGCCCCTTGCGCCTCATTTACGCCGCCGTTGTGTCACTTTTGTGATGCAGCGGCGGCGCAAATCCTGCTCCGTGGTGCAGCGGTACTTACAACGTGACACATCTGAGAGATGCGTCACGTTGTAATGCCCTGCGCCACATTTAGGCGTTCCTGTGCAGGGGGGGTGGGGGTTCCGGCGCAGGAACGCCTCCTAAAAGTGGCTGAGTGAAATCTATAAGATTTCACTCAGTCACTTTTAGGCCCATGCTGCGTCAAAACCCTGCGCCTGCCTGAAGCAGGTGTAAGGATTGACGCAGCATTAACTAGATAGGGCCCCCGGAGCATTGCTGGAGCTGCGTCGCGCTTGCGACACAACTCCAGCAATGCATCACTTTTAGGCACAGATGCGTCACACATCTGTACCGTTTTTGCACCATGGTGCGCCGCATTGTAAATGCGGCGCATCCATGATGGCGGAGCTGTGACGCACAATAACTGGCACATCCCTGCTGATTTGCAGGGATGCGCCAGTTATTGTAAATATGCCCCATCATTTTCAGGATCCGTGATATGAACCATGAAGTTTCGATCCCTTTATGGATGTGGGCTCATCATCAGGATTCAAATGGATAAAGAGGCCGAGAAAGTACTGTGAGTAATAAAGAAGAGAGGAATCACTCAAAGGTTTAAGTGAAATACTCAACGTTCAAAGGCGTGGCTAAAAATAACAAAATAACCTGTAACTATTTTGTTGGTCTTCCACCTTCAAGTAACTGCATATCTAATATCACACACCTTAAATAAAAAATAAATGCAAGTTAAACTAATCAGTAAGAGGTTGACTATTCTACGTTGTGAAACCTCTAGTAGTTAATGCAATCACTGCGGATATCTGTGTGTATAATCAGAGAGTAGAAGAATTGAATTCTGGTTGGTGCAGTGGGGATAGTGACGTGTGTTTTCAGTGTTACAAGATCTCAGCACTGTGAATATATACAATGGGGCATATTCTCAAGAACATGTGATAATTATCACAAAATTAGCTAAACACAACTTTGCATATCGCAATCTATCGTGGGAAAACAACGCTGTGTTAACGTAGTATTCTCAACCCGGCAGCACTATGCAATAGTCCCAAGATAACGAGTCAAATGACTGCGTTAAAATCAACGCGACACCGCAAAAATGCGAAACACGAACGCGAAAAAAGTTGCGATGAGGCCAATCGCGAATCAAAAATCATCGATAACCAGCAACAGGCCTGAAATTCCCACGCGTCATGCTATCACTATAACAGCAGAACAAGAAAAAAACAAAATAAACTGCTTAGCACCATGGATGCACCCAGACCGAGTGCCCAGGTCAACGTGAACCCCACAAGCCCCGCAGACCACCAGTGGAAGAGGTGTGGCGCAACGGCCAGGGCGACTGACTCTGGAAACCGCGGGCTCCCGGTTCGATCCCCGGTGCTGGCGGCAGATCAGCCCAGCACCATGTGACTCTGGGCAATGGTTCGCTTAATCTTCCCGACGGTCCCCAGCACCTTGACACCTTCTGGTAATTATTTGCACTTTACAAATACTGGACAAGGAACCTCGGGTTGGGGAAGGCCAAGGAGAAGAGAAGAGAAGAGGAAGAGGAAGAGGAAGATGAGGTACAGTCCTCATAACAACCGGATCGTCGTCACGGAGGTGACAGAACACTAACAACAAATGTCCGTCACCTCCACCGTGTAATTGGCAACACAGACGGTAAAATGGCATTCCATCGTGAATGCAGCTGGAGTGTCGAGGAGGTCAAGATGCGCTGGCATGATGTGAAAAGCCAAACCAAGCAGAAACTCACTGCCAACAGGAAGGCAGCAACAGTGACTGGACGTGGGAGTCCTGCGCCACACAAGAGGAGCTGGAGCAAATGGTGGCCATAGTCATCAGTGTGGAGACGGTGCAAGGAGTCAGGAATACGGACACAGATCGGCATGACCTGAAACAACATCAACAGGGTGAGTAACAACCAGGGACTCGGGGGACGGGGGGACGGGGGGACTGGCACAATGGCACACATGCACAACGACGTGTAGCACACTGCACACCCACAATGATCCTGGATCATATCCCTGATCCCCGTGGCACACTGCAGCACACATACAAACATCAAGTAGGCCCCCGTCCACCATGTGCCCAAAGGGGTCCCACCCACACATCACCAATTTCACAACACACACATGCACCTGTGCAAAACACAGCAAAAATGCGTATTTGTGAGCCACACTGACAATGCAAGTGACACTACATGACGAGCAGCATGGCTGGAGTACAATCGCCATGACATTGTGCACACCACAAGACTGAGGTGGCTGAGTGTGGACCACATCCGTAAAGGACTAGGTCACGCTCCGACACATGCAGGTGCACAATCAACCACTGACATCAACAATACATCTGCAGACAAACAATGCACAAGCGTACAAAAACCGTCCAAGAGACCCAAGTCGCCAACATCACAGAACCTTAAAAGCACAAAAGTCAAAGGCACACCGCCTCCAAGGGATAAGGGGAAGAAAAATCACAGCTGCCGGGGCGACTCTCCCACAATGCAGCACACACACATAGCAATGACAGCACATCCACATTGATGACAATGTGGTACACAGTGCAGCACTTACACTGCAGGACAGAGGACACAAATGGGTCTGCTTGTGCGTAGAAACTGGCCAATCACATCTGACATAGCAGGAAACTGTGAGATGAAAATGTATGTGTACAACCTCACCTACATCATGTAGTCCAAATGTCCACTGTCCCGCGTCAAATAGTCCGCTCCTCCCAAACTGTCAGAATGTACATCGTCATGCAGTCTGTATGTAAATTTGAACAATGCGTCAACATACATGCCAACACAATGTCAATAAGCATCTCCACTTCACATTGCAGAGGGACAAACAACACCTTCAGCAGAGCAGACCATACAACTCTACAGTGATGCTGAAGAGAACCTCCATACCTTTGACATCGACGCCCTACAACAGTTCATGGACATCTTAGGCAATCGCCCTCCAGGAGTAGGGCAGCCCAGCTGCATCGAGGATACCCCACCCCTGCACAGACCACACAGCTAGATGCACCCACCACCACAGCTGGCTCCCAGCAGCCCACTGATGCACACATCGCATTCCATGGCCAGGTGTCAGACTGCGAGAAGAGGTGGCCGAACAGGTGCGGGTGGGGTTCGACCTCATGGAAGCTGAACTAGATCACATACGTGGGTGTCTAAGTCCCTTCAGGGACCACTTACACTCCCCAACGGAGATCCAGACTGTGACAGAGACACATGCCTTTGCACATTTCCAGTACTGAACCACATCCAGAGCCAATGGATAATCATCCACACCCCCACGCTGGACTTGCGTACGCCGGCTGAGTTCACTCCTCTTACTTATTGAGTGGGGGATGACAAAGCTACAAGTGCAAGGTCTCGCCCGCTGCCTGCAGTGACATGACTGCATCCGCTGTACACGGCACAATGTAATGTTGTAGGGCCCGGGCCCTAATGCATACATCATGAGCACACGGACACACTCAGATAGTTCATTGAACTACCTACGGGCACGTGCGCTCGACACCTTTATTGCCAGGGTCACATGTACAGTGACGCCTGTGCTGGATGTGTCTGGGGTGAGCCAGCCTTCATGGAGGAGTTGGTGCTGACAACAACTTGAACAGTGATCACAATTAAAGAGGAAACAGAAAACACCAGCATAACAGAAACAACTGTGAAGCATCATGGTGGTAGCCGGAGAAAGTACAATGTTCACCCAATATGCAACCAGAATGGTCCATTAATTGTGGTGCACTGAGTTAGTGGCACCAGAAGATCTGAGCAGGGTATCAAGCTGATGAAGGCACCCACGACAGGTGTGAGCAAATCTGATAGTCTGGCAGTAAGACACTTCCGACTCTGGTACCTGTTGTTTGGAGTTGGTCCTGGCGGTGGTTGAGTGTGTATCCTAAGGTGATGTGACGTCCGGGCAGGTCATGACTTTATTTGATGTGTGAGCCCAGGTAGACTGCAGTTGAGGCCGGAGGCAGTGGAGAGCAAAGAGCCACATACACATGGCATTGATGACCCCCAGTCCATCGACCCAGAGGCCAGCCAATATTCTATCAGACAGGGTCCATGACTTGAGCTGCACAGAGTTAGTGGCCCCAGATGCACACGGCCGGCACAGGCACAACACCACAGGATGGTGACTTGCGGTGCACTTTGGTAGGGACACGCGATCTGAGCGGGTCCTCATCGATGTCAAAGGTGACTTAGCAGAGGGTTGCGGGGGACAGTGGAAGGTGTCCTCCAGGGCATGATGCAGAGGGCAGAAGCCAGCCGGAAGCGGCAAATGGAGGAGTGGAATGCTACAGCTTCGTTTTTGCCACCATGTCAGTATCACTGACATGATGATGAAGACAACATCCAGTCCATAGACTCAGTCGTCACCAAAGTTCAACCAAAAAGTGTCCATGAATGTTGGGGAACAGACTTAGTGGCACCGGGGCTGAAAGGGGATGCATCTGCGATGAGGCCTGTACAATGATATAAACTCTGCCATAAATAACTCAAGACTATGTTTCAAATGTGTGACCTACTCAACTGCAGTTTAGGCCTGAGGCAGCGGTCAGCAGGGGCCCACAGCCACGTGTCATTGGCTCGCGTGGAGCAGAGTCAGTAATGCCAGAGAAGTTGTCCGTAGTGTTCGGACACCTCCATAACCATGATCCTTTTTTGCTCCGGACTGAACCGCGTCTTCCTCTTACTCCTCTCCTGGCATACAATGATATGAACTATGCCATTGGGAAATCGAGACTCAGTTCCAAATGTGTGACCTACTGGCCCGCAGTGGGGGCCAAAGGCGGTAGTCAGTGAGGGACCACAGACACATATGGTTGGAAAGCTAATCACAGAATTGGTGGCAGCACATCTAAGGAAGTAGAGTAACATTAAACGTCCCATGAACATATGAATTCGTCCATCAGGATATCAAGACTCGGTTCCAAATGTGTGACCTACTTGTCCGTAGTGTAGGCTGGAGGCAGCGGTAGAGTATGTCAATGAGAAAGGAGTACTTTAGGCCTGTGTAGCGGAGGCCGTGATAGTCTGAGGAGACAATCAAGGTCTCGGACCTCGGGCTTGGAGCTTGCGCCAGCATGTTGTGGAAAAGTGCGTTTATTGTCTTGCCACTCACTCAGCCATTTTTTCCACCATTGTGTGCTGTGTCCTTGTAACTGACTTTCTCCCTGTATCACGAACATTCTGGAGCTCAAACTTTTGACCTGTTGCATTCCTGCACGGATACTCTGTTCATTCTTTGACCTGACACTGATTGACCAGCCCATGCTACATGGAGTTTCCCAGATGTTTATCGTCCTCACTGTTACCTGTGCTTATCAGATTAACCTTTGTTTGACATGTAATCATGCTATGCCCTGCAGTGCCATCTAAATCAGATTAACCTCTGTGAACTATGTAATTATAATGTTTTGCCCATATCCTGCTAAAACCCCAAAGGCTACTCACCTGCTGACCCTCCAGATGTTCCATTTGTTTAGGAATGTAATTGGTACAACTCCCTTACATGCCTGGGGCAGGATAAAGAGTATATAAGACGTGAAGTAAGACCATTCTAACAGACTGCCTCATTCAGTTGCTAAGGCTTCTGTGTGACGTAGTCTCATTCATTTGAGGTTAATAAAGATGTTCTTTTATATTTCAGCTTCTGTCCCAATTTCTTCTTTGTAAGGTTTAAAAGGACTAAGTATCAGTGGGACCCCTGAGAAGGTTTCTATTTTCTACAATGTGGTGGGGCCTCTTTGACACACGCCGGTGTCGGCAGGTGAGTAGTGAGGCCTGGGTGTGCAGGGGCGGGCAAGACGGGTTTGGGGACCAGCAGCCGGGGTGCAGTAGGCGCACAGGATCGCAGGCAACACCGCTCACTGCGACGGCGACGGCCCCATGGCGGGGCGGAGGCGCCACCCTGGCAGACACATTGGGCATTCTGGAAGAGAACCAGAGCTACGTGCTTTTTATTCACACCCCTACGCTGGCTTGGCGTATGCCGGGCAAGCCCACTCCGCACAGGCTTACAGGAGAGGACGTCACAAGCTACATTTCCAGGATCTTCCCCACTGGCTGGGGTGACATGGTTGCGTCCACTGTCCACTACACGCCAAACACCAGCAGTGCATGTAGACATGGATATGTCTGTGGTATGCATACTGCAGTCTGTCCAGCACATTTCCGCCACACTTAGCATTGTGTACCTTCTCATTCATGGGTCACTTGCCTCCTTCGCACATGCCTGGTTCCCACCTCTCCCCACATTCTGCTATTGTGTGGCTGAGGTGCCATGCCATTGATGGCTCATGTACATGGCTAACCCAGGTTGCCACAGTAAGTTGTGCTGTCGAGTCTGGTGGTTGGGCATGTTGTTTGGCATGTTGTATGTGAGTCTGTGAAGTGCGTATTGCCAGAGTTGTAAGTTGCATGATTGTGGAGTTGGGGGCGTAGTGTGTTCAGTTTGGACTTACCAACTAGCAGAGCATTTCCGTAGGTGCCATCCTAGAAGAACTGGTTGATGATGGACTGTCGGAAGATGAAGGAATCATGCACACTGCCTGGGTAGTTGGCAACGACATTTGTGAAGAGTCCACGGTGGTCCACTATTGCCTGCACATTGATGGAATGCTTGTGCTTTCTGTTGCGGTAATTGTGTGCAGTGTCTGCAGGGGGCACAAGTAGGACATGTGTGCAGTCAATTGCCCCCAACACGTACGGGAATACAGCTACGGCGTATAAGCCTTGCTTGGTCTCCAGCTGTTCCTGTGTATTGTGGGGGACGTATAGGTACTGGGGTACCAAGCTGATGATGGCATCCAGGACAGGTGTGAGGAAAGTGGATAGGGCTGGCTGTGAGACTCCTCTGGCGGTTGTTGGTTGGGAGGTACCAGAAGCCATCAGGTGCAGCACAGCCAGCAGCTTTGTCTGAGGTGGGATGTTTTTTGCGCTGTGTTGGTACGGTCAGCCTGTGGGCAATGATGGGCAGGATGAGGAGGATGGTTGTCCTTTTGAGCCTGTAGTGGGCTATGACATTGTCTGGTGTTAGGTCTGTGAGGCTGATGCATTTCCTGAAGGTCCGCTGTCTTTGTCTGCGCTGCCTCTGTGGTGGTCCAGGGGGGAGGTCCAGGGGGTAGCGGTCCTGGGGGTGGTGGCTGTGGGTGTTGTGGCCCTGTTGGGCCGCTGAGCTGCATGATCCTTGGCTCCATGGCATCTATTGGTCCTCAGGTGTAGCTGTGGGCTTGGCTCCCTTTTCTGGTGCAGGTTGTCATCCGACTTTGCACCAGGTCAGAGCAGGTGTTAATTTCCTGCTGCTAATGCGCCTTATCGCCTGTTTTGTGGTCTTATCGCCGATCTGGCTGGTCATTGAGAATGTTGAGGTGTGGTGTCGCGGCTTTTTGCTCGGGAACGCCTACTCTGCATCTCCTTAGCAATAGTTGCCGGGGTCATTTGTGGCAATGTTTTTGCGGATGCTATCGCATGTCAACTGGTGATATGGGCTGTTAGCACCAGCTTGTGAATGGGGTGATAAATTTATCATGACTTTGGCTGCAATAAAGTGCTGATTACTCGGCAATAGTGCATAAAAAGATCTAGCTTTAGGATAAAAAAAAAAGTGCTTTCAAAATATAGATGGGAGTAATTTGCAGACTGTACCAAGTGCAAACATATTTCATAACTGTCTCTTCAGGCCACCTTACAAAAACCTCTCAAAAAGAATGCTCTTCAAGCGACTCCATCAATTTCAGTCAATACCAGCTTCCAAGCAGTCTTTACATTTGCAGATTAAACGTATTTTCAAGCAGCAGATAACCTGGCTTGAAGGCTTGTTTCTTGTTGAGCTGCCAGTCCTTCCCTGGGCTTCACAGCACATGAAACTCTCTCCCCTTCTACTTCAGCTGAGGCAACTCAACTGAGGCAATCCAAATGTTAGAATTAACCTTTTTACATAAAGTAAGGGAACTCTTTTTGTCAAATTAAAAAAAGTATGGGCACGTCGCAACCCTCAGAGGAAAATGTAACCTCTTATGTCACGGGAATCCAAAAAAAGCTCCAACACAGCGCCTTAGGTTGAAACATAGTCTAAGTTTATGGAGTGTTGCTGCCATCATGTGGCCAGTGGAGAAAGCGTTCTGTCATTAATGCTTCAGGTGTTCCGTTCCCGATGGAAATATTTGCGACAATCTTTCAAACATGTACATTTTCTTAAATAAACAGTGAAGTAAAGTCTATATTTCCCCACCAATTCAACGGGTATGGGCGATTCCAGAGACTGGGAAAATCTAGCCCATTGTTGTTTGGAACCTGAGAGTTTTCCAAGAAACAATGAAATATCAGGGGATCAGTAATGACCAGTCTGCCCCAGTAAATCCTCATTTTGCCCTGGCTTTAAACCTAAAGGCTTCGGCTGCTTTCAACAGCAGCAGTCACAAATCCAAGAGAACTTCAGTGTAACTCATGATGGTTCTGCTAACTGCACTTTCCCCCCACCCATCTGAATTAAGTGACCCCTCATAATAAGGCCCACAATCATCCACAGCAAACACCAAGCACTTTACCTCATACAATGCTTGACTATTTAGTAGAATGAAACATTGTCAGCAAGAGAAGCAATAGTAAAACAACAAATAGGTGGCACAATACTCAAAACATACACCAGATCACTACAATCCCCTGCAAAGACTCCCAGTAGGAGATTTCTGGATTTTGGTTACATGATGTTTGAGCTCACAAAATATAGGGTCACACAGAAAAACGACACAGGGCAGAGCAGAACAGCTCTGCAACCCCATATGGAGACCCTACAGAAGCCCCTCTTAGAGCAGACTGATTGGGTCCTATTCTGAGGTAGGCGAGGCTCAGACATCTTGAGTCAGATTTACAACTTCTGGCGCATCTCAGCTAATCAGCAGGGATGCACCAGAACAGTTGCAACACGCCAAACCACCCGTGCGCCACCACTGATGCGCCGCATTTACAATGTGGCGCACCGTGGCGCACGGATGGGCAGATGCTTGTCGCATCCCCGGGCGGAAAGGTGGCGCATTGCTGGAATCGCGTCGCTAGCGCGACGCTGCTCCAGGACTCGGTTTGCCCCTCTGCCTAACATGCCGCGTCAATCCTTTCACCTGCTTCAAGCAGGCGCAGGGTTTTGATGCAGCATAGCCGTAAAAGTGACTGACTGACATCTTGTAGATTTCACTCTTCCGAGGCGTTCCTGCGCCGGAACGCCCCCCCTGTGCCAGAACGCCCACATGTGGTGCAGGGCTTTACAACGTGACGCATCGCCCTAGATGCGTCTTGTTTTAAATACCCCGCAGCATGGCGCTGGTTTTGCGCCGCCGCTGTGTCACAAAAGTGACGCAACGGCGGCGCAAATGTGGAGTACGGGGCTTGTAAATCTGCCCCCTTATTGGATAAAGCAACGAGAAAAACCCTCTGCATTCCCAGGCACCATCACTGCCTTGTGCTCCACAGTGAATTCCAGCCCCTGTAGGGAAACAGACTTTGGGACCACTTCAAGGTTCTCACACGTCTTCACCAGAAGTCTCTTGAGATGTTTGTGATCATCTGTGCAAGTAAATTAAGAATCTGCAAGAATTGGCCTAACGCTCCAGGACCCCTCAGCACCGGAGCCTGACCCGAGAGCTCCTGATTAAGTCCAGAGGGGGGCCTCCATGTACATTGCCGTGGGTGTTAAGTTGTGTTACGCCACTGCTGCACAGCACTCTTTCTCAATAACAGACACTTCTGGGGGAGTAGCCTGCATCTGATAAAAGCCACCAGACACTCCTTCCCTTTCTCATTAAGCTGGACTAGAAACACCCACCTTTTCTTGTCCAAAGCATCTTTTGAACAATGATGGTCTAACTATAGCAGCCTTCAGAAGAGAAGCTTGAGAAAGTACAGCCTCACACAAGCACAGGCTTTATGATACTTCTGAGTCCAGGCAACCTTCTTTTGGGTATTGCTTCAAGGTGCAGGCTGTTACAGGGGCAACTATGGCACCATTAAATGGGCACAAAGTTGATATAAAGAAACCTCTCATCTGACAGGGGGTCCTTACAGTCTACAAGGTCTTAGAATGTTCCTCCCAAGGCAAGCGTGCCCAAAGGCCTCTACATGCCTACGTTAGATTGCAGAGGACTAATCCACATGGTGCTTGGGTTGTCTTGGTGGTAAGTTTGGCACCTGAATCCTGGCCAGCATCTTTCCATGAACCTCCTGGGTTTTCTTGTGCTGAACACAGATATAACGCCCTAGAACGACACACGGTAGGCCTCCAGCCATGTCTGATGAGACTCTGGAAGAGCAGCAAGAGCATTCTTGAAACCAAAGTGCATAACTTTGGTCTGTTAGAGGAGTGGAGAAAAGCACTCTCTACTTGGCACCAGATATCATAGCAGTTCATCATCAGCCTCTGGTCAGATCGAAGATACTTCACTGAACCCAAATCGTCCACATGCTTGCCCTTTCAGGAAACAGAGGTGGGATCAGTCTTGGTAATGGTATGTACATATGGGTTGTCTATGCAGAGGCGCAGCTCCATTGACTCTTAGTCAGGAACTAGTCAGATGGATGACAATGGCCCTTGGACCACAAGAGCACTCGTTTACACATATGTTCAGCATCTTTTCCATCTGGCCTTGATGCACGTCATAACAGCTGACGTCACACAGCTCTGTCTATATAAATGTACTAACCTGTTTTACCCCCTATAAGTATGGTCCCAACTGAAGGAAGTGAAGTATTCACAGAGCTCTTTCCAACGACACTGCCATAGGAAAATGCCTAGAAGAGTGACGTTAGCAGGCACATGGCACAGGGCGGCATTTTGGGCGAAAACTACGGGCCCGATTCACAGAACTAACTTAAGACAAAATCCTAAACTTACTACCATTTTGGTATTCACAGAAGGCACTTACTCATTTTGGTATTCACAGAAGTTAGGACTCCTAACTTTAGGACACCTAAATGCCTTCTGTGAATACCCAAAGTCTTAAAGTTAGGATTTTTCTCAGTTTAGGAGTAGTAAAGTTAGGACTCCTAACTTTAGGACTCCTAAATGCCTTCTGTAAATACCCAAAGTCTTAAAGTTAGGATTTTTCTCAGTTTAGGAGTAGTAAAGTTAGGACTCCTAACGTTAGGGCTCCTAAACTGAGAAAAATCCTAACTTTAAGACTTTCAGTATTCACAGAAGGCAATTAGGAGTCCTAAAGTTAGGAGTCCTAACTTTACTACACCTAAACTGAGAAAAATGCTAACTTTAAGACTTTCGGTATTCACAGAAGGCATATAGGTGTCCTAATGTTAGGACTCCTAACTTCTGTGAATACCGAAATGAGTAAGTGCCTTCTGTGAATACCAAAATTAGTAAGTGCCTTCTGTGAATACCAAAATGATAGTGAGTTTAGGATTTTGTGTTAAGTTAGTTCTGTGAATCGAGCCCAGTATCTTTTAACGTAGGTGATTTTGTAGGTCCAGTAATGAAATGTAAGTGGGTTCAGATTAACACATATAATTTTACTCTTTTATCCTTTTACAAACAATGCAAAGAGAAATTTTTCTTATAACTTTTATTTACTCACAACTCCTGGGGGTCGTTAGTAAAATCCGCCAACTTCGAAACGTTTTTGGCACCCTGACATCATCACTAGGTGCTTGTTATGTGGTTTCAAGTGAGGTTCAGGCTTCTGCTTGGTAGATAGACACTTCCCCTACAAGTAACAACGAGCAGCCAGCCAGTGCTATTCACTTTGGGCTCACCTCCAGTCCAGCAGAGCACGACGAAGCACCTATACACCCTAGAGCAACTTCAGAAATTTCTCAGCGGACCACCGAGGCGACTTGGAGAAAATAACACTGCATTCCAGAGTAGTGTAAAAAAAAATACAGCAGGCCCAGAGAGCATAGTTGTTACACAGTGCGCTCATTATCTTTGTGGCCTATAAAGTCCCACATTCCGGAAGATTTAATGGCCCAGTAAAATCTTCACTATTCTTATAGTCCAGTGTCCCGGACCCTAGGCCACAAATCACTGGTATAGTATCCCATCCAACTAGCATTGGCAAAGCCAAGAGGTCGTGACATTGAGCAGTGCTTTAAATGGGAAAAAATAAGTGCAGGTACTCATTAATATGAACTAGAGGTGTGGTAGGTGGGCGGGGCCGAGGGCGGCGCTAAGGGAAAGACATGATGAATATTTAATGACTTCTATACCAGTTGCAGCACATACCAAAACACACGAGAAATACGTTTATGTAAACAAAACAGGTTAACTCATTTCGTAAAATGTAACTAAACACCAAGATATGTTAAAAACTTCTTGTTTTGGGATATATTCAGCTTCTCGTCATACTGTTATTTAGCGCAATACTATATATTCTGAAGCATGCACACACTCAGAAAGAATTAAGCAGACTTACACACAAAACAATCCACAAATTTTCCTTTAAAATACCTCCTGAGAGTGTCCTGATTCTCTCCCTCTTTTTCTCACTCAAAAGCAGGCCACCACAAGCAGGCAAGCACACAGACATAAGCAAACACTCACACAAAAGTCTCGGGTGGGATTAAAGCCATTTTAAACACCTTACCTCCCATGGCTTTCTTAATTGCCACTGTCAGCGAGCTGCCTCGATTCCCGTGTTTGCATAAATGCACACAATAGTGTGAATGTGATTGACAGCACCGGGTCTAAATGGACCCTCCACTGTCAGACACAACATGATGGAGAACACCTGGACATTATGCAAATGAGCCCATGCTGAATAGTTCAGCGGCGGCTCAGCTCAGGGTGACAAACGCTCCTTGGCTGTCAGAGACAGGTTCCAAACCCGACAGCCTAGTGCTCACCAGCACTAGCAGACAATAAGCCTACCTTTCATGAGTAGCGGTACTCTCTTTGGCAGTAGAGAAGTGCCAGCACTCAGAGTGATAACAATAAGAAGGGTTTGTACACAGTACAGCCTTTGAGACTATTGGCTTTGACAATGCCTTTTGTTCATGCTGTATAGCAGTGGTTCCCAAACTTTTTTGACCCGTGGCTCCCTTGACCTTATTGGCAGTTGCCCGTGGCTCCCCACCATTTTTGTACCGTGGGGGGAGGGAGAGGGGGTGGGCGGGGGGTGAAAGCCCGATCTCGGGAGTACTTCCTTAAATTAATTGGGATGTATTATAATATTTGTAACAAAATAAAAAGATAATAGTTTAATAAAAACTCGTTAAGTGAGATAAGATACAAGATTAATAACCAAATATGTTTTCATGCACCTTTTTTAACCACACAACAATAGTTTCAAATGCTGAAAATACAGCCCTGCACACACATACACCATAGCAGGAAATTTAACAACTCCCACACCAATTCAGCACATGCTGTGGAGCACACACAACACTGCAAAAGTGCAGTGGAGCACATGTAAGTCAATGAAAAGGCAGCAGATTCAACAGAGAGCACACACGTGCTCCAGAGATGCAAACTGTGTGCCTGGTCCCAAACCCTTATTGATGCCAGCTGCTGCTTTCAGTAGCTTTTGTTACTGAGAAAATGGATCATTGAGTTTGGTCTGTCGTATTATCACCAGCGTTATTTTTACACTAAAAAGGCAGGCTCCACGGAGCTAGTTAAAATAAAGAAATTGTGATAATAAGGTTATGATTTCTTTAACTAGCTCTGTGGAGCCCGCCTTTTCAGTGGAAAAATAATGCTGGTGATACTACTATTATTTAAAATGCCATGCCGATCTCCTGCCCAACTTCAGTTGTGTGTGTTTGTGTGTCACGGAGCTCCAGTGTATGTATTCATGAGCATCTGTATGTGCCCTACGGAGACGCAGCATGTGACTTGTGTGAGAAATAGGATCTTGTGAACTCCCTGCCAACTAAAACCTTTTTACTTTACTAACGATTGTAAGGATATCAATCACTCACTCACAGTGTGCTTTGATGGACTAAAATAAACCTGATTGTATGTGTGCAAATATACAGTGCACATAAAGGGAGTGCATTGGTTACCAGGGCGCCACTCATCTGGTCCAAAAGTGAAACACGAAACATGTGGGTTTATTTTGCAGAAGGGGGTGGGGGGAAAAGGATATCTGCTCTGGATGTTAGCACCTGTGACATTATTTTGCAAATGAAATATTGGAGAATGATGAACAGATTTTGAGCTGGAGAAAGAATAGGGATACTGCATTACTAAACATCCAACTCTGGATAAGTTGGTGCATGGAACCGGGGTGCAGTGGAGGCAGCTGTGTTTTAAGCCCTCTCTGAACAACCTAGCCCAGAATAATACGAGGAGATTCTCTCATGAGTAAGTGCGCCTTGGAAAGCAGGGCTAGAAGCCCTTCTGAACTAGAAAACTTACCTGCAGCTCGGTTCATCTGTTCTGCTTTCTCTCCTTTAGAAGTCAAAACTGGTGCTCGTTTCTTGCCTTCTGCTACGTTTATGAACGATTCTCTGCTATACTGCTATGTGAAAAGCAGGCACTAGATGGCAGCACACGCGAAGAATTTAATGACATGTGTAGACTCGACTGGAAGTGTAATTATAAAACAGAGGCATTTAGCGGACTAGAAAAGTGTGATTTTGAAACTGTGCTTGTTGCGCGGCGCCCCTGGCTAGACTTCACGGCGCACTGGGGCGCCGCGGCGCACAGATTGGGAACCACAGCTGTATAGAATTGGCAAAAATGCTGATGCTGTACAGCAAAACAAAAGGAGAAAAAAGAGTCACCAGCATGCAAGTGTGATGATGTATGCGCACAGACATCATTTTGCAAGCTCACTCCTCCAAAAGGATCAGAAATGGATAAAATAAATGTAAAAATAAAAATGTAAAAATAAAAGTAGCACAAAAGCAATTAAAAAAAATTACTTAAAAAATATTACAAAATAGGACTGCAAGGTGGAGCAGTGGCAGAGCAGATGATAGTGGGAAGCATTGGGGAGTGGGTTGGGGGAGGGCAGAAGCCACACACAAGGGAGAGCAACGGGGTTGGGGGAGAGCAGGCTAGCGGGAGAGAGCAACACATAACAGGATGTAGAGACAGAAGTAGACAAGTGAGAGAGAGCAACATGAAACACTGGAAAAGGGGAGTGCACCGACGAGAAAGAACATCAAGAGGGAGAAAATAGAAAGCACATACACTCTCATGGAGTGCTAAAGCAAAATTAACAAGCATTTGTAATGCAATAGGTCTCGCATTAGGAAAGTGTGAGCTATTGGTATTGTAAATTCACATTTTTTTAATATGTGTTGGCTTTCAAAATATATAAATTAATAGCATCGTTATTCACAAAGCCAATAGCTTACACTTTCCTAATGTGAGTCCTATTGGCTATGGCAATGCTTGTTGGTAGCAAGCAAGGACAGTGCTGTTGTGGTGCTGAGTGATGATGTGGTTGGGCTGAGTGATGTGGTGGTGTATTAGAGTGATGTGGTGGTGTTCCCAGAGTGATGTGGTGGTGTCCTCGAGTGATGTGGTGGTGTCCCAGAGTGATGTGGTGGTGTCCCAGAGTGATGTGGCGGTGTCCCCGAGTGATGTGGTGGTGTCCCCGAGTGATGTGGTGGTGTCCCCGAGTGATGTGGTGGGGCCCCTGATTGGTGCCCCTGAGTGATGTGCTGGTGCCCCTGAGTGATGTGGTGGTATCCCCGAGTTATGTGGTAGTGTTCCTGGGTGATGTGGTGGTGTTCCTGAGTGATGTGGTGGTGTTCCCTGAGTCATGTGGTGGTGTTCCCTGAGTGATGTGGTGGTGTTCCCAGAGTGATGTGGTGGTGTCCCCGAGTGATGTGGTGGTGTTCCCAGAGTGATGTGGTGGGGTCCCCGAGTGATGTGGTGGTGTCCCGAGTGATGTGGTGGTGTCCCTGAGTGATGTGGTGGTGTCCCCGAGTGATGTGGTGGTGCCCCTGAGTGATGTGGTGGTGCCCCTGAGTGATGTGGTGGTGTCCCCGCGTGATGTGGTGGTGTTCCTGAGTGATGTGGTGGTGTTCCTGAGTGATGTGGTGGTGTTCCCAGAGTGATGTGGTGGTGTCCCCGAATGATGTGGTGGTGTCCCCGAGTAATGTGGTGGTGCCACTGAGTGGAGCCCCTGAGTGATGTGGTGGTGTCCCTGAGTGATGTGATGGTGTTCCTGAGTGATGAAGGGTGGAGTTGGAGGGTGGAGTTGGAGGATGGAGTTAGAGGGTGGAGTTGGAGGGTGGAGTTGGAGTTGGAGGGTGGAGTTAAAGGGTGGAGTTGGAGTTGGAGGGTGGAGTTGTTTGTTTGTTTCGACTTTATTTCGGCTAATATAGCCATAAAAGCAGGAAGTACAAAAGAAAAAACATTGACAGACAGTTATACACAGATAGTTAAGCCTACCTTTCATGAGTAGCGGTACTCTCTTTGGCAGTAGAGAAGTGCCAGCACTCTGAGTGATAACAATAAGAAGGGTTTGTACACAGTACAGCCTTTGAGACTATTGGCTTTGACAATGCCTTTTGTTCATGCTGTATAGAATTGGCAAAAATGCTGATGCTGTACAGCAAAACAAAAGGAGAAAAAAGAGTCACCAGCTTGCACATGCAAGTGTGATGATGTATGCGCACAGACATCATTTTGCAAGCTCACTCCTCCAAAAGGATCAGAAATGGATAAAATAAATGTAAAAATAAAAATGTAAAAATAAAAGTAGCACAAAAGCAATTAAAAAAAATTACTTAAAAAATATTACAAAATAGGACTGCAAGGTGGAGCAGTGGCAGAGCAGATGATAGTGGGAAGCATTGGGGAGTGGGTTGGGGGAGGGCAGAAGCCACACACAAGGGAGAGCAACGGGGTTGGGGGAGAGCAGGCTAGCGGGAGAGAGCAACACATAACAGGATGTAGAGACAGAAGTAGACAAGTGAGAAAGAGCAACATGAAACACTGGAAAAGGGGAGTGCACCGACGAGAAAGAACATCAAGAGGGAGAAAATAGAAAGCACATACACTCTCATGGAGTGCTAAAGCAAAATTAACAAGCATTTGCAATGCAATAGGTCTCGTATTAGGAAAGTGTGAGCTATTGGTATTGTAAATTCACATTTTTTTAATATGTGTTGGCTTTCAAAATATATAAATTAATAGCATCGTTATTCACAAAGCCAATAGCTTACACTTTCCTAATGTGAGTCCTATTGGCTATGGCAATGCTTGTTGGTAGCAAGCAAGGACAGTGCTGTTGTGGTGCTGAGTGATGATGTGGTTGGGCTGAGTGATGTGGTGGTGTATTAGAGTGATGTGGTGGTATTCCCAGAGTGATGTGGTGGTGTCCTAGAGTGATGTGGTGGTGTCCCAGAGTGATGTGGTGGTGTCCCAGAGTGATGTGGCGGTGTCCCCGAGGGATGTGGTGGTGTCCCCGAGTGATGTGGTGGTGTCCCCGAGTGATGTGGTGGGGCCCCTGATTGGTGCCCCTGAGTGATGTGCTGGTGCCCCTGAGTGATGTGGTGGTATCCCCGAGTGATGTGGTAGTGTTCCTGAGTGATGTGGTGGTGTTCCTGAGTGATGTGGTGGTGTTCCCTGAGTGATGTGGTGGTGTTCCCTGAGTGATGTGGTGGTGTTCCCTGAGTGATGTGGTGGTGTTCCCAGAGTGATGTGGTGGTGTCCCCGAGTGATGTGGTGGTGTTCCCAGAGTGATGTGGTGGTGTCCCCGAGTGATGTGGTGGTGTCCCGAGTGATGTGGTGGTGTCCCCGAGTGATGTGGTGGTGTCCCTGAGTGATGTGTTGGTGTCCCCGAGTGATGTGGTGGTGCCCCTGAGTGATGTGGTGGTGCCCCTGAGTGATGTGGTGGTGTCCCCGCGTGATGTGGTGGTGTTCCTGAGTGATGTGGTGGTGTTCCTGAGTGATGTGGCGGTTTTCCCAGAGTGATGTGGTGGTGTCCCCGAATGATGTGGTGGTGTCCCCGAGTAATGTGGTGGTGCCACTGAGTGGAGCCCCTGAGTGATGTGGTGGTGTCCCTGAGTGATGTGATGGTGTTCCTGAGTGATGAAGGGTGGAGTTGGAGGGTGGAGTTGGAGGATGGAGTTAGAGGGTGGAGTTGGAGGGTGGAGTTGGAGTTGGAGGGTGGAGTTGGAGGGTGGAGTTGGAGGGTAGAGTTGGAGGGTGGAGTTGAAGTTGGAGGGTAGAGTTGGAGGGTGGAGTTGGAGGGTGGAGTTGGAGGGTGGAGTTGGATATGGAGGGTGGAGTTGGAGTTGGAGGGTGTAGTTGGAGTTGGTGGGTGGAGTTGGAGTTGGAGTTTGGAGTTGGAGGGTGGAGTTGGAGGGTGGAGTTGGAATTGGAGGGTAGAGTTGGAGGGTGGAGTTGGAGTGTGGAGTTGGAGATGGAGGGTGGAGTTGGAGGGTGGGGTTGGAGTTGGAATTGGAGTTGGAGGGTGGAGTTGGAGTTGGAGGGTGGAGTTGGAGTTGGAGGGTGGAGTTGTTTGTTTGTTTCGACTTTATTTCGGCTAATATAGCCATAAAAGCAGGAAGTACAAAAGAAAAAACATTGACAGACAGTTATACACAGACAGTTATACACAGTACCCTATACCAGCAATTAGTCACATAATCAGGTTGCAATGAATGAAACGGGGCAATCGAACAATTAATTCATGTCAATGATTTTACAAATACCACATTAAAATCAAGATCTCATTTTATAAATTAAGTAAAAGAATTATTATTCATGTATTTAAAAGCCAGATAAAAAATTTAAAAAACGTTTTTAAAATATAAAATCAATGCTACTATGGTAACTTGTGCAGGTTGAAGAAGGCTAGGGACCCAAATATTACATTACAGCTTGTATCCAAGCTGTTTTCTGATTAGGTACACGTTAAATAAGAACCTGCTTATACAAACCACTACCAGTTGAGAGGTATTAGACTTGATTATACGCTCTGCTTCTTTGTAGGATCTAACACCCATGTTTTTACAGAGGGGTCTAATCCAACTGTCTCTAGGTGACTTATAGACTGGACAAAAAAACATTAGATGGACGTCATCTTCTTTTGCATTTTGAGAGCAGAGAATACAAAAACCGCTATCATTTTTACCCCCCCCCCACCTACAGGTATTTGCATTAGTCAGGAGGACCCCATATCTAATTTGTAAATATAACGTTTTTGCCAGTGGTGGTCCTATCTCGTCCATAAACGGTTCAAATACAGCAATATCCTTTACACTCAGGAATTTTTGGGTCAGTGTGCTAATTGATGAACTATGAAGTAGTTCACCATTGACATAAGCCCAAAAAGCGGACTTTAGGAGTTTTTTACATGGGGGTGTCATATTCTGAGGCTCTTCCCAATAATGGGATAGTCCTAATCTAGTACACCAAAAGGAAATATGTTTTAACCATGCAATTTTCTTGTACTCATCAATCTGAATAACTTCTAACAATCCACTTTTATAATTACACAGCTCCGGAGTTGTCCAGAGCCTTACCCAGTACAACAACGGCCTTAAAATTGCTTGATAGTCTGTCCGTTTGAGATCAATATCCAGGAACACTGGAGCTAGGGGAGTTCTAGTTGGTATTTTTAGCAACCTACTTATGAAATGATTTTCTTCCCGTTCAAAATTGCTTTTACAGCAATGCCCCCAAACCTCGGCACCGTAAAGTGCCGCTGATTGGGCCTTAGCTTTAAATACTTCAAGTGCCGGCGTGATAGCTTTAGAATGGCTTGCGCCTTGCACTTTTAGTATGGGCATCGAGTTTTGTTTGAAAGACAATCTACTTTTTACCAGATGCCCCTTCCATGAGAGGGTACTATCCAGCATAATACCTAGATAGTTAAAACTCTCCACATACTCCAATTTTTGGGTTTTTAAGGCCAAATTCTTCCTAAAGGACTTCTGCGGGTTTATGGACATATATTTCATTTTGGACGAATTTATTTCTAACCCCTTTTCTACACAATAACCATAGAATGAGTTCACCAGATTTTGGAGACCCTTCAGACTCTGAGAGATGAGGATTGTATCATCGGCAAAAAGAAGTGCCGTGATTGCCTCATCCCCTAACTTTGGGGAGTCATGATTGCAGTCCCTCAGATATGTAGGTATGTCATTAACATATAGTGAGAAGAGCGTAGGCGCCAGCACACAGCCTTGGTGCACGCCACGACTCACAGGAATGGGCTTTGACATTTCTCCTCCCTTCCCCCATCTGACTTTTGCATAGTTCCCTGTGTGTAGTCTGATGAGTTCTCGGAGTAACTCACCAGGGACCCCCATGTTTCTTAATGTGGTCCACAGGTGATTACGTGGGACGAGGTCGAAGGCGGCCCTCAAGTCTATGAACGCCACATACAGGCTGCCCTTCCTTATGTTAATGTACTTCCAGCAGATGCACGTAAATCTAAATACTTGATCCACCGTGCTGGTTTTAGACCTAAACCCCGCTTGGTATTTGGTCAATATCTGGGTCTCCACTATCCATGCTAAAAGTCTGTTTAAAATATGTCTGGCAAAAACCTTCTGTAAAAGATCAATTAAACTGATTGGGCGATAATTGCCCGGGTCATAACGATCCCCTTTTTTAAAAATTGTTACGATTTCTGCCCCTTTCCAACTATCAGGAATCGGTGTCCCAGCCACTATGGAATTACATAAAAAATTGATATAAGGCCCCCATACTTCCACATCATGTTTTAATAGATCGCCGGGGGTCTTATCAGGTCCTGGGGCTTTACCTGTTTTTATAGACTGTAATGCCTGCATGGTCTCCTCTATACTAAATCGTAAAGGAGCGATTCTCAATTCTAAGTTGCACTCTTGGACTTGAGTGGGCAACCCCTCTTCGTCATGTGAGTAGAGTTTAGTGAAGTGGTCACACCATGTTTTTTCGTCTAGGTAAATATCCTTTGATGATCTACCCTTTTTATTCCCCTTCGATATTAAGCTCCAAAAGGTACTCTGGTCTCTCAATTTAGCTGCAATTAGTAGATCGTCCCATAATGTATCATCCCACGCTTTTTTAGCCTGAGTCAGGGTTTTATTATATGCATATCTACTTTCTCTTATGCGCTGAGTTTCCTTAGATTTAACAGCCTGAATCAAGTGGGACTTTGCTAGACGACATTCTTTGTTGTACCAAGGATTAGCTAACTCTAAGTGACTTTCATTTGGGTTCTTATCCCTTTTACAAATTTTACTCAAAAGGGGAGTTAGAGCATCAACCAGTTGATAATGTAGGTCTAACACACCCTGTGTGCCTAATAAGGGCTCCTGGCACGATGTAATAATGTCAGAGAAAGTATTGTAAATATTTAACATCGTCGAATCTTTACCCAGGATGTAAGGCCATCTTAGAGCACGTCTATTATTTGATATCTGCAGTTCCACAGAAGAATTATCCAATGCGACCTCTTCGGCTGGATTAGATATGAAAGGCTGAGGGTTTAACCATAGAAGGAGTGGAAAATGGTCACTTTCTGTTCTGATATCTATTTTAAAGTCAATGATTAAATACCATAGACTCAGAGAGACCAATATAAAATCTATATGTGACTTGCAATTACCTCTACAAAAGGTTGGAGCTGCTGGTCTATCGGACTGTAAACGACCATTACATGCCCTTAAGTCATGTCCCACGGTCAGCTGTAAAATTTGAGTTGCTGCTACAGTGCATTTAACTAACCCAGTGGAACCCAAAATCGGGATATCATTTGCTGTATCCTGTTCATCTAGTAGGTTATCGAGGCCCAACACTGGTTCATATTTACAGTTGAAGTCCCCCCCTACTACCACTAGCGCATTTGGTCCTAGCGTATCTAAAAAGGAATCCAGTAGCTCTACTACCTTTGATTCCTTATTAAGTGGATGTGGTCTATTATATATATTTATTAGATACACAGATTCCTTTCTTCTTGTCACCATCTTTAATCCCAATAAATCCGGGGAAGGAATAGACAATTGAGTAACTTCTACTTCTAGATTGACTCTTACCCAGATCACCAACCCCCCGACGCTCTCCCTCTTACTGACGGAATTGCGTCACAGTGAAATGTTTTATACCCAAGCCTATGCGGGATATCTAAGGCCCAAGTCTCCTGGAGGAGGATAACATCATACTCCTCAATGTAGGTACACCAGACCAGGTCCCGTAGATTTCTAGTTAAGTCTGCTATATTCCATGATATTAATCTTACGGGTAAATTTTTCAAAGGGACTGAGTGAAGCTGCATTCAACAATGTATCTTGTATAGATGTACTGTCTAGGGGAAGAGTTGCAGTACTTGTTCCTTCCATTGGAATGTTTCCAGTGATATTACCCTCAGGCACGGTACTACTGGAACAGAATAGTCCTACATCTCCTGGGCTGCTATTACTATCCCCAGCACATGTAGGAATCTGATTGCTCACCACATCTCTCAAAGCAGGACCAGGTCTAGGGCTATCATTATTGGTCAAGGTGAGCGCCACTATCTGTAATTGCTCAGACTCTCGATTATTGGTATCCAACTTCCCAACCTGAGTATTAGGAGATGCCCCCAGACCAGAACTACCAACTGGCAAGAGTCAATCGTTCTGATCCAAGCTACTCAATGCATAATATCTATTGTGAGTTGGGATCTCAAAGTTTGGGCTTATACTAGGATTTGGGTACCTACTTGTGGTATTATGTAAAGGATTCTTGGCTAAATGGCTATAGAAATATCCCAAGGGGTGCACACCCACACTATTCTCGCCCAATTTCAGGGATGCTGCTCTAAGTAGCACAGTCGCAACATGTTGGGGGTGTCTAAAATTGATAACAATACATTCACCCCTACAAGTTTTCCTGGCATTACCAATCCAGGGTACCCGTCTCGTTGTTAATATCTGATCTGAGTAATTTATCGGGAACCCACAGTTCTTATTCAGCCATGAAACAGTTTTGTGCTTAAGCGAATCATGAGATTCCTGACTGAAATTGGGCTGTGTGGTGTCTAAGGGTGGGACATTGGAAAGTACGATAACATATGGTTCACAGTCTGGTGGGAGATTAATTGGGCGTACTTTCCTCGGTTGAGCTGGTGACCCCACTATATTTGTTGGGACCACTTTAATCTGTGCAGGCTGACCATCCGATCGGCCCATCTCCCTGACATTAGCCGTGCTTTCCCTCGCCACCAATGGTTTTTGTACAACATTATCAGATAGAATATCCCTTTCCCTTGGTTTCAAACTCTCATTGCTAATTGTCTGGATTAAAAGACCTCCCAATCTAGAAACTTCAGCCTTCAGAAGATCTATTTTTGCCACTAAAGGCTTAACAACAGTTTCTAGTTTAGCCTCAAACAACTTGGATATGTGGTCCAGAAAGTCAGAATTCATATTGGTATCGCTGGTAATAGTCATTGTTCCCTTGTGACCAATAGTGCTCCTCTGCACTATTTCAGGAGTTTTCTTATGGTGCATTCCTCCCCGCTTAGTCTGTGTTTTCCTGCATTTCCTTACCGCTCTCTTAACTGGAGAGCACTGTAGTGATGCGTCCATGGAGTCATCTTGTAAATCCTGATCTGGTACGTCCTGATCTACAACTAAAACTGGGGAATCTCCACTAGTGGAACTTCAGTAAACACATCAGTGGTCGGAGGAGAGGCCACAATCGAACCATTACTGTGATCAGGGGGTGTAGTGATTATCATAGGCGGATCTTCCTGACCCTGTGATTTCCTTCTATCGTTATTAATCTTGCGGACCATTTTAACTAAATAGTTGTCCATGGTTGATTTGCTCTTAGCCATTGATGATAACTGGATATAAACCCCAAGAGCAGTACTGTTGGGATCACAGCTAGTTGGGGATAAGCAGATGGAATGATAGCTATAAGTTTAAAAAGTACTTCCTATCTTAGTATGAAACAAACAATACAATTAAGAACAAAAAATAACAGTCCTGAATAGTTATCCAGGTGCTTACTTCTCAAGTATAGTCACGAACAGGGGGGGGTGGCCCTGCCCTGCCTCGGTCTGCCCGGACTGCACAGACTGCCCCGCCCTTGTCCCGAGCTTCTCCCGCGCGCGTGACTCGCAGGGCGGGAGGTGTTCCTCTCCTTTACGCGCCTCCGGGCGCTCTGGTGTCGTCACTCGCCACAGCCGCCGGGGCACCTGGGGATTGAAGTCCCAGCCCTCACAGCGGCGTTGGAACTTGCGCTGGGGTGCGGGACCCGGTAAGACAGCTAGCTGTTCCCCTCACGGCGTGGATGCTGGCGCTGTGGTGCGGGACCCAGTAGAACAAGGGCCGTTCTCCTCACGGCAAGCTAAGTTAGTCTCCCAATTAGCGCTCGGCGCTCCTCTCCTTTACGCGCCTCCGGGCGCTCTGGTGTCGTCACTCGCCACAGCCGCCGGGGCACATGGGGATTGAAGTCCCAGCCCTCACGGCGGCGGTGGAACTTGCGCTGGGGTGCGGGACCCGGTAAGACAGCTAGCCGTTCCCCTCAGGGCGTGGATGCTGGCGCTGTGGTGCGGGACCCGGTGGAACAAGGGCCGTTCTCCTCACGGCAAGCAAAGTTAGTCTCCCAATGAGCGCTCGGCGCTCCTCTCCTTTACGCGCCTCCGGGCGCTCTGGTGTCGTCACTCGCCACAGCCGCCGGGGCACCTGGGGATTGAAGTCCCAGCCCTCACGGCGGCGGTGGAACTTGCGCTTGGGTGCGGGACCCGGTAAGACAGCTAGCCGTTCCCCTCACGGCGTGGATGCTGGCGCTGTGGTGCGGGACCAGGTAGAACAAGGGCCGTTCTCCTCACGGCAAGCAAAGTTAGTCTGGGGTGGAGTTGGAATTGGAGGGTGGAGTTGGAGGGTGGAGTTGGAGGGTGGAGCTGGAGTTGAAGGGTGGAGTTGGAGTTGGAGGGTGGAGTTGGAGTTGGAGTTGGAGGGTGGAGTTGGAGTTGGAGGGTGGAGTTGGAGTTGGAGGGTGGAGTTGGAGTTGGAGTTGGAGGGTGGAGTTGGAGGGTGGAGTTGGAGTTGGTGGGTGGAGTTGGAGGGCCTAAGAATTGTGAGAAACTGTATTTTTACACAGGGTGTTTGGTACTGTAATGCAGTGAGTGAATATTGGGGCAGCAATAGTGAAGCAGCCCAGAGGCAAAGCGCCTTGCGTGGTAGTATGGAAGTTAGAAGAAGCATTGGCATTAGAGAAGTAGCATGGCTGCTAGTGTGCCCGTGTGCTGTCCGTGCCATGTGGCTTTTCAAGCAGTCATGTTTCCCACTGCTTATGCCCCTTGTTACTTGCCATGATTTTATATAACGTGGACAGCATGGAGCCGGAAGTGCTCGCAGCAACGGTGTAAGTAATATTCATATTGTTGCTGGTAGCAAATGAAAGGTAGGTAGGAAGATGTTATTTTAATACAGTAACTACTATGTTTTTCCTAACTGTTTCCGCCTTTGCATTAGCTTTGACCGCAGTAAATGTAAACAGATTAGGCCTATTGGTATGTGGCCACCATAAATATAAAGCTTTGCATCCAGCACTATGTAAAACCATATACACTGCAAAAGGTATGCATTTTAGTGGTGCGCAGGATAATAAAAAAGCACGCCTACGGTATGCGCTGTATTTAATCCAAAGTGACCAAAACAATTTGCAAACGCTATACTTTATCCGCGCTATATAAATGTTGTGGTTGCTATTATCAAAGTTAAAGACATCAGAGAAAAGACGTGCTGCTATAAATATAAAGCTTACGTGGTCACGGTAGCCTACGAACAACGTAAACCAGCAGACTAAACACTGTGGATGAAATAAAGGCAGACAACACCAAAAAGAGAGTATACATAATGTTTGTAATGTGCGCGTGCTTTACACCTAATTACACGGAGATAGCAGCAATCGAACAATTAGAGAAGAAGCTACACAACAGAGTAAAGAGAGGGCAGACAAAGTGTTTGTAATGCGCAGCTCGTTCGCACCTAAGTAGACAGAAATGTTAGGATGGCACTGTGAAGTGAAAACATAGAACACAACACAGATTATGCAGACACAATGCTTATCACCATTACGGCCATACGATTTAGTAATTCAGAGTGGGCTGTTAGATGTTAGACATAGAAGTGAATAGAGAAGGCTTGCAAGTAAACAAACTAAACAAAAGGTAGACAACCTGTTTGTGATGGGAGCTTGCTTTGCATGTAAGTAAATGGACATGGCAGGAAAACAAATAGTGTGAATGTAAAGTAAGTCACCAACGTACAAAATAAGCTGGACAGCGTGTTTGTGACAAGAGCTTGCTCTGTCTATTAGTACAGTAGGTAATGCGCGCGTGATCTGTTTGTTCAAAAATGGAGATTTTAGCCAAATAAAGAATGAGAGTTGAATCTTAATAGCAGTGTAAACACAGGGCACACAAGATTGTTATCAATATTGCCTCCACGTGATTCACTAACTCACAGTGTGTTGCCAGTAACTAGACATGCAACCCAGCAGTAAAAAAGACTTTAAAAAAACAAGCGATCCATGTCTGTGAAGTAATAAAAAGGATGGTTATCGCTGGAGCCTGGCAACATCTGTTGTTTCTGATGTCAGTTTGCTTCCCCCTAAAACTAGGCGTGTGATTGCAAACTGAGCAAGATTTACAACACACAAACAAATATGATGTCATCCACACCTACATTATTGATGCAACTACTGTGCAAACAAACACAAAGCAGGCTGCGGTCTGTGATGGGATCTTCGAGACAGGGTGTGATGGTACCCAACCTACACAGTGCTGCGAGGCCACATTCAGCTCTATACAAGTCTGTTACCATAGGCTGTAATTTTAGCAGGAGCTACTATATGCCCCCCGTGTGAGTTTGTCATCCCCATTATAGGAATAAATGACAGGAAAAATAAGCCGCTCAGTTATGATGTCAAGTAAATTTAGCTTTAAATGAAGTCCTGTACATAATATATATAACATTCTCAATAATATCATTTACACCATACACTGCGCAGGTGCTCGAATAATCTGGATTATCAAACTCAACTATATGCATTTTATCAACCTCAGAGGGATGAAAGGTTAAGCCAGATGGCACTCTATTTTTCTATTAGATGTGTCAATCAATGTGTTTGCCGATGCTCTGCAGCATCGGTACAAAGCAAAACACTTGCTGATGTTGTATAGCAAGGAGAAAAGAGAAATAGAATATACGCAGCTCTCATTATTCGCAGCTGTGCCATTCCCTGTGAGGATGGTCCTAGAGAGTCCTTTCTGTACAAGACATAATAAAAGCAGGGAGGGCTGGGGCAAGCACTGGACCAGCTTGGGACAGGGACGAGAATCAGCGTGAAGGAGGGTGAAGGGAAGCACGGTGTTTAGGGATGAGAAGCTGCGTGAATCACCAGGGTGAAGAGAAGCATGATGTTTAGAGAGGAGAAGCAGCGTTAGGGAGGAGAAGCAGCGTGAAGCAGGGTGAAGGGAAGCACGTGTTTAGGGAGGAGAAGCAGGGTGAAGGGAAACAAGGTGTTTAGGGATGAGAAGCAGCGTGAAGCAGGATGAAGGGAAGCACAGTGCTTAGGGATGAGAAGCAGCGCAGCGGGAAGGGAGGTCCACTTTTCGAGAGGAGAAGCAGAACATGGGCGGGATAGAAAAAGTGCACTGTAATAGAATTCTGACAGAAAAAGACAAGCTCTCGGCATTGCTGTGGCGGGGGGAGGAGGAGGGGCAGGGGAGCGGCAGCCTTTGAAGTCTGATGCCTAGACACAGACAAATGGTGGAGTGAGATGTGCACGCGGAGGGCGGGGGAGCGGCAGCCTTGCGGGGCCAGCAAGTTCGGGAGTGCATTCCTTTGAAGTCTGATGGGGGGGTGGAACGAGCATATGGGGTGGGAGCGATAACGAAAGTAAGAGGGGAGCAGGAAGTGAGGCCGAGCGCGCGCTGGCGAAAGCAGTCCAGATGCCAGCTTCGCGCTTGAATGCCTCACATGCACTGGCCATAATCCGCATTCCAAAGCCCTCTTGTTAGGCTTTCCTGAAGCCCCTACATAATTTCTCGCAGAAGCAATGCGCAAGCGCATTGGCTACAGCGAGACCTAAAAATGTAGCTTCCTTAAAGTGAGCCGTTGAAGAACACAGAAAAGAGAAAATAGTCCACCGGAGGACAGTTTGGGATGGACTGTTCCCATAAGGAACAGGGTCAAGAGAGATTTGAATGTGGCTGGGTCCAAACTGGGGTGGCGTGGTGAGTAAAAGAATGATGGATTAAATCCAGATCCTTGTGACTGGGGATGAATGTTTGCATTGTCCAGCATTCTGTCCATCAATTGTTTTTTTTGCATATGTCGCCCTAAGTGGGAAGGGTATGCCCAGATGTGGGTCCTGTGCTCACTACACCACAGGATTCAAGCTAGACTGGCTGATGAAGGGTGATGCCCTAAAACCGGTTCTATGATGCTTGTTTCCGGTCCAGGGTGGACCTGACTTGTCAGTTCGGGTTAGACTGTTCCTATGAGGAACAGGGTCAAGACCGATTTGCATATGGCTGGTCCAAACTGGGGTGGTGTGGTGAGCAAATGATGGATTAAACCCAGATCCTTGTGACTGGGGGTGAATGTTTGCTTTGTCCAGCATTCCATGTCCATCAATTATTTATTTTCTATAAACTTAACGCAGACAAGGCAAGTCATCCAATAAGAAGTAAACAAATGAAAGCCAATTATTAGCAAGAAATGGGCGTACTTTAAGCCCTATGTAAATGTGTGGTTAGCTGACACTAGAGCTTTTTGTAGGATCGACCTAAAATCGCTGGAAAGTAAACCCCATCCATGTTCAAGCTTTTTGTAGCCCAGTGGTTAGTGGCGAATCAAATCTAGAACCTTATGCGCTGCTGCCATCTGGTGGTAATTTTTCCAAGTTCTTAATACCGTTTGAAATTGAAAATTATTTTCTACAGATGAGGTAAAATGTGTCCACAGATTCTGGTTGCTTTTCCTTTAATTAGGAGGTGACTTGATGACCGATACGGCATGAAAGGGAGGCAGGCGTTTGCAGAGCTGGAAGCGGAATAAATTAATACTCATACATTGGGGGTGTAGGCAGACGGTTTTGAGTTATGAAGGGCAGCGCCACGAAGAGTGGAGTGAATGACAGCCTGTGCGATATATTTTTATCAACTATGGCCCCAAAAATATTGACAAAAAAGAACAATGTGAAAGTAAAGCTGTTCTCATTCCGACTTATCAATTACTTAACGAGTCACCCTCAAACTGCATTTTAAGCTAGTTATGAGGGTAAAGGCACCTGCTACAGATTTCTATGTTTCTCCTGCAAGTTTAAGGTTATATAATACTCAGGGCTGGCGCTAGGCATGGGCAGCATGGGCGGCTGCCCAGAGCCACCGGTCTGGTCGCAGGAGGGGCCGGGGGGGGCTCGCACCTTGACTTCAGTGTTTCGAGGCCCAGGGGGCCCCCTAAGAGTTTGAAGGTTTTCTTTTCTTACCCATTTCCCCTGCTGGCCCCTCTCGCAGGGCCTAATCGCTGCAGCTGCATGATGATGGCAGCGATTTGATAGGTACTTAAACTGCCCTTATGTGTGAAGTGCGCCCTGCCTCTGTATGAATGAAAAGCAGGATATCCTGCAGAGCGCACAACAAAGGATAGAATTACGTCCTGTCACATGAAAACTGCTCACCTAGGATGAGGGAACACTGGGAAAGGAAGCATAGAGGTGAGAAAAGGGGGGGGGGGGCAGATAGGTGTGAGTATGACAGTAAGACAAGGGGTGGAGGCAGAGGAGCAGACACAGCATTAACAAGTGGCTGGAGCAAGGCTTTACGTGTCTTAGACCCGGCAATAAATTAGAACTGACATTGAAACTATATATTTTCCTATATTCATGTACTAACTTGACCTGCAAAGAAACTGGTCTAGTATCTGCACAATGAGGTATGACACGTTTGCCGGGTCGGACTGACCTATAGGGCAATCAAATCAGACTGCTCCCAATCTGTCAGGTCAGAATGTAGGTTGTTTTTTTGGATGTTTACAGGTCTGCTTTATGGTCATATGAGCCGTTTTTTACTGTTGATTTTCGTGATATTTTAAAACAAACATTGCTTCCAGCAAACTCAACTATCTGCAGTCTTCCATACCTTACACAATAGTATACAGCATGTCTTTACAAATTAAAAACTGATATAATTTGCAAATACTAAATTCTTTCTAGCTGCCTAATTCACTAATGGGGGCCACTTTTATTTCGGTGCTGGGGCCTATTTCCTGTCTCAGTCTGACAATGTATGTTAGGGTAATACATGGCAACAAATGATTTCCTGTTTGTAATTCACATGCTTCACTTAATTTTGCATTCCGTAAAAATCTTAGGTATTTCCAAGATTTGTGTTTCTGTAGTTCGTTTCACAGCATATAACTCTTGTATGGTGCACACTTTGTAGTGAGTCGCATCCAGGTGTTTATAACAGGCTACAATTGAGAGCTTTGTATTTGAGGACGAAGGCAGTATAACTTTCTCATTGTGCCTACCTGGGGGTCAAAAAGTGTTCAGAATGCATGATCATCCAATATATGGCCTCTCTGCAGAGAACACAGAGCAACAGTACAGTATTCTTTTTTTTTTTTTTGGTAGAGTTTTATATAGCGCGAACCAGACCCGAACCGAATCAGGTATCAGAGCGCTTTACATATCAGAGCGCTTTACATAGCACAAGTTACGTTTTTACATGCTTTCTTTTTCTTTTAGGCACGGGGAGATTAAGTGATTTGCCCAGAATCACAGGAGGTTTGGCATCGTTACCGAGACTCGAACCCAGATCCCCAAGTCCGAGGTCGAGCGCCTTAGCCGTTAGGCCAACTCCTCTCCCCTATTCAAATTGCAGGTGTGATTCTGTGCAAATGTGTGTGAAGGAGGCGCTCTTTGGTCAAAACAGTGACAAGGTAAAAGTAAAATAATTTGTTGTTGTTTCTCATTTACCCAAAACAGCTAACAACCATTGACAAAATCAATACTCCTGGCTGTTTTTAGGTGTAGGTCAGTTGTTGTGTCATATTTCTGTTTTCAATCACGGAAAGCCCAGAGAGGAAACAAAGTACTGGTCAGATTGAACTCTTAGTGGAATCACAGAAATTTAGATTACCTGTTTAAGCTACACCCTTAATTACGTAGACCACGCCCCTTTTAGAGACCCACTCATTTTGTTCAGCCAGCTTAAAGGCCTGGGCTGGCAGAAAGGGAGACAGGCAAGAGGAGAGATGGATGTAATGAACAGAATCCATTAGAACAGGCTGGTAGAGAGATTAAGAGCCGAGGTGAGGGGCATTACATTCAAAAGACAAGGATGTAAGAGGGGTAGAATCCATGCAAAATGGTAGGAGGCTGGGAAACTGGTGAACTTTGAAATGCAGAGGTTCCTAATTAAACATTTAATAATTTGTTGTGTGCCAGGCATGCCTCACACTTCCTAGTGGTTTGGGGGTTTCACCCGCATCAAGAATACTTTGAAAAATGCCAGAAGATAGTATTTATGGCCCATTTTCCATAAAAAGTAGTCCACAGGTCATGTGTGACCCATTCTTACCAGTTTGCACCACTTTCTTGTGCCTCATTCGCATGTAAGAACTGCACTCCTGTCTTTTCCCTTCTGTAATCCCCACTTTCCCATATCCTCCATTTTACCCTTTCAATCAACACACTTTCCTGTCTGCACCATTCACCCCCATTAATCACCTCTCTTTATAGTGTAATATTCTCTAGTGCTCAACATTCTGCTCTCTAAGCTCCTTCCTCTTTTGAACACCATTATAATTCCATGTGTACTTTGCCTGTGTTGTCTCCTCTCTTCCTAGTGGACAAAACAGGTGCTAAATCAGGTGAAAATTCTTTTTACAACTATTTGGGCCATAATTGCAATGGTCAGCAGGTCACAAGTTTGAATTGGCAATTAATAAAGCATATTTACAGAGCGGCAAATGTGTTAAAGTAAACAATTTATAAACAACTTAGTGTTCCATTTACTTTTCTTTGCAATTGAAGCATTTCCACCTCTTGTAATGTGTTCCTACTCAAGGGTAGACATTGCCAGTCTAAAATATTTCAATCAAATTAATATATGTCTGCTTTATACCAAGGACTCTCAATGTTTTCACAAAAAATATGCTTCTGTTCAAACTCGGAAACAGGAAATACTGCAACACAGGAGATACATGAGAGAATAGTGCCAACAGATCATGTTGATCCATTGTCCTAGCTCAATGTACAATTACGGTTACTACTTAGAGAATCCATCTTTATTTACACATGCAATAAGGCTCTGTTACTGAACACTCAAAAAGTCAGCATGCTGTGACAGTCTTCTCAGGTAGGTGATACTGTATGATCATAGGCGATTCCCAGCTCAAAGATTTTTCACAGTGTGATCAAAGGCTAAGAAAACTAACCCAATGTGTGACCACCTGCACAGCATGCTAAGGCTTTAGTGTGGAAACACATCCTGGCTTGTGGGGAGCAAAACGGACAGGAGAAACAACGCGCAGTGGAAACAGTTCAACTTCCCGAATGGTACTGAGACCAGTTTCTACGTACCAGCTCTTCTCTTCTGGATCACTCAGTCCTCGTGGCTGTGTCTCTGCCATGAGTTTGCTGACAACCCTATAAGAAGACAGGATAGGAACAGGGGCTGACCCTCCTACAGCCTCATTTTATCATGGCTTCTGATAGGCCTTGGGGTGACAATGCTACAAATGCATCACTGCCCAAGCATGCTCCTGTGTTTCACAGATGTGCATTTCAGGGAGCATGCTCAGCTTCTTTATGGCTTGTGAATGTGTGAAAAGTGCGAAAAGGAGCATAGCACTGACGAAAACAAACACGCAAACTGACTGTAAGTTTGGGTGTTTATACGTTTTGCCTTTCAAAGCTGTTCAAAGCAGCTTCTTTTTGCCTGTTGATACTAGGCAGCTGTGCTCTAGCTGCCTCAAGCACCAGCTGGCTCTGGTAAAAGGATTGAGGATAGAGGAAGAGTAGAGATGGATGTAAAGAAGGAGAACAAGTAAAACAAAATAAGAGACTGGGGTAGAGTGGTGAAGATCAGCACACGGAGAGCAGAAGACAATGTTACAGGGTCAGACCAGCAAGAGGAGAGTAAAGATGGGGAGAGCTGAAACATGAGGAGTAGAACATGGAGGGAAGAGGTGGATCCAAAGAGTGCAGAACCAGTGAAAAAACGTGTAGTTGGAGAGAAAAATGAGAGGTGCAAGATGGTGCATGAATGGGAAAAGTAGATATAAAAGAAACAGGAGGATTTAAGTAGCAGGAAGAGGGGAACGTGAGAGGTGGATGTAAGAGGTCAGGAACATCAATAGAAGGTAGGAGGCTGGATAGGGAGGTCGGTGAAAGGTAGCCATTACAGGGGCAGAATCAGTGAGAAAAGATTAGAGGCTGAGAGATGAAGTGGACAGCAAGGAGGAGAGAGGGGCTGAAAGAGAAGCAGAATCAGTGAGAAAAATAAGAGGCAGATGGGCGTAAGAGATTCAGAAATAGTGAGACAAGGTTCAAGGCTCGAGTGAGAGTTGATAGGTGAAGGGTAGCACATGGATGGGAGCTGGTCAGAGACACAGTGCCAGCAGAGAACTAAAGTGGAGGGGGAGAGAGAGGGACTAGTGGGAGTTTGAAGGACTGGGCTATTTAAGGCCCAGCGGTGCCAGGGGACAACACCTAGAACCTTCGTGAGATACCTGTTCTGGCGCACTAAAGACAGAGACACGGGACACTTACGAAGGTTCTAGGTGTTGTCCCCTGGCACCGCTGGGCCTTAAATAGCCCAGTCCTTCAGTTGGCGCCCAACGTGGGGCGCCAACTGAAGGACTGGGCTATTTAAGGCCCAGCGGTGCCAGGGGACAACACCTAGAACCTTCGTGAGATACCTGTTCTGGCGCACTAAAGACAGAGACACGGGACACTTCCTTGTTCGTCAAAGATCAGGGTTTATTACTGCAGGGAGGCAAAAGTCACAAGAAGTACAACAGAGTGTAGGTTCTGGGAGTCTGCTCTCTTTGCATATGTGAGTCGCTCTCTTTTATACAGGATTTTGTCATTGCACGATATGTAAGCAAAAGGTTACAACTCATTTCCCACAGTAAAATTCAAAGGATCGCTTTCATGTATTCAGAGCACCGGAACATAATTACATTAACATCACCAGTTCCAACTGTAAAAGCACATCTTCCCACCATTAGGTACATTCCACTTGAGTTGTAAATAAACAAGAGAAAGACACAAGAACAGCTGCAAGGAAGTCAGACAACAGGAAAGAGGGAGTGTGAGGATAATATTGGATGCGTAATCGTAGCCTAAAAGGACTTGATCCCAGCACGTGCGAGGCTGAAACAATAGACCGGCACGGCAGGATCACCTCCGAGCGGAGACAACTGCTTTAGCAGTGTCCTCCCCCTACCCATAAAAGACGCATGAAAAGGCATATGCTTCTTCCGTGAAGCTTGGGAACAAAAGGGTCACGATGCGGACAGTTGCCTGTTCACTGACTACGTGAGGGCAAGCAACAAAATGGATGCCGTATCTAAAATGGAACCCGAGCGTCCATTTAAAGAAACCTGTAATTGTGAGGAGCTCTTCTGAGTAGTATGGCGAAAACGCGTACACTTACACAACTCGTCATTTACGGTTCATTGATACCACATTCGTCCATATTCGGCGGTGCCCAAAACGTCGTAACGATTTTTACGGAACCTCAAGTTGGATGTCCGAGGGGCAGAATCAATGGGTACTCTAAGAGTCAGGCAGATAGATGATGTGAAGTGTAAAGCATTGAGGAGAGAGAGATTTTACCTTATAGTTTAAAGTTTACATAAAACTATTTACAAAAATTACTTTACGTAAAACTTCACAAAATGCTGATAAAAAGCACCATTAAAATTCAACACATTTTGATTAAAAATAAAAGACAAAGTTAAGTATTTTTCCCCCAGAACTTAACCGTATGTCTCAAGAACTTTAAAAGGTTACCCACCACTTTTACAGAACCGCCTTTGAAGCACAATAATACAGCCTCTGGTATTGTTCTCATGCTCTCAGCATTAAACATTGACTTTAAATATTTTCTCTGCACATCTAGTAGGTCTGGACATAGGCACATTATATGTTCAATGGACTCTTCAGCTAACTTGCACATCCTATATGACTTGGCAGTGCAGCCCTTTAGTTTACATGAACCACCAAAAGCCTTAAAAGGGAGGTAAATATACCTGAATCTCAAAAATGTGTTTTTTGTCCTGAGACCGCAAATTAAAATCAAAGGAAGGTTCCCTTAAGCTAGAAAAGGTGTCTGAAATATATCTGCTATGCTTATATCTGGAGGCTGCATCTATGTCACTACTCAAGATTAGGTTTTCACTCACTTTTTTTAATGCTAATTTGCGCACTGCTCTTGGCAAGGATGCTAGTGCCACTATCGAGAGGAATCTATATTTTTCTTCATTGAGGAGATGGGTGTATATAAGAGATAGAACCAGTTGGAAATTGGATGAACTTGGTTGCATGGGAGAGATGGATGTAAGAGGGATAGAGTACACATGGTAAGGTAAGAGTATGAGGGGAAGATGAGAAAAAGAGTTTGAGGGGTAGGTGGATTTAAGAGGGACAGAATCAACAAGAAAAGATCAGATGTTCTGTGAGGATGGAAGGGGAGACATGGATGTAAATGAAGCAGAACAAGGAAAGAAGTTATGAGGCTAGGTGAGAGATGAGAGTTGAAGGGGAACATGTGGGTAAGATGTCTGTGTTCATAAGAGACCGAACCTGCAAGGGAACATAGGCAGATTGGAGAGAAGTAATGTTGAGAGGTGGATGGAAGAAAGCAGAACCACCGAAAATGTTGAGGTTGGGCGGAGGGAGACAGGAGGGTAGAGGTGGAAGTTAGATGGGCAGAACCAGCAAGAGAAAGTTGAAGCAAAAAAGTAAGAGTCTGAAAGGGAGGTAAAAATGCTCAAATACTCTTCAGCCGGCTCAGAAATTATCAGCATCTTCAGACATCACCTAGTTGCCCCTTCCTCAAAAATCCTAGAAAAAAAGAGGACATCTTCCAAATTTCTTTCATAAAAAGTAAGTTACTCATTGACAATGTGCCAGTTGGCTTTTGACAACTCTAGGAGTTTTAAGTAGCATTTCGTACTGATTCAGATGATTTGTGACTGACCCTGAGGTTTTTATGACAGAACCCTGTCAGCATTTACCACACATACCTTTACAGTCAGTATCTCAACTGCGACATTACCATGCATCCCTTTACCAAGCAAGTCACTATAATGACTTGCCTTAGGGGGTTGCTAGAGTTTGGAATAGTATAAATACTGTTCCAACTGTAGTCCAACAACACATCCCCTAAAGCAAGCCGTTTTAATAACTTGTGTGGTAAAGAAATGCACGGTAATGTCGCAGGGTAGTGACTGCGGTGTAAAGGCACATCGTGGTATTGACTGTGGCGTAAAGGATGTTTACCACTCTTGTTCATGGAGTTAGCACAGCCTAAGTATTACTAAACATTAGTGCCACATTTGACACAGTTTCCCAGCCAGTGCTTATAAATCAACTAGTACAACTTAGAAATTAAGGTATTCCCCTGGTGTGGCTAACCGCTATCCTATTTGGGCAATCTGAAGCAAGCCACTCATCACTTGTTTCTGTTATGTACTAAACCTCAGACTTGTGGAATTTATTGGGTCTCCACTGTTTAATCTTTATCATTCCCAATTAGCCTTACTCATTCAGTCCTTTGGTTTCTTGTTGATGTCTTGCGCATATTGTTACCCAAACATGAATTTCTCTCAGTGGCAATCTGCCCAAGAATATGTTTGGTCTTGCATGCTAGCAGTTAATTTCTGAATGAAGACAAATTCAGCTGGGTCAATTACCCACATTTGCACAGTCAGCAAAAAAATATTGGATTCATTTTCCAGCATCTCTTTTTTTCAGAACAGATTAACCTTGTTTCATCCACTTGCTTTTACTACATCCATATGTAACACCAAATCATCCCTTTTCTCCCTTCTCACTGCAGTAAGGCTGCTATACAGTCCATTATATTCTCGCCATCTTAGGTTTCCTGCCTTTTTTACATTCAGTACCCTTCAAATCATTCAGAAGAGTAGAGGGCGCCTGCTCTGAGACTGCTGCATCGCCGGGACAATTCTTCTCACCTTTTTGCTGTCTTCTGGGTTTTTGGTTTGAAACTCTCTATCTACAAGGCACCATCCATTCATCATTATGCACTTCATTAAAAAGGTTCTCTCTTTGTACAACACTCCTCATGTTAATTCCAGAATCCTATACTCTGTGCCAACCAAACTCCTGTGCCACCAAAAATTTAGAGGTCCCTGATTGGACGCAGATCCTTCTCCTTTTTAGATGTGCTAGACTTGAACTCTCTCCCTCTTGAACTATGGTGTAACTCCAATCTTTTGCAAAAACACTTAAAACTGTCCTTTCTCCACATTAGTAAAGTCTGCAACTCTCCTTTGGAGCTCTCTTAGTGCCAGGATGCCCGGTTAGCATATCAACTTCATTTATCCCATTCAATAGAACAATAACCCATTTTAAATCATTTAATGTATTCCTATTTAATACAGATGTAAAATATAGGTACGCATTTTCTAAGTATTATTAATTTATAACCATTATACTCACATCCAAACTCAGTAAGTAGCTTCTTGCAAAAAGGCTTCAACAATGCCATATAATCTGTGATCTCTAAATAAACTGCACATTTTATAAAACGCAGCAGGTCATCTCTCTTAATGAGAATTCCAAAGTTCAAATCTTTCTCACATGTATTGTTGGAGCTACACTAGTTTCCCATTAGAAAGGAAGTAGCCTTCATGACACTGTATACTGCTCATAACATAGGTCCTGAGTACCTTGGAGAAAATTCATACGGTACACACCTAGGTGAGCTCTTCGATCAACCCCCTCGGGAACAGTGGAAACACCTAAAATAAACAATGAGTCCTGGAGTGGTAAAAGCTTTTTCTCATTCCTTGCAAACTCTGAAACAAAATGTCTTTGCATTTCAAAGCCCAGTCCAATTCGGTTTTAGAGAAAAACTTAAAACCTGGCTTTTTTCAACTACGTTGCCCAATTAGCTTTATTTACGGTTACAGCTGCAGATGGCAGTGCCACATTGGCATGCTCTATAAACATTATCAATATCAATATAAATAATGGCCAATTGAAATGACTTCCTATGATGTCACTTCCTGTTAAGTTAAATCGTATGCAAATTATAGGGGCCTCGCATTTTCCTATTCTGCCCAGGGCCCCATGAACCCTAGGACCGGCCCTGATAACACTGCAATATAAATCTGGTGGACAATGCGATTGAATGAGAGATTCACGTGCACTCTCTGGTACCAGGTTAGAAGCATCATAGCAATGGTCAGAGTGTTAACGCGCCTGCTGCAGAGCATAGCGTGTACGAAGAGGTCACAGATTTGTACTATATGTGACATAGCTCAGTGGGTTGGTGTTTTTCTTGCAGAGATCTTTTGTGCAATAAGGAAGTTACAATCCTGGTTAAATAGGTCCGTTAGGTATTTTCCTGCTTCAAGCATCTCCATGTAACAGGCAAGGCATACGTTTGAAACTCTGCAGGTTTTAACTCAATCTTTCGCTACTGTAGGTTGGTAAAATACATTTGGATAGATAATAATAAACACTGACTATTAAGTGCTAAAATCAGTTTGTATCATTTGCTACATAAATGATTTTTAGAACACTAGCTTTCAAAATTCAAAGAGTACAAAAGAGCTTTTGAAGGAGTCATTAGGGTTTGTAAAATATCTTTATGAAATCAAAGATGGCAATCAATGATTCTCGCTATAAAAAAGAAAAATGTTAGAAATTGTTGGCAATTGAATAAGGGAAGCAGCTAGGTGGCCCCACTAAACTGGGTTGTTGAATTCCTGGAGAAGATTGGGTTCAATGCCTTATTTATGACAGTGAGGAGAAGGGGAATATATTTCTGCGTGCCTAGTTCATAGAACTCTACTGGACTTGATTATGGAAGATAGTTCTAATAGAGCATGAAGTACAACGAACGCGCCACGTGCGGGGGGTTCTGATAACATCCCAACGGCACCATTGGGCCTAACTCCTCAGGGGTGGATCCTTGGATCATCCCCCTTTTTCAAAAGATACATTACTGACAATTACGTTCCCACCATTTTGGAAAGGGGCAATAATAAAATCCACTTTAAAAAAAGATTCTTATGTCTCATTATCTTAATATCGTTTTATTTCTTTTGTGATTGAAATTTCTTAGCTGTTTGCACAGTTTACTGTTTTTTGTCTTCAAGCATAATAATTAAAAACCCGCTGACAGGGGGGTTATAGTGAACAGTGTTCACCTTCCAAGCAACGTTTTGTAGTGTGGGGTTCGCGCGAAGATCCAAGTAACAGCATGGTGGATCACCTTTTATTTTATTTATTTTATTATTTATTTGTGCGATTTTATATAGCGCGAACTTTACCCGAAGGTGTCAGAGTGCTTTACATAGGACCCAGTTTCAAACATAAGGACTGAAGGTTACAAGCGGACATAAAAAATTTGCACATTTTTGACTTGCATAAGAACCAGTTGAAAACATACAGACTTAGGATTACATACGTTATAAAAAAGGTACAAACAGAAAAAAAATTGCAAATGTACAAGAGATAAAGTCACACAATGAGGAGATACAAATGGATAAATTCTAGGCATATACTAGTGATATCTCTATCTACTTAGGGAGGGGATACACATGGATATACTCTAAGAGTCACATAGGAATGGTAGAGAGCACAGCGGACTCCTGCATAAACTAGTGATTAGAGTTATCTCTATATACATAGGGAAGGGGTAAGACTGGATATACTCTAAAAGTCACATAGGAATGGTAGAGAGCAAAGTGGACTACGGCATGTTCTAGTGATTAGAGTTCTCTCTATATACATAGGGAAGGGATACACATGGATATACTCTAACAGTCACATAGGCGACTAGTCGTTAGAGTTATCTCTATATACATAGGGAAGGGATACACATGGATATACTCTAAAAGTCACATAGGAGACTAGTCATTAGAGTTATCTCTATATACATAGGAAGGGATATGACTGGATATACTCTAAGAGTCACATAGGAATGGTAGAGAGTACAAAGGTCTACTGCATACACTAGTGATTAGAGTTATCTCTATATACATAGGGAGGGGATATGACTGGATAAACTCTAAGAGTCGCATAGGAATGGTATATGTTGCAAGGTCTAAAGCAAATACCTTTGATAGAGTTTAATCTATACCAATACCAATATTCAATACCATTGATTAGAGTTATTACAATAGGTCAAAGAGCAGAGTTCCATGAGTGTGGATGCAGTCACAGCACAAAGGGAGGGTGGGAGGGATGCAAGGGTATGGAGAGAAGGGGAAGCAAAAAAGGGAAGAAACATTTGAGGATCATCCACGGGGAAAAGGGTTAACGGACGAGGGAATGGGAGGAGGGCTAGAGTCCAGAGAAAACTGTCCGAAAACAGCAGCAAAGTGTCGGTCATGACAGAACAAAAGTCAAGAAATCCAGGAGAGAAGGTGGGAGCCCAGGTGGGAGATGAAGTTGGAGGCCAGGCGCGTCGCCATCTTGGAGAGCTTGCTCGGATCCGGATCGGTGGGCGTGAGAGTGCGCAAGGTGGTGAAGGTGTTGGTGCGGTCACGCGTTGGCCGTGGGGCGCTGCCCAGGCAGGTTAAGGGTTAAGTGAGTGGTCCGGAGATCCGGCCCATGTTGCAGGGCCACAGGGAGAATGCATCCTTAAGTAGATGGTATAGACAAAAATATGGAGTGACACAGAAATTGTTTAACCATCTAGGGCCTTTGTCGAATGCCATCTCCACACTCCAACCAGGAATGCAGCTACACTGCTCTTAAAAGACTGCATCTCATGATGTGGTGCAGATCTTTCCTCCTTTGCTCCCGGGGGAGGCACAGACGATGCAGTTTTTAGGTCTCGCCTGGCGAAAGCAGCACATGCGCTGCTTCGTGGATTTTAGTGTGTTCTTCAGCTCTGTGGATAGGAGCAACCTTTGGAGGAAGTTATAAAAGTGGAAGATTCCAGTAGAGTTATTCACAATAATTCAACGATTGCCTGAAGAAAAGTGGGCATACGCTGCGATTTCCTAAGACGCAAGGTTGACGAGGAAAGCAGAAGTCAAAAATGACCTCTGCCAAGGATGCTTAATGCATCTGCTTTATTATCTGGTTTTTTTATATACAAGTTTTTTGGCTTTTACGAATCATTGACATGCAATTTTAAAAAACAGATTTATTATCTTTAGTTGTGGATGATCTTCCAATTTGTTCCACACCACCTCGCCAAACATAGGAAATAATCCTATTGGGTCTCTCTCATTCGCGGACATCACTTTTATTGGGCTACAGATGCTGTAAATAATATTGTGTGATGGATAAATTAACTATTATTATCCCCCAAACCAAGGTTCTTGCATTTGAAACCCAAAGTAGATGGTCATTTTCATTGTTGTTAAATAGCTCTAAAACTGAGGAGCTGGTGCATTACCAGCACCTAGGGACATGATTCCCGAGATCCCTGAATTGGAGTAGAATTTTGAAATAATAATGCTCAAGGCCGCGCATTGTTGAAGAGACTGGAGAAGGGACTGCAAGTCCCAGAGGGCAAGAGCAACGCCTGCACCTGAGACTGCTCACACTGGGACCCCTCGCTACTTCTTGCCGCTCCCACTTCGCGGGAGCTGCCGTGCATTGTTGAAGAGACTGGAGGAGGAACTGCAAGTCCCAGAGGGCAAGAACAACGGCCGCACCCGAGACTGCTCACATTGGGACCCCACGCTACTTCTTGCCGGTCCCGCTTCGCGGGAGCTGCCGTGCATTGTTGGAGAGATTGGTGGAGGGACTGCAAGTCCCAGAAGGCAAGAGCAACACCCCCACCTGAGACTGCTCACAACGGGACCCCACGCTACTTCTTGCTGCTCCCGCTTCGCGGGAGCAACCACGCATTGTTGAAGACGCCAATTTAGCACACTACCCATCACGCATCGCGGGACGCGTGCGGGCGCGTGCCGGGTAAAGCCCAGGCCAAGGGCGGGCCCGTTTGAGCCCGTTGGAGACCGGAGGAGGCCGGGCTGGGCCTCCCCTCTAACATTTTCAGCTTTCAAGGTTGGCTATTTCATTTATATGTATTTGCCAACTGTTGCCAGGGGGTGCGATATTTTGTGTTAAATTATAGTGTTCTATTTAGTCTGTGATGTCTGGACGTGAAGGGAAGGGGAGGAAAGCCGTGATGGGTGGGACTGTAGCTGGGACACTTGACCAGTTTATTACAAGGGCTACATCAGTGTTAGCGCATGAGGTTACAATCACCGAGCGCCGCCTTTCACAAGATCTGGTATTTACTAAACGCTCATCCTTGGGGGACTGATGTTGGCACGTTCACCGGAGCAGCACATACATATAGATACTGATTTTGGGGATTCGGGACAAATTTGCAGTCAAACGCTCCGGGAAACAGTGAATACATCTTTGGTTCGGGAACCTTGTTCTTCTGCCCCACCTATATATATATTCCCGTCAGATACTGACAGGGGTATAGACACTCGTACATCTACAGGGTCTGCACTCAAAGGCCGGCCCCAACCATCAGAGCACGCATCGGGAGTGACTTCTAAGAGGAAGTTAGGAGGGGGCGCGCAGAGGGGAAAAATTTCTAAGATGCCTAAATTGAACAAGATTGGCGATTTGGCGACCACAGCATCTACAAGTATTGAAGTACCCCAGGCGATTACTTCTGCACCAAATACTTCGACCATGGTCCCTTCTGACTGTTCCCTGCCCCAGTTGGAAGAGGGATTCTGGTTAAAAGTAGGAGGCCTCATTACATCTTCTATGCAGCCCCTACTCGAGATGCTGTCGTCAATTGAGGACAGACTGGTAAAATTTGAACAGTTGTCTACAACCAATCTTCAATGTATTAAGCATAATTTGGTGAAGAGTGCCCAGGCTAAGGAATTGATGACGAATGGAACTCGGGCCCCCCTAGCTCCCTACTTCAGATTGCTACAACCATTTGTTTCTAATCCAATGGATGCTACATTGCGTGGGAATGATGTAGCCGGATCTACCACTGATGACGGTACAGAGGCACAGAGGAAAAGGGACTGCTCCCAGGGTGAGAGAGCAGCACACAAATGTTGGGAGGGGGTTTGGCCTAAAAATTATCTGGAGGATTGAAGGAAAAACATAACATCAAAGAACCTAAGAACATATTGCCACATATTGATTTACCCCTGATTCCTCACCCTATGTTGTTGTTTTGTTCGGGGTCCCTAAATTAGATAAAGGCAGCGCTGAATCTTATATTGAAATAAAAAAAAAACGATTCACTGGCTGAACAATAATAGACCTTTCCCGCCGAATGTGCAAAGTCAAATTTTGTTTGCCCACAGAGTAAGTTGGGTAGGCCGCAGAGCGAAAGATTTCGCAGGCGATTGTGTAGTCATTAATCTTAGGGACAGGTGGTTCAATACATTTGTGAGTGGTCTTACCAAAAGACGAGAACTAGCATCCAGACCTTTGATTTAAGTTATTTCTATCCCCCCCCCCAAACCCACATGGAGAAATTTGGATATCTAGGAAAGAACTTGGGAGGGCAAGCCCAGCCTGGTAATGTCAGCAACAGAGGAAGGATTGATGGTACTTGTTTTGCACCTAGTATCCCCCTAAGTAACAGATTCAGTGTGTTAGACCTGGTGGACTGTCTGATTCCAACTGACTCTTGTCCACCTACTTAGGTTAAACAGTTGTGCGATAGTACCTTGGGTTTGGAGGCTGAGGTAATAAATAAACAGCCCGCACTAAGTGATGTGTTGGGGTCCAAGGAGATTAGCAAAGTTACTATAGTTAGTGTTTGTGAGGAGGTGGGGAAATCTCTAAATGTTCCTAAAACGATTACTTTACAACCTGTGAGGTGGGATTAAACCCCCAAATACTAGGGACTCCTAATAATAATCATGAGGCCCTTGAAGCCATAGACAGTCGAGAATTGGAGGTGAGCGTTGAGAGTGAGTTGCAAGCAAGACCAAATGGCCCTAGGATCTTGTTATGGAATATTGCGGGCCTAATGGCTAGATTAGAGTTGCCCGATTGTTGTGATTTTATAGACTCCCACGAGATCTGCTTATTCCAAGAAACTTGGGCATTAAGATCATTATATAGAGTAGGCTTTGCGGCGTACTGTGAAGCAGCAGTGAAGGGTCCCTGGGGTAGACCTTCGGGGGGTCTATATATATGGGTGGGAATCCATTTAGGATGCACGGTGAAGAGAATAGAAACCCATTCACCAGATATTTTATGCATACTCCTCACCCATAGAAATCTTCCAAAGCTGGCCATTATCAATGTCTACTCTCGGCCAGTAAAATACGGGCATACATCTTCGACGTTAGATTGTTTGGCTGTTCTCCTCACCTCACTCTCGGGGATGGCATACTTTTTAATTGGTGGGGATTTTAACTGCCATTTTTAACCCCTTAATGGTTTGTTAACATCTATTACCAGTGATGAGGATTCAATATGGTCAATCCCAGGGTCGAACGCCTATCCGATAAGGGGGTGGACCCCACTAGTTTTGCAATTGACCTCTCTTACCCTCACTCATTCTTTGAGGGCATGTAATGGTCGGTTCCCTGATGACAATCGTGGGCATTCCACCTGTGATAGATTTGGTCATGCAACAATAATCGATTATATCTTATTAAATGTTGAAATCTGGCATAAAGTCGCGAAGTTTCGCGTCCACCCTCGTGAAGAAAGCGACCATAATCCATTGGTCGTAATGCTAGATTATTAATAGAAATAGGGCAAGGCTTGGATAACCTCCCATTAGATAATTTAGTAGTGGCTGAAGGAGGGAGAAGAATTTGTTGGGGCACAATAATCCAATCTCCAGAAGCAATGTCGGATATGTATACTTGCATTATTCCTCTGTTAAAAAAGGCAAGTCTCGTCTCTGGAAACAGTGCCAACCTAGAACCTGATAAGGACCTAGGAAAAATCCACCAGGACTTGGTTGCAAACCTGGCGGATTTTTTTTTATAGTAGTAAAGTATAAGAGCAATCACTGTAGAGAAAAAAAAAACTGGTATAACAGGTTGTGCAGAGATGCGAAGAGAGCCCTGCTGCTATGTCTTAAGGAGGGTGATAGCATGCGCATAAGGGAAGCATGGGTATTTTAAAAAAAAATTCTATTACAAGCAAAATCTGAATGGGAAATAAAAAGATCGCAAGCCATTAAGAATGCCTTGGATCATAAAGACATAAGAGGCTTCTGGAACTTAGTCCATACTGGAAAAATTGAGGGCAGGTCTACCATCGAGCCTAATATTGGCGAGGAAGCCTGACGTCTTTATTTTAAGGATCCATATTCAAGCCCGCATAATGGATCTAGTGAGAGTGGGATCTCGGTTTTTTGCCAACTTTTTGATTCTCCTGGGGATATACCCCCCTGTACCTTGGCTGAGGTATTAGCTGCCCTAGCAAGGGTACTTCCAAACAAAGCTCCTGGGCTAGAGAGAATTCCTGGGGACCTGTATAGAAACGAACAGGTAGTGTGGGCTCCATACCTTCAAACATTAGTTAATGTAATTATTTATGGCATGTCACCCCCCACGTGGGCTGGGGCAGAGATTATCCCTATCTACAAAAAAGGGTCCCCCATTGAACCCGCAAATTTTAGGCCACTTAGACTTATTGATGTAACACAAAAATAATTTGCTAGAGTGTTACTGGGAAGACTCCAGGAATGGATGGAAGACCTTAATATTTTAACTCCCTTGGAAGCAGGCTTTAGATGTAAAACATCTACCATAGATCAGTTATTTAGACTTCAATTGATCTATTGGAAGCATATAGTTCTGGAGGGTGGGAGCCTGTACCTGACATTTGTGGACCTTAAATCGGCGTTCAATATGGTGGACCGCGACCAGTTGTAGGTATTATGTTGGATATGGGAGTACCACCATATCTTTGCCACCAGCTCAAACGCCTCCACGAGGGAACATTTGCTAGAGTAAGGTTCGGCAAGAATGGGAAACTAACCTCTCCTTTCCCTGGTGGAAAGGGGGTGAGGCAGGGCTGCGTGCTTGCGCCGACCCTCTTCTCACTCTTTCTTAACGGGTTAGTTGGAGACCTACTTGCCGTTAAGGATATTGACTCCCCAAAACCAGCTAACCGCAAATTTCCTGCATTAATGTTTGCGGATGACACCCTGCTCCTCTCGAAATCATCAATGGGGATGCAGCGTGTGTTAGAGGAATTTAGCCAGTTTTGCAAAAAGAGGAATTTGGTGGTAAATATTAGGAAGACAAAATATATGGTCTTCAATGCTAATTCTACAAATTGTCCGCACCCAAGAATGGATGATAGACCATTGGACAGGTTCCCTATCTTTGACTATCTAGGTCTTACTTTAAACGATAAAATGGGATGGGGACCGCAAATCAATAAAGCTAATTTAAAGTTAACTCAGGCCATTGGGGGGATTTTAAAAGTCCATTAGAGATGTGCCATAAAGGTTATAAGCCCACCGGTAGAAATCTATAAAGTTCAAGCAAGGGGAGCAACCATGTATGGGGCAGAGCTGTGGGGACATAGCTTAGCTAATGCCCTTACTGTAATAGAAAATAATTTTATTAGACAAATTGTGAGCCTGCCCAAAAGCACACCCTTAGTACCACTAAGGATGGACCTGGATATCCTCCCAATTGCGGACCTAATTTCTTCACGCCCATTGCTGTATTGGCGACGGCTGTAGAGCATGCCAGAGCTACGTCATTATAGGGAGGAATTAAAGGTGGTATTGTCTACTTTGGGGGCTGGTAGTATCCAGTGGCTGTCCTTTATTAGGGATTCATTTCGTGCAATAGGAAGGGAGGCTTTATGGACCGTACCCGAGGAGTCATGACTAGCTACCTCAAAAAAACCTTTAGCGGGGCGTGGCCGAGACAGCGATGTGAACAGTCGCGTCTTGTGCGAGCTCCGTTGCCCCGCTGCCTACTTGAGCCTGTTTCAGCGGATACCGGGGGGTTTCTGTCCCTGGGGACCCTCCAACCATTGCTGGCACTGCCAACGATCTCTTCTGGTGGCATTCCGCGGCTGGGCAAGTTCGTGTTGACGGCGACCGGAGCCCCGGGCCCGCCGCAATCGGCTCCCTGGCCGCCATCTTGACTGGGGGTCCGCTGCCGAGACGTCCTGGCCGGCTCCTGCGGAGTGGACCTGCGTGGCGGTCCGAGTGCGGCATGGGAGCCTCCCTGACCTCACCTGAGGCCATACTTCCCTGGCGGACCTGCCTGTTGCCGCTCTAAACACTGAGGCGACTGGAGCTGAAGCCCCGGGCCCGCCGCGATCGGCTCCCTGGCCGCCATCTTGACTGAAGGTCTGCTGCCGAGACGTCCTGGCCGGCTCCTGCGGAGTGGACCTGCGGGGCGGTCCGAGTGCGGCATCGAAGCTTCTCTGACCCCACCTGAGGCCATACTCCCCTGGCGGACCTGCCTGCTGCCGCCCTACGCACCGAGGCGACTGGAGCTGGAGCCGGGCTACCCCCGGCGGGGAACGCGGCGGCTGCCTGGACGCCGCACACACGCGAGGCCCCGGCTTTGGCGGAAGCGGCGGGCCTGGGCTGCGGAGACCATCGGAGGCCCCCTGCTTGAGAGGCCTGGCAGCGATACCACCGACGCGGGACACCCCGGTGAGCAGCAGCGCGCCATCCCCCCTCCCCCTGTCTCTTCCTGGAGGGGCCCGGCGTTGGTGAGGCCCGGGCGCGGGTCTGCCCGCCGCTTACCTCCCCTGGCTGACCCCCGGCGGCGGCGCTCCTGGAGGCAGAGGGCCGGCTCCCTGGCGCAGGTGGCCCCCGCTTGCGTGCCCCCTGCTGCCCTGGACATCCCGGCGGGCTGAGGGGCTGACCGGGGCCCACGTGTGGGTGAGACCAGCCTCGGAGGACCCCGGCACTGCAGGATCCAACCACACACCGATCCGCCCCTGAGGCCTTGCTGAGCCTAGTGACCTATCATCGGGGCAGCCCCCTGCCTGGCTTGCGGAGACTCCGGGGGGGCCCCCGCCATAGCCAACACCAGCGCCAACACCGGCTACCCCTGCCTTGGGCCTGCTGTTGCTGGGACACTCAAGGGGACCCTCCTGGTGGCTCGCGGGCCACGACTGAGGGGCCACCTGAACGTTGTGCTGGGAGCAGACCCTTCACCAGGTGAGAGCGGGTGGTCGCATCCCGCCCCAAGCTATCGGGGACCTTCCGCCTGTGAGCCCTGAGCCCTGAGACACCTGTTGCGGACGGCTCCCTACCTGCACACTGCCCTGCCTGCCCAGAGGACCCATCCCCTCCCTGCACCAGCAGCACTCCAGCACCCTGGCCTTCAGCAGTATGTTCTGACCCTGCCTCGGGCTTGTAGAGCCTACACCCCCCATCGCCATCTTCTACCACGTGGCCTTGCCCCCTGAACGAGCGGCTCGGGCTACTCGACTCTACCCCGCCAAGGTACGAGGGATACGCGCATCAGCTGCCCCTACCCTCCGCAATCCCTCGACGCCCTACGTGGACCATGACCCGCGGCAAGGGGAACAAACCGGAACCCCCACCAACGACAACAAGGGGTACATCAGTGGCCTCCATGTGGGGCAAGACGGGCTCGCCGTCCTCTTCTGGGGGCCCCGCATCGGCAGGGGGGAAACCCCCGCCGCCGGCCGACTCTCCACCGGTGACCCAGGCCTTCATGTCCTCCTTCATGGCCGATTTGAAGACGGAAATTGGGTCCCTCAGGACGGAGGTCCATACATGCGTCAAAGAACTGCGCAGGGAGGTCACCGACCTTGGCGACCGGGTCGACGGCCTGGAAAAGACGGTCGACTCCCGCACCGAGGACCTGGAGCAGATCTGGCAGAGAGTGGCGACCCTTGAAGAGCAACATATCCAGCTCCAGATCAAGCAGGAGGACCTGGAAAACAGGGGGCGCCGCAACAACCTCCGCATCCGGGGTGTGCCACTCGGAGAAGAGGGGACTGATACCATGGCCTACGTGGCCCTACTCCTGCAAGCGGTGTGGGGTGAGGAAGACGCCCCCCCGCCGCGCCTCGACCGCGCACACCGAGTCTTTGGAGCGGGAGGTAAAGCGGGCCTCCTGCCCGACATCGTCACCAGACTCCATTACTTCACCGAGAAGGAGGCCATCTTGAAGGCGGCTAGGGACAACCCGGACCTGCGGTATGAGGGCCACAAGATCCAGATTTTCCAGGACTTAGCCCCAACCACACTCCATAGAAGGAAGGTCTTCCGCCCGGTCACCGAGAGACTCCGGGCCCTCAACATCTCCTACCAGTGGGGCCATCCTTTTGCGCTCATCTTCAAGTGGGAGGGCAAACGCAGGGCCCTCAGGTCCTATCGTGAAGCGGCACAACTGCTAGGCATGCCGGAATCCCCGGACCACAGCCCGACTCGCCCCCCCCACTCGGAGAAGGCACCTCCGCGTTCAGAATGGTCCACTGTGCGCAAACGTCGACGGTCGCCCCCGGTGGACGCACTATCTACCTCACAGACCAAGCAGGACATCATAGCGCACATCCGCTCTCTTGAGGGCGATCGCGAGGAGCAGACCTCCCAGCCTGTCGCCTCTGGCTCTGAAGGTGGGGGTCGCCCCTCGACCCCGGAAGGCAGCTAACCATCGCTACGGTGACCCGAACTGCCCTAAACACGCCCTTCCCCCCTGGACACTTTGGTCTGTCCTCCTGCACTATGGTGATTTAACCCCACTGTTCTTGGGGGTAGGGCCCCCCCTTCTCACTAGTGGGGTTCTAACGGGCTGGACGATGCCCCCTACCTTTACCAAGCCGTGAGCCGCACCACTGAGCCCCAGCGCTCTATAGGCATCTGCATAGACCATGTACACCCCACGGCTCGACACCCCCCGGACTACCTTGAGGCAGCGGGGTGCACGGACTCTGAGACGACTCAACTTCATTCCATCTACCCGCATCTTCACCCCCCCCCTTTGTCCTGTAGGAAGTGACATTCCTGAGTTCATCCAAACCCTCGGGTAGAGGATGTCCGGTACCTGGGACATTGTGTATTGGCCCTGTTGGCCTGTTCTGGTTCTGTTTCTTCCCTGTGCCTCCTCTCTTTTTTCTCTCTTTTCTTCTCCTACTTCTCCTTCACGCTGCCCTCTCTTACTACTCTCCCCCTGCGCTTACGGAGGAGCGGCATGGTGGGTCCTGCGGGGGTTGGCGCGCTGGGGGCGAGTCGAGGATGCCGCTGCTCTCTCTGCGGGGGTGTCTGCTAAGCTGGGACCTGCGCGACTTCACTCCCCCTTAGTGCTATGACAGCAAACATTCCTACACCCCTGAAGGTCCTCTCCCTCAACGTCAAAGGGCTCAACTCCCCCAATAAGCGGAAGCAAATATGGCGCTACCTCCTACACCACTCCCCTGACATTATCCTCCTCCAGGAGACACACCTTCTCAGGGGGGACATCAAACGCATGGCGCACCCTAGATACCCCACACAGTTCTGGGCATCCTCTGACACCAAGACAGCGGGGGTGGCAATTCTCTGCAGGGCTGGCATCCGGCGGGGACCCGTGAAACCCTTCAGGAGCGCTGACGGGCGGTTCCTCCGAGCCTCGGTACAGATGGGCTGTGCGCGGTTCACTCTAGGCTGTGTGTATGCGCCCAACCAGTCGCAGGACAAATACCTCCAGGCACTTCTGCGGGATCAGTTCCCACCGGGCGAGGCCAATGTGATCTTGGGCGGAGATTTCAACCTTGTTTGGGACCCGGAGCTAGACCGTGCGGGAGCCCCCTTCAACGGTGCGGGAGCGATGTCCTCTACCCTTAGGACGCAACTTATCGACCTGGGACTCGTGGATGTGTGGCGCTATCACAACCCGGGGACCCGGGATTACTCCTTCTACTCGCACTCCCACCGGACGTACTCCCGGATCGACTACCTCTTCACTTCCCTTGAATTAGCCCGCGACTCCTTAGCAGCCGCTATATCCGACATTTCCCTGTCGGATCACGCCCATGTGGAACTCCTGCTCCAGGATCCCCTGGCCCGCGCCACTTGTGAACGCAGGTGGGTGCTCCCGCCGAGGGTCCTTCGGGACCCAGACGACGCCGCTAGCATCCGTGACGCCATAGACTCGTATTTCGCCGTCAACGACACCCCCGACCTGCCCTTCCACACGGTCTGGGATGCCTTCAAGGCCACCATTCGGGGCCACATCACCTCCCTGGCGGTGGCACGGCTTAAGGAAGCGTTCAAGGTGGAGACCGACCTGGCTTCCGAGATCAAACTGGCAGAGGCCCGGGACCGGGACACCCCCTCGCGGGCGTCAAAGAGGACTCTCGCCAACCTCAGGGGGCAACTCCGCACCTTGCGCACCAACAAGGCGGAGCACTCCCTGCTAGCGCTCAAGCAGCGGTACTACGAGGGGGGGGACAAGGTAGGTCGCCTACTAGCCGGCAGGCTGAGGGCGCGTGCCGCTCGGGCCCACATCGCCAATGTCAAGCGGCAGGATGGCACTAGTGTCACCTCTGAGAGGGCCAAGCAGGCTGCCTTTGTCGATTACTACTCCTCTCTGTATGCTGAGGAGCCCACCTCTGCGGAGGCACGGGAGGCCGTCCTCGCGGACTTCGAGGGGTCTCCACTGTCCCCGGCGTGCGCAGCCTCGTTGGAGGGTCCTCTGCTGGAGGAGGAAATAACGGAAGCTGTCAAGGACCTCCCTGTGGGGAAAACCCCGGGGCCGGACGGCCTGCCGTTGGCCTTCTATAGACTGTTCCTGACCCAGCTCCGCCCGCATTTGCTGCGGCTCTACGGCTCCTTCTCTGACGACACTGGACCGTCCCCCGATATGGGTCTGGCGGAAATAGCCCTGATCCCCAAGCCCGGGAAGGATCCCGGCCTCTGCGCCTCCTACCGCCCCATCGCCCTCCTTAACACCGATCTCAAGATCTACACTAAGATCCTGGCCAAACGGCTGGACCCGCTCATGCCGGGATTGGTGAACCCGGACCAGGTGGGATTTATTCGAGATCGACAGGGGGCCGACAATGTCCGCAGGCTGGCGCACTTGGTGGGAAAGGTGCACCATTGGAAAATCCCGGCCTGCCTCCTCTCCCTGGACGCGGAAAAGGCCTTCGACCGGGTCGACTGGACCTTCCTGCGGGCGGTTCTCAAGAAACTGGGTCTTGGCCCTACCATGATCTCCAGGTGCATGGCCCCTTACCTCGGACCACAGGCCAGAATTCGGGTCAATGGCCAACTGACGCCGCCGCTTTCAATCCACAGGGGAACACGACAGGGATGCCCGCTCTCGCCGCTCCTGTTCGCTTTAGCGGTAGAACCGCTGGCGGAGCTGATTAGACGCGCTCCTGACATTCACGGTATCCCCCACGGGGGACGCACCAACAAGGTAGCGTTATTTGCGGACGATCTGATCCTTACCCTTACGAACCCTCGGATCTCCCTCCCTGCGGTGCACGACGCCCTCTCACTGTTTGAGCAGGCGTCCGGCCTTAAAATTAATCACACCAAATCTTGGGCTCTCAACCTCACCATCCCCGAGGAGGAGGTTTCCTTCCTGAAGGAGATCGCACCCTACCGCTGGGCGGATGACCACATTACATACCTGGGTCTGGACATCACGCCTCACCTCGACTCGTGGTCCTCCAGAAACTGGGCCTCTTGCCGCAAAGAAGTCCTGGCAGACCTGCGGAAATGGAAGCCCCTGATGATATCCTGGCTGGGGCGGCTCAATGCGGTCAAGATGTCGGTCCTTCCCCGCATTCTCTATGTTTTCCAGTGCCTCCCCACTCCGATCCCGATCCACTGCATCAGGAACCTCCAGCGCGACCTCACGTCCTTCATATGGGGAGGTAAGCGGCCTCGTTTTTCGCAAAAAGTCCTCATGGAACCGAGAGACAGGGGTGGCCTCGCCTGCCCGAATCTCCTCCACTACTATTGGGCGGCGCATCTCCGGTTCGTGATCGAATGGGGTGCACGCGAAAGCGACAAACACTGGTTCCACATGGACCGAGTGGTCACGGGGCGCACCATATGGGACTTGCCCTGGTTACCGCGGGTAGCGCGCTCCAGGAGTGCGTATATGGCGGTCCCCACGAGGACGGTGCTTGAGGTATGGGACCGAGTGGCAGTGTCCAAGGGTTTAACCACGTTCCCCTCTCCGCATACCCCCATTGCTGGTAACCCGCACTTTCCCCCTGCTGCCCGGACCCGAGCCTTCGAGAGCTGGACGCAAGGAGACTGCAGGGTTGCAGGGGATCTCTTTCTTGGTGGATCCCCTAAATCATGGCTGGACTGCAGGGAAGAATTTAACCTCCCCCTAACCGCTGGCTTACAATATGCGCAGCTGCGCCATTGGATCTCGGGAGACGACATGTCTCAGGCTGCCTCCAGGGAGTATACTCCATTTGAGAAGCTGGCGCGCTCCCTCGGGGGACTGAAACGGCTTATCTCCCAAATTTACAATATCCTGCAGCACCCTCTCACCCCTCCCGCGCATCCCTACCAGAGGCAGTGGCAGACGGCGACTGGCACTGAACTCACGCCATCTCAATGGTCTAGGCTCTGGAGTGACATTCCCAAAACCTACCGCAGTATCCCACAGAGGGAAAACGCGTACAAGATGCTAACGCAATGGTACTACACCCCCCTGCGTCTCAACAAAATGTTCCCCGCCTCCTCACCGCTGTGCTGGAGGTGTAGCACTGCGACTGGTGACTTCATACACATCTGGTGGTCGTGCCCTGCCCTGGCTGTCTTTTGGAAGGAGGTCCTTAGTCACATTAAGAAGGTGTTGGGTTTCCCCCTCCCTGAAGAGGTTTGCACACTCCTGCTGGGCGTCCGACCCCCCACACTCAGAGCACTCACGCGCAGCGATTGGATCCTCACCCTCCACATGTTAGGCGCTGCCAAGCAACTCATTGCTCTGTACTGGAAGCGGGCTGAGGCACCGCCGATAGCTTCCTGGTTCGTGCGCCTCTGGCAGGTCCTGACCATGGAGCTGCTCACGGCGCGGATACAATCAAGGGGGGTGCGATTCAAGGCAGTGTGGGAACCCCTCGTGCGTCACCTGTGCTCCATCAGCTATGCCCGCCACATGCCCCCCAGGCTCCGCGCTCTGCAATTGTTCGAGGACGCCCTCATTCCTGCTGACCCAGGCAGACTAGGCCCTTAGTTGCCCCCCCCAGTGCTGGTTTGCGCTCTACGCCTCTTGTAGGCGACCGTAGCTATGCCCCCCTAGCCCCTCTCCGCCACACCACTGCTCTTCTACTTCCGACTTTTTCTTCTTTCTTGCTTGCCACTCTGGCTTCCGCCCCCCTTTGGGACAGTTTGGCCCCTGTTGGGCCTTTGAAAATGTGACACCACTGCTCTCCCCCCCATACGCGCCCCCCCGTACAGCGGCGCGTTGCCAGCGCATGACCACCTTCTGCTATATTTTCCCCTAAGCCACGCGGCCGGCCCCCCCGGGGGTTGTAGGCAGGGCGCTGTGTTAAGGATCTCATCTCCCCTGGTCAACTACATCTACAGACTTGCATATGCGCGGCCGGCCTCGATAAGGGGTTGTAGGCTTATCGCTGTGTTCACAATAAAAACAGATTTGAACAAAAAAAAAAAAAAACCTTTAGCTAGTGCTAGAGCACAAACTGATACGTATCTTACAGACAGTGAATCCCTCTAGTTTAACATATGGGTTTTTGGATATTAAGTACCAATATAAAATGGAGCTGGTGTTGGATTCTATACAACCACTATTGCAAAGAAGTTGTTTTTGCAATTTAGATATGGGACGCTCCCGCTCCATGCTTTAACCAACAAGTGGGCGGGTGCTAACTCTCGTCTTTGCCCTGAGTGACTAGTGGAGGAAGAAACTGCAATTCATGTGTTGTTCTTCTGCTTGGCATATAAGCGGGCTAGGTCCAAGTGGGTGATTCAACTCTGCAGAAACCTGGGCATTCGAAATTATAAAGAATTTTATAAAGGTTCTAATATCTGATACTAACCCGGTTTTTGTTGCTGCAAATTCTAAATTTGTATTTGCTATGTGGTGTAAATGAAGGTATTTACTTAAAAATTGATGTCAGAACTAGTAACACTTGCTCCTATTTGCCACTTGTGATCCGGGGCTCTAGAAAAATGTAGTCTGTAAGAGTAAGTATCTGCTGAAAAACTCACGTGAGAAATAGTAATATCTGCTTACTTGGCTGCTAATGTGATCTTGGCTTTTATATAAATACTAGATGTGAATCCTTCTTTTTAAAATATATTTAGTTTAAATTATATTTTTTAATGAATATTTTAATTGATCAAACTTCCCATAGTGATGATTTTCATTTTATCTGCCTACTTCCCAATGGGTAATTTTTACTGCTATGTATACTAATTAGTGTTCTTTACGCCTCTGTATTCCTTTCTTGATATGAATTTTAAGATGATCTAAATTTATATGTGCTTTTATGGCTGTAATAGTCGGAATAAAGTTCCTAGAATGAGTGAATGAAATAATAATGCTCAAGGCTTTGGTGATTGTATCCGATTTCAGGAAATATAATACTTTATATGGGTGTTTTTCCTTCCATTTCAATGCAACAAGCTAATGGGACCTGGTTATTATCAGTGATGTTGTAACGGAGTGAGAATATTGATTTTAAGTGGGAGTTCTTTTTAGAATGGGAGGAACTAGATTAGCTTTCGGTGTTTCAGATTCCGATGGGTCTTCAACGATCCTGGTGGTGAGGGTATAATTCTGTTTGCGTAGTTGGAAGTTAGTGGCAGTTAAAGAAGCTAACACTTTTGTGGTCCTACAGAACTTTAGGATGCACAAGGTCTTGTTTGTAGTTTATTCTACAGTGAATTCTAAAGAAATGGAAAGGCTCAAACTGGAACAGAAGGAGACTGGCAAGCAATTCTCCTCGGTGAATTTTCATTCTTATTATAGACCAGTGAAAGATGACTATTCCACAGGAAATCATAAAGACAATTAAAGTTTAATGGGGCGGATTAAAATGGCAGATGGACTTTAGTCCATCCGCCATCATCTCGGGGAGTGGGATCGCCCGACAACAAGGCAGCGGTCCCACAGGGGGTATTAGGATGCGACCGCCACTGTACTTTGTGCTGCTGACTGCAGCATCCGTCGCAATGTAAAAATGGCATGTGCCTGCCACATGGTGCATGGAAATGTAGGGGCACACCCCAAAAGAAAGGGCCCTGGGTGAAGGGGGCCAGTGTACATCCCCGCCAGCCTTTTCATGGCGGGTGAACCGCCATGCAAAGGCTGGCGGGGAGGCACATCCTAATCCCTACAGCAGTGCCTGGTAGGCACTGCCACCATTTCGGGGGTGGGAAGGCCTCCGTCGCACCGGTGGACTCAAGGGGCCCGCCTTATATGTGGCGGTCAGATTTTCCGACCGTCAAGGACCCGCCCGCCATTATAATATGCCGGGCGGGAAATGGTCTCACGATGGCGGTGAGCCCGCCACCGGCAGCCTGTTGGTGTCGGGTTCACCGCCATCATAATCAGCCCCTATATTTTGAGTATTTACAAGCAAATGTTTCATTAGTTTGATTAGAGACTACTTAGGGAATCAGGATAATAATAACTATTGCAATAAATTCCCATATGTGAATAAGTGTATTGTGAAATAAAAACATGGGCATTGCCAATATAATATGTATGTTAAATATACACTAATTCTCCAACTTTGAGATTGTTCAGTATTTTACTTTGGTGTACATCTTAAACTCATTTTTATCATGTATGAAGCGTGCAATCAAGTCCAAGCCATTTAGCTACTTAGAATGTTTGTAAATTGTTTACTCTCTAGGGTAGCTATTATAAAATGTTACTTTTAATTATGTTATATAATAATGATTTAATGGGCCTCATTCGCAGAGGTTTACACTTTTGAATATGTTCACTACTTTTTAGTATTCTCAAAATCAGGGCCTGATTCACAAAGGTTACGTACAATTTTGAGTAACTTTACTACTTTGTGGCTATTCACAAAATCAGAGAGTAATTTACACCAAAAGTGTAACTTTCATGTCTACACTCTGATTTTCTTAATAGCCAAAAGTAGCAAAGTTACTCACAAATGTAAGAGTAAATTACATGTGTAAATTACTGAAAAGTGTAAATTACCTTTGTGACTAGCCTCTGCTGTTTGTAAATAGCCCTCGGCCCTCCTATTTGGTGGAGACATGTAAATTACACTTCTTTAGTAAATTTACACTCTGATTTTGTGAACAGCCACCAAGTAGTAAACTTACTCAAAAGCATAAGTCACCTTTATGAATCAGACTCATTGAGTATCAGTTGCTATTAAAAAACAGGAGGGGGCGTGGCCAAGATGGCGGACCGACCAGACGTCTCCTCGAGTGGCTCCCTGTCTTAGCCCCCTTTAGTGCCCTTTTTGTAGCCTAATTTCCCCCCCAATCACCTTGAGCCTGTGCGGCTTCTGTGGGGCCCCTCACGGTTGTGCCGGTGTGTCCAGACGCTGCAGTGCTGCTGCCCCCGGGCTTTCCCGAACTGCGAGTGAAGCGCCCGGTCCGCGGGACGTGTAATGGCGGCCGTGCCTGCCCAGTGATTGCAGCCTGGCATTTCCTCGGTGGCGGCCCGAGATTCGGCGTGGACCGGAGCTGCCCGTGGTGTCCACCCGCGGGCCAGGCAGCGAAGGCGACTCCGGATGATGGGCGGAAGCTGCTGCTGGCTGTGAGGCATCGGAGGAGAAGAGAGGCTGGGCTGGCCGGGAGGAGCGTTACGAGAGGCCCTGGCTCGGGCCTACGCAGGACCCGGCTGATGTGTTCCCTGGTGCTCCTGGACTCGGGGGACGTGGAGACAGTGGCCCGGGAGAGCGGAAGGGGCACCAGCTGACATAAGAGCCTGGAGAGCCCACCACAGGTGAGGAGGGCCTTGTGGGATGGGCGGAAGCCGAGGGTGCGGGGGGCATAATCGAGCCCCCGGAGTTGGCCTAGCGGGGCCTTGCTTGCACGGTGTGGCGGTCCGAGGAGACACTGGGCGACACGGAGCAGGGGGGACCTAGGGGCTAACACACCTGAGGCCACATCATCAAGATAGCAGCGCAACCCCCCCGGTGGTAGTGGGTTGAGTGGCCTCGGAGGAGCAGCTGCAATGTACCCGCGGTGCGGATGCCATTTTGAGAGTTCGACCTGCGTAGCGGCGGCCCTGGGGGGTAGCCAGCGGCACGGAGACGTCACCGCAGCAGGGGCCCGGAGGAGGGGCCCCTGTCAGAGCGCGGGGAGGTGAAGCAGTCTTCCCGTGGGGCACCTACCGTCTGGGCCAGAGGTGATTGGACTGGGAGATCTCCCCCCCATGACCAAGGGATTGCCCGGGGGGGGCGAGGTGAGGATAAGCGGTGCTACGGGTTGCAAGGTACTGAGAAACGGGTCCATCCTGCTGTGGCCGCTGGGACTGTTGGTGCTGGTGCGGGCCATCGGGGTAATGTTGCGGGGCACCGCGTAACCAGGGAGGATCGCGCTGGGCCTGGCGCCGGCGCGCACGGAGGCACTAGTGGGCCGCGAATGCCCCACACATAGAACCGGGGGCAGCGTGATGGCCCCCATGGCGGGTCTCCGGAAGAAAGGTGACCGCACACTCCCGGAGATGCTCGCAAAGACCCAGTCTAGGATTGAAAAGGGGCCGCCTTCCCCCGAGGTCCAGAAATCCCTACCGGCCCCACCCTGAAGACAATGTGCCTATCACCAAATCCTTTTTAGAATCACTGTTCAACTCCCTCAGGGACGATTTCAAGTCACTGAAACAAGAGGTGGCCGGTGAGGTTAGGGAGCTCAGGCGGGACGTTGAAGACCTGGGGGAACGCGTGGTAGCTATTGAAGACGCAGATCGGACCCGGAGTGAGGAGGTCGAGCAGTTACAGCAGGAGGTCCTGCGGCTCAAGGACCAGCATCTGCACCTCCAGGCCCACGCGGAGGACCTGGAAAACCGGTCCCGCCGAAACAACATTCGGGTCCGGGGGGTCCCTCTTCAGGCAGAGGGGACGGACATCACCGGCTACCTACAAGGCCTCTTCGGGGACATACTTGGAGAAGCTGAGGGCTCTGAAGTCAGGATAGATAGAGCTCACAGAGTGGGACCCCTCCGGCGAACATCTGGCCCACCTCCGGACATTCTGGCATTCCTTCCCGACTTCCCCCTCAAGGAAACAATCCTCTGCGAGGCCCGGCAGAAACAACCACTCCAGTTCCGTGGCCATCCCATTGCCCTTTACCAGGACCTCTCCGCGATCACATTGCAGAAACGGAAGTCTTTCAAGATCGCCACGGACTTCCTTCGTCAACATGAGGTCCCATACTCATGGGGCCACCAATTCCGCCTAATTTTCAAATGGAATGGTGCCCTGCATTAGATGCGCTCCCTCACGGACACTTGCAAGTTACTGGGCATAGAAATTGGGGAGGAGCTCCCAATGCTGAGGCTGGAGCGGGGACAACCCAGAAATGGCTGACACACGGTCAGCCGCCGCCGCTCCCCGAAACCGCGCCTGAAACCTGAAGCCCACATCATCTCGCAGGAGTGAGCAACGGCCATTTTTTGAGGTGGCCAAAGAAACGGCAACTTCTGAGTGATTCTGTCCTTCGGATGGGGGGGGGACCTCTTTGCACGTTTGTAATTGCAGGGGGGGGGGGCGGGCGGGGGCCACGGAGGTCACCACGGGACAGTGCTCCTATTAGTGACAATACCACAGCCCTGTGTTGTTTTGACAGGTCTGGGACTATGGACTTACATGGTTGGGGAGTTGGGGAGCGGGTGGGGACGGCGGGGCTGGACCTTGGGGGTCTTGGGGAAGGGGTATCATGGGGGTTTGGGGGGAAGTTAGTTGGGGATGGGGGTGGGCGGTTCCGGGTCCAAGGATGGGTGTGCAAGTGTGTGTTGTGCAAGGGGGTGAGATGAGCGTTGGCTGGGTCGCTCCGGTTTCCAGCGACAGGGTTACAGAGGGGACGGGGCTACTGAGTGATCATGCCTGCTACTGAACTGCGCCTGCTCACCTTGAATGTTCGGGGCCTAAACAACCCAGTAAAGAGGCGAGCGGTCCATTCTTTCCTGGAGAACTCGAGGGCTGACATTTGTCTCCTTCAGGAAAAGCACCTCTTGGCCAAAGACTGCTTCAGGATGAAGTCACGTAGCTTCCCGCTAAAATACTTCTCCTCAGGGCCCAACAAAACTGCAGGGGTGGCGATCCTGGTGGCCCAGCATTTTAGGGGGAGGGTTGGGAGGAAGGTGGCAGAAGTACGAGGCAGACTGCTCTCCTACAGCTTTTCCCTAGGAGATTCCTCCTTTACGGTTAGCTCAGTATATGCACCTAATGAAGGCCAGGATAAGTTCTTCCATCAGACACTCACTGAGGCAGCGGCTGCACCGGATAGGCATGTCCTGATCCGGGGGACCCGAACCTGGTGTTTGATACCCAATTAGACAGATCGGGGCAGCGCTCTACGCATGCAGGTGCCCTCTCCCGGGAGGGGTTGGCTAGATTGGAGGAGGTGGGGTTGGTGGACCTCTGGCGCAGCTTTCATCCAGGAACCCAAGACTTTTCCTACTATTCCCATGCCCATAAAACTTATGCGAGATTAGACTACTTTCTATGCTCTACATCACTTAAAGCGCTAGCGACTGAGATAGATTTTGGAGCCGCGGCGCTTTCTGACCATGCACCGCTATCGGTGGTGTTCTCCTTTCCTCTTGTGCCTAGAGCCGCGCGGTGCTGGAAACTCCGCGCCCACTTACTACATCGTAAAGACAACGTGGAGAGAATCACTGGGGCCATAAAAGATTTTTTATCACACACTAACACAGCTGACACATCTCTGGCTACACATTGGGTTGCACTTAAGGCGGTCCTTTGCGGGGAATTTATAGCAATCTCGGCGGCGGAAAACTCCGAGAGGGCGCCGAAACGCGAGGAACTGACGTTGCGGACGAGGGAACTGGAGGAGATGCACCAGAGGACGGGAGCACCCCGGGTGTGGAGGCAGCTCCCTCAAGTTCGACAACAATTGACTGCCTTGGACCAAGACCGGCCTGAGCTCGCGGCACTAAGGACGCGGCACATGTTTTACACTGGGGGAGACAGGTGTGGACGTCTGTTGGGCCGCGCGCTTCGGGAGACTCAGCAGCAGCGTATGGTACAGGAGATAACCACGCAGGGTGGGGGGTGCGTCACTAGTGACGGAGACATAGCGAAGGCTTTCAGTGATTTCTACACCTCCCTCTACACGGGTGCGAGGCTCGACCCCGCAGTTGTTGGGACCTTTCTGGAGTCGGTTCCCCTCCCGACCCTGTCAAGGGATCAAGCGGAGCAGCTGGACAGGAGTATTCGCCCCGAAGAAGTGATTTCGGCGATCTCTCATCTTAAGCTTGCCAAGGCGCCGGGTCCGGATGGATTCACGGCTATTTTTTATAAAACCTTTTGCCCCCAGGTGGCACTGTTGTTGACTGCTTTATTCGATTCCTTTTCAGAACCCGGAGCGATTCCGCGGGACTTGCTAGATGCCACCATCTCGGTCATCCCTAAGCCGGGGAAAGACCGCACACAATGTGGGGCGTATCGCCCCATATCTCTCCTTAATGTCGACCTTAAAATTTACACTGGCATCCTGGCTACACGGCTGGCTCCTTTCATGCAGGGGCTGATAGACCCAGACCAAGCGGGTTTTATCCCAGAGCGACAAACGGTTGACCATACAAAGAGAGCCTTAAATCTGATAGAAAAGGCGACACGCACTAGTGTGGAATATTTGTTGCTCAGCATTTATGCCAAAAAAGCCTTTGACCGGGTCCACTGGCCATATCTAGAGAGCGTCTAGATAAAAGCAGGGCTGGGAGAGACTTTCCGGACCTGGGTCCTCAATTGCTATACCTTCCCCACAGCAACGGTGAGGGTAAACTGATGCTCATCTCCGCGCTTTCCCATTGAACAGGGGACGCGGCAGGGGTGTCCACTGTCACCCCTGCTGTTCGCCCTGTATATGGAGCCTTTGGCGCAGGCTCTGAGACTAGATTTGAGAATACAGGGGATTAAGTTTGGCGCATTCGTTCACACAGCAAGTCTTTACGTGGATGATGTCCTCCTATCACTAGGCTCCCCCAGAACCTCCTTGCCAGCGTGTTTGGAGATCCTGGACTCCTTTGCGGGAGCTGCAGGGTTCAAGGTCAATATGTCAAAATCGGAAGCGATGGACCACTCCCTGGAGGGACAGACGCGAGCCTACCTGCAAAGCCGTTTCCCCTTTCGGTGGGCGTCGGAGGCTATCCCGTATTTGGGGATCCAGCTGGCAGACACTCTGTCAGGCACGGTTCGTATTAATTATGCTAAGTTGCGCAGACGCTGCGGACGGAACTCGGCCGGTGGAGGCATCTTCCCCTATCCTGGCTTGGCCGCGTCGTCGCTGTTAAAATGACCATCTTGCCGCAGATTTTATATGTCTTCCGGGCTGTCCCCCTGCGTCCCCCGGAGGGTTGGATTAAGCAGACACAATCGGAACTCGCCCAATTCATTTGGAATGGCAAGCGCCCGAGGATGAAGCTAAGGTTAGCCATGCTACCACCGGAACAGGGGGGCCTGGGCCTCCCGGATCTACGACTCTACTATCAGGCGATGCAGCTTAGGACCTTGGTGGAATGGAGCAGGTGGGAGTCAGAAAAGCACTGGCTCTTCCAGGATCAGGCTGTAGCGGGCAGGCCCTTGCAGGAAGTTCCCTTCCTCCGCAAGACGCATCGCCCTCCTAATCTATATGCTTCCTTCATCACGCGGGTACCCATGGAGGTATGGGACCAGACTAATTTGAGACATGAGCTGACCACATTTCCCTCCCCGCTTACGCCACTGGTGGACAACCCGGAGTTCGGGCAGGGATGCGATGCCCAGGCCTTTGCCAGGTGGCGGCCGGCGGGATGCAGAGTGCTGTACCACTTATACACGAAACAAGGGATAGCCCCCTTTGAGCATTTGCGACGGGAATATGGCCTGCCAGAGACAGAGAGGCTCCGCTATTTACAGGTGCGACATTGGGCACTTCATGCTCAGGTGTGGACGGAAGCGGATAGGAAGCTTAGCCCCTACGAATACTGGCTACTCTCACGAACGTCGGACAAACGACTCATCTCGGACCTATATCGCATGCTGTTGCTACGGTATGCACTGGTCTACAATCCAAGCAGGGTCCGCTGGCAGCGGGAGCTGGGTCGGGAGCTTACCAACAAAGAATGGGAGGACATCTACTACCGCGCACGACACTCGGCGTACCACATGGGGCTGACAGACACCTTTACCAAACTGGCAACCTACTGGTATTATACGCCAGAGAGAGTACACAAAATGGACCACACTAGGGATGCCACCTGCTGGCGGGGTTGTGGCGAAAGGGGCACATTGGTACACCTGCTATGGGAATGCGCCCGGATCAAGGATTACTGGAAATTGGTTTTGGATGAGGTAGATGTCCACTTTAATACGGAGATCCCAAGGTTCCCTGCCTATGTTCTGCTGGGTCTTCCGAATGCCCTGACCTACCCGTTGAAATCACGCAGGGGGAGGTTGATAGCTATAGCCTTAGGCTCTGCAGTTCAGAATGTTCTCTCTTTCTGGCGTACAGCGCACATCCCCACTTATCAGGGTTGGTTGTTTCGTCTTTGGGCAGTGCTTGGCATGGAAAAGCTATCCTTAATCAAAGCTGGGGAAGGATCTAGAAACGCTGAACTGTGGCAGCCGTTCCTTGCTTTGTTGGCCACAGAATTCAGGGAAGTGACATGTCTCCGGTACTTGCGTATGCTACGTCTATCACAGGCTCATCATTGAGAGGCTTTGGTGTGATTGGTTGTTTGTGTGCTGGAGATCACGGACCTGGAACCAGGGTGGGGGGCGGGTAGTTGGGGGAAGTGATGGAGGGTGGGACTGGGGGGAGGGGAGAGGGGGTTGTTGTTTTTTCCTTTTTTGCAGCCAACTTGACTTTATAATTGCTTTGGAAAAGAGAGAGCATTGCGGGGCTTGGGTACCGTTTACATATAGCTGTCTTGGGTTTTCAATGCCTCTTCCATTGTTTGATGCGTTCATGATCAGCAATGTTTCTCTGCATGTATTTGAGCTGCCTTTTTCAATAAAAAGATTTAATACTAAAAAACAGGAGTATGTCCAGTGCTACACATGGCCGACCACATTGACTTCAACACCCTCCCATAGAAAATAATGGTGGTAGAGACTGGAAATAAATCCCCAAAGGAAATAATGTTGAATTAAATAAAATGATATAAATAGTCATAAATATAAATAAATATTTGATCATTTAAAAATATATATATTATAGTACATATTTAATATTGAACTATAAAATATTGATACAATTTATTACAAATAAGTAAATTATTTCTAATTAATGCTATACAACACTTTCAATAATTATTAATGCACAATAAAAATAATTTACTCTTTAGGTAGGAATTTATTTTTTAATTTATCCTTCAGAAAAATAATTTTAATTTAATGTAACTATTTCCATTAATTCAATTTTAATTAAAAATTAATTTAATACTGCTGTAGGATTTTTTTAATTTTGTTATACGTTTAAAGTATATATGTAAAATGAATGTATATTAATATTTAACATAAAAACATACATTTATTTTTAATATTTATTTTCATGTTAAATAAACAGTTACTTTTTTTGTATACTTTACCATGTGGAAATCTCCGCCCCATGTGTCTAAAGCATACCGAAAATAAAAACATTTTTAAAAAATCTGTAGTTTATGCCACCATGGCTGCATCAATGCTCTCGAACTGCATTGATTTTTTAATCAACAACATCAAATACCATTGTCTCTTTTATAAAGGCTTTGAAATCGTCACTAGGCCAGGGCAAAATATTGTTTACAGATAAAGGGCAAAAGTACTCTCTTTCCAGTTAGGAGTAAATACATTTAATGCCCATGTCCCATACCTAGAGTGTTTTTTATTTTAATTTATTTTGGAGCCAACAATGGATTTAGAATAGTCTTGTATTAACCTAACTTTTTTCATAGAAATGGTATCTAATTAACCTATTTCTCCTAGAAGAAACATGATTTAGTTTAAACCAAAGCACTGTCCGGCGCAGATCAATCAGTTACTCTCTATTATAGTTCACCAAGGTGTTTTTTGAGCATGTTCAGAATTAAAGATATTTGATAGCCCTCCAGAATGTGGCCAAATCATAGCCCAAAACAATAGGGGTCCTTTGGTGGATTTCCATGTTTGTGAATGATAGTTTCCTGTCTAAGATCTTGTGGGAGCTCACCCACCATCCTGGACTCGTGCAGCATGGTTTGAAGCGGTCATACAACTCTACTCCACACATTTGAAGAATTTCAGAGGCAGACCATTATAATCTGGTGATTTGCCACTTTTAACCTGGGTCAAGGTTTCCACCATCTGACCCTCTTGTATTTCCCCATCTAATAGTTTCCTGGCATCTTCCCATGTTTAGAGAAAGTAGATCTTGGATAAAGCTGCCCAGATTTCCCCTGTTCTCCCCCACTGGTGTGTGGTGTGTTAAATATTCCCAGAAAGAGCGCGAACGCTTGAGCAATATCACTTGCCAATTCCACCACAACTCCACTCTCTGTGTTCACCTTATGTACCGATCTCTGCCCCTTCTTCCTCTTTGAGAGCCAGGCAAGCAGTTTTTCTGCTTTGTTTCCCACTTTGCACAGCTTGCTCTCTTTCGCCCTATGCTGTGTTCCCTCTTCTTGTTGCATGATGCATCATTTCTCCTCTCTGGTCTATGTTAGTTTGTTGGCCTGTATCGGATCTGAGATTCCACATACAGTATTTGTGAACATTGCTTGGAAATATTGGCAGGACAACATTAGGAACAACTGCCTTCATCTACGCATATTTTTCTCATTTTAATGTTACACAAAGAGCAACTTTAGGCCCTTTGCATGGATCATTTGTTTGAAGGTTTTCTCTTGAGCCTGAAGAGGTTCTACCCTTATTCTCTTTTGGTCATAAATCTTTCTTATCAAATCAGAATAAAGTTGATTTGGGTCACCGCCTGGTCACCATAGGTATGTATTGACTGTTCTACAGTGGCTACAATGCCTTGCTATCCTTGTGGAGGCTTTGATGACTTAGTTGTTCATCTTTTCTATTGGTTCCCTCCTAGATCCAGGGGGCCCTGGGGTTATCCCTCTCGTTTCTTACGTACCTGTTTTTGACTGTATTGTTAGTTCTACGCTGGCGTTTGAAGGTAAGTTTCTAGATGTACCTTTTATGGTTTGGAGATCTGGCGCTCCACTTTTAGACCATAGTACAAATTATGTTTGAGTGCAAATTTTGGTTCCATTGAGCATGCTGTTTACGTATATATTTTTGTTTTACTTATTCTATGCACTTCACAGGTGGTTGGCATCTATGGCACATATTTATGTCTATAGTAGAAGCATGGTGTATGCACACTGTCAGCTTTGATTTGGTTTCACTTTTTGTCTTTGGGTACGAGAACACCAATCCTCTTGAATGTGGGTAGTTCTGGCATTGTGTTTGAGTGCAAATATCAACTCCTTTTGACATGGAGAGATGTTCACTTCTTAATGATGAGTAATTTGAAATCCAATTGTTTCAATTAATACCTCCACCTTGTCTTCAAATTGGTAGACCATGAGCGGCTGTTTGGAATGGTGTGTTGTTGAGCAGGCTGTGTAGTTTGTGGGGACATACTAAAAATGCTGCATGTCACCTGGTCAGCGTAGATTCTCCCGTTCGCCCTCTTATTCTGATGGTGTGGTTTCACACAGCATTGAAGTTGGAACACTGCTGGTTTTGAAGTCAATTTTAGACTCACCCTCAGTTCCAAAGCAGGCATGTTAGTGTCTCAGGGTCATGATGGAGTATATCCACGTTGAGATAAAAGGTGTTATTGAGGCTTCTCTGGAACAGAGATAGGGTTTCAGGGCAAATATAGATCTAGAACAGTGGCCTCTGCCAAATGACAAGGTCTTCTCACAATTGGCTCAGGGCTCGAAGCATGGCTTTCTCAAGGCTGTTCATTGCTCTGGATTCTAGGCTCCACTCAAGGCCATCCTCTAGAGCAGAGGTCTTCAAACCTTTTTAGGTTGAGCCCGCCCCCAGCTGAATTTTTTTAGATGTCGGGCCCCTTCACCCCCTGACAGAATATTCTGGAATCTGGTACACTACATAATCGACCGCCATCCACATGTCCCAGGTCATATCCAGCAAATAATGTTAAACACACTAAGAGTGTTTAGTAAACTGCAGGTTTCACTTTGTGTCGTTAAATGACAGAGACTTATTACACAGTTCAAACCAAAATTTTCCAAGATAAAACGTGTGCACAATGCTTTTATTAGGGTTTTACTTGTGCAGTTGCGTCATAATGGGACAGTGTTATCTGGAGCAGCCCATTCACCTCCTAAGTAATTACTTTCAAGCCAGGCAAATACCTACCAACCTCTTCATAAACAGTTTGAATAAAAGTGAGCAACTCAGTCCCAGACTTGTTATTGCACCATCTCAAATTGTTGCGCATTACCAAATAAAATTGAAGGCATTGTCATGATAAAACGTGGGTAACTATCAAAGGAGGTGGCCATAGCAAGCAAGGAAGGAAGGAAAGCCTAGCACATTTATTTTAAAGAGAAGGATCTCACAGGGTGGTGAAATCCCTTCCTGTGATGTCAATTGACATCAATGCACATTGCTTAAGCTAATTAGTTCCCCCACTTGTTTTTATAGGACTTGTGCTCCGAGTGGTAGTTTAGGACACATGTCAGGCTTTTGTTTAAAAATATAGAACTAATAAAAGCTGAATGATGTTGCCTATTTTATTTCAGGGCAATGTTGTTTGACAGACTTTGTGGTGATCAAACGGATCTGGATCCAGCTGCACAGTGAACTGGCAGCATTGCACTGCATGTACATGCAGCAGTGGTCGGCGCAGGTAAGAACGGTGGGGCATTGGCAGGGTGGGGAAATCGACAGACAACAGAATAGGTCAAATTAAATAAATAAATAAAACCTACCTTGGCCCAGTCGCCACAGTTGCCTATGTGCTGCACCATTAATCATGTTGTCATTTGTGTTTATTGCCTTCATGCTTCTGATTGTGGAGTGGTGTGGCTCACTGGTTAGAGGCGGCAGACCCGGAAGCAGAGAACAGCCCGGGACCAGGGTTCTATTCCCGACGCGGCAGGGCGAGGACCAGGGTCAGCGGACTCGATAATTCTCGCCTCGGTGCCTACTCTAACCAGGGATCACACTCGGCAACTCTGGGCATTAGCTTGCCTCATCTCCACAACGGCCCCCCACATACGCCGGGGATGCCTGGTCTCACCTTGGAGATACCCAGTAGGGACCATCTCACAGGGAAAGCCAGGACGGGTTCCCCAGCGGTCTACAGCGCAGAGATGCTCCTTCGGGAGTCGATTCTAGCGCTTAAGAAACCCACAATTAATTAATTAATTGTATTACTATATAATTGTATGCCGCATAAAGTGCACACATTATTCAGTCAGGTGACAAGTGGTGTTTGAAGAGGTCCTAAAGTAAGAAATAAATATAAAGTGTGAGTTGCGTACATTGCTAGAAAACCTTCAGTAAGACACAGGCATGGAAAGGTTGCCGAAATTTCCCATCATCAAACACTCCCTTCAGCCTTTTTGCAAGATTGGAGACACCCTGCCTTTCAAGCACTTTGCTGCGGGATCACAATGAAGCGTTTATTTGGGATCAAAATGCAACTGCAGCAAATTGTGTGAACTAGCAACGACCATTTGCTACAGGCACAAAACGAGCATGGCACAATCTGTACATGTAAAAGCTAATAAAAAAATATATTGAATATTTAGGTTCAGGGACACATGCTCAAAGGATGCCAACCTTGTCACGGATGAGAACAGAATTCTTCATAGTTCTCATTTTCTTTTATTTGCCTTCTAGGTCCCAGCACCATTGTCATTTGAATTCCATTCACTTAGTAAAAATAAAGTGGTAGTTGCATAATTGATTATACTCTCTTATGTGAGGGAACCTCAGCGGCAAAACCGCGTGAGCCAACTGCCCTTCTTTTGTCCCCTAAGCCATTTGTATTCAGCCTGTTATACAGAAAGATCTGTCTTAAAATTGTTCACTTTGAGCACAATGAATTAATCAAGTATTAAAAATGGCTATATTAAATGTGCACTTTTGTAATTTTGAAATAAAACCGTGAGTGTATAGCATGCCCATAGTTATTTAATCAGCCCTGCCAAGTGCCACGCATCAGGCGTCAGACTAACACTTTTCAGTGCGGTGATCTGCATCACTGCACTGAAATGCAAAGTCACGCATTATAGCGCCTCCTCAGCTTTCAAGTTGGGAGCGCTATTACAATAAAGCACCATACTAGCTGCAGTGCCAGCGCACTGCACGCTGCTTCCAGCAGGCTTGGGGGGCTCTCTGACTCAGCTGTAGCTCATCTCAGCTGCACAAGTTACAAGGACACCCGACAGTGCTGCGATATCACTGAAGTCAGAGGAGACTGGATGGGTGAGAGCCCAATTGCTGCTGAGTGTCTGAGTTCGTTGACTGACATTTGAGTTTAGGCGGGACTGGCTCCTGCTTCCTGTGGCGGGAGCTTGTGTGCTGCGTCGCAGTTTAAAGTTGACTGCTGGCAATCATGGATTTATATATGGCAGGCAGCGCAGCTCGCATGCATGCTACGTTGGACCTGACCCCATGTTGGCTGGGTCACACAATTATTGCTTTCTTTTGGGAGAGTTTGTATCTGGCGGCTGCTACCAGGACCGACTCCACCAGCGCCATCAGGGCTGTCTGAAATTGCTGCGGGAGACAGTCAACTACAGTACAGGGCACAGTTGCTGCCTCCGGCCAGTGGGGAGTCACTGCCCGGCGCATCTGAGTCAGGTCAGTAAGATTTGTATTTCTATCACCTTGTGGCCAGTGGGAGAGAGAGAGGTTGATGTGCGCCGAGTTGAGGTGCTGAGCCCTCGCGTGCAGCTGTTCCTCTGCCTCTGGTGTCTCTCTTCTCGGTGGAGCCTTAGAAGAGCAGGTTACGCTCGGTGCTCTTGTCTGTTTGTTTCTTGGTAAAGGAGCCCCCCTCATCAGACCTCCTTGCTTTTTCAGAGCCACAGGTGTCCCCTCCTTGAACTGGCCTATTGACGGTTAGTGGAGGCTCTCTACAACAATCATGGCTCCTCTCACCAACAGGACACTCAGAGCCGAACGCAGTTGATGTGCTATGAGAAGGGCAGATGTTGGCCACCTCACTCTTGCAGTAACTTCGACACTTCCATCAGACAATGCTGGTCCCTAGTATATCACTGTGAACCTTATAGAAAATAGTGAAGCCAGACACCTCAAGGCATAGAGATAGATGGCTTTCTCAAAAGGTGAAGTAATTAGTCAGACAGTGTACAGTGCACTAAGACAGGAAACAACCTTTACATCGCGGTCATTAGACCGTGATGCCTATACAACGCGGTCATTACAACGACTGCGCTGTTATAACGTGATGCCTTTACTAAGCAAGTCACTACATCGACTTGCAGTACACAGGGCTCTAACATAAAGAATAGTATAATTTACTATTCCAACACTTTCCCTACTGTTGTGTAGGCTGGAGTTGGAATAGTAAATTATATAGTCCTAATGTTACAGCGCCATCTACCACAAGTCGATGTAATGACTTGCGTAGTAATGGCATTGCGTTGTAACAACACGGTCGTTGTAACAACCGTGCTGTAACATACCGAGTAGTAAAAGCACGCGTTGTAACGTACTATATTCCCACTAAGACACCCGCGGCCGAGTGTGTCTCTCAATTAAATTCATTGGCAGCGCACAATCAGGCTGCTGCCTGCAGTTAGTGGGTGCTGGATATACATGGTGGTCACATTACAACAGTTACACTAAATGCTCAAATGGGTGTAATTTATGAATATTTAAATGTTTCCCTCATCTTCATAGCTTGATTTTATTAAAAAAAAGAGAAAATGTGACTCATAATCCTTGAAATGTGACTCATAATTACACTAAAATTATGGAAATGTCACAGGTAGCAATCTGAAACGTTGGCAGCTACGTGAAAAACTAACCGTCCCGCGACAGTTCATTCAGAGAGCTGAAATCTCGTTCTTTTTCAGTTTCAAAACAGAGGAGACTCCCTGCCTCCCAATGCAGCTGAAGCATTTCAGCTCTCGGATTAGCTTTCTTGAAAAACTACAAAAGTACGGGCACCTTGTGCCCCATTAATTGGGGAAAAATGAAAGGTGAAATCTTAGGGTGGAGTGCGTGCCCCCCCTGAGATGGCGCACCCCACAGATTGAAGAACTCTGCTCTAGAGGGAATAGCCCTCAAAAGATGCTGATTGTTAAAACTGAGGTGCAGTCTGTTGTAACCTGCCTATTGTATATTCCTATGTATGGCTTTACCCACTTAATGCCCTTCTATTGGAATGCCTCTGCACTATGATGCACTACGGAATGTTGGGTGCTGGTTGAAGATAAGCCACAGTTATGATGGGGCTGAGCTGCCTGCTGGCTGCTCCTGGTAGGGTATGTTCCAGGCTACTTAACAACTTACAATAAATCTTCATGAAATACCTCAACCAGTCTGGAGTCCATTGCTACATTTTATTGGCGACGAGTTGATCTTACCCTCTACGCGCTCAATACCAGATGTCTACAATCAAGATTTTCAAAAAGCCACATCAATACTTCAATCTTCAAACAAGGACTTTGGCATCCGAGCCCCACCAGTGACCACCTCACCGGTCGCCCCCAACTTATACATGCCAGATCCTCCTTCTACTCAAATGTGTTCTTAGCATTTACAACTTCAAGGCAAGCAGACCACCTTCTTTCACAAACCACTTTTAAGTTCAAGCTTCAACTTCAAGAGAAGCAGAGTGTCCTCCTAAATCTTCAGTTCTACAATCTCTCTACCACTTTCAGTAAGACCTACCATATTCTCCTGCCCACCAGCTCAAGCAAGGTACTGTTTTTGCCTTTGTTTCTTTTTCCTGTGTGGTGTGAGGTGTTTATATTTTCTGCACATTATTCGTTCTACCAGTTCAACTACTAAGTTTGGAAGTCCTAGGGATTCATTTCTGAATGGTGTCTGCATTTTCTCAAACTGCATCATTCTCTCTACATGTGGTTACTGTGCGTGGACTAGCGCAATAGCTGAGAACTCAGGACATCCCTAAGACCTTGCAGTCAGCTGTGGATGTATTCAACGTTGAGGATTTCTCGCTAAGGTGAAACGTCAAGAAGTAAGGTGTTTCATGTGCCAGTGTCTTTGTCTCCTATGAAGTGTGTGTGTTCTGCTCAAGCCCAGTTCCCAACAAAGTTTGTTCTATTTCAATTACTGAGAACAAACTCTTCCTTTCCAAGTTACAAGTTATGTTTCAGAACCCGCTTCTGCACTTAACCTGCTTGGGTCAAATATTTTTTTTTCTTTTCAACCTCTCAAGTACATTTTTCAACTGGGGCATCCGGTCCGGGTGAGGTATACTTTTGAAATTTACTGTCTTCATTCAACAACTCTGCATGTTCAACCACTGTGTTCTTTTTCAAAATCAAACGCAAGTGTCATTCAGCACACGCTCACTCACATGCATTTTCCGAACCTGCCTGGCCATTTCCACAAAGTCACCGCTCTCAAAGTTTTGTTGCTAAGTAACCCCTGCCTCTTCGATGGATACGAGGGCACAGTCTTGCCTTCAACCACTCGGCGCAACATATCATGCGGCCCACCATCTTGTGGTTGGCGGTGGTTTCCTGTTTTCCTTCAGCCTTTCCCATTTTATTTGCCAACCTCTTGCGTTGTACGCAAATTCAATTTATTTTTATTCTAGTCAGAATGGATGTTTATCTCTTCAACGCATAAGATATGAATCCTCTGGGTTTCATCCTGTTGCTTGGACGATCTCCAGTAAGGACACCAGTGACTCGAGCACGACTTTGACGCTCTGAAGGTACAATTTTTGAACCCACTCATCTCCTATGTCTCACATTTGCTCTATCGTTGAGGAAAGTTTTGTGATTGTGCCATCACGCATGAGACTTATCAATGTCAATTTTATTTACTTAATATGTATTTATATATGTATTATCTTAACTATATTTTCCCAATTATTCAATGTGTGATTATACAATTTGGTGTATCTTCATTTTGTTGCTACTGCTTAGCAATTCTTCACAGTGTGTAATTTCTATTTCCATTTCCATTCCTCAATGTACATGCAGGTGTTCTATTACTCAATTGTATCAATGTACTTGCATTTGTTCAATTCCTCAATTATATCAATGTACGTGCATGTGATAGTTCTATGACTCCATTGTTTCAATTTATCTGCATGTATTTTTGCAGCTCTCTATTTGGGATTGTGCATCTCAATTTGTTTTCTATGTGCATGCGTGTCTGCTGCACTCCCTAGTTGGATTGCACATTTCAATTGTTCATTTATCTCAATGGGCATGCGTTTGTTCATTTACTCAGTTACGGAGATCAATGCTTTTCTCATTTTCAAGTTGTGCAGTATTTTCTTACCAAGGTCTACATGGCTCAATTGATTTCTCAATTTCAATGCTAGCAGTACTTCCCCAATCTCCACCTGCCAGATCTTTCTTCATTACTCTTCAACTCAAGTGTGTTCTCATATTTTGCAATTTCAAGGGACACAGACCTCTCTCCGCCTTCAGTGAAGTGCCGCTTGTCTTCCAGAATCAGAGCCTCATGAATCAAGGTTTCCAGTTCCTAGTCCCTGCTATTCTGGAACTTCCATCTCTATTTCACCTTTTAAGCGTGTCAATTCAACCTGTGCTGTGCCTTTGGTGAGAGCAAGCCTGTCTCAAAGTGCTGCTGCACACATCTATTGTACCTGCCTCCCAGTTTCTACTACTCAAACAGCGCCTCAAGAATCTACTAATCTTCCCACTCTGCAGTAAGTACTTTTTCCCAACTACAACCAGTCTGCTCCAAGTTCTCGACGTGGGACTTAAGATCAATAACACCTAAAGATGCGACTTGTACTTTAAATGCGCCTGGAAGGGTCAAGACTCTACTTTTAGACATATTTTATACAGTGTGTAAGCAGAGCTGGGAACTTTTACGATGCATATGCTTCATTACAAGCACGTCTGGTGCTGTGATATTTCCTCCCTGCCACCCACGTTATTTGTACATCCATGGACATTTGGGGTGAGTCAATTCCAATTTTATTTTGGGCCCCACACCTTCCCTGTATTCATGGCAGTTCAACTGTCTTGTGAAAATTCCTCTCAAGGCAGGCACGGCTTTCCCCTGGCGCATGCAACATTTCAAAACAGGCGCACCTCTGCGCGTGCACTATTACCCTCTTACCAGTGTCCATCGAAGTCTTCGTTGATTCGCTGTGATGTCGTCCACTTTTCCTTTTGTGACACCTTCTTCAAATGCTTTAAGAGGTTTTGATGTGTGGCTGACATTACTGCCACCCGGCACAAAAGTCTGGTAATGTGTCGCCATCGCAGTATTGGCGTCTCACATCAAGATCCTGGTCATCTCTTCCATTCACGATATACACTCTCAATAAAGTTCTCTTCAAATAATGGCAGTGTCGCACCGTGAGTATCGGTGGAATTGTTTTCTTGCCATGACGTTTCTTGTTAACTGTATCTATTTTGGACTTCAATGCTTCACTATGTGCAGCGTGGTGGTGTACTTTACAATGTTTATAAAAGAAAAGTTCCTTTCAGTGTAATTATTTCAGGGGGTGACCATGATGCCTATCCATGTCAATTCACAATTTATAATTTGCAATTGAGGCAAATGAAGAACAAATATCGCTCCACACTAGGATAATTTTATACTTTTAACTCAATATTTATTTTTATAAAACTCTTGTATAAAAAGTGAATTCAAGTGTGCATTCGATTATACCGCAAGTGCTCTGGTACAGTATTATATACACTAGCTAACAATTCCGTTTTACGGTTTCTATCTCAGAGTCACCAACAAATACTGTGAAATCATATTATTTCAAAAATCACAAATTAAATAGAAGAGTAAAAACATATATACATTAAAAAGTCCACTTGTCGACGCGTTTCGGTGCGTTGATTACACTTGTTGCACCTTCCTCAGGACAGACAGAATTAAAAACAAATATACTTCTTCTTTCTAAAAAAACCAGAATGCATACAATTAGTATAGAGTTCCTAATGTGAGTTTAACCTAGTCGTGGGCATTTTGTTCCGTGAATTTTACATATACTATCCTTACTTTTATTGATGGGATTGACGTCCTTCTATTTAATTATCCGGACGATTTAATCATTACTAGAATACTGGCTAGTAGCAGCCTCCTCCATTCATGATCAGGGAGTTTCTGGAAACACAACAGCATTTAATGAATTTGTGAGCTTGTGTTTATGCAAGTCTGTTGTAATGCACAGCTCATAGACAACACTTACTTTTAAAATTCAGGTATGACACATTATCAATGGTGTCGTTTTTGTGCAATAGCATTATCCAAGAAGGATGATGAAAAGTGGAATAAACTATGGAACCTAAAGAAAAAAATGATACGCACTGAATTACATTCTGAGTTTATCATTCAATATTATAGGAAAGGTATTATACCTGTAGGACTTCAAATTAGAAACGAACCAGGTCTGTTCGTGACTAATGAGAAGTTCAAGGAAAGCTGGACCCTAATCGCGAACAGATGTAGTCGCGACTGGATGTTACTCATAATAGAGACCGCACAAGCTATTATCATTATAGAAAGGGTGGAGATAGAGACCCTAGAGAAACAACTTAATGAAAGTACGGCGTTGGAAGACGCAAGGAAAATACTAGAAGAGATAAAGGAAGACATCAGCGGCTACCAAGAGTATATGATCAACAAAAAAACAAACAAGCTACGTAAAGATGTAGCAAACTATAAGAACGAACTAGTATATCCATATACTCAAAAGGACTATTATGAGCAACCAGCCCCCACAGAATACAACGGTAAACAATTTACCTACAATAGAAATAGATATTTTAGGAAAAACGTAACATTCTCGGACACCTCATATAACAGCTCGGAGTCAGATGGGGAAGGGAATCAGGACTCTAGAAATAGGACCGAAGAGAGAGAAGGAGGCCAAGTGACTAATAGAGAACATCAACCGGCTTTTTTAGGACAACAACAAAGACGACACCAGAGAGGCTTCAGAACACGGGGGAGGGGACGTCAAGGCAACCAACAGACAGGGGGAACTATGAGGAGACCCTACATGCGGACCCGCAGCCACAAAGATTGGGATTAGAATTAGAACAGCAAATAACCCTCATAATAGAATTAGAAAATCTGAAAGCCCCAATCATAAACCTCTCAAATAAAATTCTTACAGTGCATGAAATAAGGGTTTTAGAGAAGGGACTAGGTTTTGCCCCCAGTATCACTGGCAGTAGATTTAATATAGAGAGGGATGTTAGAGACCTATTCAGGAAGATTAGGATAAAAAAGTTATTTGAAGGGAAAGAAAGGAGAGAAAACACAAACAAATCGGGCCTCAAACCACCATCTATTTGGACACCAAACACGACCATGGTAGGCCCAGAGGTAGATACCTTTGAAAAAGTGGTGACTACCGGCTTGGAGAATTTATTAGATACTCAAGTATGGACACAGAACAATTTATCAAAACAAGAAAGGGAAGCATTGAAATCTCTGTCATCCTGCGATGACATTACTATAAAATCTGGAGATAAGGGTGGCAGCATAGTTGTCCTTAGTACGGAAGACTATGAGAACAGGATGTTTAAACCTTTAAATAATGAGACACACTACAGACCCAGCAGCATTAGAGAATGGGAAAATCTGAAGAAAAAGGTCAAAACTGTGGTAGATTATGCAAAGGAGGACAACATAATATGTGAAGATGAATATCGCTTCTTAATTATTGAAAATCCAAAGGTCCCGGCACTATATGGACTTCCGAAGCTTCATAAGAACTTGGAAGATCCCCCCATGCGACCGATAGTGTCAGGAATGGAGTCATTAACTGAGCCCCTCAGTAAGTATGTGGATCATTTTATTCAGCCATTAGTGGCCGGATTACCATCTTATATAAAAGACACAACCCACATGATCACCAAAATAGAAGGTCTACCATTCAATAAAGATACTCAATGGCTAGTATGCTTGGATATTGAAGCATTGTATACTAATATCCCGCAGGAGGATACAGTGAATTTGATGGATGATATTTTGAGAAATGACTTAGGTGATCTCACTGCCCAAAATACCTTCATCCTAGAATGCATCGAAATCATTCTGAAAAACAACATTTTTATATTCAAGCAGGACTATTATTGTCAAATTAAGGGGACCAGCATGGGAGCAACATGCGCTCCCAGTTTGGCATGCCTATATGTAGGGAGATTTGAAACAAAGCATATCTACAACGAGATGTGCCCTTTTTTTGAGAATGTGAAGGGATGGTCTAGATTTATAGACGATATTTTCTTCATCTGGGACGGTACGGAAGAGGATCTAAATCATTTCCTTGAATGGATCAACTGTGGTGATCCAAATCTTAAGTTTACGTCCAGTAAAAGTCAATCAGCTGTAGATTTCTTGGACATCAGAATTTATGAAAAAGACCAAGTATTAAATGTAGAACTATATGTGAAACCCACAGATCGTAATACCTTGCTGCACCACACGAGCTACCACCCAAATTGCCAGAAAGATGGGATACCCTTTAGTCAATTTTTGCGGATCAGGCGAAACTGTAGTGATAGAATTAGTTACGACAAACACGCAGAGATCCTAAGAGAAAAGTTGGCACAGCGAGGATACCCCAAACGCCTAATTAAACAAGCTTACAAGCGTGCCAAATATTATAACCGAGACAGCCTGTTTGAGACAACCACCAGAACAATTGAGCATAAGGATAACATCATTATGGTATCCGACTACAATGGCTTTAGCAATAAAGTCAAGAACCTAATCAACAGAAATTGGGGAATACTAAATAAGGCAGGAGTAACACCATTGGCAAAACCCACGTATGCTTATAGGAGAAATAAGACCATTAGAAACCACGTAGTGCATACGTTTAAAGAACCAAAAAGTAATGGACAGAGAAACATTCTTAATAATGCTCCCATTAGGGGAAATTTGCCATGTGGCTCATGCTCACATTGCAAGAGTATTATTAAAACAGACAAACTGGAAGTGAATGGTATCACCCACTGGATGAACGAGCATGTCAACTGCCGAACGTCCAATGTGGTATACCTTGTGCTCTGTCCTTGTAACAAATGCTACATAGGAGAAACAGGACGAGAGGTACGCCTACGGCTGACAGAACATCGATCAGCAATCAGGCTTCAGAGAAAAAATGCCCCACTAGTTGAGCACTGGATTACAGAGAATCACAACGTGGATGATCTAAAGTGGTTCATTTTAGAAAAAATCAAGATTTCAGTGAGAGGAGGAGACTCTAATAAAAAGCGTAAACTGAGAGAACAGTTTTATATGTCTAAATTTAAATCGTACTATTCAGGACTTAATGGCCGTGAAGAATGGGACAGAATGATTAGATAGGTTCAGACACACTAATTACACTACTGTGGAAGCCATAATTAAGACTGTCCATATATGCCAACGTGATTGTGAATAATGACTTACTGGCCGTGAAGAAGGGGACAGAATGAGTAGTGAGTTTTAGACACATTAATTACACCACTGCAGAAGCCATAATTAAAACTGTTAAAATTGTTAATAATGAAGTATAAAAATTTATAATATGAAGAAGATATGGGTGTTAAATACAACAGTTGCTGGTATATATATATAAAGTACTGTATAAAGAAATGTATTGACAAAGAAAAATGTTTAGATATTCTTTGTACTGTAAAATGAAATGTTAAACCGGACTGAACAATGCAAAAAATTTTGTTGTTTTTTTCAGAAACAGAGAGAGATAATCATATTGTATCAAGTTTGCAGGGAGGGCAATATAGGACATGAGCAGGTAAATGCCCTTTAATCATCAGCGCTTTTCAACTTATCTGTCCCCATGTATCAATACGATAAAGTAATGATACAGACAGCCGAAAACATGAAGGTGGTAGGTTGGTCATCATATCGAATTGACCGAGTGCCATAAAAACTATTAAAATGGCGGCCGCTATAGCTCCCAGGTTGGTGAAATGATCGTATAGAATTTATTCATGCACCGTGTAATAGCTTTACGCGTGACAATAATACAACCGGCAAAGGCAGAATAAAATATCAAGCATTGAGAATCGGGTATAACATATATATTTATTTCACCAGTCATGACGACATTTTCTTCTTATTTCAATAACCAGTTTACGCACATCCGCCTTGTAATATCAACAACGAGTAAAGATAATCATTGTCATAAAAACCGAGATCCTTAAAACGACCCCGATCAACACAAGCGTGTTTCTGTAGTTCAATAACATTAATGATAAACTACCAAAATGGCGCTCAGAATCTTGATAATAGGTTATACACGGTTCATATAAGCGTGATCCGGGAGATATGAACAACAACAAACTACCAAAATGGTGTCTAGAATTCCCACGACGGGTTAAATTTCACTAATTGGAGGATAATTAAAAAGTAATTGAACAACTAATACGGGTATATAAAGCACGCGGCGAATGTCGATATTCGTCATTTCCGGGGAAGCTGTTGGTCGCCAGAAGGAGGTATCGCCGAAATCGAACAGGTGAGGTCTGGGAACTGGCAGATATTGCCAAGCACGCTTTAGGAGAGACAGGGCGCAAATATGGGTTATAGCTTGCTTAGGCAGAACAGTTAGGGAGAATCACCTGAGGGTGGGTGACCCTGACGAACGGCAGTCTTACTTTGGTAAAAAAAAAATTTGAACAGGGGACAAACATATTGTTTGCCTGCACTACAAAATACATGCAGAAAGTTTAGAAAGATCAATGGAAAGTGAAGCAACACTATAGTTCTAGGAGATGCAAGCGAGCGTCATCCATGGTATGCTTAAACCCCCTGAAAAATGGATAGGGACGACCATTTTCACCATTTCTTATTTTTATCCAAACATTTTATGTCGTAAGATATAGATTAAAATCGTCTTAAGACTTAAAAAAATCTTTAGATACTTTTCTCATGAAAATATTTATGAGTTTAAAGTTACAACTATGCGTATGATATCCCCTTTTCCCAGTCACATCAGCTCTGAAAGAAAAGAGGAGAGCGTTGTCACTCAGGCCACGTAATAAATGGTGAACAACAGAATAGTCACCAAGATCATCAGCAAAAGAGAGGAAGTGGTCTACCATATTTAAATCAACAGGCATAACACGACTGGTATGTATCAACAGGTCCAGTTATTAATAAATATACCTTAGAAATATGGAATACCATCTAGATCATATGGTACCATTTATATGTATCCCACAGGCACCGCATCCGTTATAACACCTGCAGCGCCCATTTCAAGACGCCATTGCACAAAAACGACACCATTGATAATGTGTCATACCTGAATTTTAAAAGTAAGTATTGTCTATGAGCTGTGCATTACAACAGACTTGCATAAACACAATTTCACAAATTCATTAAATGCTGTTGTGTTTCCAGAAACTCCCTGATCGTGAATGGAGGAGGCTGCTACTAGCCAGTATTCTAGTAATGATTAAATCGTCCGGATAATTAAATAGAAGGACGTCAATCCCATCAATAAAAGTAAGGATAGTATATGTAAAATTCACGGAACAAAAAGCCCACGACTAGGCTAAACTCACATTAGGAACTCTATACTAATTGTATGCATTCTGTTTTTTTAGAAAGAAGAAGTATATTTGTTTTTAATTCTGTCTGTCCTGAGGAAGGTGCAACAAGTGTAATCAACGCACCGAAACGCGTCGACAAGTGGACTTTTTAATGTATATGATATGTTTTTACTCTTCTATTTAATTTGTGATTTTTGAAATAATATGATTTCACAGTATTTGTTGGTGACTCTGAGATAGAAACCGTAAAACGGAATCGTTAGCTAGTGTATATAATACTGTACCAGAGCACTTGCGGTATAATCGAATGCACACTTGAATTCACTTTTTATACAAGAGTTTTATAAAAATAAATATTGAGTTAAAAGTATAAAATTATCCTAGTGTGGAGCGATATTTGTTCTTCATTTGCCTCAATTGCAAATTATAAATTGTGAATTGACATGGATAGGCCTCATGGTCACCCACTGAAATAATTACACAGAAAGGAACTTTTCTTTTATAATCATTTGCAACCCAGTCCTTTCTGGTCCCTGGGAAACTCTCTTTTTTATGAGATAGTACTTTACAATGTTAAAATTATTGCTTATGTATGGTTTCAAATTTTACTGCAAATTGTTCTGGTGTTACTCTTTTGTTCCATTTGTTTAACCCCTTTGCTGCGGCGGCTATTCCGCCGCAGCGCTAAGGGGGTGGGGCGGCCGCGCGGCGGTTCCGTGCTTGTGACGGAACCGCTCCGTCACGGCACGCGGGTGAGCTGTGCTTGTGACGGAACGGTTCCGTCACGGCCCCGCCCGTTCTTCAGAACGTTAGCGCAGGCGCGGAATTGGCGCCGCGCAAGCACGGCGGCAGGGCCGTGACGGAACAGTTCCGTCACCAGCACAGCCCACCCGTGGCTCGTGACGGAACGGTTCCGTCACGAGCGTGGAAGAGGATAATTCACATGCATGTCTGGACTTCACTTTAACTTTTCAAGTCAAATGATATCACAAATTGTATTTGGGCCTGTTTCGCTATGGGCATTGTGGATGTGCTTTTTATACATTTTGTTGTTACTGTTTCCTCTGTTATTTCTTGCAAGATTGCATGTGTGTAATTTCGCTCTAATTCAATGGTGTACCTCTACATGAGGTTGTCCAGGTTGCACATTACTCGATCCACTTTATTTTTCAATGTGTGCATGTCAAGTGACCTCTGTTTGAGGGTGTCCAGGTTTGCACGTTATCAAAGTTACACATTTTCAAAAGATCTATTAAGAACTGTATATTCTCTTGTATGCCTTTATCCTCTATTTTCAATTTGTGCAATATTCCCTTGTAAGGTTTACAAGGTTCAATTACTCTATTTTCTCTCAATTTTATTTTTACAACATTACTCAATTTCAATTTGCCCAGTATTTTCACGAGGTATTGCAATGTTCAACTACTCGATGTTTTCAATTTCTATTTGTGAAGTTCTCCCTAGCTGGGATTGCACATTTCAATGTATGTCAATTTGGGAACGTTTGTCAAGTTACTTCTGCTCAAGGTTTTCCAGTTTGTTTGTTCTCTAAAGTCTCAATTTCAATTTTGCAGTATTCCCTTGGTGGGATTGCAGTTCAATCTAGTTTCTAGTCTATTGTATGTGTTTTCGCTTATCTAGTCTTGTTGTTTTACATCGTGGCTTACAGGGTACATTTCCATCGACAGAACTAGTTAGTTGTGGTTTTTAAATCCCTCCAGAGTCTACTTGGATGTATTGTACAATCTTGGGGATGGGGACTATTCCCATTCTCTCTTCAAATGTGTGTTTACATTTTGCTTGGTACTGTTATACATTTTATGTTACAGTTTCTCAATTGTTATCTTTTGCAGTTTTGCATATGTGCAATTTCAATCTATATCAATGGTGTACATGTTGGACATTAGTTACACATTCCTCAAGTGACCTCTGTTCGATATTGACCAGGGTGCACATTTTCAAAGTTGCACGTTTTCAAAAGTTCTACTATTTATTTTTATTTTTTTCCTCCACATTTTCTATTTGTGCAACATTACTTAATTTCAATTTATGCAGTATTGCCTAGCAACGATTGTAAAGTTCAATTACTCAATTTCAATCTATGCAGTATTGCCTAGCAAGGATTGTAAAGTTCTATTACACAATTAGCTCTTGTTCATGGGTGCGTGTAGTTTCCCTGTTGGGATTGCACATCTCTATGAGTGTGTGTAGTTTTCCCTGTTGGGATTGCACATCTCTATCTAAATCTATTTTCAAATGGATTCAAATCTTTTTTGGAAGTTTACAGTTTGAGTTTTACTCCTTGAGTCTAATGGTTTTACTTTATGCATCTTGCATTGCTTTGTGTTTACAGAGAAGGAATGTGCCTTATCTTTATTTATTCATTTGTTCATTCTTTTCCTGTATTTTCTACCCCTCATGTTGTGCTTTTCTTTGTTTAAATCATGGTTCATAAATTATGACAATGTTGCAAAGTGGAACTTCATACATTCTAGCAAGGAGGTGATGGGTTTGTGTGTCAAATTTGTGACGACATTTCAAAAAGTCTTACCCTTAAACCACATCTAACTCACAGTAGGTATTGTGTGTCTCCTTTGTCTTTATGCAGCTGTGTGTTCTTTGTCCGTAATTCAAGAGCAAAATTAGTTTATGTTGGGACTGGAATGTACCCTACATGTTGTAGTCATGGTTCCCTTGAATGGCCGACTGCATATATCTGACATTCTGGCTTTTGATTTTGGCCCTTGCCTCACACTAATATAGTGAGTAAGTAATTTATTTTATTTGTACATGATTAATTAAAATCTTTACAAAACAATAAAACATTGCTAAAAATTGTTAAAAATTAATTGTGCGCGGTTTCCTCAGTTTGAGTAATATAAGTTCATAATTGTCCATAAAATGTTTCGACGGTCATCAAGCGTTCTTGTGTCTTTTTTCTGCTAAATCAAAAAACTTTACGACTCGACAGTTTAATTTTGTTTTGGTGGGCTTAAAGCACAGTTTAACAGCCTGCCTGCATGTCCGGACGCCATGTAATTTGAAGGAGGGTCGTAATAAATTGTACTTCAAGTCCTTTAGTTTAGGACAAATACACATCACATGGACGATGCCTTCCTTGTCAGCTTGGTGAATAACAGTAGTGAAGTTTCATTACTGAACCCGAAAGAAAGTTAAATATTAAATGAAGCATTACCAACTTGCTCGAGTTCCTCGATAACTTTTGTCAGAAACGGAAAAACATTGCATCATCAATTGGGACGATCCCATCCTAAAGCTGTGCTCCGGGTTCAGCAGTGAAACTTTGAACTGTTATTCACCACATTTTCAAGGCGGGACACTAGGGTAGATCACGCAGCCCGGTAGCACGCAAACAAGACCAAAGGCGGAAAATTAAATTTAAATGGAAGAATTTGGTGTGCATTGCAAACTTTCTTCATGAATTGTATATTTCCTTGTCAGCTTTACACAGGTGGTACAAAAGGGGGTGGTGATGGACGAAGCATCTGAATCAATCAAACACTCACACCCAGTCAAAAGATCTGGGTTTATTCCATCACCGTTCTTTAGCCCACTCTGCCACCCCAGTTCAGACATGGCTATATGCAAATCAGTCTGACCCTGTGCCTCATGGGAACAGTCCAGCCCGAACTGCCAAGTCATGCCTTCCCTGGACCGGAAACAAGCTTCCGAGGACCGGTTTCTGGCATTCCAGCCGTCTTCAGCCCGGCTTGCTTGAATCCAGTGGCAAAGTGAGCAAGGGACTCAAGTCTGAGCATACCCTGCCACACTTATGGCGGCCAAAAGCGGTACAAAAGGGGAGTGGTGATGGACGGAGCATCTGAATCAATCAAACACTCACACCCAGTCAAAAGATCTGGGTTTATTCCATCACCGTTCTTTACCCCACTCTGCCAAGCCAGTTCAGACATGGCTATATGCAAATCAGTCTGACCCTGTGCCTCATGGGAACAGTCCAGCCCGAACTGCCAAGCCATGCCTTCCCTGGACCGGAAACAAGCTTCCGAGGACCGGTTTCTGGCATTCCAGCCATCTTCAGCCCGGCTTGCTTGAATCCAGTGGCAAAGTGAGCAAGGGACTCACGTCTGAGCATACCCTGCCACACTTATGGCGGCCAAAAGCGGTACAAAAGGGGGGTGGTGATGGACGGAGCATCTGAATTAATCAAACACTCACACCCAGTCAAAAGATCTGGGTTTATTCCATCACCGTTCTTTACCCCACTCTGCCACCCCAGTTCAGACATGGCTATATGCAAATCAGTCTGACCCTGTGCCTCGGTCCTCGGAAGCGTGTCTTCCGCAACCAAGATGGCCGCGCTGGGTGCTGGCCTCGCCGCACCGCCTGAGCTGGGAGATGGGAATGCCTTGGCCAAAGATGTCGGTAACCTAGCCCCATTGGAGGCCTCGCTGCAAGAACAAAGGCTGAACCAACGCCTAGACGCTATTTTGGACGCGATCACTGCTACGAAAGATGCGCTGCACCAGGATATTGCGCAGGTGGCGACGGGGCTGGGCCTGCTGAGAGCTGACCACGCCAAGCTCTCTGATAGAGTGAAATCGAATGAACAACTGCTTCAGGAGCTGAAACCGGCGGTGGTCACCGCGGAACGTAACCTGATGGACATTCTTGGCCGACTGGCGCTCCTGGAACGACGAGCAGAGGACGCGGAAGGTCGTAACAGGAGGAACAACGTGAGGGTGGTGGGGCTTCCAGAGAAAATTGAGAAAGGTGATGCGGTGTCCTCTATGGAGGACTGGTTCCGAACGGTGGTAGCGCCGGAGGGTCTGTCCCCCTTCTTCTCTCTGGAACGGGCACACAGGGTGCCTGCCAAGCCGCCCCTGGAGGGCCGACCGCCTCGGCCGATGGTGGTCAAATTGCTGCACTATAAAGACCGGGATCTGTTGATACAAAGGGCGAGATCCCAAGGTCCCTTCCAGGTGGACAATAGCAAGGTCACGATCTTTCCGGACTACACGCAGGAGGTGCAGTGGGGCAGAGCCTCCTTCTTATCAGTGAAGAAGGAGCTGAGAGAGGAAGGGATCCAATACTCCTTGCTTTTTCCTGCCAAGCTGAGAGTGGTCATTGATGATAGGACCCACTTTTTTCAAACACCCGACGAGGCGTGGTCCTGGCTGGAACTGTATTGTGCGGGGACGGATCGTGCACACAGAATCACCAGGGAGCGGCAACAACCAGTCAAGATCAGGAAATCCCAGCGCATCCGCTCCCGGAATAAGCGCCAGCGGGCCGAACGGGATGCGCAAATGTTGGCCATCACGGGCTCACAGCAGGAGAAAACGTCTGGAGGCTCGGCATCGGAAGAGGAAGGGGAGAAGACCGGAGAAGACGACTCGGATGTGGGGGGCGCACGGGGGCCGGAGGTCACCCCACAGACTTCGGATGGCATATTTAACGAGTGAAGGTCAAGGCTGCTGAACTATTCAGGGATGCCTATCGGTATGGACTTTCCGGACTTATATTGGACTGCCAGGTATGGGGCTGCGTAAGCAGTTTGGGACAGCGGGCGCGGGGTGGTAGCTCTGCCGACCTGGTTCGGGGCTCCATTGCCTCTTCAGGCCCTTAAGGTCTTCTGTGGTGACGACCACAGATTAGTGTGATGTGTGGGGTGTTTAAGGTTTGGAACGGGGCTGAAGCTGGGTTATTAGGTCCTGTCCTGGGGAGGGGGGCAGAGGGAGTTTTCGGAAATGTTTTGAGGGGACTGTACAATTGCTGCAATGCGGGAGACATTTATTGGCTAGCACCACTGCGTAGAACGATACTTTATGGGGACGTTACCTAATTTGAAATGTGTCACATGGAATGTCCGTGGTATTCGTACGATGGTGAAGCGTCACAAGGTGCATGCCTACTTGGTGAGGAGGGGCGTTCAGATTGCGATGCTTCAGGAGACTCACCTGACCAAGAAGGAGTGTGGGGCTTTACAGAAGAGGTGGCGTGGTCAGGTATTTGGCACGACATACTCGGCATTCGCCAGAGGGGTGTTGATATGGATACGGGCGGGTACCCCATTTCAAGTCACGAGTCAGAGAGTGGATCCAGAGGGTCGATATGTGGCAGTTGTGGGACGTCTGTATGGTAGGGAGGTAGTGCTGTGTAACATATATGCACCCAACTCTGATCAAGCTCATTTCTTTGAGGATTTATCGCGCTCACTGGCGTATTATTTAGCGGGCCCTATTTTATTAGCGGGAGATTTTAATTCCATCTCTGATGTGCTGTTGGATAGATCACACCCACCTCTGGTGGACTCCTCAGTGCGCAGACTAGCAACCCACAGGAGGGAATGGCAGGACAGGTGGGGTTTGGTGGATGTGTGGAGGGCACAACATCCTGAGATCAGGGATTACTCTTATTTTTCCACGCTGCACGATCTACATGTTAGACTCGACTCAGTGCTGTGTAGCAGCTCCTTGGCGAATGTAGTGCTTCATTCTGAGTATCTGTCCAGGGCCATTTCAGACCATAATCCCCTGTTGATTTCCATGCAGTGGCAGCTGACGAGATCGGCAGTTCCATCGTGGCGACTGCGTCCGGACACGCTGGAAGATCCGGCGTTCAGCGACACGGTCCGTCAGGGCATAGACAGCTATTTTACAGACAATACAGGCTCAGCAGCAACAAGGTCGATCGAATGGGACGCACTGAAAGTTGTAGTGAGAGGGGTATGCATGGGTAGGTTTCTGAATGTGAGAGGGACAGTGTTGAATGACCTTGTGAAAGCGGAGGAAGCGTTGAGAGGGCTGGAACAGCGAAGACCCGAGAGGCCGGAGTTGCAGGAACGACTGATGCAAGCTAAAGTGGTGGTGGCGACTGAGACGGAAAGACTGCGGTGCTATGACTATAAGTTGTATGCTACTAAGGTGCATGAGGAACGGGATAAAGTGGGCACGCTCCTTGCCAAGCTGCCTGATCCTGAACCTAGAGGGTGCCCGATCACGAGTGTAAGACGCGAGGATGGGGAAGTGATTTATTCTCAATCAGCGGTCTTGGAGCGCTTCAAGTCCTACTATATGGGACTGTACGCAAGCCACCTCGAGGCGGAGGCTTCGGAGATAGGTGACTACCTGGATCTGATTCCCTTGCCGTCAATGGATGAAGAGGAGGCGAACGACCTGGGAGGCCCCATCACTTTGGCAGAGATAAGAGGGGCGATTAAACACATGGCACGGAACAAAACGCCAGGGGTAGATGGGTTGCCGATTGAGTTCTACGCCAAATTTGTGGATATCTTAGCGCCCAGACTGCTGATAGTGTACACGGAGGCGAAACGGGTGGGGCGGTTGCCTGCCTCTATGAGGGAGGCGCTGGTGGTGCCGCTGTTGAAGCCGGGCAGGGATGTGTTAGACGTGACCTCTTATCGCCCATTGTCTATGTTGACGGTGGATTATAAGATCCTGAGTCGCATCCTAGCTGCCAGGCTCCTACCGCAGATGACCGCCTTAATACATAGGGATCAAGCGGGATTCATCCCGAACAGGAGCACCTCGATGAATATCCGTCGGCTGGTCCGGGTCATTGATGATGCGGCTACAGTGGAGCAGGATCCTGTGGTGTTAGCAGTTGATATCGAAAAGGCGTTCGATAGCTTAGAATGGGATTACCTGGACAGAGTGCTGCTGAAGTTTGGAGTTGGGGAGGGGTTTCGGAGTTGGACGAGAGTGCTTTACTCCTCAGCGACGGCGCGAGTACGACTGGGGCCCATAGTATCTTCAGTTTACCCGGTTTGTAGGGGCACGCGGCAGGGCTGCTCGCTGTCTCCTCTGCTGTTTGCCTTTGCGATGGAGCCACTGGCGGCACAGGGAAGGTCAGGCACCGTATATGACGGGTTGGCGCAGGGACCTGAGTTGCACTACATATCGCTGTACGCTGATGATCTGTTATTGTACCTGGCGGATCCTCAGCGGGCTCTGGAAGGCACGGTTGACATGCTGGGCAGGTTCGGGAGGCTGTCAGGCCTCAGGGTGAATTGGAAACAGAGCTCTGTGTCTTCCCCTTGAAGAAGACTACGCTCTGCCCACAGCTTACGAGAACGGTGGTGTGGGAACCCTCTTGCTTTGTTTACCTGGGGGTGCGTATCTATCACGACGCAGCGGACCTCTTAGAGGGGAATGTGGAGCGCTGTATTCGAGCGCTGAAGGGCTGCATGGACTTCTGGGCCTCTCTCCCACTATCCGTGTTGGGTAGGGTAGCACTGTTGAAGATGGTGGCACTCCCGCGGCTACTCTATTATTTCCGAACGCTGCCGATATGGATCCCGGAGAGAATCTTTAGAGAGTTGAAGACGTTGGTGACCGGCTTCCTCTGGGGACATGGACGGCGAAGGGTGACACTGACTACTCTGACACGGCCCAAGAGCGAGGGAGGGATGGCCGTCCCCAACTTTGAGTTATATTATCTAGCAGCGCAACTCCAGGTTTTGACGCAGAACATAGCCAGAGAATTCAGGGGGCCGGATCGCGACCGGGGGATTGGCATTCAGAGACATGTCTTGTCGTCTATCGTAATGCAACAGAAACTGGATATGAGGGATCTTACGATAGAGGAAAAGACGCTTAAATTGTGTTGGAATAGGAGCCTGAAAAGAGCAAGGAAACACCGGCCATATGCACCGGAGATACTGCTGGGAATGTTGACCGCACTACCACACGGGGGCGATTGGTCCCGATTATTGACGTGGGAAGAACTAGGCTTGCAGATGGTAGGAGACCTCTATATGGACGGGACATTAGTTCCATACCAGACTTTACAGGAGCAATTTGGCTTGCCAGATGGAACCTTCTTACTGCATGCAGCGGTGGTGGCAGCGATGCAGCGATATTGGGGGGGAGGGCTGGTGGAGCCGGACGTGACCATGGCATGCCAATATGTGGTAATGGCCGCGGGCACCGTCAAGGCTGTGACTTGCCTCCATACCAGAATGCTGAATGAGGGACTGGCGCCCTTGTTGGCACTGAAATCGCGATGGGAGGTTAGCATGGGTAAACAAATACCAGACACCGTCTGGAGCCAAGTGTTGCACAGGACATGGAAGGGTACGAGGAATGCGCGGTTTCAACAGGTGCATTTTTTCATTGTCCATAGGGCATATTTGACCCCGGAGAGGCTACGACGGCATTTCCGGGTGCTTGACGCTATGTGCCCGAGATGTTTGGAGCCAGAGGTAGATCTAGATCACATGCTGTGGGGATGCCCGAAGTTGGGGGAGTACTGGCCGGAAGTGGGAGAACTCCTGAACGCTGTCACAGACAGGGAGATAGACTTTGATATGGCTGCATGCATGCTCCTCTGGTTCCCGCACACCAGGAAGACCAAAATAACGAGCAAATTCGTTGATTTGGGGATAATGCTGGCACAGCGTGAAATAACTTGGCATTGGAAGTCTAAGGAAGGCCCATCAGTGAGGAGGTGGAGGAATGAGCTGTTGAAGTGGTCGGGCTGCGCGAGTGTGCTTAAGATGCGTCAGGCAACTAGAACTGGCAACGAGAAATGTCTGGAACTGGCGAGGTCCTGGGAATTAGTAGTGCAGGCATTACGGGACTACGTAACAGACGACGCGGAGGAAGATTAGTGATAAGAAGGGATTCCATGTGGTTTGTATGTTTGTCTGAACATCCTGGTGGATGACATACCTCAGAGTTAGGAAAGATTCTGGGAGCCCGCATTTGCAGCAGTTGTGGGGGCAGGGGGTGTGTTCATAGACTAGGTGGTTTAGCTCCGTGAGGTAGTCTATTAGACCTAGATGGCCCAGTGAGGATAAAGAGTGGGTTTGTAGGAAGCGACCGTGGGTGCAGCCTGGGGCTTGACGGAGCAGGGGGGGGGATGGGTGTTGTGGGGTAAAAGCAGATACTTCACGACACGACTGACCTAAAGCCCGGACAGGGCACGCACTGAGGCATTTCCCGAAGAATGTTACTATGAAGCGCCGCCCAGCCTCCGGGATGTGGGCTAAATGGCTGTGTACTGTAATTCTGCTAAACTAACTGTTGGGAGGCCATAAGTGTGTGGGTTGGCCTATTGAATGGGTTTATTTCTGAATCTGCAATAAAAATATATTTAAAAAAAAAAAAGCATGAAGGCGGAAACAACAAGGGGCAGAAGAACACAGATGCACCAGAGACTAACCCCCGAACGCACCCACTGGCCAGGCAGGCAGGAAGGGAAGAAAGAACAAGGCACGAAGCAAGCGGACACCAGCTTCCACACAGACACAGGAAAGAGGGAGTAACGGATTTCCTCCTGAACAGGGAAGGAAAAGAATGAAAATGCGAACAAAAGAAGGCTGGAGACAAAAGACAACAACAAACAGTGTAGATCCAGAAACCAGGGATGACAAAATGAATAACACCACGAGGAAAGCTGGACGAAAAGGAAAACAGAGAAGAGGCAAAGTAGATACATACAGTATAACTAATACTTCTCCCCGTTTTCAATAAAACAATAACAATACGATGTAAGTGTAACATTGCGTTATACAAAACAGCAAAATTACAGATTGTAAATTGACAATATCAGCCAAAGGGACTAAGACCCATGGCCGTCCTCTAATCTTGTGTAAGAGTGTGAGGAGCACTTTGAATGGGACTGTAACCCATATGACGCCCTATGTAGGGAGACTGAGTAAATGTAAATGGGTAAACAACCAATAAATTTGTGCCCTGAGTAAGGGTACTATGTAAATGTAAAATGGGACTGTGACCCATAAGACGCCCTGTGTGAGTGTGACAATGTAAAAGTAGTTGGGACTGTAACCCATAACACGGTGGCCTGTGTAAGGGTGGTATGTAAATGTAAAATGGGACTGTGACCCATGCAATGGTGCCCTGTGTAAGAGTAAAAACCGTGCGTGACCTATATAGGCAAGTGTATATGGAGAGATGGGCTAGTACGTAGGAAACGTAAATATGTAATTAATCCAAAGTGGATGCACAATGAATAAACAGTGTGTATGGCATAAGTAATGTGATTAAACAAATGAGCCTCGGGAGGGGGGTGTACCCAGAGTCAATGAGTGTATGACCCACCCTGAAATCAAATTACAAAACACAATAGTAATTATTTTGCTGACTATTACAGATAATAGGTGTGCTTGTCACCATGATCCTGTGAAACACGAAGAATTGGGCAAGATGAAAATCTTAGCAGAAATGGCAACCGACTGACAGTGTTTAGAAACACTCTAAAGCACAGATATTTGGAAACATGCATATACACAGTAGACTGGCTAACACCTAGGATGTGTTGCTGCAGAACTTAGTTAGCCTGAAGTGAAAGAATGTCTATTGGGAAGTCCAGCAAGGTTGATGATACTGTTGTAGGCACCCAGAAACAAAAATGTGCAAAAGGAGTAATATCTTTGCCAACAGTTGTTCTTGAGAATTGAGCCAAAACAAATGTACTTAAATTTTTTCATTACACGCGAGCGTGAAAGCTCAATTAAAATGTTCTTCAAAAATTGAAACTCCCCGGAGTGACCAAGGAAACAAACATTGAAGATAACACTCTACCTTTAAAGGATTAGCTGCTACCTTGCACTTGCTCCATAATAAAAATATGAGAGAAAAAAAATCCTCTGCATCCGTAATGAAATTTGGCAAATATGACGTCACGTACGTTACGCTGTGCAGGGTGGCATTCGGCGCATTGAAGCGGCAAAAACTGACAAACCAATGCTGATGTGGATGATGAATGCGATGTCACTGAAGATCATCGAGACGAGTCGCGTGGCATCAATTGTGAGGTGAGAATTGCGCGGTTCAACCGTTTAGAACGACAGTTGAAACTGCCACTGAGACGGCAGTGCAAAACGTATTAATGTTGAAAACATGGGGGGCGCTAGAGGGCGCACTGCAGCATGGCCGCACTGTCGTGAGGCTCCTGCAGCCCGGAGCTCTCATCCGTCTAATTATCCTTTTACTCATCACCATTCCCTGCCCTGACCCTGGATCTTGCATTGGCTGGCCACTGACCACACTCGGTCCAACTCCTGGGCTGGTCGGAGGTTTCTAGCCAGAGTTACGGGTCCCGGGAGTTTCGTCGCTGGACGCCCTGGACGGAAGGCGATCTGCGGCCCGGCGTCTCAGCCTACTCTGGTCCGCTGCTGCATGCGTGGGGTGGAGGCCCGATCCCCTCCCCCCTCAGAGACTCTCTGCTGCTTCCCGCCTGGACGCGGCCGGCGGCTGTGCGTGTGATTCGTGACCGGCGGAGCTGTGGATGCAATTTCGCTGCAGGTATCGCCTTTGACTACGGCGGAGGGGCTGCGCCGGGGGTGCCGGTCTGCCCCCTGACTCAAGCGGCTGCCATTACTCGGGAGGGAGTGGCGGGGCGTCCGCGCCTGCTCGTGCCCCCACCCGAGGTGCTTCCTTGTCCGCCCGGACACTGGCAGGTACGGATGGTGGTGAACTGTGGTGGGGGAGGCGACTACTGGAAGTGATTGCTGGCCACGCAGCAGGGAAATCGCCTTTTGCACCGCTTGGTGCCATTTTCAATACGGCGGTTCTTACATGGCGGAGCTTACAGTGCTGGTTGCAGCGGCGAGGTGCTTCATTGACTCTCATGACGCCAGGCCTCTTTGAATAGCTGGTTTATGGCTGCCTCCTACTGCACATCACTTCCCACACAACACCGGGTCTGTGCTGCCCTGATCACTGGGGGACGGTGTCGATGCAGGGGCCTGTGCACTATTCCTGTCGCACTTAGTGCACGGCGTTACCATCTCTGCTCTATGGTGTGCTGTGCTGGGCCGCTGAGGTGCTTTTTTCGTCTTTTATCATAGTGGCTCCCCTCTGTCTCCTCGGAAGTGGTTGCAGGCTGTGTCTGGTGGTGGGAGCTGTCGGCGCTGCATGCATATGTGGACCATACACCCCAATTTTGGACCTTGAGGTGCTCCGTGCTCTTTTGAGTGTACAACACTGACTGGTAACTGTTGATCTGTACCTGGGGGTTCCCTCGCCTTTCCCTACACGTTGCGGTGAGAACGACTGTGAACTGTGTGTGTTTAATCATGGGTAAACCGGACAATAAGCAGCCAAAGCTCTCATTTGACACTGCAGCTTCTAGGAGGGGCGCTCGCTTGGTGCAGGAGGCGGGAAGCTCGCGATCCCCGCCCCCACCGGCCGCTGATGCTAGCCTGCAACCCAGCACCCCGGATTTCCAACAGATGATGCAGGAAATGCGGCAAGGCTTCGCCACCATTGTGGATAAAGTGGACAAATTATCCTCGCGCATGGACGCAGTGGTGCAAAAACTTGATGTCCATGAGGAACGCCTGACTACGGCGGAGCAGCGCATCTCGGACCATGACGACACTGCGGCCACCCATACCACTCAGTTGGCAAGGATGGACAATATCCTAAGAGTCATCGCCGCTAAGAATGAGGAGTTGGAGGCGAGAAATCGGCGCAATAACATACGCGTGGTAGGCGTGCCGGAGACGACAAATGTGGGGAAGATGGAGACGTATGTGGAAAGACTACTAACTGGTGCAATTGGAGCGGAAGCGTTCTCCGCGCAATTTATTGTGGAGCGTGCACACCGATCCCTTGGGCCGAGGCCGGCCACAGGCGCGGCACCGCGTCCTATCATTGCGCGCCTCCTGAACTATCGGGATCGGGATGCGGCTCTGCGTGCGGCTCGCACTACCCGCTCGCTCTCCTTTGAGGGGGTCAATTTCACTATATATCCGGATTTCACTCCAATGGTACAGGAGCAGAGACGCAAATTCCTGGCGGTCAAGAAAAAACTTAGAGAACTGTAAGTGGACTACGCTTTGTTGTACCCTGCGAAACTGAGGGTGACTCATCAGGCGAAGCAGACTTTCTTCACGAATCCGCAACTGGCTGAGGACTTTGTGAAGCGCCTCCGGAGGGAGCGGGCGGATGCTGGTCGGCAGGACGAGGAGAGACAGGATGGCCACCGCTCGGCGGGAGAGGAGGAGGACAGCTGAATGGGTTTCTAGTGGCAGGACGGCTATGGTACACGCTTTGCACTGTCACTTGTGGTGATGCCATTGATGGCTGGGAGTTTCTTCTTTTTTTTCCCCGGGCTTGTACTGTTGAGGGCAGAAGTGTGGATCACCGGTCTGATTCGTGAGTCTGCTATTTGAGGTTGGCATGGGAGCGATGGTTGATGGTAATACGTTGCTCCGGGCAACCACTCCCGCACTGCTCCTGAGTCGGTCCTTCGCCCTTCGGTTGGAGGGTCGACTTAGCATGCGGGGTGGTACTGTGCACCTCTGGTATGCACCCCACCGGGAATACCCCACCATTATTGAGTTTCTTTGTACGACTGATCTTCTGGATGGATGGTTGGATGAATGTTGTGAGGGGGGGTGGAAGTGGGTCCTGACAGTTCGGGGTTGGTCAGGTGAGCGGGGGGAGGGGGGACTGCGCTAGCAGTTTATCTTTCACTGGTTGATTGTGCTGGACGCACGTTGTTCTTGGGATGTGTCGCGTGCCTGTTGCACGGTTGTTCTTTGTATTGGGGAGAGGGGGGGTTGGTTCTGTGGAGGGAAGACAGCGAGGATGTATGTGGTGTGCGGTATGCGGAGGGGATGGTACTTGCAGCGGGGTCGCTCCACTGTCTTGACTCGGGGACCCTGACTGCTGCAGCGTTACATCGTGCACTTTTGAGAGAATGGGATGGTGCACTGCTTGCGTATGCCCTGTTGCACCTTGATCACGGGTGATGTCGATTGATGCTGTGGATAAGATATCGATCTTGTCTTGGAATGTGCGTGGGCTTAATGATGCCAGGAAATGTCGGAATGTACTACACTATTTAGATAGACATGCAATACAAATAGCTTTCCTGCAGGAAACGCATCTGCGGCGGGAGCCTGCTCCTACGTTTGGAGGGAGGTGGGCTGCAGTGAGGAAATTTGCATCGTACTCCTCGTATGCTCGTGGGGCTGTTATACTTATCAAGAAGTCGCTCTCCTTTCAAGAGTTGGGGTCACATGTGGACCCTGAAGGGAGGTATGTGTTATTGTGGGGGAGGCTTGGGCAGGTCACTGTGCTCTTTGTGAATTGTTATGCACCTAACATTGATACACCTGCTTTTTTTCTTACACTTTGGGGTCATGTTCTTGCTGTGGAAGCCTCACATATTGTATGGGGGGGGGGGATTTCAATTTAGCGGTTCAGGCTCTGGAGGACAGATCGGAGGGGAGTCCTCAGTACAATACACAAGCCAGGGATGTCTTGCGGGGTATTGTGGAGGAAGCAGGCCTGATTGATAGCTGGAGGTATACTCACCCGACGGATAGAGAGGGCACACACTTCACTGCACAGGCTCGCTCCTGGGCGAGACTGGACTATGTCTTCCTCTCCAGAGGACTGGCAGCAGGGTTGCGGGAGGTGATACACCTAGCCAGAACGTACTCTGATCATTGCCCGGTTAAAGTTGTGTTTTCGGTCCCCGGGCTGCACAGGCCGCGGCCGCCCTGGAGGCTCTTCCCCTCTGCCTTATTGGATCCCGTTTTTAAGGCGGAACTTGGCGAGGAGGTGGAAGCTTTCTTTCCAAGGAATAAAGGATCTGTAGATAGTGTGGAGGTGATATGGGAGGCATTTAAGGTTACGATTCGGGGGGTCACTATCTCTAAGAGCTGTGGGGTGCTTAAGTCTATTGTTCGGACTCTCGCGGGTTTAGAGGCTGACTTACGACAGTTGGAACGCAGACTGCAGGCTGGTTCTGATCCCGACCTCATGTGTCAGTTTAGGGGTAAGCTTTCAGAGTACGAGGAGGAGGCTGCCAGGGAGGCTAAACACAGGGGGAAATACTGGACGGCGAGGAGATACTGCGAGGGTGAGAGGCCTGGGAAGGTACTTGCTGCACTCACGAGACATCAGAGGTATAGTTCGGATGTGTTGGAACTGGTCTTGCCGGATGGCACGCGTTGTAGAGACACAAAGGAGATTCAGGAGACATTTATCCACCACTACGCCCACTTGTACTCTACTCAGCAATCGGGAGATGTGCGATATGGGGTATTCCTTGATGACTTGGCGCTCTGCTGGCTATCAGACGATCACAGGGCGTTCCTGGGTAGGCCCCTTGAGGAGGAGGAGATTAGAGGCGCCATCATGTCTCTGAACAACGGGAAAGCTACGGGGCTGGACGGCCTTCCCGCCGAATTTTATAAATGTTATGTAGATATTATGGCTCCAGTTCTCCGTGAGGTCTTTGAGGAGTCCCTTGATGTGGGGAAATTGCCGGGGTCTATGAGGGAAGTTGCTATCACCTCGTTACTCAAACCGGGTAAGGACCCCCTGGACGTGGGATCCTATCGGCCTCTTTCACTGCTTAACTGTGATGTCAAGATTCTGGCGAAAGTGTTGGCGACGCGGCTTTCGGAGCTCATGCCTGTTATTGTCTTGCCTGATCAATCCGGGTTCGTGCCTGGTCGGGCGACGTCTCATAATCTTCGAAAACTTTTTTCCCTAATCCCGACTATAGCTCCGGAGCTCCCGGTAGCCGCCGTTTTCCTGGACGCTACGAAGGCGTTTGATTCCGTGGAGTGGGGTTACCTGATCGATGTCTTATGCAGAATGGGGTTTCCTCGGATCTTTATCTCGTGGGTCAAATTGCTGTACACTGACCCGGTGGCGAGGGTGGTCGTGAACGGTGTGCTCTCCCCCCGGTTTCCTATCACAAGGGGAACCAGGCAAGGATGTCCCCTCTCTCCCCTCCTGTTTGCCATTGCCATAGAGCCTCTTGCCTGTCGGATTCGCCAACTGCACCGACAGAGTGCGTTTAATTGTTTTCAGCGCCCAGTGGGAATCTCTCTGTATGCGGATGATGTCACGCTTTATGTGAAAGATCCGCAGGCGAATCTTAACGCACTTTTGCGAGAGCTTGTCGCCTTTGGAGGTGTCTCTGGGATACATATCAATTGGCAGAAATCCCAATTCTTCCCGCTCACTGCAGCAGTTCATCGCTTTCCGTTGGACTACCCTCTGGAGTGGTGTGATTCAGAGCTGCGATATCTTGGTGTTGTGGTCTCTCTGAGCAAAGAGGAGACCATTAGGCTTAACTATGGCGTCGCTATCACTAAACTGGCGGATAACATCACGAGATGGCTGTCTTTGCCGCTGTCCATGGCGGGCAGGGCGTCACTGATAAAAATGGTGATCTTACCCCGTTTTTTGTATCTTTTTCAGAATATTCCATATCACCCTGGAGCGTATTTTTTTAAACGTCTCCGCTCGGAGCTGATTCGTCTGTTCTGGGGGGGTAAACAGCCGAGAGTGGCGTGGGCTACCTTAACGTTACCCTATGTCGATGGAGGATTTGATGTTCCTGACTTTGAACTTTATTATTTGAGCGCTCAAACACACTATGCATACCACTGGATGCGTCCCACGCCGTTTATGCCGCAGATTGCGGCTGAACAATGGGTCGCCCATCCTCTCCCATTGGAAGGCATGGTACTGGGCAATGTGGGCGATGTGGATACACACCAGACGACGGTGACGTGCACAGTGGCTGCTTGGCAACGGGTGGCGAAGCTACTGGGTCTTTCGTTCCTCTACTCACCTGCACTGCCACTAGCATATCATCCTGCTCTGTCCCTATTGCAGGAAACAGGGTTCCAGCGCCTGTGCAGGCGTCTTGGGACGCTTACGTGGGGGAGCCTTTTTCGCGAGGGCACCTTTCATACCCGTGAACAGTTTTTTGGCGGTGTGCTTTGTTCCCCCTTGGAGATGTTTTATTATGTCCGCCTGCGACAAGGCCTGCGGACCTTACTGCCGGAGTTCCCTAAGGAGACGGACGTGACCTTACCGCTCCACGTTCTGTTAGTCTCCGATGGGCGTCATTTGGTCTCTAAGCTGTATGGCGCCATTAGACGGCAACGAGTTACGCCGGCTAGTCGGGTACGGGAACAATGGAACGCTGAGCTTGGGATTACCATCACTGACGAACAATGGGCGTACTGTTGTGGCGTGACTGCCAATATCTCCTCTAGTTGCCGTTTGAAAATCATACACTACAAGTTCATACACAGGTTTTACTACAACCCAGCCAGGAAACTTAGATTTCGGTTGTCGGAGGATGATAGATGTGCCCGTTGCCGGGCAGCAGGTGCCGATTTCCTGCACCTGGCATGGGAGTGTGCGGCCAACTCTATTGCTATGCTGATTGTGTAAGTCACACTGTGCTGTCCCTGTGGGCGGTATGGTGGGCCAATGACTGCTTTCTTGTGGTGGTGGGGGGGGTCCCTCATCTGACCAGATGTTGAATGGTGGTTTGGCGTCCACTGGGTTGCTGTTTTTCTTCCTTCATTACCGAGTATGAGCTACGGGTCTGTACCCCTGCACTCTCCAACTGTACTGTGCGGATGCGTTGCACGCAGTTCGATTGCGGATGTTATGTGTTTTTCCATTGATGTCTACACTGTACTATGCCTTGACATGAAGCCTGGATCTTTCAAGTCTATTGCTGCATTGCACTATCTCTGACTATTTGTATGGTTTGTAAATGTACCACTGCTATCTCTTGCTTGTCTTCAAATAAAGGTTTAAAAAAAAAAAATGTTGAAAACAACTCACCACAATGTCTGTCATCCAGAAACAGCCAGATTCCATTAGAGAGTGCACATATCGCGTAACACTTGGAAAACTGAAGACGAAGTCCCAGAGTACATGATATGCACAATATAATGTGCAAACACAACTAATACTTCCATGGAATGCCAAATTAGAAAGTCAAAAGGGGGCTCTGAACTACCAAAGTCTAAGCACGGTGCACACCTTAACAGACGACGGTAAGTCGTCTCCACATTCTCTATACACAAAGTTTAGAACTTTAAACTAAATTAATTAGAGTATTCAAATGTGGTCATATTCATTTTTATGAACAATTCAAAAGAAAAAACATACAGATTTACATATACTGTAATAACAGAGCAATTTAACATCGATTATTTAATTTTTCATAGAATGTCTGAATGCTACTGTAAGCTAAAGAACCTGAAACAAGTCCAAATTAAACTAAAGAAAAGTCCCAATGCATTTCAGGTTCCAACAAATGAACCCTTTGTCAGGGGAAAACTAAACGTAATTCAAAATCCAACAAAATCATCCAAAGTTATCTTCCGCAGGAAACCTACAACACAAAAAGTTACATCTGTCAGCCCTTGGCTCAATCTACTTGAGGAATAAAAACCTTCACCCGTTACAAGATTGCCAGTTAGAATTTGCACTCACCGAAATTAGGAACTTAGAAAGAAAAAAAGAAAGAGAACGGTTAAAGGGTGTGTAAAAAAAAAAAAAGGGTGTGAGAAAGAAAATATAATAGTGAATTCCGTGCACAGAAAGATGTGTAATACCAAGTTATTGTAAATGTGTACTTATGCCTCTGTGTGGTTATACAGACAGACGAATAATTCTATGTCCCAATCAAATTAACCAGGATATCCTCTTACCAATCGTTACAATGCCACACTTGAATGAAAAAGAGGTCCCTCTGCCCTGAAGTCAAACGCTGGGTGGTATGAGGTTCTTAAGGACGCGTCACATGAAACTTGAAGTATACTCTATAATACCAATTAGAAAGGATCTAAGCAAACTGACTATTCCAGGTACATAAGTATATATGGTAAAGTACCGGTGTAAACCGTTTACCGTTGATGAGTATCGACAAAGTGAAGCCTAACCTCAGAAGCACTGTGTAACGAGTCTACTGCTGTTCATCAGCGATAGTGTCTCGATGCATATATATCACTCTCCTGCGTGTAAGCAGAAAAAAGAGGCATATACATCAAAATCGGATCATAATTGCAGCGTTCTGGTATTCAGAAACGTTACTATCAGAGTTTACAATGTTAAAATGCGTGTACCTTCTCGTGTCTGTCCTGCGTTCGCTCACTCTAGTCTGCCTCGCCCCAGCAGTTGTCAAAGTATCCCAGCATACAATGCGGTTTTAAAGGCGTAGTATCACGTATATGGCAATCTCATACAAGGTTCGAATCCTGATGAACCTGAACTTATGTAATCGAAATAAAATAAAAAGATGTTGTCTAATGTACTCAAAAAATGTGTCCAATGTACCTGTAGCGAAAATAAATTAAATGTATGTGCAATGGCGAATGGTTGCGCCACTGTAAGCTGGAGTCAGTCCGTGTTAGTTCAGAGTCAATTTGACTGAAAACTTTATTGTTCCCGCTTGTTGTCAGACCGAACGGAGATGTTAAAAGAATAATGTGAACTCCTCTATGTGTTTCCTTTCTGATAACGAAAGCCATTCAGGGTAAATGAGTGGATTGTGAAAAAACTTGGAGGAGAGACTGAGAGAAGTACGAAAAATGAAAATAGAGCATAGGGGGCAAAAGGTCATTATTGAAACGTGAGTTAGAAAGAAAAGGTCATGGTGGTAGATAAAGTACCACCAGAGGTGAGAGAAGAGAGTTAGGATGATTACAAAACAGTGAGTGCAAATCCTGTACAAAGATGTTTATGGACATGAAATGTTAGCAATAACATCACAGAAAACACAGCATTTCATAGAGATCATTTAGGCCCGCTGGCGCCACAGTACCCAACAGTTTGATCCAATATGTCTCTCTGCGTGCTAAAGCTGTATGTATGTCTATTCCTGGTTGTGCGGTAATGCGTTCTAATACAGTGAATCGAAGCTGTGGTATGGAATGTGCTGCCTGTGTCCAGTGGACTGCTAATGATGAAGTGGTGTTTTGATTTCGAATATGACTCTTGTGCTCTACAATTCTAGTCTTGATCTTGCGTATACCATGCCGCACGGGCATTTGATGGCGTAAATAACCTGATCGGTATTACAATCTGATGTGTGACGTAATTTCAACTGTTTGCCCGTTTGTGGGTGTGCAAAGACATTTCCCAACATAACATTTCTGCATTGCCCACAATTGTGACATTTTCTCATCCCTTTATGCGTGACTATTTTACTTGGAGTTGTTTTCAACAGTTCTCTTAGGTTCCTTGGTCTCGTGTGGGCGAAAAGTGGAGGACCTAGAAATAGACCTTTAAAATCTGGTTCCTGTTCAATGATGTCCCATCTGTCTCTAATGATGTTTTTGATTTTCATGGCTTCTACGGAGTGTTTTAATACAAACACTTCGCGTTTTTGCGTGATTCTAGGTTGTGGTTTCAATAATTCATCTCTGGATTTTGATGAAATAAGAGTCACTGCTTTCTCCAATGTTGCCTCAGGGTACCCCCTGTCTTTGAATCTTTGACACTGTGCCTGTATCTGTTGATCACAAATACTGTTATCTGATGTAATTCTCTTGATTCTCATAAATTGAGATAACGGAAGATGTTGTTTCAGCGCCATGGGATGTGCACTAGTGAAGTGTAAAGCATTATTCATGTCTGTGGGTTTACGGTAGACAGAGGTTGCCAACCCTTGTTCCGTTTTTGTAATTTCTATGTCGAGAAAATGGATACGGTGTTTTTGTATGTTGTGCGTAAATTGGATTCTTGGATTCTGCGCATTCAAAATTGCAATGCTCTCTTCTAATTGTATCTGGGTGCCTTTCCAGATGACTAGAATGTCATCTATGTATCGGAAAAATGCTGTTGCATGTGTCTGCCAAATGGGGTTGGTAAGAATGTGTTTGTGTTAAAAAAAGGCCATAAAAATGTTCGCATATGACGGGGCTCCGGGAAAGCCCATGGATGTCCCGGTTCGCTGTAAATAAAACTTGTCCTGCCATTCAAAAAAGCTGTGAAATAATGCAAAATGTAAAAGTTCCAGTAAGAAGGTTGAATGTTCGATGCTCATACTTGAGCTTAAAAGTCTCCATTCGACCGCCTCCAGACCTTCCGCGTGAGCTATAGAGGTGTAAAGCGCTGTTACATCAATAGTGCATAACAGAATGTCCTCTTGAAAAACCGATTTTATGTTTTCCAATTTCTGTAGACAATCCGTGGTATCTTTCACGTAAGTTTTCCATGTTTGCACCAAAGGTTGTAAAAAATGATCCAAATAGTATCCCACTGCTTCATGGATTGAATTGCACCCTGCCACTATGGGTCTAAATGGCGGCCGTTGACTATCCTTGTGCATTTTCAGGATCATGTAGATCTGTGGGATCTTGAATGTAAGTGTCTTGATTGGTAACATGTTGATTGACATTCTCCTCATAAAAGTCTTTATCCAGGACCACAAGGGCTCCCCCTTTGTCCGCTGGTTGAAAAACAATGGTGTCATCTTGTCGTAGTGAATTTAAGATTTGTAATTCCTTACGAGTCAAGTTCGATTTTGTCTTGTTGTGTTACTTTACTTGTTGTAGATCCTTCTTGACTAAATGTTCAAACATATCTAGAGACTTATGTGTGATAGGTGAAATGAAACGGCTCTTCGGACGAAATTGTCTGGATTCCTCATGTATAACTTCACCCTGAGGTAACGTGGAAAAAAACACTTCCGATGAAGTTTTCGTGTGAATTTGAATAAAGAGACCTCCGTCTATAAGTCATTGGATGAATAAGTAGGCACAAAAGAGGTGCCTTTCTCTAGTACTCTAATTTCCTGCGCACTCAAGTGTCTTCTAGAAATGTTCATGACCAAGTATCCTGTTTCTTCACACTTCTGGCTGGTCTGCACTCTGGTTTTTTTTTAGGTAGTTTTTCCCCTTCTGGTGCGACTTCTGGTGCGCCCACGTTCGTGTCTGGTGGTACCTTGGGTGTTGGTCCCTCCACTAAAAAAGTCTGCGATGTAGATGTGGAAGCAGAGATTTCAGAAGTTGTCTCTTTTTGTGGATGTACCATGGTGGGTTTAGGTTGTTGTAAGGTGAGATCCTGGTCAGGTACTAGACTTTCCTCTGATGAGTTGGGATTGGAGTTGGGTTTTTTATAAAACCGTTTCTGGGCATAATTTTCGGGCCAAGAGTACACCTCGTCTAGCTTGTAGTCAATAGTGTCTCTTCTAAATGTACGTATTTTCCTTTCGTGTACTTCCTTCGCATGTTTGTCTAGATGGTTGTTTATATCCTCCAAGACTTTTTGCCAATCTTCGCCCTCCATTTTTTGGGATATGTCGTCCTTAAGTTTATTGATGTCAGATTCTAGTTCAGTCAGAATGGATGAAATTTCTTCTATAATAAGAAGAATTAAATCTAATGAACACTATTTCAAGATGGCGTACCATCGTGCCATGAAAGCCTTATTGAATTTAAAAAGCATTGGTTTTAAAGCTATTCGTAACCCGCGGGGGATTCTTTTAACTTTGTCGTACTCTATGAGGGTGGTCGCGTGGAGACGTTGATTAATCTCCTTTTTAAGTAGGTATTCCAATTGTCTGAGCTGTTGTGCCGTGTTTCCTGAGGATGTGCCGTACTCGCGTACTTCTTTGACAAGCGAATATATGGATTCTGCCTCATCTGAGGTGTATGTTTTGGTGTCTGCTTGGTTAGTGGTCAAGTCTGCAATATCTTTCCAAGACATTATGAACAATGGGTGCTAGTCACTCAAGGGTCTAAAATGATAAATGCACTAGAAGTGAGTGTAACAGTATATGTAAATCTGTATGTTTTTTCTTTTGAAATGTTCATAAAAATGAATATGACCATGTATGAATACTCTAATTAATTTAGTTTAAAGTTCTAAACTTTGTGTATAGAGAATGTGGAGACGACTTACCGTCGTCTGTTAAGCTGTGCACCGTGCTTAGACTTTGGTAGTCCGGAGCCCCCTTTTGATTTATATACTCAGAGTGATAGGGGTCTAATCACTCCACACACGTTGGCACGCACAAAGGATAAATATTGAGATTACTGGCATTCAGTAAAGCTTACATCACATTAATAAAGTAAGGTGTGCAGTTACACTCACTTCTAGTGCATTTATCAAATTAGAAAGACAGTCACCATATTGCCCAATGTGACAGGCACTAAAGAAATCTGGTAATATGTTGAGGAAACCAATCTGTGATGTAATGACGTGAAACCGCCCACTCACTTTGTAGCCACATTATTGTTGATGAAAAACGTTAACAGTAGAAGGTAACAGCAACATGGAGGCAAAAGGCAGTCAACAGCTTACCGACGTGAAGAAACACTGCAGTAAACACTTCTGCAGCCACTCGCACCAAAATGTGCACAAGGTCACCCAGCGTAGGCGGCAACATTACTTCATTTCATGCCGCATTGTAATTGTAGTTCCACAGGTTCGTAGAATGAGTGTCAGGGAAAGAACCTGAGTGACAAAGATGAAATTTTCACCTGTGTGGTTGGTGTGCTGGTAGGCACAAGCTGTGGATAATATGCCAAAGTCCAAAATGAGTAACAAGAATGAGCACAACACGCCTGGGCTAGGGCTGGCCGATGGTTTTGGCCACTAGTCGGGCTTAAAGGCGTAGTACTTCATGCTTACTTGTTTCGTGATGTCTTCTTTTCTGTGAGAAGCTTGTTTCTTCCATGTGTCCGTCTTGGTTGTCCTGATTGGAACATACATGTTTCTTGTTCGCCGTTATTCCTTTCTTGTGGATTCCTCCTCTTGTGAAAATTGTTGTGGTTGCCACCATATTTTCTGTAGATTGCACAATCACTTGGTCCTTTTGTTTGTCAGGTACCAAAGATTTGCTTGTAGCTGTAGGTTTGTCACCTCGTCGCCAAAATTTGTAGTGAAGAAGGTCCAAACAGGAGGTAGTAATTCAGGATGTTTTATTCATAAAGATAACAAGTTGTAAGGTTCGGGACATCAAGTAGTTATGTAGTAGATCAGAGCCCCACCAGGAGCTGCCTGTCAGCTGCTCAGCTTATGACCAACTGTCACTGTGCCTCTCTCAGTCCCAACATTCCGAGGCATCATCAGACTCCAACATTCCAATGAGTCAGAGCAAAGGAACTGGCTGAGCAGGGCTGGTAAAACATCTTACAATATAATATGCAGGATACTACAAAGTGCTTTTGTTCTTGAAAGTAAAACACAGAAGTGGGCAATCATTTATCACACTAATGCATGTCTTCAAACTGATCGGGGGGGGGGGTAGGGGGGTGCCAGGCTCTGGCCAAGAAAAGTATCATGCTTTGTTTTAAGTAATAAAAAATTAGGAGCAGTAAGCCTCTTTATAATGGGCCATCACTAACATCTTTTTTCGTTTATATCCTGATTGGGAGTTTGTGTAAATGGGGTAACATAACTTAACTGCAATGCTTGGACATATTTAAACACTTCCAATTAAAATAAATTAAGAAAAAATGAAGGGGTGGGGCCTGATGATTTTCTTATTTTTTTTATCACGTGGGAAATGGCATTAAGAAGTTTGAAGATGACTGCACTAATATATGTTTCAGTGGAGCTCGAACACACACGCACTACATCCCTGAGAAGCCGGTGACTACTCGCCATAGTAGAACAGATGTCAGGACAATCTGCCATAAACCCCACGGTTGGGACCCAGTAGCCCCTGCATGCACCGCATTCTTTACCCACAGCCCCCTCCCCAGGGTGGAAAAGGAGGAAAAGTAGAGAATTAGAAAGAGGATAGCTTTAGAGAAACAAAAGCTGTGAGGCAGCAAAGATAGCTGTCTCGGAAAGGTGATTGCACTTACCTCTCTACCAGAGTACCTGCCAAAAGACTTGTGCACATGGACAGTCAAGATTGCTTGTAGAGCGGTGACTTTGAATGGTGAGCCTGAGGCAGCCACTTTAATGAGATCCTTGCTCCTTGAATGGTACATCAGTTTTTGGAAGTGTGCCAGTGGCTAGGCAGATGGACTATGAACGAGTAAAGGAAGGTGTGATCAGACTGTTTGGGATTAAGCCAGGTCGGTACCTTCAGCGGTTTAAGGGATTTATGGTGTGCTGCGTGACTGAAATGAGAGGGATGAAGGCAGAGGATTTTCATACCAATAACTAGTTGATCGTGATAGAAAGTAAAGGAGGAGAGACAGCTAGCTCACTCAGGCAATACCAGTCAGACCTGACAAAAAAAGAGCCAGAAAAAGTTTGCAGCTTTAGCTGATTAGCTAATTGGGTTGACAAGGTACTGAAGCAACATGGCTCAAAGCCAGAGGGAGGGAACTTTAAACAGACTGGGTCCAAACCAGAAGGTAAGGGCTAGGGTAATTCCCACAGTTGCAAAGGAGAAAAGAAGAAAGGGAAATCGGTACAGGGTCAGGAACAACAAAAGACAAAGGGAAGATTGGAAGGTTCTTCAAAGCCTGGAGGTGCTCACTTGTTATAGATCTCACAAGGAGGGGCATTACTAGAGAGACTGTCAGGTGAAAGACCCTTTACCAGCTGCACCGATGATAGTGAGTGTGTCGACTCAGATTAAGAGACCCCATTAGGGACCTGTTGCACTGAACTTAGTGGCTATGGGCCTTTAAGATAGGTACACAGATGCCCTGAAGCACATTCACTCAAACATGATAGGGTTTGTGTTGGCAGTATCAATTGGAGAAAGGTTCCTTCCCTAAGGGATAGTGGCGCTTGCAGAACTATGGTCAAGAAGCAGTACCTCAACCCCAAGGAGATTCTCCTTTGTGCCAATTGCAGATTTGGTAGCCAGTGGAGAGGATTTGGAGTACCTTATTCCGAGTTAAGGTGGAAATCAGCCATGGTTCATGTAGGAATAAAGAGCAGAAAAATGTGCTATATGTCTCTTGGGCAACAATTCAATTGCCCCCGGTTAAGTACCAGGACCAGAATCCTACACAGCTTGGAGCACATCAGCTGTGTTAACCAAAGCACAAACTGCAGGGCAGCATCAGGGAAGAGACTGGACCATTCCAGATTTGCCTAGAAGCAGAGCAGACTCTCAGAAGGCCCTGGCTGTGGCCTTCATCATACCTCCTCAGAGAGGAGGATGAGACCCCTGAAGCGGAGTCTCGGTCCCTGCCAGCACTGCGAGGGTGGTTAGCTGCCACCGCACCTACTGGGGAGGATTACCAGCGCCGTATCTAATTCCTGAACACAAATGATGGTACTACTGGAGCCATAGTGCCAATAACAAGGTGGCAGTGACTAGAGCTGCTTATCCAGTGCACATAAGAACCAGGGTCTCCCCTAACAGCAGTCCCTTCCTGCATTGGCTTTCCCAGTCCCAGGGGATAAAGAGAAGATCATTCTGAGACAGGATCACCCAAACAGGCCCCGGAAAAAGAACTGCTGATTATAAACGATAGAACAGATGAGGAGGCAAGTGTTTTTGGGTCTGGGGTATATGGCTAGCAAACAGGCTTCTATGTTTTCACAGTGTGGCCTATAGGTTCCTGTGTCGATGCAGTGCTCAGCTCGACCTCATCCCAGAACAGGTACAGTTCATCAAAAGACTCTAACATAGGATGTACATCAGCTGGTATATATTGACATCTAGGCCAGGTTGCAGCAGCTCCACGGAAGAGCTGATGTAGTTTGTGTGGTGTACATCAGGCTCTGTGGAATGAGCAACATTGAATAAACTTAAAAGGAGCGTTCCTGGATAATTTCTAGGGGTATTGCAAGGCTCTCTGCCATTCATTATTGAGCAATCCTCCAATTGATATCTAAGGGGTTAAAGAGACAACCCAGTATGCTTAAGGATAGCTTTGTGAAGCAATGTGACTAATCTATGTCAATTCCCATTGGTGTCCAGTGTCTGTAGGACAAGCAGTGGGGGAGAGAGGGAGAGGGTAAGGGAGGGGAGTTTCCCCAACCATCCAGGTTCCACCACATTCTGAAGGAATATGTGATTTTGCCATACAGTAATACAGTCCACCTCGTAGCCCATTTACCTCGGCCAGTGTCTGGAATTCTAAAATGGAGCCATTGTCATAAAGGTCCCCTACAGTGTGGATACACACGTCCGCCTAGTCAAGTCCACAAACACAAGCACTCTGGTTCTCTGGTTCTGGAGGGTAAACCCCTCAGTTGAAGAGACACAACACATGGAAGCGTTAAGTGTGTATACTAAAGACCAACCTTCAGAGTTGAAACCACCGACTGAACCACAGTAGGGAGTTCCCTTGGGGGTTTGTAGCCCAGAAATATTTTACAAGTCGCAGTTTTGGATCGGCTCTCTAGCCACTGTGGTCTCACGCAAACGACAACCCACAATCCAATAGCCCGCTCATTGGAGTTGGTTTGCAAGACAGTAACCATGAAATTCAAGAGCTCACAACTCCCCTCTACAAGAAAGTCATTTTTGTTTAGTTAGGTTCATTCTACGCCTTCTACTGCCCCATATGAGATCAAATAATAATGTGTTCATTTGTTAAAAGTGCATTGCTGGAATGGTCAATGGGAGATGTGTGAAATAATACAGAAGACAGAGGAGCATTATAATTTTTGTTATTGCGAGTTGGTTGAGTATGAACAATGGTAGCGATACCCATAAGGTTATTTAGGAATTCAAGGATCATCGTACCATGCTCAGATTGCCAGTTGGACATCATTTATTACGGTAATGTGCATTTATTGAGTGCATAGTTAGAGCATCCCTACACCAGCTCTCTGGGAAGTCTTAAACTGATTGCAACTACTAAAAATCAAGTGGTGAAGGGTGTTGTACTTGATCCAGTTTGCAGAGCCATAGTAGGACAGACCCTAAGACAGAAACAGAAAACAACCTCAATCCCCACAGAGGAGGCACAGTAATCCCTTCCGGTCACATTGTGCCCTCTCTTCCCCAAACAAGATAACGTGTCAAGCTCCAGTGTGTTGAGGTGTGAGGAATTTCCAATAGTACGCCAAGTCATAACCTTTCCCTACCTTAACTTCTGGGTATGTAATGTATCCTGCCAAGTTTTTATAAACAAAGATAAGGGTACAAAGTGGTATGGAAGAAGCAGCACTATATGGGCCATGTGGTGTTGTGTGTCGGCGGATCTGTAATCATGGTCCAGCAAGGCCTGGACTTTACAACCCATTACACCCCAAGCATGTGCAGTCTGTCCCTTGTACATATTTCCACTATTGTTCGCGAATGACAACGGTGAAAGATTTTTGCTGGAAAAACCAAACTTCATATGTTCCACCTGAGTGGTTTGCCGGGGGGGGGGGGGCGGAGGGGGGAGAGTTACTCAGGCCTGTCAAGGCACTGGCTTTAACTCTCTATTATGAATATATATATATTTTACAGTCAGCACCTTTAATTATGGTTAAGCAGCCACACATTCACACAAAGCATTTATTGAACGCCAAAACACCTAACAATACCGCACTCAGAAACCGTACATCCCTACTATAGAATTAAGATGTCCGGTAATTCAATGGAATCATGACCGCATTAGTAGGGCACCCAGGTGTAACGAAAACCCTAAGGAATTGTCAAAAAACCTTCTGGTGGAACAATATGCTGACGGATATACAAGATTACTTATCTGGCTGCCCAGCTTGTGCACAAAACATGAACACCGCACCTGCAGGCTTATTACATCCTCTGCCTATACCCCAGTTCCTGGGAACACCTTTAGTCTGGATTTTATTACTAACCTTCCAGCAAGCAATATCTTCAATAACATTTTAGCAGTTGTTGACATGCTATCATAAATGGCACATTTCATCCGCCTCTAAAAGAAACCAACCGCCGCAGAATTTGGTCAAATATTCATTGATCATATCGTAAGACAACATGGTCTACCAACTAAAATCCTCACAGATTACGTAGTTCAGTTAACATCTAAATTTTGGAGAACGCTCAGTGATAAGTTAGGAATAGAGTTAGCCATGTCAACTGCCTTCCACCCACTCACTGGCAGGCAAACTGAACGAGTCAACCCCTAGAAACTACACTGAGATGCTTACTATCCATGTACACAGGACAACAGGATTAGACCTTTCCCCTAGGGGAATTCCCTTATAATACCAGCACCCACTCAGCCACAAACTACACACCTTTCTTCATGTAAAGACAAAATCCTCAGGCCCTTTCCATTGATATATCAGGAGTTTCTACTCCATTACTTTAAGTCATAGAAAGATTAGAACAACTGCATGAGATTCAAAAACATGCCAGGACAACTTTAGCAAAAGCCAAATTGGTCCTGAAGGCACAAGCTGACAAGCATAGAAACCCAACACCTATATACAAGGGAGGAGACAGGGTATGGTTATCAACACAATACAACACCTACAACTAGAAAGCCCAAGGAAACTACAACCACAGTTTATAGGTACTTATGACATTATCAAGTCAAGTAATCCATTCACCGTCAAGCTACAGCTTCCCTCTGAATACACTATACATCCAGGGTTTCACGTTTCACTGATCATGCCATACCACGCCACCACACGAAAAGATACCCCACCTGGTTTCATTAATGGTCATCAAGAGTACGAAGTTCACCGTATCTGGACTCTAAACAATCTAAGTTAAAACTATATTACCTTATAGATTGGAAGGGTTATGACCCTTCAGAGCGTTCCTGGGAACCGGACTCCTTGTTTCATGCCCCCTGTCTGGTGAGACGATTTTATGTCCTCCATGCTACCAAATCACGACTTGTAAGACTGCCTTGTGGAGGGAAGACTGGCAGGATTCCTGCCATAACTCACCTCTCTTAACTTTCACAATATATCGGAATGACTCATATCATTCCTCCCAACACTTATGAATGATTAAATGTCTTGTACCCTGACTTTTGACACTATTACATGCTATTGGTAATAGCTACCTGCAGCCAGTGTTTCCCGGTTTATTTGATAAGGTTTAATAGCTTTTACAAATGTTTTATCATGCATATGCAAGGTCAGGTTTCAGGAGCCACGCAAACAACCAGAACATCCATCAGAACAAGCAACCAGCATTGATGACCTCAACGTGAACCTTCCAGAAGACAGCCCTCATCAAATGAACCTCCTGCACCTGTTCCTTGCTATAAGCAATTGTAATGCGACCTTTGTGAACATTCCAAAACCCCTTCTAGAAGACAGTCTCATCAAGTTAATTATCTGCACCTGTTCCTTGTTACAAACAATTAGCATGTGATCTTTATGAATGTTCTAAGCAGTCTTGTTTAAAGACAGTCCACACTCCTCCCCTTTGCTTAGCCTCTTAGCCTGCCACTTACCTGTGTCCTGGCTTCCAGAACTGTCTTGCCAGCTCTGTTGTTCCTTCCACTTCGACCTCACCGCAAAGGACGTCCTGCATCAGTCTCACACCTGGATGGAAAAACAAGAAGAAAAGGAGAGACGCATTAACAGGTTTGATTCAGCTACGCACTGAGCTCAGTCGCAACATTGTGCTTGCAGACAAGGTAACCAGGGTTTTTGTTCAACTTGTACTCTGTTGGCTGGATAATGCCAGAAAGGACTTGGATGAAGCTAACCCCATCCAAATTAGCGTGTGAGTTTGATGCTTGAATCATATTCACTTCAGTTTCTAAACTTTGATAAAGGAACCTCTATGGACTATCTACAAACAACTGGTAACAAAACTAAAGGTTGGTTGAGATATAAAAAGCTTTTGTGAGGTGATATCTTAAAAGATCTAACTAATACTCAATTTATTTTTATTATGGGGTTGTTTGTAGATAAGAAACACACGGAGAGAAGGCCAGGTCTGGGGTGGTGTGGTGTCCAGGATGGTGCTATAGAGAGGCCTTCCCTTCCGCTCGTTACTGAGCATGAGGCACCGACGGAGAGAGCGGGGCCTCAATTTGCCGAGCGGTTGCTGGGCGAGGTGAGGTCGTCACCCACATAAAGCTGGGGAGAAGATCCTTTTCCTGTCGTTTTTGGAAACTGAGGTTCCATATGCTGGGGTGATACATGAGTTTCGCAAGTACACTATATGATAAGGATGTATTTCATGCCCAACCATGGGTGTACACCCCTTCCTTTGACTTGCAGTAGCATATATATATATTTTTTTTTCAAAGGTCCTGATGAAAGCTAGAGTAAACACTCTTTTTAGCTGAAACTAGTCGACCACTTCACACAGCGCAATTATGTAGTGTCACTCACTTACTACTAAGCGCACCTTTTAATTTTGACACCTATACATCTTCTTTAGTTTAGGTAGTCAATTTTAGCGAGCACATTCTCTATAGCACTGCACTTTACCCAGATTATTTTGAGTACGATTGGGCCGGAATGTGGTGCTGCATTTTCTTGTACCGTCATTTGACGATATAGGCGGTACATGGAGCGACCACTAGAAAATCCCATATGATGATATACCACCACATGGGTGGTCGGATGGTTCTTCTGGCCTAGTCAACACTCAATCCTTTGCTCGCACGTTTCCCGCGCGATCCACTTTCACCATCCTGGACACCACACCACCCCAGACCTGGTCTTCTCTCCATGTGTTTCTTATCGTGTTTCTAGGGGCATGAGTCAACAGGTCGTTAAATTATTCCCCCTTGACCCCCCTTATATTTGTTTGTCGTTGTTTGTAGATAGAATATTTGCCGGTACCATTCATCAGATTGGTGCGAATTCCTACTGCAGTGTTGCAGTTGAGTAGACGAGCCACAGCATCATTTGACTCCACATGCTCTCTCAAGCCCAATCCCTTTCCCCCTGGGATTTGCCACCAGAGCAGTGTCTCCTTCTGTACACTGAGGGCAAGTCTCAAGGGGATCCAGGAAATAGCATCACCGCCCCATTGGAATCACCGGGGATCCAGATTATGACATGCTGTGCCTGGAGTGGTAAAATGATTTTGTCATTTTACATCTCAGCATGGATAGCACTAGTTTATCCCATGCTTTAAGACATTGATGTATAAATAGCAAAATACTTTGTGCCTTTGTAGCTCAGCATGGATATCACTGTGCTAATCCTATGCTTAAAAACCTTGCTAGAAAAACAGCCATTTGAAGTGAGCAAATTTAGAGTTTCACTGGTGTTGTATGGTGCTCTATGTAGGAGCTGCTCTCCAATTAAACTTGGGAACCACCCAGAGTTCTGAGCTTCTTTTTTGCAAATATATAGATATATATATTCACTGAAAAAACCATAGGTTTCAGCCAAGTTATAGTTAGGAATTAGCATTTAACAAACCTTAGAAATTCACTGAAAAAACCATAGGTTTCACACGTTATAGTTAGCTGGACATTTCACTCATACAAAACCATTGAAATTCCCCCGTTATAGTTAGTTCAGCTAATTATAACTCGCGCGCCCGCAATGCGTTGCTGATTACGTCACATATTACATCACTCTTGACATGGTCAATGACATCACTCATGACATCACTCATGACATCTCAAATGACATCATCCAGTAAATGTGGGTCTTTCTGAAAAATAAATATTTTTTATATATGTATATCTAAGGGTTGATGGAACAATAAATGGGTAAATAAGTGTCTAAATGGATGTTTTTTGTAAAATTGACTGTATAACTGACTTATTAAGTATATCTTAGTCAATACATGTATTAGCGAGTAATGTTTAAATATGTAAATATCTGTATCAGTGTCTGACTTTGTGTAGAAGTGGCTGCATGGGTTGGTGAGTAGCTACATGAGTGTCTATATGGGTAATTAATAGTTTTTTTGAGTATCCGAATGAGTGTCTGTATGGTTTGGTGGGGGGTATTACTTAGCGCACAGATGCATGAATGACTGACTCACTGTTTGTATGTGTTTTGAAGACAGCATGTGTGCAGGACTGTGTGGGTGGATGAGTGTGTGTATGAGTGTGTTAGTGAGTGAATGACTGTCTCAATAGTATCTTTATGAGTAACTACATATGTTTTAAACTAGTATATGTGAGTATTGATGTATATAAGTGAGTATATGTGAGAGTGAGAGATTGGAAGAGTTCCTGTATAAATAAGTATGTGTTTCTATAAGTGATTGTTTAAGAGAGCAAGTATGTGTACGTTTCTGTACAAGTAAGTGGAGTGGTGTGTGTGTATACCTGCATATGCAAGTAAATTGATATTTGATAGTTTATTTGCATGTGTGAGTATGTGTGTGAGTAACTCTATGGATGAGTATTGGTGTGTAACAGGATAAATAGGTGTATGAGTACATATGATGAGTGAGTACATGTATGAGTGACTACATAGAACTGTTGGTGAATGAGTGGATGTGTATGTAGATGTTGGAATTACTGAATAGATTGTTGTAACTGGTATTGGTATCTCTATTTTTTTTAAAATATTAGTTTCTATTTTGGAATGTGTGAATCAAAGGTTATATTATGGTGAGAGGAGGTCTGCCACTCTTTCACAAGGATGATGTCATCCTTGATGTCATTTGAGATGTCATGAGTGATATCATGAGTGAAGTCACTGACCATGTCATGAGTGATGTAATATGTGACGTTATCAGCAGTGCATTGCGGGCGCGCAAGGTATAGTCAACTAAACTAACTATAACGGGGGAATTTCAATGGTTTTGTATGAGTGAAATGTCCAGCTAACTATAACATGTGTGAAACCTATGGTTTTTTGAGTGAATTTCTAAGGTTTTTTAAATGCTGATTCCTAACTATAACGTGGCTGAAACCTATGGTTTTTTCAGTGAATTTCAAAGGTTTTGTAAATGATCATTTTTAAATGTATTAATTGTTATATTTTTTTATACTGATTTACTACATTGTTTTAGTTTATTTTTTAGATATTTTATTTTTTAAATTACATTACATATTTTTTATATAAATTGAAAAAAATGTTTTTAAATATATTGAAATTGTATTTTTTTTTATTTATATATATTTTATATAGCAGGCAATGATATCCTATGAAAGGAAATTCAGGTTAATGGTAAGTACGGTTAAAATTACTTTTCAGGATCAGGACTGGGCTGAAAGATGCAGCACTGGGGTCCTGATAACAGGTGAGTAAATCGGAATTCGTAGTTTGGCTGATTTTAGAGGAATTTTTTAAGTTCCAAAACTCCACACTTAGAAGAATTTCCAAGTGAAAACAGTCAATGTTAGCCTATGGAAGGAAATTCATGTTACTGTAAATATGGTTAGATTTACTTTTCAGGATCAGTAGTGGGCTGCAAGATGCAGCACTGAGGTCTCTCCTGATAACAGGTGAGTAAAAAGGAATTCGTAGTTCGGCTGATTTTAGAGGATTTTTTTAAGTTTCAAAACTCCACACTTAGAAGAATTTCCAAGTGAAACCAGTCAATGTTAGCCTATGGAAGGAAATTCAAGTTACTGTAAGTATGGTTAGAATTACTTTTCAGGATCAGTAGTGGGCTGAAAGATGCAGCACTGAGGTCTCTCCTGATAACAGGTGAGTAAATCGGAATTCGTAGTTCGGCTGATTTTTATTTTTTTTATAAATCTTTTTATTAACAGTTAACAAACGAAAGACATCAGGTGACATTGACCAGTTACACAATTGTCAAATATACAGATCCAAACTTCAACCGATACATTCAGGACGGTGATCAAGGGATCACAGGGACTCCCGCGCCTCCTCTTCTTCCAGACGTGTCGGGGGCGTACAAATGTCACCACGGTAGCAGTTCCAGTCTGCCCAGACCTTACCCCACTTTTGGGGACAACCTCTAGAAACGTAGACCGACCTCTCCCTGAACATGCACCAATCCATGTCTTCTGCCCATTTCCCAACCCGGGGTGGCTGTCCCGCTCCCCACAGCTGAGCGATGTTGCGCTTGACAACCATGCATGCTAACGCTACCCACTGTCGCTTATACGCACTCAGATCCGTAGGCTCCCAAATGTTTAAAATGCATCTACGGGCCTCTGGCCGTATCTCTACCCCAGGACATCCTGTAATTTAACATGGACCTCTACCCAATAAACCTGTACCTCCCGACAGTGCCACAAAATATGCATGAAAGTTCCAGTTTCTCCACACCCCCTGCAACATTCCCCACTCTCTGAGCAGACAAGGCCCTGTGACATACGATCTGTGAAGAATCTTTAACTGCACTAATCTGCGCCTCATCTTTATTGCCACTACCCTTGGAGAGGAGACCGCCTCCGAACCAATCCTCGTCATCCAACTCAATCCCATCTGCACTCCACTAATTAGTACCAGCGGGTCCTCCGTATTATGGATTTGTTTTTTATATATGAGGGAGATGTTCTTTGCCGGGAGAAGACCATCCAATACCCGGTCTTTGAGGGGAGAAGCATCTGGAAGAAGCGTGCCTGCGGGGTTAAGTGTAAGTAGTGTGTGTCTGATCTGGAGATAACGGAAACATTCCCTATCATGAAGGTGATATTGCTGCTTAAGGGAATCGAACGTGTGGATTGTGTCTGTTCCCAGACGTCTTTGATCTGTGTGATCCCGATAAGCTCCTATTTGTAGAACCCCTTGGATTTCCAAAGGCTCCCTAATCTCTCTGAGCTCAATAATGGAGTGGCAAGCGTTAGCCTTCCCTCCCACTTGAGGTGTCTATTGGCCACGTGCCACACCTGCACTGCATGTGCCGTAGGATCTGGCATACAGTGCCCTGGTGATATCGCCCCCGGGCACCTGCCAGCGGTCCATTGCGTAGCCGGGGCCCACTGGGGCCCCGTATATAATATGATTTACTGCCACTAACTGGGAGGCCCAGTAATATTTCCGTAGGTCAGGCAACCCTATTCCGCCATCGTACCAGAGGAGGGTGAGCTTGGAAAAGGCTATACGGGACCTACCATCCCAAAGAAGCTGCTTCTGGAGAGCCGCTATTTCCTTGAAATAGGACGCTGGTACGTGGTCCATAGCATTCTGGAGCGCGTATAAGAATCTGGGAAGGGCCATCATCTTGAAGAGCACTGCCCTGCCCAAAATAGAGAGTGGAAGTGCCCACCAACGCGTCACATCTCTTTTAAATCGAGTCATAGCCGGACCCAAGTTATTAGCATATCATAGTTTCGGGTCAAGCGTGATATAGATACCAAGGTATCGAAACCCCATTGGCTCGATTTGTATCGGGCTGCTTCCTGGGATCACCAGCGGGTCACCTCTGAGAACAAAAAGCACTGACTTTGACCAGTTAATTGCAAACCCAGAGTACCTCCCAAATATGGCGATCACATCCAGAAAACAAATCAGGGAGCCCCTTGGATTGGTAAGATAAAGCAAAATATCATCGGCATACAATGAGATTTTATTCTCCCAATCCAACGTCCATTGCAGTCCTCGGATCAATCGGTCCCACCGTATCCATGCTGCGAGCGGCTCCAGCGCTAAAGCAAACAGGAGCAGGGATAAGGGGCATCCCAGCAGACTTATGATTATTCACCACTACTCTGGCAAGGGAGTCGGCATACAATAGACACACCCAATCCATGAACGCTGGCCCAAAGCCCATCTTACCCAGGACTGCAAACAAGTAGGGCCACTCGACCGTATCAAATGCCATAGTGGCATCGAGCGACACCAGCACCGCTGGCTCCTGGATTGTCGGGGACCTTCCCAATACTCCGTGCAGCCTGCGCAAATTAAGAGCAGTGTTTCGATGTGGCATAAAGCCGGACTGGTCCGGATGTACCAGGGTAGTGATAACTTTGACAAGCTGCGTCGCCAGCAATTTCGCTAGAACTTTAGGTTCAGCATTCAGCAACGAGATAGGCCTATAGGATGAGCAGAGTGTCCTGGGCTTACCCACTTTGTGAATGACCACTATATTTGCTACCCGCTGGTCATATGGGAGCCGACCCCTCTCCTTACTCTCTGCAAACATAGACCGAACAAAGGGGGCCAATTTGTTAGCACTCAGTTTATAGAGTTCTATAGGGATCCTGTTCGGGCCCGTAGCTTTACCGGAGTGGACCCCTCTAATGGCCTGTGCCACCTCGTCGTTGGTGAGTGGGGAATCTAAGTATTCCCGATTGTCATCTGACAGAGCGGGCATCTGGATGTCCTTGATCATTTCTACGTTGTCTGCCTCCGAGTACATCCCGGCGGTGGTGTATACCCCCATATAATAATCCGAGAATTTGTCAGCCACTGCCTGCGGGTCTCTTATCATACTGGAGTTTTCCCCCTGCAACTCCGGCACTAGCCTCGATGCCAACTCCCCCTTCTGAAGCCACGCTATTAATTTGCCGGCCTTGTCTCCATGTTCATTTATCCGACTCTGCGTCTCATCATTTTGTGCTCTGGCCTTTTCCCGAGCGAGGCCCCTATACTCATCTTGTCACAGCTTTAATCTATGCATAGTTTCTGGGGTTGCTGTCTGAGACACCTCCTCCTCCAGCCTCACCACTACCACCTCTACCCTATCCATTTCGACCTGTTGCTTCTTCTTCTTCCCGGCGATCAGAGACACTACCACCCTAAGAACCACTGTCTTAAATGCTTCCTACAGGGTCTATGCCGAGTCCACTGTACGACTATTGTTCCGTAATTGTAGTGATTTCCTTTTTTGTGGCTGGGTCTTTCAGGAGCCACGCATTAATTGGAGCTACTCTTCCAACATCTGCAAGGCCAGTCTCCACTCGAAGCAAAATCGGGGAGTGAACGGAGACTCCTCCTCCCAGGTGTCACACCTCACACATCGCAGCGGCCTGTGCTGCTGGTAACAGTATGTAATCTATTCTGGACAGACTGCGGTGCGCAGCGGACACATGGGTGTAATGTACCTCATTGGGATTCCTTATCCTCCATCTGTCAACAAGCCCTGTCGTTTCTAAGAAGTCGGGGAGCCACCTCTGCGCCGGACTCAGTATTAGAGCCGGGCATCTGTCTAGTTCCCCATCCACTACTGCGTTGAAGTCCCCCCAGAACCAGGATACCCAGCGGCAAAGTGAGGAAAATCGTACCCAGGTCACAGAAGGTGTCCGCTTGAAGGCCAGGCGGAACATAGACGGACATAAAAGTAACTACCTTCCCCTCCCACTGTCCAGATATCCCAATGTAGCGGCCTCGCTGGCCCGACCATGTGGCCTGATTGCAAAGGGGGAAGGAGTTTTTAACTAAAATACCGACTCCCCTAGATCCTGAAGTGAACCCCACGTGTGCGACCAACTTGTAACCTCCTCTGTGTAGGGCCATGCATCGGCTACCAATAAGATGAGTCTCCTGAAGTAATGCAACATCTGGGGAGTGTCTCCTAATTAGCTGGCTCACCATTCCCCTCTTAAGTTTATCCCCGAGGCCGTTCACATTCCAACTGAGCACAATCCTCTCCGATCCCTGTCTAACGCACGGCATTGAAGCGGTATGGATAAAATACAAGCATAGCTCTGTCACCTGATGCTAAACAAAAAGTAAAAGAAGAAGGAACAAAGTCAAAAAAATCCACAGACCCCCAAACCCGCGAACCTTTCATCCCCCACCCCCTCCCTGCACCCCTGCTCACGGCTTCCGCCCATCCCCAACTAGCAGTGTGCCTGTTGCCCCAAAACCAACTAATGGCTAACTAAAAGTAGAAAATATGAGGAGATCTCAGCCCCTTTCCCTCTCCAGCCCCTTATAAGAAACAGCCCAACCCTCTGCCTGCATCATTTCTTAGTCTCGGGGTCAAGTAAGACAAGGCACTCGTGGGTGTAGCCCACTACCTGTCGGACTCCATAGTCATTCACGCAGCAACCTCCGTCACTCCTGTTCCTGCATGTGGCCGCCACCATCTCGATCTCGTACCTCCGGCCCGCCCGGAGGGCGGCTGTCTAACCAGTCCGATACAACCTCCAGATTATCGAATAACCATTCTCTTCCCTCGACCTCCACCCTCAACCGGGCCGGGAACATCATTGCATATTTTAGACCTCTGTCTCTGAGCTTCTTCGTCACACCAAGGAAACTTTGGCGCTGCTTCTGGACAGTCTGCATGAAGTCAGGAAAAAAGGAAAGAGTAGCGTTTTCATATTTCAGGGGACCCCCGGAACGAGAAGCCTGCAGGACAGCGTCTTGGTCCCTAAAATTCAGCACCCTCGCGATCAGTGGTCGGGGGGGCGCTCCAGGCCTGGGCCTCCCCGCTGGCACCCTGTGTGCCCGTTCGATCGTGAAAAAGTTGCCCAAACCCTTAGGCTTGAGATGATTGAGAATAAGATCCTCAACTAAGAGATCTAGGGCTGGACCCTCGGCCTCTCAGGAACACCTATAATACGGACGTTGTTCCGTCTGGCCCTCCCTTCATACTCATCCAGTTTCCGAGTGGTAAGGTCGCTGGCGGCTCTGAGATCACGCACCTCCTGCTGGAGCAAAGCCTCATCATCCCTTAAACT